>NC_080439.1:2500-648750 GCF_028018845.1 Melospiza georgiana | reverse complement strand
TGCAGCACCTCAGAGGTCACAGCCACCGGCCTGGCTGCCTCTTGCTCCCCACGCTCCCAATTACCACGGGCCAGCTCATTCTGCTCAGGTAAGGACGAGCTGCCAGGTGCACCCACGGGACTGTTTGCAACCAGAGACGGTGCCCAGAGCCCGGTGCCACTGCTCCCACACAGCACAGCTGGGCACCTCGGGTGGCAACACTGCTCTCCTTGCTCTAGCCCTGCACAGAGCTTGTGCCTTCATTTCACAGGAGGGGGAAATAGTAATTTAAAAAAAACGCGCTTTAGCCAAGCTGCAAGTTTCACTTCTGGCATCTATTTTTGCCTCCTCCCGGCAGGGCAGGGCAGGGCAGTGGAGCCTGGCTGCGGCGCTGCGCTGTCCCTGCGCCCGCAGAGGACGCCTGGGCCGGGGCCAGAGCCGAAGGGCACTGCACGCACAGGGTCCCTCCGAGATCTGCTCCAGGAATAGCCCGGCACACAGGCCAGCTCCAGCCCCGAGGAGTCCTGCCCAGGGCTGCAGCTCTGCAGCACTCACACCTGCCTGACGTCAGCTCGCACAGCAGTCACTCCTAAGGCACACCGAGCCTTGCAGCGACACATACAGCATCGCACAGCGCGCCGGGCTGCAAGGGACCTTAAAGGTCGCCTCATTTCAACTCTGCCAACATGCAGGAGTTTGTAGAGAAAAATTCACTGACTAAGTATCTGTCTCATGTTCAAGAGATAATGCAAGAATAGCAGTATAATTAATACTAATACTATATACATTAATAAGAAATCAAATATTTTAACATTAAGGTCAATTTTTCAGCGTGCTGCTATTTTAGTAAAGAACAAGGACATTACATCCATATTGAATTACTGAAAAATTAAAAATTACTTCTGAATGTCCTAACCAAAAATCTTTTTTAATCTGCACTAAAGTATTGACTGACCTTATAAGGTCCAGACAGAGCTGGTGCAGCATCTCCCTAAATTGCTTTTGCAGAACATCTAAAGTTTGGGATATTGCAGACAAGGTAACTCAATGACTAGAGCTGGTTGAAATTGGCGCACACCAAAACTGACACAGAGCTGAAACAAAACCAAAACTGAGCAATGGTTTCAACAAGGGGAATTGGACTGGGAATTCCCCAGAGGGGGATATTCCATGTGCTGTTTCCCCAGGGTATTCCCGTGCACGGCACAGCTCCTTAACTGAGCGCCCTGCCCAGGGGCTGGGAGCCGCTGGAGCCGCAGCCGGGACACGGCGGGATCCTGCCCCGCATCCCCGGGAGCCTCTCCAGCACACAGAGCTCAGCCACTGGCAAACCTTTCCGCATGAGCACGAGTAAACAGCTCTGGTCAGCAGTGTATTTTTAAACAGCAGATTCTTTCCCAGCTCCCAGCTCGGCCCCTGCGCTGACTCCACAGGGCAGCAGCACGCTCCTTTCCGAGGGTCCGCAGCAGCGCTGTAACGTTACCCACGGTTATCACCCACGGACCTTGCAGTGCTTGGCAAAGGTCAGCCTCAGCTCCTGCATTAAAAAGGGAAGCGAAGAGCCCTGCTGACGGCAGCAGAAGGGCCAGTCACGCTGCCGGGGCTGGGGAAAGCAGGCCAGGCCCTGCTCCATCCCCTCTCACACAGACACCAGCTCACGCCGCCGCCCGGCTCCAGCACCAGCAGCACCCCCGTCCTGCGCTGAGATTTTAAGGCACTTCCAGCGAGCACTGACATCATGTCCGGGTCACTCTAGTGGCTGCTTTCCAGCCTTTCGGCAGATGCTCGCCATGAGCAGCAAGGCCAGCGGGGTCAGGCCGCGGTGGCCAGACACACGTTGCTGGGAAACCAAGCCGGGGACACTGCGGGTGCTGCTGCACCAGCAAACCCACGGTGGCAGCCACAGCAACGGCTGAGAGGCTCCGGGGCCAGGCCTGTGCTCCGGCAGCACCAACATCCCCACGGTGACGCCGCGCAGCCACCGACGGCCACGCCGACACGCGCTGGCACACGGGGCTGGCACTCCCCACTGGCACCACGGGCAGCCCTGGCTCTGCTCCTACCTCCAGCACCTGCTTAATGCATAAAAACATCTTATTTCCACATTTTAAAATTGATACCCTGCACTCATTGTAATTGCTGTATTCAAAAATACATTGAACGACAGAGAAACCAACCCTTTCAGTATCTGCAAGTTAAGCCATGGCTGGGGGTGGTGGAGCATTTCAGGCCTGAGAGCACTGTAGAGCTTTACCCCATCCCCTGAGCAGAGACAGGACACACAGTGCAGCTCGGGATGCTGAGGATCTACAGAGACCTGCGTTCAGCCACTTCCTGCCCCGCTCACGCTGCGCTGGGCCCGGCTGAGCCACGAGCTGCCCCAGCCCCAGCCCCAGCTCCCTCCCAGCACGGCCCTGCCAGCAGCCAGCTCCCCTTCTTGGGGTCAGGGCCCAGGGAGAGAAAATCACACTGGGGAAGAAACTGACAGACAAATTTCTGCTTCCCAAGTTTTGATTCTTTCATGACTCCGCTGGATTAATTCTGTACTGTTTGTGGTATGAGTATTTTACATGTGAAGTTACTCAAATCATGAAAACCCAAGGGAAGGAGCTGGGACCTGCACATTTAACACCTACTGCTGACACCGCAGCTACAGTGAAACAACAGCCCTGTATTTATGGTGCCTAGATGGGATGTACGTCCTGAAAACCCTCTCTGCTCCTGCCATGCTTGCACGTCCAGAGGCACCTTGCTAAGTGCTGTCATTCCCTTAAGCGAGTGCACTTGGGAGAAAGATGGGATAACCACACCAGTGCCAACACAGAAAGGCAAGCAGGGTGCTCACAGGCACCCGAATAACCCAGGGAGGAAAACACTCTTCTAAGGTTCACCATCAGCTGTCCAGGGACACCAACAACCCGCTGGTAGTTACGAGATGGAAACAAATCCTCATATTGCTTACGTGGTTTGTGCTATTAAAAACAAAGAATCCTCACAGTGACTTTGCTGTTTCTACGTGAAGTGCCCTTTATTCCAGCTACAGGCATGGAATAATTTGGAGGCGAAGAATGAGCCCCTGTAGCCATACTGAGGATTTCAGCCCCGCCAGACGTATTTTCACTTCGTTCCCTATATCTTTCCCCTTCCCCTGAGGAAAGCAGCAACACAAATCGACAAGCATCAATAAAATAAAAGCAGCAAAATACCCCACTGCTGGCAGCCAGCACTTGCTCCTGCTCAGCTGCAGGATTTCTCTAGCTACAACTGCTTCTTTCATTAACCATTTATCCTTGAAAATAATGTAATATTTACTCACTTTCAATGAGTCAAAGCAGGCGATTACGCGTCCGTTTTCAACTTGGCAGCTTTTCGATGGGTGTGCAAATTTACATTCCGTGTCTGGTCGTGAGCAAGTCCCCCTTTGGAACTCCCTACACACTTCCAGCGTTAGCCATTTTGTGTCCCGGATCGGTGTGACGCTAACAGCCATCTTTAGATTTTACAGGTAGTTAAAATTTCCAATAAAAATGGGCAAACGGGTAGCTGAACTGATAAACTGAAAATTACGAAAGTGCCACCTCCAGAACACTTTTTTCCCCCGCTCCCTATTTTAAAACAAGTGCGTGTAAAACCGGGTGGCTGCGATCCCGAGAAGAGCTGTGTCACAGAGTTGGGAGCGTGGCACCGTTAGCGGGGCTGGGGAGGCCGGGCGGGCAGCGGGAGGGAGCGTGGCCGGACTAGCCCCGCGCAGCGCTCAGCATCCCGTCCTGAGTGCGGCCGCCGCAAGCATGGGCACGTGGCGGCTCCCGAGCTGCTCCCGGGGACGGCGGCGGGCAGGTGCCTCCGGGCAGCGGGCTCGCAGCGGGCTCTGCGGTGCAACCGGGATCGATTAGTTTGGCATAGACAGATGCAGCAGTTTAGAGCAACGACCGACACCGGGTTTAGGCTGGGCTTTTTCTCCTCCTCTCCTCGGCTTTCGGGCAGCAGAGCTCTGACCTTCGCGGCACACTTTAGTGCACAGTGCAGCGGCGGCGGGGGAGCGGCGCCGGACCCTCCTCCCGGCGGCGCGGGGCTGGCAGCGGCGGAGCGCTGTCGTCGCAGTCTAGCTGGCAGCAAGCAAGGCAAAAGCAGCGGCTGCTCTAGAAGCGGTCCCAAGCAGCAGCGACGTCAGGAAAGGCACTTCTTAGTACCAACCTGTGGAGAGAAGAGACACGTTACGAGCGGGCGGCGCGGGCGCCCCGCGAGCCGCCGCCCCGCGCAGGGCACTCACGGCTGCGGGCGGCGGGGCCGCGTCCCCGCGCGGGGCCGGGCGGCAGCACCGCCGCGGGCCAATCGCGGCGAGCGTTGCAGCGACACTCCGGGCAGGGAGCCAATGGCGGGGGCCGTCTTATGAAAGGTCGCGCCTGTCAGACGCCGGCCGCGCCGCGCTGCCCCGAGCGCGCCCGCCGGGGGCCGCGCGTGCGGCCCGGCGGTACCGGCGAGCGGAGGCGGCCGGGAACGGCGCCGGGAACGGCACCGGCAGCGCCCGCCGGCCCTCCGAGCGGCTCGGGCCCGGCGCAGCCTGACCGCCCGCCGCGGCTCCCCCCCCGGCGCGCGGAACGCGGCGGCCGAACGGCACCGGCACCGCCCCGTCGGGCCGCCCGGCGTGAGCACACACCGAGACACGCTGACCCCGCAGCGGCTCGGCCCCGGCGGCGCCCGCCCGCCCGCTCGGACACGGCCGCGGCCCCGGGGACAGCGGCCCGGCCGCCGGGAGCAGCGCTGTGAACCGCGGCGGGCCGCGGGAGCGCCGCCGGCCGCCGCAAAGCCGCCCGGCAGCGGGGCTAACACTGCAAACGCCGCCCGGCAGCGGGGCAAACACCGCCCGGCAGCGGGGCTAACACTGCAAACGCCGCCCGGCAGCGGGGCAAACACCGCAAACACCGCCCGGCAGCGGGGCTAACACTGCAAACGCCGCCCGGCAGCGGGGCAAACACCGCAAACACCGCCCGGCAGCGGGGCAAACACCGCCCGGCAGCGGGGCAAACACTGCAAACGCCGCCCGGCAGCGGGGCTAACACTGCAAACACCGCCCGGCAGCGGGGCTAACACTGCAAACGCCGCCCGGCAGCGGGGTAACACCGCAAACACCGCCCGGCAGCGGGGCAAACGCCGCAAACACCGCCCGGCAGCGGGGCAAACGCCGCCGAGGATGCCCGGGGGGCTGCAGGGGTTTCCCTGCACCCGCCGCTCACATGCCCAGCTCTGCCACAGAAGCTGGTGCCACCTGCAAATGCAAATCCACTATAATGAACTACAGCTCCTGTCCCACCTGAGGATCGCAGTGCCCAGAGGACGGAGCAGAGCGGGACCCTGGTGGCTCTGCGGGGACACACTGGCAGCACCAGCCACGGGGATTCTGCCAGCACTGCAGCCCCAGCAGCATCCTCTGCCTCTGCTGAGGGGAGCGCTAGCCCCATCCCCGTCTTTCTAAAGATGCTGCTTCATCATCTTCCCATTTCCCACCGCCCTCCAATGCAGGCCACTGACACAGACCCCAGAATCACACCCTGGGAAGCAATGCTGTCAGCGTGCATGCAAACCAACAGATGAGAAAAAGCTACAGTCTTTTTCTAGGGACACGGTGATCAGAACAACCAACTCCAGGGGAAGGAAAACACACCTAACAGAGCTAATGAGATTACAACAGGCACCGTGTGTTCTTTGCCAGGACACTTGAAATCATGCCACGTTTTTAATCCCTGCTAGCAAGAGACAAACAACGACCTAATTACTTGCAAGCACAGGTTAACAGCTAAGTGTCTTTGTGGTAAACACAGATACTCATTTCCTTCAACTGCCTAAAAGTCTGAAGTTCGGGGTCATCCTGCACCACCAGTCACTACTCCTCGGTGCTCGGGATACTGAATTCTTAGGTCTCAAAAACTTGTTCTGTAACAAATGTCCAGGCAAACCAGTTTGGTTCTTGCACTTCCCAGCCGTGACAGATTAGCACCAAGAGATCTGAAAGCAGAGGATGTGCTGCTGGGGCCGTGTGCCAGCCGGTCCACCAGATCCACCAGGCCTCCCTGCAGCCTCGTGCAGGAATACCAGCACATCAGAGCACTCCTGGAAGCCTAAATACATCCCCCAGCCCGGAGCCAAGGTGCACTGCAACTCGTCCTCCACAGCCAAGAGCTGGATCTGCACCTTCCCACCATCACTCCTGCACTGCACAAAATGACTTGTGTTATTTTGCTAGGAACATCTGTTCCCTGTGAGACCCTCAGGACAGGGTGCTGCCAATGCCAGCAAGAAGGGCTCTACCACAAAGCTGTGGAACAGCTCTAAGCAGGGTTTTCTCCTGCTCATCAGCTTGGTAACCAATCCATACCAGGCATTGATTTTTCCAAACACTAAGAAGAGTTAGAGCAGCAAATTGATGCATTTTATATGCCAAAGCCAATGCAAGTTAAAGGCCACAGTTCCCAAACAAGACATTTCACTCTCATTACAGAAGCAGTCACCCCTAACAAGAAAGGAAAGAGAGCATGAAGGCAGCGCCCAAAATAAAAACAGATGAAACTGGCTTTTGTGCTCTCATATACTGACAGGAGAAATATCCCTGGGAAGGCTCCCCGAACTGTGTTCTACTCCCAGGTTTGTAACAAGTTTTCTGTCAGGGTTTGGACAACCACACACTCAGAGAGAAATCCTGCTCCTGCTGAGGTCAGTGACACACTTGTGACTGCACTAACTAATTCCACCCTCCCTTCTTCAGGCTGCCACCCACAAAAAGAAAAGCATTACTCCAAGGAGCTGATGCCTCGAAGGTAAATCTTCAGAACACAAAAAAATACTAGATGTATATATTGTACAAACAGTTGCTTGAAGAAAAAGTGTTTTGTCATAGTTTGTTGTCTACCTGAAAACAGCCAGAAATGTCAGCTTTAAAAATAGCCTTTGAGCAGAAATAAAGCCTGACGTCAGAGCAGAAGTTCATCTTCAATATCCACTAAATAAAGGAAGATGTTAGCATAGAACTATCCTTTTTTATCTGCATAAACTGTTTTCCCATCACTTGAAAATTCTCTTGTGATACTAGCTCAGTCACTAAGGAGTCCCCAGCAAGCTTCACATGCTAGAAGATACACTGTCTGCAAAACCCAGCTGATACATGTGATGTCTCTTGGGGCTGTCCCTGATAAGGTGGGAACGACTGTAACAAATCCAGAGGGAGAACCATAGGAACAGGACAGGAAAGGGATTGAACTTCTTATTTTTCATTCAATTAAAACTGATTTAGGGGCTGACAGTTTCTAGGCCCCACCTAGCAGAGCAGTCAGTACTAAAGATTCTTGTGATCCACAGGTGGGTTTTAAATTTCACCTTTTGAAATCTGGAAGTGTTTGCCACTTGTCTTGGGAATACTGCAGCAGTGGTTTGGCCAAGGCAGAACCTTGCCTTAACTGAATATTGAGCTACAAGGATTGAAAGCAAATTAAAAAGTAATTCTCAGAGGAGACAAAGGAGAGAATAACACTGAGGAGTCATTCCTTAGGAGGGTAACAGAGATGACTTAGTTGTCTCCTGAGCTGGGTCAATGAAAATGATTAAGAAACAGCCTCACAAATCAATGGAAAGGTTACCTGGAAATGTCCAAGAAAGTGAATCTGACACAGAAGAGACTCCTGTTACTTCCCCTTATTGCTATTAAGACATGTGCAGACAGATTAGCAATGCATTTTCCCCTCTCATTACAGTCTTTGACACAAAAATAAGGTAACTCCCTGCATTGAGAATCGCTCCCAAAGAGGCATTGTTTTCACTGTTCCTGTAACTGGGGTTGCTGGACATCCCTGGTTATCCCAATTCACACACATCTCTCAAAGAAAGATGTAGAAAGCTGGGCAGGCAAGAAGCCCAGCTCTGAAGAAGAAGATGGCAGGGAAGAATGCTATTTTTATGCTTAGAGAAAGTGGAAGCTGAAAACACCAGTCTCAATGACATGAGAACTGTCAGCAAGAACAGATAATTACACAACGTGAATTCATCCTCATGACAATGACTCTAATGAGATAGGAAATGGAATAAAATCAATATTCTATTTACACTGACAGGACAGTCTCAAAGCTTGAAATTGCCAAATGGCTGTCTTTTAAATCAAGGAACACAAAATTACTGACTCCTTACAGTATTTTCAAAACACCTCTGCCAAACTCAAAGTTTACCAATAACATATCTCAATATAAAATTTGGAAGAGATACAGCAATTACTCCATGGCACAATTGAGGGATATAATTATAGCACTGTCACAAAATTAAGCTGAAACAATGAGCTAATTAACATCTTGTCACATAACAGCATAGGACTGGATAAAGGAAAATATTCTTCAGTAAACTGCAGCTGAAGATTGTCTCACACTCTGGGCTGCACCCGCTGCTCCCACAGGACAGCAGGGAAATGGAAGCCGATTCCTTTTACAGTTTTGTACTTTTGTGTATTTCAGGCCAGAATGGGAGTGCAGAGGCAGGAGCAGAGAGCAGCCAGCCCCAGAGCAGGGCTGCCAGGGTTCTGTAGCCTGGGCTGGGTTTCACAGCAGCCTGGGACCGGGAGCTGCTAAAACTGCAAGCACATGTTGGCTTTGAGCTACCGAGTGCCACACCAGATTAGTAAAAAAACTGCCAACACTGCTTCTGTGACGCAGATATTTTGCATGACATACATAGTTTTAGTACTACTACTACTGCTAGTAGTAGTGTTTTAAGGGTTTTTTCTGTACTGTTTTAGCTCTGACAGACTTTCCTGGTGCAACCTCCCACTGACTTCAGTGGCTCCTCCAGCACATCCCCATCAGACATGGTTTTATCTTGAGTCTATTTCACAGTTTCTGAAACTGTTTTAGCAGAACCACCTAACTGTGACATTCCATCTGAATTTAACACACCCCAGAGTACTCGGTTCATGAAAACTTGATAAATAATGAACAAAGAGGCACCATGTTGTACACTACATGCCCCAGCCACGCGCAGAAATCAGGTATTGCCCCAAGATTTCCATCCCTAATCAAACTGTGAGCCAATTCCCACCAGCAGCGCACGGGCACTGACATACAAATCCCACAGCCCAATCCTCTCTTACTTTAGATTACAGTAATGCTATTTTCAAGTCAGAAAGCTACACTGCAAATTCCATAAACCCTCTTACCTTTAAGGAGCAGACAGTTACGGATTAACTGCTCTTGCTTTAATTTTAAAAATATTAAAGTCAAGAAACATGCCTGCTGATTTTTTTTTTTAATAACCTGGAGTATATATTAATCCCTGTTACAAAATTTGAGACTTGAGGGACACACGGGATTCACAGTTTGACAGCATTAGCTGGATGTGTATTCATGAGCAAGAACAGGCACGGGCCAGGCCCTGTCTCTCGACGAGGACGTGGCACACAAGATGTTATTCTGTTCTTGCAGCTTTAAGTCAGGGACACAAAATGGGCAAGGACTACTCTGCCTTTAATCCACTTTTCATCAATTTATGTATTACAAAGCATTTACATATCCATCCCCACCCACCACTGAAGTCACAAATACCGCTTCTGGTAATAAAAACATATTTGCACTGTAATTCCCTTGCCATAACATTCACATAGTGTATTTTAGAAATGGGAAGTTCTGTATTATCCTGGCACAGGGGAATTCCTACCATAAAAGAAGTGACATTGCCCAAGCAAGTCTAAAAAGAAGTTGTTTATCTTTAAAAATAACAGTAATCTAGTGATTTAAGTTAAAATTCCAAGAAGTAACAAACTGAATTGAAAAAACAAAACCTGCTTAATTAAAGTAATTTTCATTTTCTTGCTCTAATACTAATTTTAAACATGTTTCTATACAAAGGCTTTTGAGAGGCCATAATAAATCAAGTATGCACCCTTCCAAAAACTACAAGCTATTTATTAATCCGACTCTTGCACATTTTGTTTGATTAACTGCAAATGTACACAAGCCCAGCAAGGCAGGAGAGCAGCAGGATGACCACGGCAGCGGGGTCAGCCCAGGAGCAGCCCCCAGCCCTGGGGCCTCGCCGGGCAGCACAGGGTGCATGAACAGAGCACTGCACCTGTAAAACACACGCTGCAGCTGTGACTCAGGCTCACTAGGAACACAGCATTGCTGACTGCAGTTTCACTGTAATTTTGCTCACGCCTGTCTCGGCTGCGGGATGCTGTCCTCAAGAACAGCCACATGGCAAACCCCAGGATGAGTCCCACAGCCCAGGCTCAGAGCCAGGAGGCACTTGCAGCAGCAGCAAAGAGGCAGAAACTGTCCCATAGGGACAGGTGATTTCCAGCTGCACGTGCGTGTATGAATTTATATAAAACACAATGATTAGCTTCATCCATAAGAAGAATCTCTACAGAAAAAAACAAAACCACATCCATGACTCAGCAAGGGAAGGAATCACTTCCCTCTGACACCAAATTCAGCTGATGCTGATGGTTTCAGCAGAAGTGACCCAGAGGAGCTCTCACTGGTGAGAGGTGCAGCATTCACCAACCCCGGCTTCCCACGGGTCTGATCCTGAACATCTCCAGCACTGCAAGGGAAACAGACCAGCACCTGAGTGCTGCTCAGGCCCCACTGCCCTTCCTCCTGCAGCTGCCACATGGCCCTGGTGCAAAGGGTGGCTTTTCCTTCCCCAGAGACAGCTGGACAAAGCAGTGGGCAAAAGGAGTCCTGAGGGAGCACTGCAGACAGCACCTGATGGATCAGGACATACACATGGTCACTACTAACATTATTAATTAATTAATAGTACCACTTCCTCTGGACAATAAGCTCCTCCCCTTGGCCTCACTAACTCATGGCTGGGCCACTCCTCCTACCTTTGCCCACATCAAAAACTCCAGATTTCAAAGTTCTTGCCCGTTCACATGACAACCACTTTGTCAGGACAATAATTTCGAGTCAGGTGTCTGGATGTGGCTACCACATCCCTGCACACATCAAATTAACTAGCAAGATTAAATCTGAACCAAATCACCAGGAATAGAACAGCCATTCATGTCTCGTGCCCCACGCTAGTGTGTGGTCCTGCCCCTGGTGACAATGCCAGCAGCTCTCCTGACCCTGAGGACACCTCAGGAGCACAGTGGGGCACGATTCCATGGGGGACGCCTTGCTGCTCTCTGCTCTCTGCCTATCAGGCACACTCCCAGGCAGGCCCACCATGGATTGCTTCATCTTGCATCTGCCTTGAGGGCAACCAAACAGGGACGCGAGTCCAGCTCATGAGGAACGTTACACCGAGCTCTGCTTGCAGCAGCCCTTAGACCTGGTCACTTCAGCTCAGCCACGGCGAGCTATGGCAATGCAGGGACAGCCACAAATTAAAATTACCTGGGAATGAGGGACAGCAGAGCACTCCAGCTTGGACTGAAGGACTGCTGCCCAAGTGGCAAACCGGCGCCCTGGCTCTGCAGCATGGCCAGGCAGTGCCAGGCACAGCACCCCGGAGGAAGGACCAGAGTCCCACACCCTGAAACCACGGCAGCATCGCGGAGAGGCAGCACCGCCACGCTGGGGACACCTGGAGCAGGGAGGCACTGCCAGCTCGGCGCGATGACGACACTGCCCGACTCGGGCACCAACATGAATCACGGCAAGGACAGTCCTGAAAACACTCCAGCGTCTGCTGTGAGACAGGAGACACAGCCGACCGCATTTGCATTCACAGCTGCCTGCTTCTCAGGGAATCTCAGATCCAAAACACAGCACTTTCGGCGCTTTGATTCATTCTGGCCTTACATTTAATTTATGTTTATAATCGCATCCTTCCAGGATGAGACAAACGTGTACGACTTCTCAGAAAATACAATGAATCTATGTAATTTATTTAATTAGTTACATAAGAATCTAAACCACAGAGAATGGGATTTTTAATTCTCTCTGCCCTGTCACCATCTGAGGTATCAGAGATGACTGTTACACACTAATTATAAAATGTTTTTTCCATACACAGCAAAACTAAACCTGTTTAGGAGACACTTTCCTTGACTTAATAGAGATCCTTACATGTACAATGCTCAGCAGCACAGACACACTTACTGATGTGATCAGTTTTGGATCGTGACCAATCTCACGGAAACTAAACAAATACACACGTCTTCGGATATCAAGCAAAAGCTCCAAATTAGTCACTGGTATTAAAAAGAAGTAATAAAAACTGCATGACTTTTATTTTAGGAAAGAAGTGGAAAATATCTTTGAGACGCGTTTTTAATCAGTATTTGCTTCAGTGTATTGTTACGCTTGTTCATTTTGAATTATGGCATGTACACAGCTAACAATAACCATGAGAAACAAGGCTCTAAGCGCCCCTGTTCAGAACAACCTCTCTGCACACAAGCCCAGCCTGCAGAGCTTCCACCACACAGGGGACGAGTCACAAAGGGGCTCCTGAGCTGGGCTGGTCCCTGCCACTGCCACTGTCCCTTGGGACTCCTCACACAGGACACTCTCTCCTCTGCTCGGGTTCTCCTCAACGTGTCCCTTTTCCATTAACACAGCAAGCTACCCAAGTTAAACCCAATGAAGGCATTTTGGAAAAACCTCACAAGATCACTGCTTTCCTTGTATTTTCCTTCCTACCTCTAAAAGCCATTTTAAAACACCAAGAATGAAAGTTTAAATTTCTACTCTTACACAAAAAACAAAAATGGGGATATTGGAAAACAGAAATAGGGATATTTGGAAAACGGCTTCTGAAATAACTTAAGAAAACCTAGCTTTTATAAAAATGGTGATTAAAGGCAGAAGTTGTAGAATACTCAGAAGTTGTAGAAAACAAACCAAATCCAAAGCAATAATTTTGTCAGTCATGCAGAAAAATTAGTGAAAGAAGTTCAAGTGCTTATATTTCTGTTCCACCATTAGCTGTATTTAATTATAAGAATTGAACAGAGCTGTGTCTACTTTTCACAACAAAACTCCCATCATTAAAGATTTATTTATTGAATATATTTGCACATAAATACAGGAGCTCAATAAAACGTTGATAAGCAGCAAACAAGATATCTGCCCAGGGACTTCCTTCCCAGCAGCCTGCAAAGCTCCAGCACCACAGCAAGCACCCACACTCCCAAAACAACATTTTAAACTGCTACACATCAAAAAGCTGAAAAATACATAATTACATTATCAGGATCACATACTCACTACCTTTGATTTTTCACTGCTTGAAAGCAGGCTCAAAGTCCACAGGAGTTGTGCCTACGTTTGGAGCATGGAAGGATTCATGACCCAGGTAAAGAGTACCAGACTTCCCTGAAAACCAGAGGTGGGCACATGAAGTCAGGAATGCTGCCCAGGCACTAATAAACTCTTCCAGATACCAGAATCAACATTTTTGTTCGGATTTTATTCCAAGATTGGAAGAGCCGAAGAAAAAGGCAGAGCTTATTTCTGCCCAGAAAGCGCTGCCGTGTTTGTCAGGAGCTTCCTTCCATGGGAGCCAGAGGCACACTGACACAGCGGCGAGCGCGGCCCCGGGAGCGGTGAGGAAGAGGAAGGGCGGGTGGCCTGGCAGCACCCGACAGCTCCTTTATATGGCCAGTCCAGGCCCGCTGCTGTGCCCGCAGCTTGGCATCCTGCTCGGAAAGGCTGAGCCAGCCCGGCCGCTCCTGCGCGCTGCCCGGGGAGCAAAGGCTCCCCGCCTCGGGTGCGTGTGACACGGCAGGCTCGGCGCGCTCCCACGGCAGGGCACTCACATCTCAAGGCAGCGCTTATCTCCTGAGCGCCGGTACCGTCACTGCAGTGCAGATAGCGCCACTGCAGCGCCACGGCCCCAGCAGCCTCGGAGCACAGCCGGGGCTCCGGCCGGCACTGCGCGCTCACGGCAGCGCCCGCGGCCTGTCCCCGCCGGGCCCGGGGCAGCCCGGCCCGCACAGCCCGGGACAGCCCGGGACAGGCCGGCCCGCACAGCCCGGGACAGCCCGGCCCGCACAGCCCGGGACAGCCCGGGGCAGGCCGGCCCGCACAGCCCGGGGCAGCCCGACCCGCACAGCCCGGGACAGCCGGGGACAGCCCGGCCCGCACAGCCCGGGACAGCCCGGGACAGCCCGGCCCGCACAGCCCGGGACAGCCCGGGGCAGCCCGGGACAGCCCGGCCCGCACAGCCCGGGACAGCCCGGGACAGCCTGGCCCGCACAGCCCGGGACAGCCGGGGACAGCCCGGCCCGCACAGCCCGGGACAGCCCGGCCCGCACTGCGCGCTCACGGCAGCGCTGGCCCAGGGCCCTGCGGGGCTGAGCGGGCACCTCTGACTGCTCTCCCTTTTTTAGAAGGCAAAAATTCCAATTAACTTCTCGGGAAGCAGGATTGGGCCGGGAGCCCACGCATGCTCTGGGTTCCCCAGTCCTTACTCACCGCTCGCAGTCGGGCTCCTGGCCGGGACACGGCCAGGCAGCAGGAATGCGCGGGTGCTGCGGGAGGGTCGGCAGCCCGGGCCCAGCCCGCTCCTGCAGCCCGTGCCCCAGCCGGCAGGGCTGTACGTGCTGCAGCAAACAGCAGCCATGTACGGTACGAACGCTGCCCTCGGCCTGCCGGGCCATCCGGAGCGGGAATGCAGATGCCAGCAGCCGCCTCCCGGGCCGGCTCTGCAGGCAGACCCGAACCCACGGCCACCCCAGGCACGACACGCTATTTATAATGCTTTCAACATTTCACTTTTCTCTGCAAATAATACCTGCTCCAAGTTCAAGTCCAAGGCTTATTTTGCCTTGCCAGATGATCTGCGACCGTCTCATGACTTATTACATTGTTATCGCTGCTAAGCTGAGCAAACAGGGCTGCTAAGTCTATTAATCTTCTGAAACACGAAGTCTGAAACTGCAGAAACAAAACATCTCACTACAAGACACATAAAATGTGCTATAGAGAGATAAGGGGGGAATTCAGTGCACGCTCTGTTAAGTTTTTTCAGTGCCACTGCAAGCAAGACTGACGCACTTTTGCAAGAGCCGACTCTGGATGTAACACCAACAAGTTACATAAGGGAAAAGAAATTCCTTTTACGAGAGCAGCGTGCCCCAGGGCGGACAGCGAGGTACACTTCCCACAGGAAAAGCTGGGCACTCAGCGGGCGCTGGAGCTGCCACCTGCACATTCTCCAGAGGGGCTGATAAAAGGAGCCCAGCCCGGCCCGGCCAGGCCAACCACGGCAGGCTGTGCAGGAGCTCCGAAACACGCCCAGCCCTTTGGGGTTCAGAGCAACCTACCTAGTACACACTGCTTTTTATCCTGTGGAAATCCACTCCTTTCAGCTACTCATATACACCTTGCATATTTATGTACCAAAGTATTTTTCTGAGAAAACAAGTATTTGGCCTATTTGCCCAAAGCAAAGAGAGCACACAGGAGTCACACATTTTATCACAGTGCTCAGATCAGGGCAGCTCCAGGAAGGGGTTTGGAAGGACAGACAGACCCAAGCTGAGCTGGCCCATTCCCCAGGCTGGACTAATGCTGGTCGTGCACTTGCCTTATGGGAATTATAATATGGCTACACAAAACTCAGGCCCAGCTGCATTTTCCTCAGGCCTGGCTGCCTCAGTTTCCCTGTATAACCTGTATATTCAAACCAAAATGAACTCAAACTGCAGGATTTTGCCCCCTTTTGACAGAAGTGCTGTCACCTTACACACCACTGCTGCTCTTACTAATTTGTACCAACAGCAATTTTACCTTCAAAATTTCAAACTTAATCAAGTTGAACTGTAAGAACTCAAGTCAGATTTTACTGAGGATAGATTATACCTATTGCAAACTTATTTTTATTCCCAGCTACTTTGAATAAAGATATTTTGGATTAAAATATTCTTCTATAACAATTACATGCACATAATCTGAAACGTGGACTGTTTGACAGGGTAGAAGTTGACACAAAGTGGACATTTAAAAAATTTAATTGATCCCTTAGGAAAAGCAATTCTTCTGATAGATAGTGGGACTTCACCCTGAGGTCAGCACACATCAAACCCAGCGCCCAAACCGCCCAATGGGCATAGGAAACCTCATATCTGTCAGCCTGCCCCAGCTCAGGGTGCTGCTGTCGCTCTCCTGCTGCTGCCTCTGAAACTACTGAACAGACTTCAGAGCATCCTCAGAACAGCAGAACTTACTGCTGGTCTCGAATGCACGGATCAGGGCAAGCAACATTTGTCTCTGGCTCTTTACTCTGAGCAAGGCACTGACTAGGCCATTGCCCCTGCACAGACTGCTGAAGGGAGAGTGGGCTCCAGCATCCTCACAGGAACCACACCAAGCCTTCACCCCACAACTCGGCACATTACCTCTATTTGCTCAGCTCAGCATGTACTGAAGCTTCATCACAACCACAACATGGTTTTAACAGTCCCTTCTCTTTCCTTGTTAATTGCTGGGAACTCTCTTTGACACTAATGGAATTGCAATTGCAAATATTCACAGCAGAGCAGATATGTCCAAATGTCACTGAGGACAGCACTCAAACATATTTACATGTTTATTCTTTTGGTAAATAACTATGGGGTAGGAGGAAAGAAACGTTGTTTACTTTGCTGCATAACTTGGGAAACTAAGTTTACAGTATATAATTGTTAATAAAATTAAATTTAAAAATAATAAGCATAGGCAACTGCTCTAATCCCTAAGGCACACAAACAGTGGAGACCACAAGTCATGCAAGGGAAAGGAGAGTCCCTGTGTAGGGCTGAGCACAGCAGGACACACTGAAGTGTAGGAATTCCCAGGGAAGCAATTGAACTCTGCCAGATCCTCCCTCTCCCTTCCCTCCGGACAGGAGTAGTAGCAGGAATTTGCTGATAAACTCATAGTTGCAAAAATCATTCTTGGCATGAACATAAATCACAAGGAATGGGAACAGAATTTTTCCTGCAGTTTTACCTTAAGCAGCTGGCCTTAGCTAACATGCTGTTTACAGCATTCCCATCGAAAATATGCCTAAGGAAAACACCCATTAAGCCTTTGAAAGTAACAGTTACCACAAGGCCTTTTACAACCCAACACGCATGACTTCCTCAGTGTCAGAAAATGATGTCTGCAGATTATTATCCACCAGCTCCTGAGCAGGAATCAGCCACTATTTAGGAATCAAGAGGTGCTGAGGCTCATCCCCCTAATTACAGGCATCTCTGTGTCAAAACCACCTCCCCACTTACGCTGAAGCAGCAGAATAAAACAAGTACTTGAAGGAAATGAAAACAGAGAGGGAAGCCTATGATTTAATCTGAGCTGACCATCAGATCTTCATCTACACCACAGGTGTAAGAGCCATCCTGTGGCCACAGAAACCCCCCTGGACAGCGAGGTGACACCATGCGGCTTTGACAGCCTGTCTGCTCCGGGCAGCCAAACCCTGGCCCTGCAGGGCAGCAGCCTCCCATGGCCAGGGCGGGCTCCAGTGTTTGCTGGCACCCATGTCCATCTCCTGGGCATCACCCTTGTGCTGCAGGCTTCCAGCATAGGCGCTCGAGGACAGTCAGAGCAGCACCCGATGCAGGGATGGAGCCGCACATGGCTGGGACATCACACCAAGGCCACGGAATGGGGCATTCACCTGCCCTCCAGAGACCCCTCAGAGGCTGCAGGAGTGCATTACAGATCCTCCCACCCAGGGGGAGCCAGGCTGAGGCAGCTGGGGGATACACCCCAACTGGCTATTGCCCATGCCTGCTTTCAGCGCAGAGCAGAGAGACGCCCAACACCTCTGGTTCCTGCAGTGGCGCAGCCCAACCTTCCACTTGCAGCAGTCCTGTCACCATTGCAGAGAGCACGGGGTTACCAAGCCTTTCATTTCCTCTTTTATCTACTTTAAATTATCATAATACTGCTCCATGCCAGTGGGCCTGCCCAGGGTCAGTGTCACATGCAGCCAGCCCGAGGGAAGCCTGCAACCTGTCCTCAGCTCTCACCCCAAACCTCCCCTGCAGCAACAAGTGCCATCGCTTAATTATTCATTATGCAAATAATTTTCTTGTCACTTTGGAATATGTTGTCATTTCATTAGAACCCCTTCTCCGTAGTGCCAAAAAAATTACAACCCAGTTAAGTTATTCACCATCACTATTCATTACTTCCATCCCTCTTTCCCATAACATCCCTTCCGTGAACCTGCTCTCCTGCACTTCATTACCTCTGTCACCCGTGTCCTGCCTCTCCCTTTCCCTGGATCATATACTCCCCACCTCAAAAAAATCACCAAAAGAAATTATTTCTTTCTAAGACAAACAATCACATATTTTTCCAAGACAACCATTTTACACAAACATCCCTGCATTTTCCTCTTCCGCTATACCAACGTCTTAACAAACTGACTTGTTTGCACCTGCAAACCAAAGTTCGGAATTCAAGAACTTTCTCCAAAAATGAAACAAAAAGCTCTCTTTCCGTCACGCTACCGCGGCAGCCGCCGGGGCCAGGCCGTGCGGTGAGTGCGCACGGGGCGCTGCCGCCCGCCCCGCCGTGTGCTGCTCCCGCACCGCCGAGTGCTGATCCCGCCGGCCTCGGACACCGCCCCGCCGTGCGCTGCTCCCGCCCCGCCGTGTGCGCCTCCTGCCCCGCCGAGCTCCCGCCGGCCTCAGACACCGCACCGCGGCACCGGCCCCGCGGCACCCACCGCCCGCCGGGCAGCCCCGACCCACGGCCGAGCCCCGGCCCGGCGCTGCGGACCCGCCGTTCGCCCCGCGGCCGGGCGGCTCGGGCTCCGAGCTCCGAGCTCCGGGCGGGGACCCGCGTGGGGAGCCCCGCAGCGGGCGCTGCCGCAGGGACGCGCGGGCAGCGGGGCCGCGCTCCGGCCCCTGGCGGAGGCCGGTCGCTGTCCCCGGCCCGCCGAGCGCAGCGACGCTCCCCCGCTCCCCGCGGAGCCCCCGCTGCCGCGGAGCCGCCCCGCAGGGCCGCCGCCCGCCTCCCCCCGCCGCGGGCCCGGCCTCGCCGCCGCACTCACCCGGGCCTGCCGGCGGGGCCCTGCCGGCGCGGCCCGCTCGGCTCAGCGGCTCATGCTGACGGTGCCGCCGGCGCGGCGGGCGGAGGCAGCGGCGGCCCGGGCTCCCCGCGCCAGCCCCGGGCCCGCTTCCGCCGCCGCCCCCGCCCCGCCCGGAAGCGCCGCCCGGCCCCGGCCCCGCCGGCAGCCCCGGGCCCGCGGGGCGCCCGGCCCGGCCCCGGCCCGGCCGCGCTCACCTAATCCCGGTGCGGCCTCCGCGCTCCGGGCGCCGCGGGAGCGAGGGGAAGGCGCGGAGCGGGGCGGCGGCGCGGCGGGCTGCCCTCCCCCGGGGCCGCCCTCCCTCATCCTCCCCGCGGCGGAGCGGCCGGCGCCTCATGAGTCACCGAGCCCGGGCCCGCACACGTGCCCGGCCCCGCCGCCTCCGGCCGGGGGAGGCACGGCAGGGGCGGCCTGGGGGCGGGCGGCGCTGCCCGGGCCCGGCCGTGTCCGCAGAGCGCCCAGCGCGATGGCTCCGGACCCCCCCAGCGCCGTTCCTGAGGACGCGATCCTCTAAGGAATTGCTTCCCGAGGCAGGCAGAGGGACCCTGCTTTCCTCCCGGCTCCCGCTCCTCCTTCATCTCAGCGGGAGCAGCCGATGCAGAGCGGCGTTGTGCCGGCTGCTGCGGGGGCTGGCGGGGCTCGCCCGGCACCCACCATAGCAGCTCCCCGCTCCCGGCCCTCCGCAGCAGCAGCAGCAGCAGCAGCGCAGCCCACCCCCAGCCAACAGGTCCGCTGTGCCCCGGCACAGGGCACGTGTCGGTGCTGCCGTGCGGGCGACACCGGCTGCAGGGTGCAGAAAAGGACACCCGGTAGTCTAGGTGAGCCAGAGGGGTATCCGTGTGTCCCCTGCCAGGACACGCACACAGGGCCATGTGCAAAGGGCTCATCGAACCCCCGTGGTGCTAACCACCTTTAGGAAAGACAAACAAACTGAAAAGAGACAAGGAAAGAGACGAGGAAAGAGACGAGGAAAGAGAAAGAGACGAGGAAAGTGACAACGAGTTTCTCTCCAGTGTCACATATATTAAAAATCTTTTAACACAGACACATGAGCAGAGGGTTATGTTTTGTGAGATGAAGTAATGACAAATAATTCCTTACTTTACTTTGGGAGACAGATTTTGTTACCTGGTCTCAAGATCTAACTCCAGCTGCTTCCTTCATCAGGCTTTTTGTTCTATTTGGCAGCCTGGAGGGGATACAATTAACTTTGCTTTTCTTGTGCTCTAATCACCCCTGCAACGGAGCAGGCAGCACTTTGGAAACAGGATGGGTTTAGTGAGCATCCCTCCTCAGAGCCGCCCAGCCTGGGGAGCATCCAGGTGTGCCACATGCCCGAGGGAGTGCCGGCACCTCACTGGCTGGGAGAGCTGTCTGATACCTGCTGGCTAGCTCTGGTGGCTTTTTGCTAGAAACGGGAGACTGAAAGGACAAAGCATTCCATTTTCTCTCAGAAAAATGTTGTGTTCTTACACTTGCATTTCAATGAAGTTTAATCCAGATCAGAACAAAATCCATGACAACTGGTATGCCATGGTATTTTATATTTACCTGCCTCACTGTGGGGCAGTGCAGGTGTCCCTGGCTGCACAGCCCCGATGGGCCCTGGGAGTGAACATTGTACTGGGCCATTTGTGCTCTTCCTGTTCCCGTTCAAGCACAAAGAGCTCCCTGGGCCATTTCCTCCCTGAGAACCGACATCACCGCTCTGGGCGTTTTCAAAGCACTTGTTCTGCTCACAAAGTTTTTGTACAAACTCCTCCCTGCCCAAATTCTTTCTAAATAATGGCATGAGACAGTGTCTTGGTGCTGGGAGACTGGAGCTGTGTCCTGGGCACAGTGGGGGCATTTCTCACTGTATCCTGAAAAGTGAATGCATTCCATTCACGTCGGTTTATGCAGGCCACAGGGGATCAAACCCTAGGGCATGGATGTCAGGCACAAGCTCTGTCATAACACAATGTCCAGGCAGGGCAGGGTCAAGAGAAAACCGAGAGGAAATTTCAGATCCAGGGGTCTCCCACAACAATCACCACCTGCGATTCCAACAGACTAATTGTCTTACAGCAAAGATAAAGAAATATGCCATTGCACACTCAGCATTGTGTGCTGCTCAGCCCAGAGGACAAAGAGAAACACTGTGTGCTAAGGAAGTTTTTTGAGGGCTGCTTTGTGTTCTAGAGTCCCTTTTTGCTAACTCAAGTGGAGCAAGAAAGAGGAGCTCTCCTGGCTGAGTCAGTGCAGCCCTGGTGCTGTTGAGGTGAGAAGCTGACCTGTGAAATTGGTGCCTGCCCTTCCCTCTGAGCCTGGCAGGCAGCAGGGCCAGTGGTCACCCGGACGGGGCACAGGACCAGTGTGTCCCAGAGCCTGACACCAGGGTGCCTGTGGGCATCCTCATCCTTGAGCAGAACAAACACACTTCCTCACTGCAGGGCTCCCCCCCGTCAGGAGCACAGGGGCTCTGTACCTGGCCTTACACACACACAGAAACCACCTGAGCTCCAAGCCTGTCCTGTGTCATCATTTTATCTCACCAAATAGCTGCAATACAGCAGTCACTAAGTCAACCTACACTCTGATCTCCCTTCCCTCCTTGAGCCTTTATTAAAGGCAGCCACACGAGTTGCTTCAAACCCGGACTGAACACGACTGCGGCCCTGCAGAAGCCGTTTGCTTCCTGATGCCCTTATTTGTGCAACACTGGTGAAGCTCAAGTTCCCCAAAAAGGCCTGACACAAGCTGCAGTGCTGCTGCCGCAGAAGGCCCTGCAGCCTGCCTGCCCTTCCGGAGCCGCTGCCGCCGCTCTGCACGGCGCACGCTTCCCGCCAGGCCACAGCACACTGCTTTCTTTTAATGAGCTCATCTGCATCTGCATTTCTGTAAATATAGCACACACAGTTACGACTTGGCCCTTACACTGTTTTGTCCTTTTGTTTCAAAGCCTCCCACAACTACCGTGTGATATTATTTTTGTTGAAAGCAATAAGATACTTATAATCGCTCCTAGTCTACAAGCACACAAATGAGAAAAATCCACAGTGCAATTCCTAGCAAATAATTGTGATACCCATTATAGGTTTTGCGCTTTGCACAAAGGCAATTTCTTTCCTTCTCTGCAGCAGCTCATGCTGGAGCCCCTCCAGCAGCACCCGTTCACCCCCCAGCCCCATGGGAGCAGTGTGGGTGCTCAGCCCCATGGCTGCTGCGTGTGATCCAACGTGGTGTTTAGTCACAGAAAACTGGCGGGACGTTCACCAGCAGCAGTGGATTTCACGGTAGGAAGCTGAGGGTCGCTCTCAGAGGATTAATGTCATTTCAGCCTCCCATGTGCTTAACCAACAGCCCTCCAGAGTGCCAGAGCGGGGCTGAGGAGCTCCGGGGATGGACACCCACATCCATGCGGAGGGCCAGCACTCACCCCGCTGGGAAATGCACCCAAAGCGGAGCACAGCCATGGCGGGGTGCCTCACCAGCCCTGTGTCCCCTCTACTGCCAGAACACAACAGACGTTAGACCAGCTCACAGGGCTCCTCTAAGCATGTGAGAACCTCTCTCAACTTTTCCAGCGCAGTAAGCACCACAGATGATGAACGGATAAAACTGTAGCAAAAGCAGAAGACAGAGAAGATGCGCATACCGGCGCCATGGCAGTGCTTGTTCCACGTGTCCCTGGGAGCAGGCTGCTGCTCACTCAGGGTGCAGCTCCTCCACGCCACAGGGGTCCCAGTGGACCCCCAGCACACACCACAGAGGGTCTATGGTGGGTCTGACTGCAACTTGTAATGCTCTTCAGAACCACAGAGTTTTGTTACTCATGCCTTGCATAAAAGCATTTACTGTTCATTTCTCTAATAAATTATTCAAGTCTTCACTAACTCAAGATAGCGGGGCGCACATGCAAAAGCAGCACAATGAAAGACTACAACGAAACCGTCCAGCTTGGCAATCAACTCACCGTCCGTCCGTCCCGGCGGCCGCAGTGTCCTGCTGCTCTGGGCACGCTGGCGAGCCCCGCTCCAGGGCAGCGGCTCGGTGCCACCTGGGGCACAGCAGCGTGGCTGGCACAGCCACCGTCCCCGGGGCAGCGGCTCGGTGCCACCCGGGCTGGTGCTCAGTGCTGCTGGGGCACAGCAGCGCAGCTGGCACAGCCACCGTCCCCTGGGCAGCAGCTCGGTGCCACCCGGGCTGGTGCTCAGTGCTGCTGGGGCACAGCAGCGCGGCTGGCACAGCCACCGCCCCCGGGGCCAATGACAGCCAGCAGCTCTCTGCAGTGGTGGCCTGGCCTGGCCTGGGGAAGCGGTGACAGGCCGGAGAATGACACTTACCAAACCTGGGGAGCCAAGGAGTGAAGTGAGCCCTTCCTGCAGTGCTGGCCACGGGCTGGGCTTTGCACATGTATTTTCTTAAGGAAGCAAAAGTTCCTTTCTGCTGGTAGAGAAGGCCACGGCGGAGGAAGTGCTTTGCATGGCGCCGCAGCCCCGCTCGCTGACGGAGCTCGCTCCAGCGGGGACACGGACGCGCGGCTGCAGCCTCGCTGTGCCCCGGTAACCTGCCCGCTGGCAGCTGCTGGGGGACGCGGGCTCGGGCCGCTGACACGGGCCGTGGGCCGCGCTCCCTGGAAATGGGGCAATGGCTGGGGCGTGCCCGGGACTCCTTCCTGCTGCAAGCCGCAGATAACGGCTGCCTGGCCTCGCAGCCAGGGGCTTTCAGGCCCATTTTCGCTCTTTCTGCTGGGGTTACCACCAGCTCCAGGCTTCCAAGGGCAGCCGCCCTTCCACCCAAAGCTCTGCTGCACTCAGGGCCAGCTGGAAATGTCCCTCGCGAATACCACGGGGAAACACCATGGTGCCCCACGTTCACTGGCCGTGCCAGCTCTGGTACACCGTGCAGTGGCTCCCGCCTGGCATGTCCAAGGTGGGCATGGCCCAGGACAAGGGGTGTGTGGCAGTGCTGCAGGGGAAGGGCCGTGTGGCTCGGCTGTGCCAGCTGTGCCCTGCAGCCGGAGCAGGGGGCTCGTACCCGCAGCCCCCGTGCCAGCAGCAGAGCGGCCTCTCCGGAGCCGGGCCCTGCAGTGCCGAGCTCAGACCGTGCTGCAGGTGCAGCTGGAGGTGCAGCACGCGGCTGAGCAGTCCCCAGGCGCTGCTGAGGGAGCCTGCAGCCAGCACGGCCACGCACAGGATTTCCTGTCATTTCTTTCCGCTCCTGCCCCAGTGTCCCCCTCTGCTCCTGCCCTGCAGAGCGCTGCTGGGTTCACCATCCCACCCTACGGGGGACTGCAGGAGTGGAAGGAACAGCTCTGCACGAGTCCCTGAGCCTGCTCGTGGCATGTACCAGCCACCAACAGCCTGGCACGGCCCAGCTGGGCCCCAGCACTGGCAGCAGAGGGGGGGGAACAGGTCTCTGTGTCTGCACAGCTTCCTCACTGAGGCTGCCCCAAGAACTGCCCTGTGTGACAAAGACAGTCCTGAGTCCTGATTTCAATCACTGATAAATAATAAAATCAGTTACAATAGTCACCTGAGAAGCATCCATTCCTATTACAGAATTTTGTGTTTTGTCAGGGATAGGGATGCTCTGCATCAGGGGTCTCTTCCCATCCTGAAGCCTTTTCCAAGCAGAGCACAGGCACCCTGGTCCCTTCTCTGGGATTCCCAGAGATTCTCTAGCTTGGTCAGAGTAAAACCCCCAATAAGGGTTAAAGGTACCCGGAAATCTCACCCAGAGAGATACAACAGATAAAATTTCCCATGGGTGTCAGCTCTCTGTGCAGAAACCCAACATCCTCAAGGCCTCCATCAGAAAAGAGGCCTCTATGGAGAGGGGCCCATGTCTATCTGAAAATCTTGGGTGAAATGACAGATTTCTCCTTTCTCCTGATGCAGCTGTGGCACTGCCAGGCACAGTGAGCTGCAAACAGCAAACAGCCCCATGTAATGGGGCAATGACACGATTACCCGAGCTGCAAAGAGAGCAGGGCCCACCCGCCTTCCCCGCGCTGCCAGACGTGCAGCAGGGGGAGTCTGCATGCTCTGCTGCACGGGTAAAGCTGCTCACTGAATACTCCTCACAGACACGCTCCTTGGCACGTTATTACTCAGGCCTGGTGTGCTCTGTGGCGTTGGTTCTGAATTGAGATAAAATGTGTCATCAGCCCCAGATGTACAGGGTGAGCACTGGTGGTGGCACAGATTACAACGCTGCCCAGCTTTTTTCCTTTTTTTGTTATTATTCTTAAAGAGTCCAAAGCCTGAAGTTTTTCTTAGGCTGCAATTATTAAAATAATGAGTTCCTTCAGAAAGGCAGCAAGGCCAGCCCGTGTCATGGTGCTGCTGAAGGGGTTTCTGTTCCCAGCATTTCAGGAGCTTTAATTCTTTCTCATTAAAGCTGACAGTGTCTGACCAATTGCCCCACTCTGTCCGTCTTATTATTTTTCCAAATTTTGTTCACATCTTTGTTTTGAAAAATAACGATTGTTAAAGTTTTCAGGGGCAGGAGCATTTTGTTTTGTTTGCAAAGGATAAGAAGTCTCTGGTTAATCTGTAAGAGATTATCTGAATCAGAGGAAGTGTGGGAAACATATGGACAATCTCATCTCTCCCTCATTAGGAGATAAAGTGTCCATGCTCCTCATTTCCATCCCAGCATTGGAGATAACAGCTTTGCCTTCCTGCTGGATATCGTGTCAAACAGATCCAGATTGGAAACAAAGGTCTCTCCCCTGATACGGGAACCAGGAGCAGGATCCTCATGTTTTTATATTAAACCCCTGTGTGAAATAATAATAAACTGACCCTTTTGTACCTTCTTGTGTAGTTTAGGCAGCTTTTGTATTTTCCGTGGGGAATTGTGTCACCAAGGCAGATCTGCCCTGGGCACGCCGGCCTGGCTGGCACTGGGCAGGAGTGGGAGCATCTCAGCATCCCTGAGCTCCATCCCAGGGAGGAGTGCTGCAGTCCAGCATAAAGGGGGAGGAGGTTGGCTCAAAAATAAAATAAAACATGTAAGTCCCAAAAGTGATATTCATACGTAAATGCAAACTGCACCAGGTGGAACAACGGACACTTATTTGCTTTGTTGGGCATTTTTCCCTTTCAAAAGGTAGATCCCAAACAAGTGATGCTACTAAAGACATTCCCGCTGTATTCTTTACCTTTTTTTTAATTTTTTTTTTTCTTTTTTACTAAATGTACCTAGGTATAAAATAAAATATAGTTTTAAGAAGTTTGCAGATTTTCAGGCCTAGGATTTTTGAATTTTCTTTTCCAATTCTACTTGTTATCATCCCAGTGCCTGGCCTAGCGCCAGTGGAACTCCCCCCTTCCCTGCCTTCCACAGCCTCCCTGGGCTTCCAGAGCCATGGCCCATTCCTGCCCGCAGCGAGGCGGCCAAATCAAACATCAGCTCCTGGGAATGTTGCTGGTTTCCCTCGCATGCCCTGGGTGAGGCTCTGGGCTGGCCGTGCACAGTGCCCGTGGTGCTGCGGCACGGTGGGGCACTGCCCGCAGCTGCCCCTGCCCGGAGCGGGTGCAGGTGGGGCTGCACCAACTGCGCACCTCCTGCACCTGCTGTGCCTCCTGCCACCTCCTGCACCTCCTGTGCACCTCCTGCCACCTCAGCACGCCTCCTGTGCCTCCTGCCACCTCCTGTGCCTTCTGCCACCTCAGCACAGCTCCTGCACCAACTGCGCACCTCCTGCACCTCCTGTGCCTCCTGCCACCTCCTGCACCTCCTGTGCACCTCCTGCCACCTCAGCACGCCTCCTGTGCCTCCTGCGCACCTCCTGCACCTCCTGTGCACCTTCTGCACCTCAGCACACCTCCTGCCACCTCCTGCGCCTCCTGTGCACCTCCTGCCACCTCAGCACACCTCCTGTGCCTCCTGCACCTCCTGCGCACCTCCTGCGCCTCCTGCACCTCAGCACACCTCCTGCACACCTCCTGCGCACTTCCTGCCACCTCCTGCCACCTCAGCACCCCTCCTGTGCCTCCTGCGCACCTCCTGCACCTCCTGCGCACCTCCTGCACCTCCTGCACCTCAGCACGCAGATGGCATCTCCAAACCAGTGCACAGCCAGGATTTGGGCGCTTTGATCCCATCTCCAAACTGCCATCTCAGATCTGAGCTGCCCAGCTGTGGGGGGCACTGCCTGTCCCCTAAATGACAGAGGCATCAGCAGCTCACAGCCACATTTAGAAACAAAGAAATTCTTCAGGGAAAAACCACAGCCAACCACCTACTAGTTACTCTCAATATTTAACCCAAAGCACGGCTGCTGCTGGGCAGGAAACGCTGCTCTGGTGAAAGTTGTGGAGTTTCACCAAAGTATCCCTTTTGCTTCCAGAGCACTTGTGCATCTGTGACCCAAAACAGCCACGTTTAAAAGTATTCTGCTGTGAAACTGCCAAGGGGCACAAGTGGAAGCACAAGGTGAGTCTGCCTTCACACAGAACACAGTAATTCCAGCCATGGAGACATTTCCAAAGGACAGCAATAATGCACAGCATCACTCTTTATAACCCAGCCACGCTCCAGCATGGGCACAGACCAGCAGGCAGTGACAGGGAGCAAGTCCCCTCTGCCAAAGGAGGACATGAAAATTACATTTCAAAGTCTGGTTTAATTTCTGTGTGGCCATGGAGGGTTGTTGCTGCTTGGCCTATGCCCACACTGAAATATTACATATAAGGAGAGAGGCAGATGTGACTTAGTGACCCGTACATTTTTAGCCAAATAACGAGCATGTGATATTCTCCCATGTTTTAGCAAGCCCCAGCAGTGCCCAGCTCCAGCCTGGCACCGTTTGACAGCACCCTGTGTGTGCTTGCACGGCGGTGTGAGTGTCACAGCCCTCCACCGGCTCCGGCAATGCCGAATCCGCGCCGCTCCCTCTGCGAACGCGGGGCTCGGGTGCCAGGAGGGGAGCGGCGTTCCTGCCCTGCCAGGGCCCGGCCGGGGGCAGTGCCAGGGCAGCGGGCACGGCACGGAGGCAAAGCCGAGCAAAGCACGGCCGCGGCCCGGCGGCACCGGGCGGGGAGGGAGGGACGCGGTGTGTGTCGCCAGGCTGCCCGCAGACAGCCGGGGCCGGGCACGCCCTGCCCGGAGCGCCGCGGGGCCGGGGCCGGCGCCCAGCGTGTGCCCGCCGTGCCGGGCACCGGGGCCGGGAGCTCCGCGCCGGGGCTCGGCACCAACGCTCACACCGAGCCGGCGCCGGCCAGCGGGGTCCGGCCGGGAGCGGCCGCAGGACCCGCCCTGCCCCAGCCCGGGCACAGCCTGGCCGGGAGAGCATCACAGCCCTGGCGGCTGCCCTGAACCCGGCTCTGGCACAGCCGGGCCGGAGCGGAGCCGCACACCCCAGCCCTGGCCGCTCCCCTGACCCGGCTCAGGCACAGCCTGGCCGGAGCGGAGCCGCACACCCCAGCCCTGGCCGCTCCCCTGAACCCGGCCCGGGCACAGCCTGGCCGGGAGAGCATCACAGCCCTGGCTGCTCCCCTGGCCCCATGCCGGGCACAGCCGGGCCGGAGCGGAGCCGCACACCGCAGCCCTGGCGGCTGCCCTGAACCCGGCTCGGGCACGGCTCGGCTCGGCTCGGCTCGGCTCGGGGGATGCTGGCCACAGAGAGGATGCTCAGCTGCGTGGGACAGCCAAGACTCTCCGTGTCCCTGCCTGGGTGAAGGCATTGCCTTTTTGGCACACTTTGAAGGGATGCCTAAAGGCTTCCTCCAGCCTTGCAAACACTCCAATCAATCTATCTTTCTGTCTCTTCAGGAAACCACAGTCCCCAGTTTCTTGAGAAGACTCTGCTAATTCACATGGGTCTAGTTGAGACCTACTTTCAGACACATCCTCTGCTATCAGACACCCTCCAAACAAGCATTTTATTGCACATTTTCCCAGCCTGAGGAATTAACCAACCAGATAAAGATGTTACTACCGTGGACCAACTTCTCTGGCTGACAGCCCTCATCTGGATGCACCAGCCCCATCTGGTCAGACCCAAGGCAAAATAATCTGAATAAAAATATAAGAAGGTGACAAGAGCATTGTTTCTGCCTTGCTCTCATCAAGGCCGAGTCAAAGAAGACAATTTCAGGGTTTTCTTCTGTAATCACACATTGCTCAAGAACTGCCAACGGGATGATGGGCCCCCAGTGAACCAGAGCAGGGTGACCAGCACAGCCCCAGAGAGGACAGACAGAACGCACCTCACACCTCTCTCTGGCACAAACCAGGAGCTGCCATGAGCCGCTGTTCTACGGCACAGCTGTTCACAGAGCACCCATCCCCTCGGGCAGTGTCCAGGCTCCTGGCCCTATTCCAGCCCCTCCACAGCCTGCCATGCCACGGACAGAAAACCTGAGCAGTGCCCAGTACAGAGCAATTGGTGCACTGGGCATACTGGGATGCAGGGTGACACCACCAGGGCCGGGGTTAATGATCAGCTCGTTCTGTAAACACCAGCTGCTTTCTCTAACTCGCTATTTGGAGATGCACTCTTTCTAATTAAGTAGTGACTATAGTTACGTGTCGTAAAAATCAGATTGCAAATAATTAATCATTAGGTCATGTTTTAATTGGGTTATTTTTAGTGAAAAGGCATCCTTTGTCTCTTGTGGTTTTGAAAAGTATATAAAGAAAAATATGAAAGATACTATTACAGCAGGAAAGAAAAATAAATAAGAAGTGGCACATCCAGACAGTGAGTGCATTCAACAGGTTTGCAGTCTGCATGTTACAGGCATGAACCAGAAACTTGCTTTAAAATAAGATTTAAGGAACCCAAGGAATCAAAATCAAGTCTGTCATGCTAAGAAATACTTTTGAAGAAACTTACATTTGATGCTATCAGTACAACAGGCTGAATCACTGTAATGATAGGCAGCAGCTTTCAGAAAAACTGATTTCTCTGCTGTAATTCAATATAGGAATAATGTAGCTAAGAGGAACCATTTAACTCTGTTTATTTTTATCTTTATTGGTGTAAAGCAATACTGGGTACTACATAGAGTGGTCTGAAAGGCATTTTAGGAGGTAAGCAGGCTTATCCTTCCTCACACAGGCAGCTGGTCTGGAAAAGCTGCGTTCATAAATATGGCAAAAGCCACACCAAACCCCTTGGAAGTTTGTATGTCACAGCAAGCAGAGGAACTGTTAATGAGAACAGGATAATTGTAACTAAACATTAATTCCTCTGTATTTATTTTGGTACAAGGTCAATTCTGATGTTATTTCTTCCCTTGCCAAGTTATACCAAACACTCTGCCCAAAGGTGTTGCAGGCAGGAGAAAACAAAGACTGAATTAATCTCTGATGGGAACAGGAAAAGTCATTTTGGGATCCTTTGAGGTTACTACTGAAATCCTTCTAGGAAATGACAGAAATCAAAGCAGAGGAGAGAGCATCTGCTCGTCAGCTCCAGCTCCATGCACGGGATGAGGATGGAGGAGGTGCACTGGTGGCAAGGCAGGGATGGGGCTGGGACAGGCACTGGGCTCACAGCCCCCTCCTAAACACAACCCAACCCTGCATCCAGAGGGCCTTCGTGGAATCAAGCCATCCAAAGCGTCCTGTGACACTTCCCCCAGTGAAGCACAATGAGCAGCACAAAGCATCACCGTTTTGTAATGATTGCCCTGAAATGCACAACAACTAATTAAAAGGAAATAAGAAAAAACACCCTGAAAGACAAATGGGCACTGAAAGTAATTTGCTCCCAGGGATCAGGGAAAGCTTATTTCTCTGTGACAGAACTATACACACAAACCTCAGAGAAGCCAGCATTTCTTAGGGCAGTCAATAGCTAAAACATTCCCTGCAAAAATATTGGGTTGAAATACACAGAAACTAGAATATCCCCATACAGCATAAAGAAAAATAAACATTAGGGTGATAAAGTACTTCCTCTCCTGTCAGAAATGTATTGCTAGATATAATATCATGGCAATTGAACCTCATACATGAGGTTTTCAAATCCAGGCCCCTGTAGAAATGTGCTGTAACAGGATGGTGTTTGTTTTCCCTGGCTGCTGCTCACCCTGGAGAGCCCCCAGCCATTGTGCTCCTGCAGGAGGAGGATTTCCGCCAGTAAACCTGCCAGGGAGCACAACCAGGCGCCCCAGGAGCTGCATTTCCTCAGCAGAGTGGGAAACCCCTCGAGTGCCACGAGCTGGCCAGTGACAAAGGCCATGCCAGCAGCCCAAGCCCCCCGGGTGAAGTCGTGTTTGTTCTGAGCCCCTGCGTGGGCTGACCAGGGGAAAGGAGCTGTGGGGATGTCTGAAGGGAAAAAGAGAGAAAGTCCCGATTGCTTTATAGCTACCATTCCAAGGATGGAGGGAGCCCATGGGAGTACTCACACAGCCCCAGCCCTTTGCCAGGCCAGCTGAGGACACAAATGCCGTGTGTCCCTGCCGTGTGTCCCTGCAGAGCCCGGAGCAGCTCCAGGCAGGGACCCTGGGCTCACAGCTGCTCCTCGTACCTCCATTTACAGAGACATTTCCCCGTGGTTTCACTTGTAACCCAGCTCAGGGTTGGTTTTTTGCACATTGCCTCTCAGTTACTCCACCTGCAGAGGCCTCCCTTCGCCCCTCCTGCCTCAGCACAGAGCAGCTCTCCTCACGTTGCTGCTCATTTCCCATAAACCAAACTGGGTCCCTTCATTTCTCTGCAGGAGCTCCTGGTTCCACCTGGCTGTCCCACCACAGCCCTACACCACAATGCACATACAAGCTCTCTCTCCAGCAGATCACCCAACCAGCCTTCCCCAAGAAGTGCCACATTCTGCAGTAATGTTTTCTGCTGTAACTTTAGTTACAAAAGAGACTTTTGAGAACTGTCACCTCATTCTTACCTGCTCAGCCTGCTCCTTCCTTGTGGCCCCCACCGGCACAGCCCCCAGGCAGCACAGGGTCCTTGTGCAGGCAGGAAAGCAGCACCACAGCCCCTGTTTAACCCTTTGGGCCCCACATCCTGTGTGGTGGGGCTCCTGGGGCAGGTGGGACCCATTACCCCCTCTGGCCCCTCACCTGGACACTGCCCAGCCCTGCATCACCTGGCTGGGGAGGCAACAGCTCCCTGTTCTCCCAGCTGGGCTGTGCCAGCTCAGCCCCCACGGTCCCATCAGAAAGAAGCAATTGGGCCAGCAGCACGGGGGCTGTGTCTGCCCCTGAACAGCATGCACCAGACTGGGCAGGCCTCTGGGAAGGAAGAAGAATTCCTAAGACCAAGCCTTGGAGAAGCCAAAAGCACAGGATTTATTTCAAAAGGCAGTGGGCAAACTGATGGGTTGCTTTATTTATAAAATAATTGCTTCATCTGGACGGTTGTGAGACCTTCCATCCTGTGACTCTTATGTGGCTGTGTCAGGAAGTGAGGCAAGAGTGCAAGAATGAACAAAGCAGCATTTAAATGTTCCACTTCACTTATGTGGGTCAAAATCTCGATAAGACACAGAAAGCTGAAAGGAAAATGAGTCCTGCAGGCGCCTTGCTCTGTCATCCCTGCAGTGCTCTGCGCCCAGGTGGCAGTGTGTTCTGCTCAGACCCTGATGCTGCTGATCCAAACGCTGCTGGAGCAAACAGGTGAAGCTCCAGGTGTTCCCATGAGTGTGCCTGCACACCTGGCTGCTGCCCAGAGACCTCGGGGGGCTGCAGGGCTGCCCTCACCTCACCAGCCAGAGCACAGGCTGCCCAGAGCGTGAAGCTCCTCCCGGGCTCCAGGAAGACTATTTCCAGCTCATGTATTTTTAGAAAGTGAAAACCAAATTGAAACCAAGCAGAAGTATTGGTATCTTCATTACTGTCAACGTGAGCAGTTAAACTCTGTATGAGTGACATGGTCAGGGCCCCTGTGCTGGGGCCAGCCCCTCGCAGGTGCCCAGGGCAGCCGCCCCTCACACAGCACTGCTCTGAGCCCACAGCCCCTGTGTGGGCAGCCTTGCTCTTCCCTTACAAATCATTATTGTTATTAACACACTGCAGAGCAGCAGCTGCTGTGGCACAGAGCACTGCAGAGAGCTGGGGCCAGCAGCAGAGGCAGCTGAGCACAGAGCTGGGCAGTGCAGGGCAAAAGGTGATGGGAACAAACCTGGGAAATTCCCTCTAAATGTCAGGAAAAACACATTTTACACATTCCAAGCTGCAGAGGACCTGAGGTTTGGTCGGGTTTGGAATGAATAAGAAATAGATGCACGTGTTTTCTCGTGGGTTGTGAGTTCCCTGCAAGGATGGGCTCCTGCAGCTCGCACTAAGGGCAGGCTGAGCCCAGCCCGGGGTGCTGGCCCTGGGAAAGCGCCTGTGGGGCTGCAGGGAGCACCGGGGCAGCCCCAGCCCCTGCCCTGCCCTCACCCTCTTCCCAGGAACAGTTATTTTTAGGTCACTTACCGCCACTAAAACATACTTGGACTGTTTTCAGGCTGACTCACAGCTGAATTCCTGTTCTGGAGGCATTTTCAGTCCACACCCAAAATAAGGAAAGACAAAACAAAATGAAACCAAAAAGGCCCTGTCTGAATCAGAACCAAAGCCTGTGCCCAGCTGCGCTGATGCCAGTGCCTGCAGCCCAAGGGTGGCTCTGCCTGGGGGAACCTGTACCCACCTTGGTCCTGCTTAGCCCAGCTCAGGTGAACCTGGCGGTGCTTTGGAGCTTTATTAACTGAAATTTCTCCAAGTACCACTCAGGAGTTGAAGAATTAAGCAGAGAGGAACATGCATATGGAGCTTGAATGTGGTGGTTTATATTATCTTTTTTATCACATTTTTAATTGCAAAACCAGCAGCATCACAGTTAATTGTGTAATGATCAGAAGTTTCACTCATTAGTTTAGGGAAATAGAAGTCATGGAAGCTTTAGAGGTTGCCACTAATTCAAAGGTACAAACCAAGGCTGTCCCAGAAGGGGGAAGGACCAGAGCCCATCAGGTTTTTGAGTCCCTCTGAGGTGCTGGGCTCTGTGTGGAGCAGGGATCAGGCAGGGACTGGCTCCTCATTAGCTCCTGGTTCATTAGTGCAACTGCTAATGAATTTGAACTAAGGTCTGAGTTCTGCCTCAGGCTATAGGTTCCACGGGCACTTACAGACAGCTGTAGTGAGGCTAGGTAGCTCCATACCCTGGTGAGGGCTGTGTGAGCGCCCCTGTGAGCGTGCCTGGCTGTCCTGGTGACCCATGAAGCACGTTTTGTCCCAGCCCAGGCCCGGGTTATGGCTCAGAGCAGCTGTCTGAGAGCAGCGTGCTGTCCCTCAGAGAGCTGCCTTGATGGCCTTTGATGGCAGTATCAGTGGGCTGTGGGGCATCCCACTGCTGGCCTGTGGGAGCGAGCTCAGCATCCCTCCTGGCTCGCTGGAGGCAGCTCAGCAGAAATCTCCTGCACAACGAGGTGACAGGTGCATTTAGAGGAACACAATCAGCTCATACCTATTCTATTGCATAAATAAAGTTATCTAAAACAATGGCACATTGCTGAATGCTCTCCCTCAGAGAGTTTCCTCCCAGACCTCTCCCACCACAAGGGGTGTGCTCACTCATTCACCTCCCAGTGGCTGTCAGCCTGCCCAGGAGCTGTCTTGTTTTGGCCATCAGCATCTCTCTGAAGTGGTCACCCATCAGGAAATAAAAGACGGGATTAATGGCGCTGTTTAGGAAGGCAAAGGGTCTGGTGATGATGTAAGCAGTGGTGATGACTCTCTGCGTGCCCCCAGAGACGTTGAGGGCCGGGATTCGGGAGGCGATGCGCACGTTGCGCATGACGTGGTAGGGAGTGAAGAGCAGGGAGAAGGTCACCACGGTGAGGATCACCAGGGTCAGGGGCTTCTCCAGGGTCAGGGCGGAGCGGATCTGCTCGCTCCTGTTCTGCAGAAAACAAACCATCTTCAGGTAGAAGCAGCCCATGGTCAGGAGGGGAATGAGGAAGCCAAAGACGGTCAGGAACATGCTGTAGACGAGGCTTCTCACGGGGTCCCCAGAGCTGGCGTAGTCAAGGCACTTGTAGTTGTTGGCAGCTGTGACAGGCTCCAGGAAATACAGCAGGGGCAGCAGCTCCAGGATCACCCCGATCCACACGGCAACAGACACCGCCACAGCCGTGTTCCTCTTCTGCAGGATGTGGTCCCTGAAGGGGTGCTTCATCAGCATGTACCGGTCAACGCTGATGACCATGAGGAACAGGATGCTGCTGTACAGGTTGGCGTGCAGCAGGAATCTGTTGCTGTGGCACAGGGTGCTCTCTGCCCACTGATCTTTGGAGTAGCTGTTCACCAGATTTGGCAGAGTGCACAGAAATAGCAAATCTGATATGGATAAATTGAACAGGTAGACGTTGCCGCTTTTCCATTTTTTCAGGCAGAAAACATAGCCAAACACCACGATGATGTTTCCAAGGGCACCTATAATGAACTCAAGGCTGTACATGGTGGAGAGATAATACTTTTCCAGTACTCTGTTTGTCGGAAGATGGCCACTGGTCTCGTTCACAGCCTGGAAAATCACAAGAAAAAGAAATAAACACCAAACCCAAGTAAAAGACCATAGCACAGTTATTGTTATATCATTGCTGTAATCAGTGAATGCAGCCTGCAATTTCCTTCCAGCCTACAGGGTAAGTAGATAAGTGACCTCAAATATCTCTCCCACACGGGACTGGTACTTGCAGACACTGATCAGAGTTACAGAAGGAGATGAAAACTCGCCCGAGCAAAGACCTGTGTGAGGAACTCAAAGTGGGAGCATCACCTGAATGAAGGCATCAGTCACAGTGTGCCAGCTTGGCCAAAGCCAGGGCAGTACCAGGGCCAGGTGAAACCAGCCCGTGGGTGCCCTGTCAGAGCCTCGTGGAGTCATCTGCCCCTGTTACCCAACTCCAGTCCCGTGGGTCCTGCCTCATCACTGAGGGGCTGGTGAGGGATGAAGGCAGCAGCGCTGCTCAGAACTGGCTGGGGAGCCAGGAGAGATGTGTTTGTTAAATTAACCCAGCCCTTAATTGAGCGCTTTGTGAGCTGTGCTGCAAACTGGGTACCAGAATGGCACGGAGGATGGAGCACATCTCCTGTGCCTTCTGCCAAAGCTTCCTTCAAAGCTGCACCACACATGAGCTTGCTTTCTTTCTAAAGGCTGGTTTAAAAATGCTTTCATCTCCAGGGAAGGAAATAGAGCAGCATCTCAAGTGTTTACTCCCTCCCTCCTCAGCAAAGCCACCTGTCCCTGCCACAGGACACAGACAGCTTTTGGTGACAGCCTTGGATAAAGTGTCAGCAAACAACTGGAAAGCAGGGAAAACCAAATGCCAGAAACTGGGATATAGATCAAAACTGAACTCAAGCTAAGCTTAAGCATTTCCAAAGCTGTTTTGGTGTCAAGAACTTGCTCACAGGTCTTTGTCCTCAAAGCAGAGATCAGCTGTATTTCATTTGGAAGGGAGATGATGAGGCAGAGCAAAAACTCCATCAAGCCATTTCCATCAACTCTCTACACTTACTGTGTGCCCCCCAGGAAACAGAAATGCTACAGAGAGCCTTTACTCTGCTCAGACCTCACCTGCTGAGCCCTGTCTGCTCGGTTCTTGAGGAGAAACTCAACACCTTAGCGAGATTCTAGTCTAGAAAGCACATCCCAGACATCAGCAATTTAAATAGCGACAGTAATTGAAAGTTCGGTATGGACAGATGCAGTAATTGAAAGTTCGGTATGGACAAGAGGCAGTAATTCAGAAGCTGTTAGGAAAAGGCTGATGGATCAGTTTAAGGCGAGAAGGAAGAGCAGTTGGAGCCCCCCCAGAAGCGCAGGTGCCATGCAGGGTGCCCACGGTGGATGGAGCCTTACCATGGCCGGGCCGTGCTGCCTCGCCGCGGGTCCAGCGCAGCTCTGGAGGCGCCGCCGCCTCTCCCTCAATCATTAACGACCAGGGCAAGGCGGATCTGATGCCAACAGCACTTCCCCTTGGCAGGAACCCGCGGGGAGCCAGTCGGGGAGAGGCACCCCCTGCTCCCATCCCACGCCCCGGGACAGCCGGGAATGCAGGAGGGCAGGGCCGGGGCAGGAGGAGCACCAGCTCCTCATACAGCAGCACCAGCTCCTGATAGAGCAGCACCAGCTCCTCACACAGCAGCACCAGCTCCTCTCCTCACACAGCAGCACCAGCTCCTCATAGAGCAGCACCAGCTCCTCACACAGCAGCACCAGCTCCTCTCCTCACACAGCAGCACCAGCTCTTCTCCTCACACAGCAGCACCAGCTCCTCACACAGCAGCACCAGCTCCTCATACAGCAGCACCAGCTCCTCACACAGCAGCACCAGCTCCTGATAGAGCAGCACCAGCTCCTCTCCTCACACAGCAGCACATCACCGCCCCACAGCTCCCTGCTCTACTGGCATTGCCGTAGAAACTACTGGCAAAGATAAAAATACAATAATGCTGCTAATGCGGAGTGACCACACCCCACAGCCAATAATTGCACCCCTCTGCCATGGGCAGGGACGCTCCCACTAGAGCAGGCTGCTTCAAGCCCCATTCCACCTGGCCTTGAGCATCCTCAGGTATGGGGCAGCCACAGCTTCTCCACCTTTCCCTCCCCTTTATTGTGATGTACTTCACAGTTAGCAAATATTAACCCCATTAATATATATAAAAAGCTATTGTAGCTTTTCTCTGTGGACAAGGCCAATAAATCAGCTCATATTTAGGCATTACCGAAGCTGATTTGAAATTTCCCCCATGGCTAATAACCGACACTGGCTTCTCATTTACCGCCTTTTAAATATCTTGTTCATTCAGGCAACTGCTGTTGCGCTGAAGGATAAAATAGGGCTGAAGAAATGGAGCATTTCTTCCTTCCTGCTGCAGTAACTCCTCAGAAAACTGGTGAGGGAGCAAGAAATGCTCATTTCAGTAGGCTTAGATTGGTCCCTGCTTTACAGCTCTGTGACCATTGCCTCAGTTGGTTGTACTTCTAAGCGGTTTTCTATCCCCTGGTTATTTTGGGGCTGTCCCAGTCACACACGCTGGTGTTCCATTGCCTCTCAGCAGCCCTGTCCATCAGGAGCACCTGAGCTGGGCTCAGCACGGGCTCTGTGCTGGCTGGCACTGCAGGCCTGCAGCTCCCAGTGCTCCTGCCAGGGCAGGCTGGGTGCTGCTGGGCTCTGATGGGGCTCCAGCCCGGGAACCAGCAGGGACCCCAGATCTCCATGGGGTGAGCAGTGGGGGCAGCCTTGGGACCCTCCCCGAGCCCTCCTCAGGAACAAGGGCCCGGCTGAGCACACCAGGAGCAATCAACCAACACTGCCAAAAACACCAGAAACACAAGAGCACTGTCCAGTTCTGGGGCTTGGGGTTTTGGGGGTGGTTTGTTGGGGATTTTTTGGGTTTTTTAACCGGTGTAGTACTGCAACAAAAAGTTAAGGATTCTTAAGAAAAGGGTGATGGGGGAGCCCAGATTGGTGGGGATATTTTGAGGATGCTTCATTTCCTCCTTGACTCACCTGCAAGCATGAAGCCCCTCTGTTCACGCAGCTCCCACTGCACCCTGTGGCAGGAGCGTCTGTGACCAGTGTCCCTGTGCTTGGGCGTCCTTGGAGGGTTTGATCTCTGCACCCAGAGCTGGCTCATAACGGGGTTGTGAACCCACCATGGCGAGGCTGAGCTTTGTCCTTGACTGCCAACCACCAAACCCCATCCTCCCTTCAAGGGAAGGCTGGTGGAGATGTACCAGAGCCTTCCCTTCTGCTGGTTTGTCTTGTTTTTGGTGTGGATAAACTTACTGCAGCTCCAGCCTCTCCTGCCAGCAACATCAATAGTGCAGCTTTCACTGCCTCGTTTTGTGCCTCACCAGGCACTTCCAATCCCAAAATCTATTTTAGGAACCTAAACAAAAACATACAGCCCAATCAATCATGAGCCCATATTTAGGTGTTGGTGCTTAAAAGCCATTTACTTCTGGTTCCAAGAGCATCCTATAAAAACACACAAGGGAAGGTTGGCAATCTTTGGCTGGCATTGTTTCTTAGAACACAAATTTCTCTCCTGCCTTACAGGCAGTGTGCCTGGCAGAGCTGATGCCTGAGCCACGATGGAGGAAGCACAGTGCCATAGGTGGCAGTGTAGATGGGGAGGATGGCCCAGGTCTGCTCCAGCTGGGCTGGCACAGGCTCCTCCAGCAGCCCCGAGGGGAGGCAAAGCCACCTGAGGCCAACACCTCAGCCCAGGGCTGCCCTGACAGCAACGTGCCAGCGCCGTGGGCAGGAGAGCACCAACGCCCCTCTGGCTCACAGCAGGGCAGCCTGCTGAGGGATGGGATGTGGGCACGTCCCCTCCAAACCAAAGCCACAGCCATCCCCCTGAGCAGCCTCTTTCAGTCTCCTGGAAACCCCAGCTGGGCTCATTCCGTTGGCAGTTACAACCCAGAAATGCCCATCCCAGGGAACACTCTTGTGGAAGTGACCCTAAAACTGTACAGAAAATCAAACCAAAGGTGTTAATGAGCAAAACCCCCAAGCCCAACTTCCTCAGGAGCACTAAGGGCTGTTAATTAATGCCAAATGTGGGAGGAATAAAACGGCAGTGGAGCTGTATCGGGCAGCAGAGGAGCCCAGGCTGTGGTGGGCTCTGGGCTGTGCTGGCAGTGCTGCAGGGGGACCTGAGGAATAGCCCCCAAACCCTCTGGGACTGCGCACAGGAGCACAGGTGTGCACCAGGGGGTGTGCAAAGGGGCCAGGACAGACCCCCCCGAGCACTGCTGCTTCCCTCAGCACAGCCCAGCCCAGCCCAGCAGGACTGGGGCAGAGCTGGAACTGGGGCTGCCACCCCTGCGCTGCCACTGCTCCCGAGGGATGGGACACCAAGGGACACAACACTGCTCTGCAATCAAAAACCAGTTTAATGTGTATATTCATCTGAATGAAGATGGGAAACAGCAATCATCCCCTACACACACCATCTGAACAGGCTGCACACACTCAGGAAAATAACCCAGAATTATTGAAGATTCGGTACCTTTTATGCAAAAGAAAAGCAGGATACGTGAAGTACCTGACCAGTGGTTCATTTACTTAAATCAACAGCCAACCCTTGTATTCATGCTTCAGTCAAAAGTTTTAGGGTTTATATTTAACACACAAAACATTTGCATAGAGGTTATTTGTTCCACATAGCCAGCTGAACTATGTTTCTTTTCCAAGCCTATAAAATTTCTAAGCTAATTCTACTTTTAAGAAATCATATGTGAAATCTGATAAAAAATTTCAAGGACAATTAGAACACCCAGTACAAGACTGAACAGATAAGTAGAGCACAGACCATGCAGCAGTGTTATCCTAAGTCTGGGACCTTCACAGCTTCCTTTTTCCAGTGAATATCCAGTGCTGGTGTGATTCACTAATTCCTGCTAGCGCAAGGATTAAAGAAAGGAAGTAGGAGTAAGATATGTGCTTTAAAAAAAAAAAGCAAAAAACCCAACACAACAAAAAACCCCAAATAAACAAACCCCCCAAAAGAAACAAACAAGCAAAGCCCGAAACACTTGCACAATTTTTAGCCATCCCACTGGGTTTCCAAGCACCTCCGTCAAGCTGTGCAGAGCAGGGGCAGCCTGTGATGGGGCAGGTCCCTGCAGCTCCCGGTGCTTCCCTGCACCCCCGGCAGCAGCGGGGCCCTGCGCCACATCCCACAGAGCCAAAGCGGACAGGAAGAAACGGCCCCGAGCACGCCCCGTGTGCCCACCCAGCCCTCGGGCACACAGCACGGACTGAAGGTGCGACAGGAGAGAGAAGCAGCAGCAGAGAGCGGGCACCAGATCCCAGAGGCTGCAGGGCCGGAGGAGGAGCCCGGGGCAGTCCTGGCACTCTGGGGGTTTGAGGTTCGGATGGCAGCACTGGAGGAACGTTGGGTTGGGATCAGGCTGATTTCCTGCCAGACAGGGTGGGAAACGCTCCAGCCCCAGCACCGTGAGGATCGCGAAGGGGGACGGCGATCGCGGCCGAAATCCAGCGGAGCTCCGGTCACAGCTGGGCACGCGAGGGGCTGACTTCGCTCACAGGTTCTCCTTCAGCCAGCCCATGCAGGTGTCGAAGAGGCGGCGGCCCACGGCCAGCTCCAGCGGCCCGGCCAGGAAGGTCACGGCGCCGTGGAAGGCGTCCCCGGCGTGGTGGTGCGTGACGGGCACGCCGGCGGCGCGCAGCCGGGCCGCGTACATGGCGCCGTCGTCGCGCAGCACGTCGTGCTCGCAGGTCAGCACGAAGGCCGGGGGCAGGCGGCGCAGCCGGGCCTCGGGGGCCAGCAGCGGGCTGGCTCGCGGGTCCAGCAGCGCCGGGAAGCGCCGCGCCAGCCCCGCGCCCGCCAGCGCCGGGCCCTCGTAGGTGTGGGCGCCGCGCATGGCGGCGGGCAGCCAGCGGCTCCAGTTCACCCGGGGCAGCAGCGGCGCGGCCTCGGGCGGAACGTGGCGGCCCGCGGCCATGGCGGCGCGCAGCGCGGGCTCCGCGCTCAGGTACTCGCTCCAGAAGCGCACCATCAGCGCCCGCGGCAGCAGCGGCTTGTGCGCGTTGTCCCGGTACGACGGCAGGTCCAGGTCCAGCGCCTGCAGCGCGGGGTAGATCAGAACCTGAGCTTTCAGCTTGGTTTTCGCTTCGGGGTCCTCCGACAGCTGCAGGAAAACAGAACCCATTGCAAAGAATCAGTAAAGAATCGACACCGTTCTCCCACACGGACAGATCATCTGAGGTGAAGCATGAAAACGCACATTTTGCAACGTGAGCAAAATAAGATTATCAATAAAACCAGGATAAAGAAATTCTGAATCTATAGGCAGGTTATCTAAAACAGCATGCTGTAATAAAAATTCTCAAACATCAAATATAATTTCATTTTATTTCTTATATTGAAGGATAATGATTTTGGGGGAATATTCTTTCTGAAATTTTGATGCTTTCTGAAGTACTGACAGAAAATTTTCTATAGCTACTGAAAATTTCTATTACATCATAAAACTTTCATGTTTCTGGGTCTCTTTATCATTTCTCACAATTTATGGCATGTTCATCGGTTTGGCTTTTAACCCTGAGATGTTACAACTCAAGCAATTGCAATTCTGTGCATTTTAGAGATGTAACAAAATGTGACGAATTGAACATTGACATTTCTTACATGTCAATCTTTTCCCCTCTTCACTAATAAATTTTCCATTTTCTCCTTCATCTTCTGCCTTCACCATCCACAGTAAATTCACCACCATTCCCAGGGTTTCGTTGCAGCCCAAACAGCTTCTCAAGAGAGCAACAACATGGTGCTGACTTTATTTAATAAAGCTGAAGGAGAAGTGCAAAAGGCACCAGACTGTATGCTCAGACACCACAAAATTTAGTGAGGGCTTTTTTTGTTTGCTTGTTTTCCCTGCTATTTGCATCTTTATGAGTCACATAGTTAAAATTCCCTTTGCAAACATCATGCCTAAACCAGACAACACGAGCTTAAGGCTGGAGTGATGTAAGGCCTGACTCTGGAGGGCAGAGAGCGTTTTTAGGGTACAGGTGTCTGGATGGCATAAAGCTCTAGTGATGGCACTGAGTGGCTCAGGCACAGCTGCCTGGTCCCCAGAGCCCTGTGACAATCCCACAGGCCGTGACACCCTGACAGACCATGAGAGCAGCTTTCCTCAGTGGTGGTGAGGCTGCACAAACACTCCTTTTGATGTGCAAAGCGTTGGTGCTGTACCTGCTGTGCCACGGCCGCAGCCAGGTTGCCCCCGGCGCTGTCCCCGGCCACGCAGACCCGCGCAGGGTCCACCCCGTACTGGGACAGCACCTTGTCCTGCAGGAAGAACCTGGTCACCGAGTACACGTCCTCAAACTGGGCCGGGAAACGGTGCGGAGGGGCCAGCCTGTAGCTGGGGGAGGCAAGAGCAGGGTGTTAGCACCTGCTGTTAATAAACAGAAGGGTTTGCTCGCATCTCCCTGTTGGGGGAGGTTTGTTTCTGTGCTCAGAGAAGTGGGAACTGTCTGTCCCAGCGTTATTACCCACCCATCTCCCTAAAGCCAAAATAGCCACCAACCACAATTCCCCTGTCACCCTGGCAGCCTCTGCTCACACACGTGTATAAGTCAGCAGGAAAGCACGCAATCAAACACAGGAACATTGAAAAATCAGATTAATTGAAACAGATTAATTTACTCCAAACCCTCATTCCATCTGGAAGGAGAATATCTCTTACTTGACTGACACCACGACAGCATTCAGCTCGTTTGAAATCCGCCGAGACATGAGATCGTAGGCATGCATGCCTGCAATGGAAGCCCAGTGCGTGTGAGAACAGGCACACACACACAGAGCCCAGGCTGTCCCCCTTGGCAGCACTTTGAGCTGACTTTCCCAAACCTCCCCTGTTTTCAGCTGGTGAGACCCCCGAGCCCTGCCCCTCCTGCGCCAAGTCCCACGACACCAAAGGCAGCTCCCGGCAGGGCAGTGAGGTGTGGGCCCAGACCCCGCCGCGATGCGCAGGGCTCACCTGCGTCTCCCAGGCACCAGCCGCCGCCGTGGAAGAAGAGCACGGCCCTCCTGAGCCCTCCGGGCGGCCTCCGGGGCAGGAACAGGCGCACGGGGACCCCGCTGAGCTCCGTGTCCGTCACCGTCACGTTCTCGTCGGACGTGGGAGCCACCAGCTCCGCCGTGGAGATCAGCCTCAGCCCCTCCATGTAGTGCATCAGCCCCAGCAGCTCCCCCAGCTCCGACTGCAGCACAAGACAGGGCAAGCTGATTCCAGGGCAGCCTATTCACTCCCAGACAGAATTCCCTGCGGCCTTTTGGTGCTCTGTGCCGGTGTGTGAAGTTGCTGTGGCAGTCACACAAACAGGCCGGAGCAGAGTGCCCCCACCTGAGCCTGGCAGTGCCAGGAGCACTCATGGCACGCACCCACACTGCCACCAGCTGCCCAGCAAGGCCAGAGCCAGGGCTGCTGCTCCGTGCCACACTCAGACTCGTGCTTGGTGTTCATGCGGGTCACCTCTGCAGCCCAGTGTCAGCCCAGTGAGCCACCAGCACCAGCACTGTCCCACAGAGAGCCACCACAGCCCCTGGCCTGCTGCTGGCACCAGCGTGGTGTGGGGACAGCCCAGGGAGCACTGCAGAGCCACCCAGAGCCCCTGCACTGCTGCTGGCACCAGCACCTGGGCTCCTCCACCAGCACCCCGGCAATGGGACGTGACCTCTTCCCACCCCAGCCTCGCCACGTCACAACTGAAACAATAAGAAATAAAGCCAAGCTCTTACATGTTATCTGAAGGTGAAAACAGATGAAATTCAGAGCAGGTTGGGGTTTTAAAAGGAAGAAAACAGCCAAGCCTGGCGCAGAACCTGTTTGGAGTTTGCTTCGCAGAGCAGCTTTATAGTCCCCAGGGAGATTGTGGAACCCCCACACTGAGTGGTTATCTGCTGGCAGGTGTAACCTCTGGCCTTCCCACTCTGACAGTGGAAGCCATACAGTCTGACCCTGCCTGCTGCAGTTTTTTTCCTTCAAATTGTATTTAAATCAACTGCTTTATCAACATCTATACATTACCAGGTTTTGAGCAACCTAGTCTAGTGGAAGGTGCCCCTGACCTTGGCAGGAGGGTGGAATGAGATGAAATTTAAGATCTTTTCCAACCCAAAGCAGTCTGGGATTCTGGGATTCCGTGCTATAACCTTCTTTTTCAGGAGCTGGAACAGCACAGAGCTCAGCCCCTGCTGGCAGCCCTTGACAGGGATTGTCAGCACATTTTTGAGCCACCTCTCTCCAGGCTTGGAGCGGGTGATGCCAGGGGAGCCCTGCCAATCCCAGCGTGCTGGAACTGGGAGGGAGATGAGTGGGCAGGCCCTGGCACACGGCAAAGGGAAGCACAGGTCCTTGCCATCAGCTCCATGAAAACAAACAAACACACATGCCCGCGCCAGAATCGCTGTTTTAGCCACCACATTGACACCGTTTACATAAACATGTCTCAGTTGTTGCTTTTCCCCCAAGGATTAACATCTTGGAAAAACAAATGTCTCAGTCAGAGCGAGTCCTGCTGTGACTCCAATGAGCCTGTGAAAGCCCATGGTGGGAGGAATTCCCTGAGCCCCAGCACTGAGGGTTTCCAGAGCTCTCAGGGCTGTTTTCCACAAGTGGACAATTTACATTGTGGAAAACCACTGGGCTGCTGCCTGCGGTTTCCAGGCCATATCAATAAAAGGAAATGGTGCCCTCATCTGAAAATCCTCATTGTCCCAGTGTGAGATCATGGGGTGTTATGGAGCGGCAGGAAAGCCAGCCACTTTGGGGCTGGGATCCCTGTGCCTTGGAAAGCACTTTTCTTGTGCACGAGCACTTTCCTTGTGCTTTGCAAGGCATTTCCCCAGTCCCTGCGGCACGGTCAGACCCACACCCTGTGCAGGGGAAGGGATCCTGGCTGTGCCCGGGCAGGGGCAGTGGCCCAGGGCTCCAGAGGGGCAGGGACTGGGCTGGGGACCCTCGGGGGGCAGCCCATGGGCAGGGCCCAGGCTGGGTCTGTGCTTCCCCAGAGCTGGGCTGAGGAGGGGGAGCTCTGGGGGATGGCACACAGCGACAGCAAAACCCTCGTGCTGTGTTTTGCACCTTCCCCAAGGGCACAGGGCACTTCCTGGAAGGCCTGAGGGATTTGGGGCTCAAACTCCACAGCAAGTGGCAGGTTTGCTGTCAGAGGCTGCTCCCCAGCTTGGCAGCACGTGACGCCAGGACACAAGCACCAACAGGCCAGGGAGAGTTCCCAGCCTCCCTGCTAAAAGAGGGGGCACCCAGAGCCCCTGAGCTCACCCAGCAGGGCTGGGGGCTGCCCAGGAGCCACCACAACAGGGCATGGACATGTGCCATGGCATGGGGCTCTTGGCACCCCCTTTGGGAGCCCAGAGAGGAGTGCTCGAGGGTGGCACTGCGTCCCCTTTGCTCAAACCTGCATCAGGGAGTCAGAGAGACTGCACCAGGTCCCCTCTGAAACCCAGCCCTGCCCCAGTGAGCTCGAGTCACTGCCCTCCAACTGCACGGCCACTCAGGATATGCTTGGGACAATTCAGGGCCACCTCACTCTGATTTGCACCAGTGCAGCTCCGGGGGGCTGTGGCTCTGCCCATCCCTTGGGATTATGGATTCACAGGAGATGAGAGCGCGGTTACAAAAGGCGTGCCCGCAGCCCCGCCGTGCCCAGGCAGGCAGGAGAGCAGCAGCAGGCACAGCCCCGCCTTGCAGGCGATCACAGCACTGCTGTGCCAGGCAGGAGAGCAGCAGCAGGCACAGCCCCGCCTTGCAGGCCATCACAGCACTGCTGTGCCAGGCAGGAGAGCAGCAGCAGGCGCAGCCCCGCCTTGCAGGAGATCACAGCACTGCTGTGCCAGGCAGGCAGGAGAGCAGCAGCAGGCGCAGCCCCGCCTTGCAGGCCATCACAGCACTGCTGTGCCAGCAGGGCCTCCCTGCAGCGGGACGGGGTGGCCGGGCAGCACCGGGCGTGCCAGGGCAAGGGGCTGCCCGTGCCCGCCTCCAGCAGGGCACTCAGCAGGGCAGGCAGCGCACCAGCACTGCTGAACACAGCTGCTTTCCTTCTCGCCGCTCTCATCTTCCACCACTCAGCCCCGAAACCAAAACACGAGTCCCTGACACACAAAAACCTCCTCATCCTCCCTGCTCCTGCAGGCTGGAGAGCCCTGGAGAGTACCCCCGCCAACAAGGGCTGTCGCACACAGAGATGTTGTTGTGTGCGGTTTTCAGGCCTTTTGGCCAGTGGATTGCCATGCAGCCACAGAAATCAATAGAATGTGAGAGCTGCTGCAGCGTCCCCTCCCCGGACAGCCGGGGGAGCCGGGCAGAGGGACCAGGGGTGATTCGGGCAGCAGGGCTTGAGCTGCGCAGCCCTGCACGGCGGGACAAGCCTGTCTGTGCCTGCCGCTCCCATGTCCCATTCGCTACTCTGAACGGCCCTTTCTCAAGGCTGCAGGACCAAACCTTTCCGACGTTTCCTTCTATCACAGTCACAGTTCAGCGTTCCACTCTGCCCTCGGGCCCGTGTGACACGATCGCCGTGTGACACACGCAGCGCGCACACACACACACACACACCGTGCCATATCCCCGAGCCCACAGAACCCCCCTGCCCGGCCCAGAGCTCACCAGGTGCCCCAGGGCCCTGATGGCAGCCGAGAGGAGCATCACGGTGCCGGGCTGGGCCAGCTCCGGCGGCAGCGGGCTGTAGATGTAGTAGGCGAGCAGGGCGGTGAGGAGGCACAGGCACAGCAGCCGGGCCCCCATCCTCGCACGATCCTCTCTGCGCTGCGGAGCCGCTCTCACCCTCCCACCGCCTCCTAGCGAGCCAGCGCAGGGCAAAGTTAATGCCGTGTTTTGCTTGGGTCCCGGCCAGGAGGTGACTTCTTGTGTTATCCCCCGGGGCAGAGGTTACTCCGCTGTGCAGCTTCCAAAACAACAGGTTTCACCAGCAGATTGCCCGTGCAGCAGCCGGGAGCCGCCGAGCCGGCCGGTCCGGCTCCGAGCCCCGCACTGAACCCCGAACCGAACCCCGAACCGAGCCCCGCACTGAACCGAGCCCCGCACTGAACCTCGCACCGAGCCCCGAACCGAGCCCCACCCCGAACCGAGCCCCGCACCGAGCCCCGCACCGAGCCCCGTCCCTGCCCCAGCCCCGCACCGAACCCCGCACCGAACCCCGCTCCGAGCCCCCCGGGACAGGGAGCGGGACGGGAGCGGCGGCGGCCGCACGGTGACACCCAGGTGCCCACAGCCGTGCCGGGTGTCCCGGGGCACGGAGCTGCCGCTCTGCAAGGCAGGAGCTCGAGCAGAGCCTGCCACACAGCGGTTTTACCTTTTCGCATTAAAATGTAGGCGATTTCTTTGGCTAAATTCTACCAGCAGCAAATCGGCGCAGCCTCGTGCTCTCCGGCTGAGCAGCTTTGGAGGAGCAGACAGAGCAGGAACATCACAGAAAGCTGAGAGCCGAGCCTTGTGCCACCTGCCCAAACACAAATGAAGATTGGCCCTTAGTCAGACTTTCAGACTTTTAAGTTCTGAGCACCTCCAAACTATTCAACTATTTTAAAAATCCATCCCTGCTCTCTGTCCTCAGCGCTTCTGCAGCACAAGAGCCAGTGAAAGCCCAATGTTCCTGACCCCACTCCCACAAAACCGAGAGAGAACACAGCTCCATGGCCACTCCTCCCACCCTGCCGTGCCAGGTGCTGGCCAGGGCACAGGTGAGGGTGGCCTGGGTCCCAGCAGTGACACATGGACACGCAGGGCTGGGCGCAGAGCAGCAAACCCATGTCCTCTTTTGCTCAGCTCCGGTCTCTTGTCAGGGGCTGAGAGGTAAAACACAGGTAAAGAAGGCAGATCTCAGGTGGCACGGGAAGATGAGGACAGCTGATGATGGAGCATGCAGGACAAAGTCCTCTCCTGCCCTGTCCCTCCCGGGAGAACAGGAGCCCCCGGGACAGCACTGGAGGAAGAGGAGGCCAGACTGGAACCACCACAAAACTGGTGTTTTATTTTGCTGCACTTAAGGAAGGTTTCCCACTCTCCTTCCAGGCGGTCTCCAGGTGGCAGCGTGGCTGTGCAGCGACAGCCGGGGCTCTGCTCCTGCCCCGAGTCACCCTTGCCTTAGGGCAGGAGCTCACAGTGCTTAACCTTGACAGACCCACGTCCCATCGCATGGCAGAGCCACTCCCCTGCCCTCCAGTGAACCACCCCAGCAACCTCCCTGAACCCACTGCACTCCCAGATGGAGGAAATCATAAACTGATGCACCCAAAGGAACCGTGCAGCACCAGCTGCAATACAGAAATGCCCCTATGCCAATTTTGTCAGCGCCCTTTCAGTCAAAGGGACAGCACAAGACCTCTGTCAGACAGGGGATGGGTGCCAAATGGAGCACGTGGATGTTAAAATCCAGATCCATCCCACGCAGTGCTTACCCTTCATACCCCAGCACCAGCCCTGCACTGCCAGTGCTCTCCAGAGCCCACACCAGCACTGCTGGCTTGCTGTGCACCACCTGCTCCCCACCACTCACAGCTTTCTAAAGCAAACATTCCGTTTAGTCCTTTCCCTCCTTATTTATTTCATTCAATAGAATGGATGGAGCTTGGAGCACCTGGTCCAGTGGAAGGTATCCCTGCCCATGGCATGTGGGAGGAATGAGAGAATTTTAAGCCACTTCCCCAACTCAAACCTTTCTGTAGTTATACAAGGATGAAATGTCACATTGCTGCTTTTCCTGCACGCAGTGTACCAAGAGCCATGCAGCGTGCCCTGCTTCCCACCCCCTGCATTCCCATGCAGTCCAGGCTGCTGATGTTTCACAAAAACATGAGTGCAAGGTTAAGCAGGCTAAAGGCAGGGTAAAAGCTGCAGCAGGCAGCGTGTGCCCCTGCTCAGAGCCAGCATTCCCTGCATCCCTGTGCTCCACAACACGGGCAGTCAGAGCCAGGATTGCCTGGGTGTGCTCAGCTGTGCAGAGTGGCAGGGACTCAGTCAGGCACTGACCTGCCCCCTCAATAAACCAGCAAACAATAAGTGTTGCAACACCAGGCTGAGCTTTCAAACTGTGGTTTGGAAAGGAGATATGCGTGAGTTTATAACCTTGCACCTTGTTTGTAACAGCAATCCAGGCTTACAGCCCAACACCTGTTTGTAAAGCAGTCCCTCTTCACCCCCGGCACCCCAGTGCACCCCACAGCATCGCAGGCCCTCGCTTTGTCTGTCAGCCACAGAGTCATCCAGGCTGGAAAATGCCCCAGGACCATCGAGGGCAGCCATGCCCTCAGCACTGCCCAGGGCACCACCAGCCCCTGTCCCCAGGTGCCACCTCCACACGGCCTCTGCAGGCTGGGGACGCCAGCAGAGCCACGGGCAGCCTGTGGGCATCGATTCCCACTGTGCCACCTCAGCCTGCCCTGCGGTGCAGGGCTCAGCACTGCCTCGAGTGCAGCTACAGCACCGCTGTGGCCCTGGCTGTGCCCGGGCTGCTCCTGGCAGGGGTGGCACCCCGGGCATGTCCCTGCTGTGGCCCTGGCTGTGCCCGGGCTGCTCCTGGCAGGGGTGGCACCCCGGGCATGTCCCTGCTGTGGCCCTGGCTGTGCCCAGGGTGCTCCTGGCAGGGGTGTGCCTGCACACGTGTGCCCACATTGTCCGGGCTCACACAGGTGGGGGTACCCACACAGGTGTGCCTGCACAGCCGTGCCCGCACAGGTATGCCGACGTGCCCAGGCACGGGCGTGCCCGCACAGGTGAAGGGGAGGCAGAAACGCTGTGGTGCCAGCCCCGCAGTGCCCACGGCAGCGCTGGGCTCCCGTCGAAGGACGCTGTCAGGAGAGGAAGGGAGAGGCCGCCGGGCGGCAGTGCAGCCCCGCTTTCCTCCTTGTTGGTGTCTGTACTTTCAATGCTGCTCACAGGACTGCAAACTGGCCTGTTTCTGTGGAATGGAGGGATGGCATCCACAAGAAATTTTATACAAGAGAATCTGGACACTGCTGTTTCATCTGTTGCTTATTACCAAATTGCAAGTTGTGTAAACGGAAACAAATGTCTTATTTGACAATGCGTTCGTACCCTGAACCGAAAAAAGCAATTCTCTGAAACTCAGTAAGCAGAAGTATGGCACATGCAGTATTTCTGAACACAAGACAGAGCAGCAGCTCCAGAAACACACTGTGTTCATGAAGGCATTAAAGCAGCCAATAAAACACCTTCCAACTCCATCTAAAAAGAACATTATTATCAGGATAAGGCAACAGGGAATCTCAAATAAGTCAGTGTTTTGCTTTGATGCTTTCAGACTGAAATCTTGCTTTTAAACACGCAGCTTTTACTGTTTGGCAGGAAGGCAGCAGCACTTTTGCTTTGCACTCTCTCTGTTCCAGGCGAAGCAGCATCTCAGAGCTGCTCCTGGGAGTGCAGGTCCTGCTCTGCCAGGGGAGGACAGAAACCCTCGGTGAGCCTACACAGAGCCAGGACTGCACGCTCCCAAACACTCACTGAGCTTCGCCTCACACTAAAGGCTGTGGTTCAAAGTAAATGAAGGAACCCAAACTTTTATATAAGGATTTTGTCTAGCTCACACCTCCCAGTGCCACCTTCTCACTGTCCATCTAGTTCTGGTTCTCATACAGTTTCCATTTTACAAAAACAAGCACAATTCCTGAACTCTGGACCAGCAGTAGCTCGCTGGAGTTGGATTTGCCATGCTGGGGAACAGATAAGGCAGAGAAGAACCTGAGGGACAATCAGCAGGAATCTTACACACAGTTAAACCAGTAAATTTTAAAAAATAGTTGATAAATTGAAGCCCAAGGCAGTCACTTGGGAAGGGGAATGGCCACCCGAAATACCACGAACAGGAAAGGGACCATTTGGGAAATGTTTGCAGCAAGAGGGGGCTTGGATCTGTTTGCCCAAACACGTCTCTGGCTCTGTGAATGCACAGATGTGCACCAGCAGGAGCATGTGTTGGAGGCTGAATTCTGGAATTAGCGACATTTTGGAACTGCAGGGCCACCAGGCAGGCCAAGGATGAGGAACAGGAGGGACATTATCCACACCAGAGGTTCACAGCTCCTCCAGCTGAGCTGCCACGGCACTGGGGGATTGAGCTCTGAAATGGAGCTGCAATGGCAAATGAGGAAAAAGCACAGCAAAGCCCAGGATTTGGTTACTTTGCTGTTTCCCTCACCAAATGAACACTTTGGGATGCTTCTGAAGGGTGCACACAAGGTTCTGCAGAGCTCCACCTGCCCTGGGTGCAGCCCCACTGTCCCTGGGGCCAGGACAGGCTCTGCAGGTCTGTGCCTGAGGGCAGAGGGTGCAGAGTGAGGGAGGGCAGCTCCTCCCTGCACAGCTCCAGGCCTGGGGGGCTGCCCAGGCCGAGGGACACCCCCGGGGTGCGCTGGGGTGGGGTGGGATGCAATGGGATGGGGGTGGGATGCAATGGGATGCAATGGGGATGCAATGGGGATGCAATGGGGATGGGAGGATGCCCAGACACAGCCCGTGCTGCTGCCGGGGCGCTGGGCACAGCCCGGCCCCGCTCCTGCCCTGCTGGGCTGGCTCTGCTCTCATTCCCTCCTCCAAAACCAGGAAAAAGGAAAGCAGGGACCGGGATTCCCACGTGCTGGGAACACTCTGATATTGATGCTGAGCAGATAGAGCCATGGGACTAGCAGAAAGTGCCCATTTGCACTGGATCTCACATCCAGTAAACCAAATATGCAGCAGTACTGGGACTTCCACTGGCTGGGAGATAAGCACATGGCTTGTGCTGAATGAGCTCGGTGTCCTGGGGAAAGCGTGGGCTCCTGGGACACAGCGTGCCCCCCCGGTGCATTTCACCTTTCCCCCTCCACAGATCTCTCATCTGCTCTTTGTTTCTCCCAAAGCTGCCCCAGGCCCACCTCCCTGCAGGGCCCTGCCAAAGGCTCTCCCTTGCATAAGCAGGTCCTGCTGCCCAGACCTCATTTCTACAAAGCTTTTTCTTTCGTTTTGTAAGCAGAAAATATTGACTTTCTTAATTTGTTCCTTTTGTGAATAGGAGAGGGAAAGGAAACAAGCAGCAGTAATTCTCACCAGCTGCTGGAAACACCAACACAAAAGACCCCAGGGATGTTTCTTCATGCAAGAGGAGGTTTGGCCAAAGGGCCACAGACACTTGGCTGTGTATTTGTGAGAGAAAGGTTAAACCAAAACCCTTGTGCCACCAGGTACCATTCCCTGGGGCCATCCCTGCAGCAGGGCCAGGAAAATGGATTTTAACTGCTCCTATTCCCACTGGAAACTGGGGGCTCAGCACATGCCTTGAGCTGTTTTCCAGCATCAGTCTCATTACACGGCTGTGACAATGGGAAGATGCCAGCAGCTCACATTCCAAGCAGCAGACCGAGAACTTAATATTACAACTTACTTTATAAGCTTCTTGACCAATCACACAGAGCAAAAGCACATTAACAGTATTTATATCTGTATAGTATATATTCTATATTGACAGTAGTTCTATCCAATCACATAAGCACACGTACCTTTGGTTAAACAATGCTTGCTTATTTTGAATACAATACCTGCTTGTAAGCCTTAAAGCACAATGCACAGAGCTCCATTATTAAGCTTCAACCTTCCTAATATCTTGCTAGATAAACTTTTCTGCAGCTTAGGGAGTTATTCTAGACAAGCGTTAATACACAGACCATTGTTCTATTTGTCCTTGCTTTTCCACAGTTTAAATGATTTTTCTGCTGACCAATCTCATGGCTGCTGTTTAGCTCCAATCACAGTTCTGCTGCCTCTGGGGCCTTTTGCAGCTTTCCCAAACCCTCTGATTTTGTGAATTCCCACACTCTGGGGCCGTTTCCCTGCCGTGGGGCAGCGCCCAGCCAGGCATTGCCCCTGTGCAGGGATGGAACGATGGAACGTGCAGGGATGGAATGATGGAACGTGCAGGGATGGAAATGCTCTGGGGCCGTTTCCCTGCCGTGGGGCAGCGCCCAGCCAGGCATTGCACCCACGTCCCTGAGGCCATCACTGCTGCTGCTCAGGTTTCCCCATTTGCAGAGCAAGGCCCAGGGCTCCCACTGGGTGATTTGAAGTGAAAGCCATCTACAATTATAACTCTCTAAAACCTTTAAAAACCCATTTCTGTCTTTAATAATAATAGTGCAAGCTAAGCAAATAGCTCTCAAACCACTTCTGCAAATATTAAATCAGCTCCAAGACTGTGTTTCGCCTGTGGGACGGTGAAGCAGGGATGGAAATGGACTCCTGGCTTTGCACAGTCCAGGGGACAGAGGCAAACCTGACTGCTGGTGCCTGCAGGCTCCTGGAAAAGCCTCCCTTTGTGGCCCCATCACTTACAAAAGCACTTTGGAAAGTGCATCCCATCATTGTGTCATGTGTAAAACCATTAAAATGCTGCAAGAGAATCCACAGCCTGTGCCAATAGCCAACAGAGCCGAGGAAAACAATATCAGAATATTAACAGGACTGAGATTTCTTCTGGGACTTTACCAAGGACTGGCCAAGAGGGTTGACCAAAATTCATAGAAACAGCCTCAGGATGTGAATGGTGTCAGACTAAACCCCCACAGCCCTGCTTTTTAAACAACCCCAGCAATCAGCAATCACTGTTTCTTGCCCCAGCCCCTGACAGCCTGGGCACCCTTCCTGTGGCATTTAACTGAGTGCAGCTCTGCCCAGAGTGCTGCAGGTGCTGCAGGAGCTGCACGCCCACCCAGGCAGCAGGACAATTTTACAACAAAAAGGATTTAAAAAATTATAAAACGCATTACAGAAGATTTAGCTTCTACAAACAGAAAAATCGACTTCAGGAGGAGGTTGACTTCAAGCCACAAAGAGGCAAATATAAAATTATCAATGTCTGCATTTGAGTGGAAACTCTGAGTTCCTGAGCAATTTCATTCCTGCTGTAATGCTGCTCCAAGCAGGAACTTTCACTGTCAGCCCTGCTGTAATCCTGCCACAACCAGAAACATTTATGGTTTTTCCATGGGCTGCATTCTTTCTGGCCAGGAACAAATTCAGGCTCTCGCTGCCAGAGCCAGCTCATCCCGAGGTGTTGCCAAGCTGACAGCCCAGGAGCAGCCTGGCTGCTCAGCCTCGGGAAAATGGGGCAGAATTCCCAAATTCCCCAGCCAGGGCAGCCTTGGGGAAAAGGGGCAGAATTCCAGAATTCCCCAGCCAGAGCAGCCTCAGGGAAAAGGGGCAGAATTCCCGAATTCCCCAGCCAGAGCAGCCTTGGGGAAAAGGGGCAGAATTCCCACATTCCCCAGCCAGAGCTGCATTAGGGAAAAGGGGCAGAATTCCCAAATTCCCCAGCCAGGGCAGCCTCAGGAAAAGGGGCAGAATTCCCAAATTCCCCAGCAGAGCAGCCTTAGGGAAAAGGGGCAGAATTCCCAAATTCCCCAGCCAGAGCAGCCTCGGGAAAATGGGGCAAATTCCCCAGCCAGGGCAGCCTCAGGAAAAGGGGCAGAATTCCCAAATTCCCCAGCCAGAGCTGCATTAGGGAAAAGTCAGGCGTGTCGTCCAGTTACTCAGGCTCTCTGGCTTGTCTTGGTCTTGAAATAAAACTATTTCAAAAACTACACCTGGAAATGCGTCACAGCCTCCTAATGACTCGGATGAACAATTCAAACACAATCTGCTGCTGCAGGTGGAAAAGGCTCCCTCCTTCCATCCAGGCCCAGCAGATCAGGAAGGAAAATCTCCCTGGTATTCTGGGCTTTGCTCCAGAGCACAGAGGAGGGCAGAGGGGCAGGGACAGAGCCCCAGGAGATGCCCACACAAAGGGCACCCGATGCCCATGCAAAGGGCACCCCCAGAATGCTGCATTTGGGGCAGTGACCACAGGAAGGAACTGCAGCTAAAAACCTCCTGCGAGAAAAGAGGAAAGGGAGAAAAACCAGAAAAGGTTTTTCTGGAAGAGGAGGAAAAGGAAGAAAAACCTCCTGCAAGAAAAGGAACTGCGAGAAAAACCAGGACAGCGTTTGATGTCCAAGGAATCAGAGAGGAGGAGCAGCAATGAGTCAAAGTGCTCAGTGCAATGGCTTAACCACTGTGGGAGCTGTTACATCCAGCATTCCTTGACTCCCTGCTGGCTGCTGCTTCCACGCAGCGCTTTGGTTTTAACACAAAGTTACAGCTCATAACGCTGGTGAATACATCAGCCAAGAACAGCGCGTCCATCCAGGAGGACAGAGAGAAGCTCCTCGTGCCCTGCCCAGGCAGGCCGGGAAGGAGAGGAATAATGCAGAAATGGAGGTGAGGCTCTCCATCCCTGCGTGCAGCCCATCGCAGGGAAGGCTTGGGGTGCAAGCCCTGCCAGCTCTGCCCCGTCCCAGGGCTGCTCTGGACCCTCAGAGCCCGGCACAGCCAGGCAGCTCCTGCACAGCCTGCTCCGGGAAGGTGTTTATGCTCAGTTTTATGTTCTCCCACCCTGTGCCCCTCCTGCACTCCTGCTGCTGAAAGCACATTTCACTGAGGGGGCTGCTCCTCTCATGGCCATACAGATTAAATTTATTGTCTTCTTAATACATGGAATAAAATGGTAAAATCTGTCCCACACACTGCTGCGCTGGCTTTGGCTGGGCTTAAACCACAGCAGCTGCTTATCTCAGAATCAGGATAAACAAATCACACTGGCTCAATGCTGCACTGCAGGAAAGGTGCTGGCCCCAGATCTGTTCTTATTACAGACATGTGCCACTAATACCAGTGCTTCTCATGCTGCAAAAAATCATTTATCCACGTGACACGAGGGGTTTGTCTCTGAGCATTTCTGCCCACCACAACCTCAGTGCCATTCCCACAGCCTGGCTGGATTTCAGGCTCCCCTGGACACCACTTCAGGGGGGTGAAGCCCTTGTGCACATCAGCGGGAACTCTACAACAAACCTGCATCCTCCCAGCCAGGAGAACCAGAGAGCAGAGCTGAGACCAGGGTGCCAGGGCCCTGCAGGCCTCCTCCAGCTGAGCAGGGCTGCTGGCATTTGCCAGATGTGTTTAGTTCCATTTATCTCCTCAAATATAACCAGACACATCCAGCCTCTCGAGCCAGCAAGCGCTCACGTAAACATCTGAGCTGGGGAAAAAATAATGGAGTGCTGGCAGAAAGGGAGCCAAATGTGTTTGTCAGAGGCACTTGGATTTGCAAAGCCAGCCCTCCACAGCCACTCAGCTCTGGAAATCAGGGGGAGTTTACCCATGTCATCACTGGATCAGAATTTGGCCCCCCACCCCTGCTCACCCCGACCCAGAGATGGAATCCAGCTCATGCACACCCAACCAGGTATTTTCTGCAGGGAGTCACAAGGGAAAGCTGCCAGCAGGACAGAGTGAGCCCTGGGCACCCTGGGCTTGGCTTGTACTCGAGCCAGCATTTCCAGGGAGAGGGGAAGCCAGCAGGAGACCCTGCCCAGGAGATGCCAGGCAGAGCAGGGCTCAGCACAGGGAAAGTGCCACAGGTTCCAACAGCAAGGAAACCCCAGCTCCATGTTTGTACACAACTCTCCCAAGCATCTGCACTTCAAAGATCCAGCTACGTGGCCTCTCCGCCAGATGTTTCCTATTCTTCTGAGACCAGAGGTGGATGGAGGGAGCAGAGTGCAGCTCCTGGGCCAGAGCTCCTTTGGAGACAGCCTGGCACAGCCTGGCACAGCCTGGCACAGCCTGGACCCCCAGCATCCCCAGTGCTCCTCCCAGCCCCACCCAAGGCGCTGTCCCAGTGCCTGGAAAGCAGCACCAGGGGCCCAGGGTGCTCCTGTGAGGCACTGCTGGGATGTGCCAACACCCAGCCCCGTGAGCACACACAGGCACGGCGTGGCACGAGGGAGCCTGGCACCCCAAGGCTGTCTGAGCAGCAGCTCCAGCCCTGCCGAGGCCTGGGGTCTGCAGCAGCCCCCACCCTGTCCCTGCTGCCCTGTGCAGGAATTGCAGCTCCCAGAGGGAATCTCACAGACCCTTGGTGCTGCAGTGAGACCGACACAAACTGGAATAAAATCCAGTTTTCACTCGCACATCGTGCCATCCCATGACCAGTGGGGCACAGAGGCTGCCAGCTTTGCCCAACACACACGATGTTAATCTCAGGACTGTAACATCCTCCTAGGGCAGTCGCTGTGGACCTCACATTGTCAGCAAAACCAGAACAAAGCCAAAGGCTTTCTGCTAAGCACAAGGAGATAAAGCGAACCAGAGGCCAAGAGCATGTGAATTTACAGCTAACTACTCCCAGGCAGCAACTCTGGTCTTGGCTAATTTCAACATCAGAAAATGTTTTTCCAGGAAGGACTCAGAAATGAGCTGAGTCTTTCAGAAAGGGAAGGAAGCCAAGCTGTCCTTTTTCATTCTTGTACTGAAAAGGGAATTCTGAAAGTCCTTTTCTAGGAAAGGAAAGACTGCATGTTGTTCAGTTGCTGGGAAAGCAGTAGTTTTGCCCAGGTAGGCTTTGGGCTCTCCCACCTGTGGGCACAGCCCTGCTGGAAGGGCCGGGGTGGCTTTGAGTGCTGCCCCAACGCTGCCAGCCCTGCCCAGGGCTGCTCCTCAGGCAGTGCCAGGCACAGGGAGCACAGGAGGGGCAGGAGCAGCCCCAGAGCCACCACCCACCCCTGCCAGCACGGAACCTGGTGCTGTGCAACACGGCACAAATGTGCGTCGTGTTTGCAAACGCAGAAAATCTCCTGTGATCAAGTCCAACATTTACTGCAAATAAATCCGGTGTTTAGAATTGTTGTCCAAGGGCTTTGCACATAAACAAGGTTTATTAACACGCTGGCAGAGGTTTAGAAGCTGTTTAATTGCACCAGTCCCCGCTGGCAGGGGCAGATGAGCAGGACAAAGCTCTGGAGTGGACCCAGAGCAGCCTCAGCACAGCACCAGCCGGGGCTCCAGCACCTGCAGGGCTCAGCTCCCCTGGGAAATCACTGCTGCACCCACAGGGCACCACCCCAGCCCGAGACACCACGGAGGAAAGAGCCCTTCTCTGTTCCACTCAGGAAACTGAGGCACATGTTGTAGAAATGAGAACAACATTGCTGGGGCTTGTGAGCAGAGCTGCTGAACGTGTGGCTCAAGAACTGCTGAAAGAATTAAGGACACATTCCTTTCAGCTTGATTCAACAATTTTCTTTATGTAAAAAAATGCAGCATTAAGCTGACTGTTGTGGAAAATTCAGCGGTTTTTAGCAGAGACGTACCAGCTTTAAACAGAAAGCCCTCAGCCTGCATTCACATCTTGCTGTAGTTTTACCAAGACCAGCATTAAAGTCTTTCTTGATCTATTTCCTATTGTGAGGTTCAGCCATTCCAAACCAGAGTCATTGCCATGTCCCAATCAAAGCAAAGCTTTTCTGTACAGCAGTGATGTATTGTACCTACAGCAGCAATGCCTTGCACCCACAGCCTCTCCAGAATCAGTGATTTGTCCCAGTGCAGCAACAGAAGTCAGTCATGCTTTTGGGCTTGACCTGTCTTCAATTAAGGACTCAGGAAGACAGTCGGAGTTTGAGATTCCTAATGCAGCACATTTAATTTCCAGATGCAAGCCAAGGAATAAACAGAAAAGAACATTTATTTTAGCGGCTGTCGAGTCGCCTCCAAGTGCTCTCTATCCCACATCCCTGACAGGATAAATAAAACCAGATCACGCTGGGCTGAGCACAAGGGATCCCAAACCCCAGAGCCTGGAGATCCCTGCTTGCCCGGGGGTCCCCGAGGGTCCCAAACCCCAGAGCCTGGAGATCCCTGCTTGTTGGGGGTTCCTGAGGGTCCCAAACCCCAGAGCCTGGAGATCCCTGCTTGCCCGGGGGTCCCCGAGGGTCCCAAACCCCAGAGCCTGAGGGTCCTGCTCGCCCGGTGGTCCCTGAGGGTCCCAGAGCCCTGAGGGTCCCTGCTTGCCGGGGGTCCCTGAGGGTTCCTGCTTGCCCGGGGGTCCCTGAGGATCCCAGAGCCCTGAGGATCCCTGAGGGTCCCAGAGCCCTGAGGGTCCCTGCTTGCCCGGGGGTCCCCGAGGGTCCCAAACCCCAGAGCCTGAGGGTCCCTGAGGGTCCCAGAGCCCTGAGGGTCCCTGCTTGCCCGGGGGTCCCCGAGGGTCCCAAACCCCAGAGCCTGGAGATCCCTGCTTGCCCGGGGGTCCCTGAGGGTCCCAAACCCCAGAGCCTGGAGATCCCTGCTTGTTGGGGGTTCCTGAGGGTCCCAAACCCCAGAGCCCTGAGGGTCCCTGCTTGCTCAGGGGTCCCTGAGGGTCCCTGCAGCACCTCCAGCCCTGACGTGCCAGGGTAGCAGCACAGTGCCCCCCAGCCCTGAAACGCCAGGAGAGGAGCACAGTGCCCCCCAGGCTGGCACCAGGGCCTGCCCCACACTCTGCCCCTTCCCCGAGCCCCCAAATGATGGAATTTGCATTGAGGGCTGTGCCAACAGCAACAGGGAGGCGAGGAACCAGAGCAAGCTGCGGGGTGAAGCAGTGGAGGCTTGCTGCACTTTGATATGTACAAAAGCATCGGATTTCCTGACTCCAGCACTGCAGCTGGATATGCCATAGGAGGCCTGCTGGAAGAAAACAGTGCTCTGGAATAGTCTGCAGCATTCATCCCTGGAGAGCCTCTTACATTCATAATGGAAAGGACATTTGATCCAACCGACAGCCCCGACACAAACCAACACACAGAGCAGTCTGAAACCCACTCCAAACCAAAGGGAACACGAGAGCAGCCCCAGGGAACCAGGCAGGAAAGGAAAGGCTGTGCCCCCGCCAGCCCCTTCCTGCTTTACACTGCCCCTGACAGAGAGAGAGCTTTTGTTCCATCCAGCCCTGCTGAGGGTGCCCAGCGCCACCAGGGACGTGCCAGCAGGGCTGGGCAGGGGTGGCATCTCCCCCAGGGCACTGCCACACCTGGAGCCAGGTGCCAGGGCAGGGTCAGTGCTGGCACCGCCTCCCAGGGCACTCCCACACCTGGAGCCAGGTGCCAGGGCAGGGTCAGTGCTGGCACCGCCTCCCAGGGCACTGCCACACCTGGAGCCAGGTGCCAGGGCAGGGTCAGTGCTGGCACCGCCTCCCAGGGCACTGCAACACCTGGAGCCAGGTGCCAGGGCAGGTCAGAGCTGACAGCCCAGGGCCAGGCAAGGCCCTGCTCCACACCTGGCACTGCAATGGCACCAAAAGGCATTCCACAGGCAAATAAATGCTCTCACAAATAGACATCTATGCACTTCCTTGGTGAGTGAGATTGGCCCTGGTTTCCTGTAATTGGAGTGGAATTCACTTCACTGATAAAGTTTGTTTGAGCCTCTGGGCCCAGGGGACCTGGATTTGTGCCACTACCAATACATCCATAGCTCAGAGCTACCACAACAAGACAAAGCCCAGCGTGCTCTAGAGATCCCTTCAGTGATGTAATTAATTCAGAATTGCCCCTTCCCTTGCAGTCAGGGAGGCAGTAGCCCAGGCCCTGGCCAGCACCTTTACTGGGTCACTGGGAATGGCACAGGTGGCCCCTCCAGTCCAGCAGGGCTGCTCCTGCTCACGCCCCTCACTCGGGGGGTGAAGCCATCAAATGGGGCACCTGCCACACTGAACTTCCTCCTGTGCTCCAGCAGGCTCCAGACATTTTCAGCATTACACCTAGAAACACCCATTTTAAACCACCGAGTCACATTGCTCTGTGTGACAGCTCCGAGACTTCTCTGCAGGGGCTTGAGGTCAAACTCAGCCTGAGAACCAGGATGCAGAGCACAGACAGACACTGCAGAGCCTCACTCAGGGCTGGAGCAGAACTGGCCAGCACAGATTCATCATCTGCATCACCTGCAGACGTTTGCGAAGTGGCTTTTTGACCAGATCTCGATTTTGCCTGTGGTGATCCACATTAAACCACAACACAAATAAGCTTATTAAGTCTAATAAGTGACACCACAGCTCCAGCGTGGTTTAAATGTTGAACCACCCCACATCCACAGCTCAAAGCAGAGCAGCTCATGAGCATTTAATTTGCCATAGGGCACAGCCACTTCCAGAGCTCTGGGAAGCCAGCAGCCACACAGCAGTCCCTGTGAGTCATTCAAGGAGCCATAGGAAAATATTGTTAAGACTAAAGTGGCAGAAGAGACAGTGGGAGATCATTGTCCAGCTATGACCTCATTGTTTCAATTAGGAGAATTACAATTTTTAAAGGATTTAAAATTAGGTATTCTCAGCTACTTGAAAGTGGTGGAGAACTACTCTGCTGTGCATACAAATGGAGAAAAAGGAGAAAGTGGCAAGTTTGAGCTCTCCACTTTTCAATCCATATCACACTTTCCATGCCTTCTCCTCCCAAACAATTCCTCACATGCTCTTCCAGAGGAAAGCTATTCCATCACTTGGAACCAAGGGTTTTAAAATGGCCCAGCAAGTGAGCATCCCCTCTGCCTCCATCAGCTTACCAGTGCCAGTTCTCCACCAGCCCAGCACTGCCCATTTGGCACACACAGCCCCAGAGCCCACACTGACTGTTTGCTGGCACAGCCACAGCAGGAAAGTCCAGCAGTGCGAGTTAAACTCACTCAGGAGAGTAAATCCAGTTCTGTGTGACCCACCACGGGGAGCTCAGCAAGCAAACCACATTCCCCAGGTGAAGGCCACTCCTCCCCCCTGTGCTGCCAGCATCAAGACCCCAGGGTGGCACTGAGGCTTCCTTACCTGCAGAACAGGCACCTTCGCCTCCTTTCTCAACAGAGTTCAGCACAGAAGAGCTCTCATTTTCTAGTCTTGACTTTTACAGGCTCATGCAGTAATTCCTACATCCATGAGGCTTCTCACACGCTGCCATTGCTGGTTTTCAGTCCCAAGCCTCCAACCAGGGACACAGAGAGCCCCTGCCCAGCCAGAGAGGCTCTGCCCCTGTGCCTGCCCTAAATAGGGCTGTGCCTGCAGGAGGCACCTGTGCCCCACCCTGCTGGCACCTGAGAGCAGAGCAGCTCCTGCCCGAGCAGGGCTGGGACGGGCTGATGGGCAGGGGAGGCTGCAGCTCACACCTGGGCTCTGCCGTGAAACTGTGCCTTTAATTGTCACGGGGAAATAAAACAGAATCCAGAAACACACTGTGACCTGTAACTTGGGAATAAACCGCCATAAAACAGAATTCAGAAACACACTGTGACCTGTAACCTGGCAATAAACAGCCATGCCTCATCTCCCTTACCCAGAGGTTTCTCTTGGCTTCTTTGGGTGAGGGCAGGGGTTGGTTGGGTTTTTGTTAGGTGTTTCTGTTTGTTTTTTCAACAATTTAAAAGCTGAATTAAAGACCAATGTGCAGAGCTATCTTCAGCAGATGACAAATTGTTATTCCAGAACAAGCAAAACTTGTGCAGCAAAGATCAGCTTTTGTTTTGCTGGGAGATGTTCAGGTTCTTGTTAATGAACTGCAGAACACTTTCCTTTAATTACTGCATTAGACCCATAGGTTATGGGGGCTATGGATTTGTAGGCTTGCTGCCTTATCCTGTGGATGTAAATCCATGATGCATAGTGGCCATCCAGAAACAGGAACATGCCTGATTAATCACCCTCAGGAAACAACTGCAGAGAGCAAGACAGAGACCTCCAAAATCTGGTTCGGTGCTGGTTTTGCAATTCCAACCGTGAAATACCATTCCACTAATGTAAAAGACGAGTGTTGAGAGCATCCAGGCTGCACCTGCAGAAGTGCTTTGGCAGCAGGGCCTGGAGTGGATCTGCAGGTGCCTGACAGGAGATTAAAGATCTCCCCGAGAGCACAGGAACCCCTGGGGGAGCAGATCAAACATGGAATTACCCGGCTGCTCCAGTAATGAGGAGAGCAGACCTTCCTCGGGCACACCGAGGGTCAAACGGGCTTTTCCTCTGAGTGCAGGGACAGAGAGCCCCTCCCTGCTGCCCACCTGCAGCACTGCCAGGACACAGAGAGGGGTCACAGAAATGCAGGAACCCCTCTCCCTCAACAGGCGCTGGCCGTGCTGGGTGAGGCAGCCAGAGGAGCTGCTGTGGCTGCCCACCCGTGGGGGACTCACCCAGCCCCGGGCCATCCCTGCTGCAGGGGCCTCAAAAGCACCAGCACGGGGGCCCCTGGCCCCTCACAGCCGGTGTGGACATCAAGGACAGCCCATCCCTCCCCAAGAGGAGGGATTGTCTCCAGCCCGGGGGCTGAGGGAGCACGGGGGGACAGAAGGGGCCTGGGGTACAGGGGGGCAGAAGGAGTCTGGGGTAAAGGGGGGACAGAAGGAATCGGGAGCACAGAGGGGACAGGAGGCACCTGGAGTGCAGGGGGGACAGGAGGAGTCTGCTGACAGGAGGAATCTGGGGTACAGGGGGACAGAACGAACCTGGAGCACAGGGGGACTGGAGGAGTCTGGGGTACAGGGGGACAGAAGGAACCTGGAGCACAGGGGGACAGGAGGAGTCTGGGGTACAGGGGGACAGAAGGAATCTGGAGCACAGGGGGACAGGAGGAATCTGCTGACACAAGGAATCTGCTGGGGACAGGAGGGCACAGGGAGGCAGCCATGGCCCAGGCCCCTCCACAGCCTGCACTCCTCTGAGGCTGCTTGGTGCCCTGAGCTCAGCACCCCCTGCCCACGCAGGCAGCACCACTGTCCCACAGCAATGCCAGCACAAAGCACCAGCAGCTCCAAGCACTGGCCCTGCCTCCAGAGGCACTGGCTGCTTTGCTGGGAGCCTGTCCAGCTCATTACGGCGGAGCTGGAATGTCTGGCTGTGGCCTTAGCCCCAGGAGAGCTGTACCTTGGTGTGTTATTGTGAAAACCCCCAGCACGGCGCTCCTTTCCGAGGATCCAGCCACCCACCAGGCACTGGGAGAGCTGGGCCAGCAAGAAGCTGTGACGGAGAAGAACAGCATGAAAACTTTGCACAGAGCCTTTGAGGAGAATTGGCACAACGTGGAGAGAAGAGAGAGCACGAGGAGGGACAAACGGAGGCAGAGTGGGAATGCAGGAGCAGAGGCACCTGCAGGGCCAGCCTGGCAAACAGCAGGGACAGCATCACAGGGGAACAGGGGCATGGGGAGGGACCAGCCCATGCCTGCAATGGAACAACCAATGTAAAACCAAACATCACCAATGTTTGCAATGGAACAACCAATGTAAAACCAAACGTCACCAAACAAGACCCAGGTACATAATTCAGGCACCTAATTAAGATTAGAATTGCATAAAAAACCCGTTTGCCGACACTGATGCATGAAACACACCGGGGTGGTATTCTCCAAAGCTGTCCCTTTAATTGCATTGCTATTGACCTGCCCACTGTCCCTGCCCACAGTGCCCCAGGAGCACACAGACCTCACAGATGAGCTGTGGAGCAGCTCTGCCTGCCCTCCTGGCTCAGACAAAGCCAGGTTATTCCACAGAAAGGAATTCCACAGTTAGGAACTGAACTGCTGAAAAATGAGCTGAAATCGTGAAATTCCGTTTTTGATGCATACAATTTGCTGTGCAGATGCAGTTCACAAACAGCTCCCTCACTCAGCTTTCCCCTTCCCAGCCCTCCTGAGCTCACACTCAGTCACACTTTCTCGCCAAAATATAGTTTCACTTCACAAAAAGCTCCCTTCATTCTCCCTTGTAATGAATTCCAGCCAAACCAATGTCTCACGGTCAGACACGGGCCAGGATTGCCAGCAAAGCAGCGAGCTCAGCCAGGGTTTTTACAACCACTGTGCTCCCCGTAAGGCTGCCCCGGGAGATCCCAGCCACATCACAATAAAATATTCCACATGTTCCCCAGCCACCTTCCGGAGCAAGAGCTCTGTGTCTCTTGTAATGTAATGCTCTGCCTCTCAGCAGTGGGAGCTGCAGCTTAATGACAACAGACAGCACATCCTGAGAGGAAAACCCTGCTCTTAAAATATCAACAAGGTCCACGTACATTTAAAACATTTGTTTTTATTTTAATGCAGATTTTCAGAAACGTGATTTTGGAAAATATTCTCAGAAGGGGCTTCAGTTCCTTGTCTACCATGTCTACAAATTATGGAGACTGGTACAAATAATTTAAAAACGTCTTTTACCTTGAGTTTAAACTCACGGAAGCACAGCATTGGAATGTGTCACTGCAGAAGCCTTGACCTCAGTCTCCCAGAAGAAAAAAATTGATGAGCTGAAAGAGAGCAATTGATGCTTTGCTTTTCAGACAGCAATTAGGATGGAGAAAAGGCACATAACACCGGCCTTCTCACCCTCTCTGGCACCCAGGGAACAGAATTCAGCGTGAGCTGTTACCGTTCCCCTGTTCTTAGGGTGGGCCCTGAAGATGCCGCCTCAGGATTCAGCGCAGGGCTCAGCTGAGGCGTTGTTTGTTTTTCTGGGAGCCCCAGTGCGGTGACACGAGTGGGGCAGCGTTTCCTGCCCAGCTCCCGTGCTGGGCCAAGGTGGGACCATCCAACCCTGAGACAGCAAACACCAGCCAGCAAACCCCACGAGTGAAGCTCTAACTGCCCCACACAGAACACCCCGTTCCTGCCAACCCTGCTGAACTCCCACAGCTCACATTTGATTCTGAGCTCATCTGAACCATTTCAGAAACTCTAAAAATATATCTGAGCCTTTATCTTATCTTTAAAGCTTTGTATTGCCTTTACATCTCCAGTCGGACTCCTAGAAGGAGGTTTGCCCTAGAATGACACACTCTGAGCAGAAAGCTGCTGTCAGTGGAGTTTGAGGCTGTCACAGACACCTCTGAGCCGAGAAAAGCCCCTGGAGCACCGACAGACACCTCCACAACGAGAGGGAACGTCCTGCAACCCGAACTAAGGGTGGCACCGGCCGGTCCTGGGAGGGTCGGGCACGAATCCCCCGGACAGAGGGCGCTCCTCGAGTGCGGGGCAGCCGAGCCCCGCCGGGCGGCCCGGGGGATGCGGGGTTCCCGTATGGGGCTGGGGGATGCGGGGTTCGGGGATGCGGGGCCGGGGGATGAGGGGTTCTGGGATGCGGGATTCGGGGATGCGGGGCCGGGGGATGCGGGGTTCTGGGATGCGGGATTCGGGGATGCGGGGCCGGGGGATGCGGGGTTCCCGTGCGGGGTTTGGGGATGCGGGGCTGGGGGATGAGGGGTTCTGGGATGCGGGATTCGGGGATGCGGGGTTCCCGTATGGGGCCGGGGGATGCGGGGCCGGGGGATGCGGGGTTCCCGTATGGGGCTGGGGGATGCGGGGTTTGGGGATGCGGGGTTCCCGTATGGGGCAGGGGGATGCGGGGCCGGGGGATGCGGGGTTCCCGTGCGGGGTTCGGGGATGCGGGGTTCCCGTGCGGGGTTTGGGGATGCGGGGTTTGGGGATGCGGGGTTCCCGTATGGGGCTGGGGGATGCAGGGTTTGGGGATGCGGGGTTCCCGTATGGGGCAGGGGGATGCGGGGCCGGGGGATGCGGGGTTCCCGTGCGGGGTTCGGGGATGCGGGGTTCCCGTGCGGGGTTTGGGGATGCGGGGCCGGGGGATGCGGGCCGGGGGATGCGGGGTTCCCGTGCGGGGTTTGGGGATGCGGGGCCGGGGGATGCGGGGTTCCCGTGCGGGGCTGGGGGATGCGGGGTTCCCGTGCGGGGTTTGGGGATGCGGGGTTCCCCCCCGTGCGGAGCTCCCAGGGAGCGGCGGCGCCGGTCCCGCAGCATCCCCGCAGAGGCGGCGGGCGCTCCTCCGTCCCCGGCCCGCAGCGAGCGGCGCCGATGGGGCTGCGGGGAGCCCGGGGTGCCCCGGGGGAGGAGGCGGTGTCGGGTTTGCCCCTGCCCGGCCCCGGAGGGAGGCGCAGGTGGGGGCACGCAGGTGGCAGCGAGCGGCCGGTGCGGGTTTGTGCGAGGGATGCGAAATGAGTTAATTCTGCTCGGAACGGGAAGGAGCTGACGTGTGGAGCCGCCTCCGGGGGATGAGCCGCCGGCGGGGCCGGGAGCGCTCGCACAGCCGGGCCGGGCACACGGGGCCGGGGCACAGGGCGGGCACGGCTGCGGCTGCCCCGGCTCCCCGCGGGATCCCGGCTCTCCTGCCCCCGCATCCCCCGCACGGGCACCGCGGGGCAGCCGTCGAGTGACAGCGCCTTGCGTCGCGACACCGACCCGTGGCTGAGGGGAAACCCGAGAGCTGGGGGCTGGTCCGTGGGCGGGTTTTCCTTTCAAGTTAAGAATTCCTTTTTGCTGATGGCTTAACCCGAGCGGCTGGGCTGGGCTGGGCTGGCGCCCCGTGTTCCGCTCGCCCCGAGGAGCCGCCGGGGATGGCAGCGTAGGACCGCGCACGATGCGGGCCCCGCGCACGGAGTGGGGGCGCCGCTGGCTGGGGACGCTGCTGGCCGCCTGCCTGGCCGCCCTGCCGGCCGCCAGCGCCTGCCCCCGGCCCTGCGCCTGCCGCGGCTCCGCCGAGCTCCACTGCACCTTCCGCTACCTGAGCGCCGTGCCCCCGCGCATCCCGCCCGACGCGCAGCGCATCAACCTGGGGTACGTGAGCCGCGGCCGCCGAGCGCTCTGCCTGCCCTTCGGAGCTTGGCACGACACTAATTAACCGTCCGGGTTTAGGGCTGAGTGTAACCGCAGCTATAGGTGAGTCTGTAATGTTCTGCAGCGCTCAGCAGGGGCTGCAGCCGCAGCCAGCAGAGCCCGAGACCACCCACAGAAAGGAGAAATTCTGGGCATGCAGCACAGGACAGTGAGAACTTCAGACAGTTTTGAACTTAACTTTCCTTTATATTACCTGAATGTGTTGTGTCTGTAGGACGGAAGCTGGAAGAAGGCTGAAATAGATTTCTCTCTGGGGAAGGATAGTCCAGAGCTCAGAAGGTGGTCTGGAAAGGGAGCACGGGTATTAAATCTGCAGAGACTTTGCAGTGATGCAACACCAAGGTCGGGGTTAGATCCCCCTGTGAGCCTTTCACTTAGGGGCTGGACTCAGTGATCCTTCTGGGTCCCTTCAGGTCCAGCCTGCTCTGCGATTCTGTCACTCAGGATGTCCCACAGCGTTAGGGTCTATGCTTTCAGCTGCTCAGTTCAAGGGAAATTTCCCTTGTCTGGCCATGTCAGCCTCTGTGGTGGCTCCATTCTCTGAGTGGTTAAAGGAGCAGGGAATAGATCACACCCAGGCTTGTCTGGCCCCTTCATGCAGTTTCCAGCAAGTGTCCTCTCTCATAAATCAAATGATCAGACCCATCAGCAGTATTTGTCTGATCTGTGTGTCCCTTTTGATGCACATACCCTTTGAACCACGCAGATGTGTCTGCAGAAATACACAAGGAACTTTTCACCGAGGTGGTGGCACAGTGAGCACAGACAGATGTGTTTCATTGCTGTCACTCACCCCACCCACTGGGAATTCACCATCAGAGCCCTGTCCTGGAAAAGCGACCACCTTTTGTGCCAACCTGGAGGAATGACTCACTTTCCTCTTGGCAAGGGCCGTGCTGCTTACCTTCAGCCATTCCCAAAGAGCGGTGCTTTTGTTTTGGGTTGGTTGGATTTAAAAGCTGTGAGCTGACTAAACCCATCCCATACAGCTACAACAGCCTGAGAAAACTCAGCCCCACGGACTTTGCTGGCCTGGAGAAGCTGGAGCTGCTGATGCTGCACAGCAATGAGATCAGCACCGTCCCTGAGAAGGCGTTCAGAGATTTACACTCGCTGCAGGTAAGAGCTGAATGAGCAGTGTTAATTTGGTTATGATTTAACTCCCAGTGATACTGGTAGGCAGCCACAGGGCAGCCTTCTGCAGCATTTCAGTTTCCTGTTTCTTACCTTACTCATGTGAAAGCCAACAGCCTTCAGAATCCAGGGTCCTGGTGGGAAATGTCTTTCCTTCCCAGGCAGGCACTCAGGTACAGGGTACAGAGCACAACAAACACTTTGGTAGGTGTCTCTCAGCTGTGCCTTAGCAGGAAACTGCAGTCAAAACTCTTCCTACAGAGCAGAAAGATTGCAAAGCTCCAACTACTCTGTCTATAAAAGGAAACCTGTCATTGTTAATTTGTTAGTCAGTTTGGGGCTTTTTGAGGATTTTTTTCCACTGAGATTTCCCTTTCCCTTCAGTACAATCCTGTCCCTTTCTAGCCTTTATGAAAAAAGGCCAAACTGTGCAGAAATTTAACACACTGCATATAAACACTTCAGTTCTTTAAAGAAACTCCAGTTACCTGGCATTCCTGGTCTGGTGAAGAACTGTCACTCCACAGAGCAGCCTTCAGCAGCATTTATTAGGGGTCCTATAACTTTAACATGGCTTAATATTATGCATTTGCTACTTTTTCATGAACAGGTCTTAAAAATGAGTTACAACAAGGTCAGAGTGCTTCAGCAGGATGTATTTTATGGCCTGAACAGCTTGGTACGGCTGCACATGGACCACAATCAAATCGAATTTGTGAATCCCAATGTTTTCTACGGACTCACCTCCTTGAGGCTAGTGCACCTGGATGGAAATTTCCTTCAGCAGCTGCACCCAGACACTTTTGTGACCTTGCGCTATAGCCAAATATTCAGAATATCCTTCCTGAAGCACATCTCTCTGTCTGACAATGCGCTGACTTCACTTCCCCAAGAGATGTTTTCCTACATGTCAGAGCTTGAGAGCATTTACCTCCATGGAAACCCCTGGTCCTGCGACTGCAGCCTGCAGGGGCTGGCAGCGTGGGCACAGGAGAGACCAGGTGAGCTGAAGTTTTGTTCATGCTCTTCAGTCCTGTTGTAGCATCCTGCTCTTCCTGATACAGGTAATTGTCCTTTACTCACCTGTTTATTCTCCCAGAAAAGACTGGAAGGTAGGATTTGTGTAGGTGTGTGCAATCAGGATAAGGAGATTAACACCACTGCATTTCCCAGATAAAATGAATCTTGTGGCCATTCCCAAGTGCAGCTTTTCTTAATGGAGAATTTTCCTTGGCCAGTCTAAAGCTTCTGTGCACTGGGAGAATCCACAGGGAACAAGCTAACTTTTGTGGAATTGGCAAGAGCAAGAGACACATTGAACTTGATTCTTTAAAAAGAAAGTCAGGAACTCAAGGGGCTCTGGGACTTTCCCTGCTGCTGCCATTCACATATCACTTCAAGCTTTGGTTTTATTTTATTTTAAAGAACCTCTTGTTAGTAGCTATATGTCATTTTTAACACTAAAACTTGTAGCACAGAAACTTACTGAGGTTTTCTTCCCTTCAGATATTATAAAGTGCAGAAAAGAGAGAAGTTCTGGTGTCCAGCAATGCCCGGTCTGTGCTAGTCCCAAAACTCACAATGGGAAAAGTTTAGCGGATCTCCCTTCTGCATCTTTCACCTGCACGAAGCCAGTCATTGATGACTCCCTGAAATCCAGAAACCTCTCGGTGCCAGACGATGGGGATTTCAGTTTTGTGAGTCCCAAGGACTTGATGGCTCCCATAGGATCTGTGGTTTTGAATATGACTGACCAGGCAGGAAATCGAGGCAACTTGGTTTGCGATGTCCAGAGACCTAAAGAAATGTCTCCCATCTCGTTTGACCAAAGTGGCCCCAGCAGAGTGCTCCAAGCCTCGTTCTCAGCATTCCTGGTGTGTGGCATTGATTATGGGCACATCCAGCAGCTGTGGAGCATCCTGGCCCTGTACAGCAGCTCCCCTCTGAAACTGGAGCAAACCGTGGGGACAGCTGAGGAGCCTTCTGCCAGCCACAGATACAGGCAGGTGCCCAGCGAGAAGGACGAGCTGTTCACCAGGGTAGAGGCCGAGCTGCGGGCCGAGCCGGCGTGGCTGCTGCAGAGGCAGGTGTCGCTGCAGCTGGACAGGACAGCCACCACGCTCAGCTCGCTGCACCTGCGCTACGCCACCCACGCCCGGGCGGCCCTGCCCGGCCAGGACAGCCAGCGGGGCAGCCACGGCTGGGCCCTCATTGCCAGGGACAACGGCACCCAGACGGAGCACACGGTGCTGGTGGGGGGCTCGGTGGAGCTGGGCTGCCAGGCGGCCGGGCAGCCAGCCCCTGCCCTGGGGTGGATACTGGCTGATGGCAGCAGGGTGCGGGCCCCCCACATCAGCGAGGATGGCAGGATCCTGGTCCTCAAGAGCGGGCTGCTGACGCTGAGGACAGCCAACGTGTTCGACTCGGGGCTCTACCACTGCATCAGCACCAACCACGGGGACGCTGACGTGCTCACATTCCGGATTACGGTGCTGGATCCCCACGTGGGACACGGCGGCGTCAATGGAGCCCAGCTGCCCGCTGCTCTTGGCAGCACGCTGCTCCTGCCCTGCACGGCCACGGCTGCCCCGGACCCTGCCGTCACCTGGGTGCTCCCTGAGCACACGATCCTCCGCCAGTCTGCTGGGAACAAACACATTTTTGCCAATGGCACCTTGAGAATACAAGGGGTGACGCAGCGAGACCTGGGCTACTTCCGATGCGTGGCGGCCAACCGGTTCGGGGTCGATCTTTTGGTTTTCCAAGTGCTGGCGAGACAGGATGAAACCGCTCTGAAGCAAAGGCATGGAGCTGTGGGAGAGTGGGAAGAGGGCTCTGGCAATGAGCTGCTGCGCCCTGTGGCAGCACAGAGACGCCCCTCAGGCACTGCAGGCTCCCCGAGGGCTCTCGGGGAACCTGCGGCACCAGCGGCCAGCAGCCAGGGCACACAGCCCAGGAACAGCCACGGGAACCTGCCCCACCAGCCCCACACTGACAGGACGGGCCGGCGCTTCAGGGCACGCAGGAGACAGTTTGTTCCCTCGGGCAGGAGAGCTGATCCGCAGCGCTGGGCAGCCCTGCTGCAGAAAACAAAGAGGAACTCGACAGTGGCAGACAAACGAGGAGAAGCTGCAACAGAACCACCCGTTCAAGCCCATAGGCTCTCAGAGGTACCCGGGGATGAGGAGGAGGCATCTGGTGATCTCGTATCTCCAGAAGAAGAATTCATGATACCAGCAACAGAGAGATCCCCAGTGCCTGCTCTGGGCAGAGCAACAGAGCTCACCATCACTGCAGGGCCCAAGGGGACTGAGAATCCCCCTCCTGCCTGGAGCACCTCTGTTCTGCTCTCAGAGCCAATAACTCCCCTACCCTCACCTCCTCCTCACCCTGGGGCACCTGCCAGCAAAAGGCTGCAAACACTTCCCAAACCTGCAGACTCATGGGGAAGATCCAATTTGAGTCAAATATCAGCAAATGGTGTAAAACAGCCAACTGTACCAAGTGGGACAGCCATACTCTTCCCTGCTGGGCAAAAGTCAGTATATTCTGGGGAAAGTAATAACCAGCACCTAAAGTCTGCATCCATGACAGAAGCTACAGGCACCAGCAAGGCTGTAACTCCCCAAAACACAGCACACAAGTTACATATTTTTACTGAGTCTATTGATAATGTCCCCACCAGAACAGATCACCAGGTCCCTGTGGCGACAGTCAATGCACCAAGCTCTGAATTTGGCCCCATTTATTTTGACAGTACTCAGAAAGGAGGAGCCCCTAATCCACCTGCCTCGACTTTCACTGCTCATCAGCAAATTCAGGTTATCCAGGGCGGTCCAACCCATCCAGCCCAGCTCCAGCAGCACCATGGAAGGCGAAGGAAAATTTCTGGCCGGAGACGAATTGTCAGACCAGGACGTGTCCCAGGCATGAAGGAGCCCCGGTACAATTTTGGGAGGCCAGGGTCTGCCAGAGGAAGTACAGCTGTGGCTACGGGTGTCCAACTTAATATGAACTATATATCAACTGTACCAACCTTGAATAACTCCAGCAGTTCCATCATCAATCCATTTAGCCCAGACACACCCCAGTCCTCCCCCTCCACCATGAAAATGCCATTGGAGCACCCCATGGGTACCCATCAAAACACAGCATTCCTCAGGGAGGAGGAAAAGAAACATGGTGCAAGGCAAAAAGCTGCTGCCACAGTCGTGTCTGTCACTGCAGAGGGCACTGCCCCTACTGCAGCCAGTGGATTGGGTGTGACGGGTTTGAAGCCAACAGTCACACTTGTTCTTACTCCTCAAACCAACACCAGAGCTGCCAAAACTAAAATGCTCAGAGCGGGAGGAAGGAGAGGTCAGAGGAGGAAGAGGCCTCCTAAAACACCTGCCCCACAGCGTGTGGCTGCAGCCCAGAGCACTGCAGGCACTGCAGTGAGCAATGCAGCCACCCCTGCAGCCCAGAGCACTGCAGGCACCCCTGCAGCGAGCACTGCAGCCATCCCTGCAGGCACCTCTGCAGTGAGCACAGCAACTCCTGCAGCCCAGAGCACTGCAGGCACCCCTGCAGCAAGCACAGCAACTCCTGCAGCCCAGAGCACTGCAGGCATCCCTGCAGTGGGCACAGCCACCCCTGCAGCGAGCACAGCAACTCCTGCAGCCACCCCTGCAGCCATCCCCACGGTGACAGCTCCTGCATCACCAGCCGTGCCTCCAAGCCTCGCAGCTGCAAACCCTGTCCCTGGGAGCAGCAGTGCAGTCCCCAGGACCGAAGCAGCAGCACTGGGGGTCCCTGAGAGCCCCGAGGCCCCTCAGCACAGGCCCACAGCAGCCACACAGACAGCAGCAGCCCCGGGCACCCGGAGGGGCACCCCGTCAGCAGTGGCACTGCCCGGCACTGTGACTGCTCAGAGCCCCCCCATGGCACCCCAAACCCCACCAGGCTCGCACAGGAACGCCCAGCCGGCCACGGCACCTGCTGCCAGTCCTGCCCAGACCCCCACCATGGGTGCCCAAACCTCACCGTGGCTGGACGAGCCCCCTGGTTCCACCAGGGCCACGCCAGGGCCAGGGCCTGCCCAGCGCAGCAGGGCCAGTGCCAGGGCAGGAGCAGAGCCCCGCCTGGCTCTGGGGCAGGGAGCTGTGCGGGAGCAGCAGGGAGCACAGCCCACAGTGCCAGCCGGAGCTGTGCCCGCTGCAGTCACTGCCCCCAGCACCCTGCGGCCCTCGCCCCTGCCAGCCCCCACTGCCGCCGGGCCCGCAGCGCCCCCGAGAGCGCCCCCAGCCCCCCGGGGGCACGGCCAGCCCCAGCCCCAGGCCCAGCCCCATGCCCATCCCCAGCCCCATCCCCATCCCCATGCCCAGCCCCATCTCCATCCCCATCCCCATTCCCAGCCCCATCCCCATTCCCAGCCCCATTCCCAGCCCCATCCCCATTCCCATCCCCAGCCCTATCCCCAGCCCCATCCCCATCCTCAGACCCATCCCCATTCCCCTTCCCAGCCCCATCCCCAGCCCCATCCTCAGACCCATCCCCATTCCCCTTCCCAGTCCCAGTCCCATCCCCATCCCCATCCCCAGCCCTATCCCCATCCCCATCCCAGGCTGCCTCCCCAGGGCACCGAGAGGGGGAACGCGCTGCAGGCACCACAGATGCCATCTCCACAGGGTCGGGACAGGGACAGCTCCGTCAGTGCCTCGTCTGACGGGCGACAGAACCAAGACACCACCACCCTGCCCAGCCCCATCACCGCAGGCTCTGCAAGCAAAAACCACTTCTCAAAGCCCAGAATAGTCGGAGGGAAGGTGGCTGCTTTCACTGTGCTGGCGGATTCCGATGCTTTCATTCCTTGTGAAGCTACTGGGAACCCTCCTCCAACGATACAGTGGACCAAGATATTAGCAGGTGAGCTTGATAAACCTCTCTACAATTTACCTTCCATTAGCCCTGTAGTTTGGCACCTCTTCTGTGTGCCAAACTCAAGCACTGCTTCATTTCAGAATACTGAGAAATATTAGTGGAAGGTAAACTTGGAAACAGTGACAGACTCGATGGAGAATCTTAGTGGTGATTCTGGAACAGATCTTTAGTGAAATTATTAGAAAAATCAAACCTATGTTTAATTATAATTCCTTGCTTATCATGGGAAGAATTCAGTATTCATTGCACATTACCTGCTATTCCAGGACACTGAGACAAGCAAAAACAAAAATGTGGTAAAAACCACTTAAATTAGGTTACAGCTGTGCCAGGTTTGGATTGCAAAGCCCCACGTGCTTTATCCAAACTTTGTCTCTACTCGACATTCAGCTTCATTCCTACTTTAAAGCTTTATCAGTCTATACGCAGAATTCGCTGATTTCTTTGTAGTTTATCGCTGTTGTCTTGGTTATTTGGGCAGAGAAGAGCAGGTCAGGGTATTTGGAACTGAGGAAAACGCAACAAGAGGCAGGCTGTGCCAGTCAGTGCCAGGCAGTCCCAGGCAGTACCTGGCAGTGCCAGACTTTGCCAGGTTATCCCAGGCAGTGCCAGGCAGCGCCAGGCTATCCCAGTGTGTCCCAGGCAGTCAGGCAGTGCCAGGTTGTCCCAGCGCATCCCAGGCAGTGACTGTCCGTGCCTCGCTCCGCAGGGCGCGATGCCGCGGCCGCCGGCGGTGCCAGCCGCTGGTCGGTGCTGCCCAACGGGACGCTGTCCATCGCCCGGGCGGCGCCGCAGGACGGCGGGCAGTACGAGTGCACGGCGGCCAACGCGCTGGGCTCGGCGCGGCTGCGGGCCACGCTGGCCGTGCTGGCGCTGCCGCCGCGCATCGCCGCCGCCCGCCCGCCCACCGCGCTCTCGGGGGGCTCGGCGGCGCTGCCGTGCCGGGCCCGGGGCAGCCCCCCGCCCCGCATCTCCTGGCTGCTGCCCGACGGCTCCGAGCTGCGGCCGGGCGGCGCGGGCCGCGGCAGGGCGGCGGTGCGGCCGGACGGCACGCTGCTGCTGCGGGCGCTCACCGTGCTGGACCGCGGCACCTACACCTGCCGCGCCCGCAACGCCGCGGGCTCCGACGCGCTGCCGCTGCGGCTGCAGGTGGTGGCGGCGCCGCCCGCCATCCTGGAGCAGCGCAGGCAGAGCGTGGCGGCGGCGGCGGGGCAGAGCCTGCGGCTGCCCTGCACGGCGCGGGGCCGGCCCCAGCCCAGCGTGCACTGGGTGCTGCCCGGCGGCGCCGAGCTCCGAGCGCGGCAGGCGCTGCGCGCCGGGCCGGCCCTGCTGCCCGACGGCACCCTGCTCCTGGGCAGCGCCAGCCCCGCCGACAGCGGCACCTACGAGTGCATCGCCACCAGCTCCACGGGCTCCGACAGGCGGGTGGTCAGCCTCACCGTGCAGCGCAGCGACGCGCCTCCCAAAATTGCCAGCGCCTCCCAGGAACTGACGCGGCTCAGCTTTGGGGACAGGCTGCTTCTGAACTGTACAGCAGGTGGGGAGCCCAAGCCCAGGATAATCTGGAGGTTGCCCTCCAAGGCTCTTGTGGACCAGTGGCACAGGTATGACCCTTTTTTCCTCCCCCTCTGTGGAGCTGCAAACACTGTCAGCTCTGGTGCTCATGTAAGAGCCTATTACAGCACTAATACGCTGTGAACTAAACCAAATTTTAAGTATTAACAGTTGTGAAACATCTGTTCTAACAGCATCTGTATCTAATAACAGACCTATTAACAGATTACATCAATTGCTATAGGTGAATGAGGTCTCAAAACAGGTACAAGTCATATTTGAATTAAGATAATTGCTGTCACCATGCACTGGCTGACTGCTGTCAGTTTAGAGGAGGGGGTTATTTGTAACAGATTTGTGAAACAGGGCTCAGGAGGGAAGGGTTTCTCTCATCTCTGCCATGTCTATCTTTGGGGTGTCCCCCCACTCCCTCCCACATAACACTCACCTCCACCTTAGGAGGGAGAGCCCCAGCCCAGGGTGTTCCCAGCAGAGCCAGCACTGCTCACATCCAACAACTCCAAAACTGGCAGTGACATCAGGGCAGGACACGCTGGGTGGGCAGGAGGCATGGGCACAGCACCTGTGGAAAGACTCTGTGTTATACCGTGATGCCAGCACGTTCAGTCCCTTCCAGTGCTCAGTGTTCACCCCCAGCACTTGCTGCCATAATTTTTTTCCTCTCTCTCTGTCCCAACAGAATGGGAAGTCGGATCCATGTCTACCCCAACGGATCCTTGGCTATTGAGGCAGTTACAGAAAAGGATGCAGGCGATTACCTGTGCGTCGCAAGAAACAGAATCGGGGAAGATCTGATCCTGATGAAAGTCAGCATCGCAATGGAACCAGCCAAGATTGACCACAAGCAGCAGTTCAAGAAGCTGGTGCCGTACGGGAAGGGTTTCAGAGTGGACTGCAAGGCCTCGGGGTCGCCCACCCCAGCAATATCCTGGGGCCTGCCGGATGGGACGGTGGTGAACGACGCGATGCTGGCGGACGACAGCGGGCACGGGGCTCGCAGGTACGTCCTGTTCCACAATGGCACTCTGCACCTCAACAAAGCTGGAGTGGCAGAAGGAGGAGACTACACGTGCTACGCCCAAAACACCCTGGGGAGGGACGAGATGAAGATCCACGTCACGGTCGTTGTGGCAGCCCCTCAAATAAAGCACAACCACAAGACACACGTCGCAGTGACAGCTGGAGACACAGCCCTGCTGGACTGTGAGGCTGCTGGAGAGCCCAGGGCACAGATATTCTGGCTGCTGCCCTCCGGTGAGATGATCTCCTCGTCCACAGACAGGCACTCCCTGCACGCCAACGGCTCGCTGTCCATCGGGCAGGCCGGCCTGCTGGATGCTGGGGAGTACCTGTGTGTGGCTCGGAACCCTGGCGGGGACGACAGCAAGCTGTACAGGCTGGCTGTGGCTGCCAAACCCCCCACCATCAATGGCCTACACAGGAACAAAACCATCATGAAGGTGACGGCAGTGAGGCACTCCAAGAAACACATCGACTGCCGGGCAGAGGGGACACCTCCTCCCCAGATTATGTGGATCATGCCTGATAACATTTTCCTAACAGCCCCATATTACGGGAGCAGGATTGTGGTGCACAAGAACGGGACACTCGAGATTCGGAACATCAGGCCCTCAGACACGGGGGATTTTATCTGTGTGGCACGTAACGATGGGGGAGAGACTGTGCTGGTGGTGCAGCTGGAAGTCACGGAAATGCTACGGAGACCAATGTTCAAAAACCCTTTCAACGAGAAAATAATAGCAATACCTGGGAAGCCCATCACACTGAACTGTTCTGTGGATGGAAACCCGGCCCCGGATATAAGCTGGATGCTGCCCAATGGCACGTGGTTTTCCAGCAGCATCAGGACACCCCAGTTTGTGACGGGGAGCAGCGGCACCCTGACCATCGCCAGCGCCCAGAGCCAGCACGCCGGGCGGTACCGCTGCGCTGCGCGGAACCAGGTGGGCTACATCGAGAAGCTGCTGCTGCTGGAGGTGGCCCAGAGGCCCAGGATCCTGAGCCAGCCGGCAGGGCTGGTGCAGGGGGTCAGCGGGGAGCCCCTGGCCCTGCACTGCCCGGCCGAGGGCAGCCCCAGGCCCCGCGTGGCCTGGACGCTGCCCGGGGGCCGCGTGCTGCAGCGGCCGCAGCTCCGCGGGCGGCTCCTGCTGCTGGACAACGGCACCCTGCTCATCGCGGCGGCCTCGCCCCTCGACACGGGCACCTACCTGTGCCGGGCCCACAACGATGCCGGGCACTCCTCCCTCAGCGTCCCGGTCGTGGTCGCGGCCTACGCCCCGCGGATCACGGGCAGACCGCCCCCGGCCATCCACACCACGCCGGGGGCGGCCGTTCAGCTCCACTGCGTCGCGCTGGGCCTCCCCAAGCCAGAAATCACCTGGGAGCTGCCTGACCGCTCCGTGCTCTCCACGGCTCACCAGGCCCGGGGCGCTGGGGGCGCGCTGCTCCACCCCACGGGGACCCTGCTCCTGCAGAGCCCCCAGCCCTCCGGTTCTGGCACGTACAGGTGCACAGCGAGGAACCCCCTGGGCACCGACACTGCAGCCACCTACGTCCACGTCATCTGAGCCAGGAACACTGCAGGGGTGGCGGGAACACAGGCTGCAGCCAGGCTGGGCTCAGCCCTGCAACGGCTTCAATCAAAGGCAGCCACAAGCGCCCGAGTGCCTGGGCACATCACAGCATTCAGTCTGCAAAAGGAGAGAGGAAAGGGAAAATTAGCATCATTTGCTAGCGTTGGTTCTCTTCATGTTCAGGGCATTTAAAGGAAAGCAAAATTAAGGCACTTAAGTGCCTGAGCCACAGCAGGAACAAACTCATAATGCCCAAGCTACGGCAGGAACAAACCCCACAGTGCCCAAGCCATGGCAGGAACAAATCCCACGGTGCCACGGCTGGAACAAACCCCACGGTGCCCAAGCCATGGCAGGAACAAACCCCACAGTGCCCAAGCCACAGCAGGAACAAACCCCACGGTGCCCAAGCCACAGGTGCCCGGCTGCACCGCCCTGGCACAGGGGCCAGCAGCTGGGGAGGGCAGCGAGGGCAGGAGGGTGTCCTGCACAGCAGGGACACAGGCAGCACCTGAGAGCTCTCAGCACCCTGCTCCCTTCCTGCCCTGCAGTCTCCCAGCAGGGCGCTCAGCCTGCACAAGAGAAGGGTTCAGGATGCCCCACTGCAGCTGTGGCACTGAGCACAGCGGGATCACACCCAAACTCCGTGCCCACCATCCATCTCTGGGCCCTCAGCTTTACACATCTGCCTCCTCAATCCCCAGCTGTTTTCTTCATTAGACCCAGGGAAAATGCACGTGCTTCTAATGCTTTTAATTGGGTGATTCTTTGGAAATCTGATGTGCTGAATAAAACTGGAGTAATCCTGTACCCTAATAACTCCGTGGGCGCTACAGAAACCGCCCCAGCTTTGCTCAGCAAATCCTGGTGCTTACTGAAGGCAGTTTCAGTGTTTTACAAGACTTCAGCATCTTTTCCCTTTCTGAAACCAAATCCCTCACTTTAAACATGTTGTGCAATCTCCTGGCTACCAGGCTGCAGGAACTGCTGAGGTTATCAAAGGCACTAACCAGCACATGGAGGTTTTTGGGGGCACAAACCCAGCCCACAGCACCTTCTGCTGTGCAGGTGCTGGCAGAGGAGTCTGCACCAGGCAGGTGCCCATTGCAGCAGCACTCTCCCATCAGTTTGTTCAACATATAAGAACTATTAAAAACCCCTCAAAAATGGATGAAAATTATATAAGATTAATACTTTTTAACTCAAAAGCTGCAATATCAGCATGATTGTATTTTCTCTACTTTTCTATAGCAAACTTTTCCTAGTTTTCCTCACCTACCTTAAATATGTTTGGAAAAACTGTGGCAATAAAGGAAACAAGCATAATGAGAATTAAAAAGGATTTGGCAGTGACAAATGTTGGGTAAATTCATTTCCTAACCCAGCAAAGGCTCCAATCCAGCAGAAAGTCGTGTCTCAGAAGTAATTCAGTTTGTTCAGCTGTCTTCATGCAACTCTGGTTTATTACTAACAATTTAATTTTAAAGGATCTTCAAACAGTAATCCCCATTTTCCCCCCAGCCTGTTAGCAGTGCAGCCCAAAAATCGAGGATGCCAAGTCAGGAGCAGCGCCCTGTGATGGGGCACAGCAGGGCTGGGGGCAGCTTGATAAAAAACATGTATCTCTGTCAGACTGGAAAGGTCATCTTATACATTTGTTTTCAAAAGCAGCATTTCCTTAAACTTTTTAGCCACTCTCTAGTATATTCTGAAGACTTTACACAGTTATAATACAGTTTAGTTGTATTTGGAGCTTCAGGAAGGAATATTTAATATCTATAACTGGAACCAAACTTTTAAACTTCTTGGAGAAGTCACAGGAATGTTTCTCAATTCATCACACAGTGCTGCCCTCTGGAGCCAGTAAATCGCTGTAAAACTCTGATTCACTAACTAGAGGAAACGGGACAATCCCCCACAATATAAAGCACCTATCTGAAATGCTGAAAAAATGTGAGCCTGTGGATTTATTACATCTAGAAGATGGCAAATTACTCACCATGGCTCTTGGTATGAATCACAGAGGAAACAACCCAAAGGGCCTTTGTTCCTTTAATAGTCCATTTCTCCCTCACTCATCACAGAACCCCACCAGCTCTGACACGCCACCACAGGAGTTGTTCTGGCTTATCCACCCACAAAGTTCAGCACCTGAGCAGAGACAGAGCTACAACTGAGAGCAGAAGAGCCCTTTGAGACCCCCCAGCTGACAGAGGAGTCAGCCAAACAGGGAGAGAAACAGGACAGGGTCACAAATCTGCAGGCTGTGCCCCCCAGCTGGGGCCAGGGGCTGTGAGAGCCAGCAGGGATGGCAGTGTGAGCAGGGGGAGGCACTCTGTGTGAGCAGGCACTCTGTGTGAGCAGGGGGAGGCACTCTGTGTGAGCAGGCACTCTGTGTGAGCAGGCCTGTGCACAGCCCTGAAATACACAGCAGAAGGAAATGTGAGTTCATACCTTGATAAGTCGTAAGTAATGCCCATTTTCCTGCTGAGTTATGAAGAGACAGACAGGTTCCTTGTTGTTGGCAAGGATGTGAACTCCAGGTGAGGTTCTGGTGATTCCCACTGCCAGCTCCAGGCACACCCCAGCCTCAGGAACAGGCGCCTTCTCCAGGCATGGTCAGGTGGGGACCAGGACAGCTCAAAGTACCAGGGTATGAGCAACATGAAGAACTCCACTGAAACATCAAAAAGGCCAGAAAATCATCTCAAAATCACAGCTACTTGAGCCACAGCACGTGGACGATGCAGCTGGATGCTGAGGGAATCCCAGCACACCCACGGATGATCCAGCTGGATGGATGCTGAGGGAATGTCCATGGGCAGTGCAGCTGGATGGATGCTGAGGGAATCCCAGCACACCCACACCAGGGCTGGCCACACTGGTGCCAAGCACATTTCCAAACTCGTGCTCCCAGTGACTGCTCAGCTCAGGAACCCACAGCCCCAGCCCCAACAGAAGGGAGAGCATCTCAGACACCAGAGCAGGCTGCACAGCAGGACAGGTTAGTGTGGGAGGCTTTTCCAAACTGGTTCCATTCGAATGGGACCAGGGTTTAGCAGTTTAGTGTGTGAGATTTTCCAAACTGGTTCCATTCAAATGGGACCTGGGTTTAAACCAACGTGTTTGGTGTCAATATAACACGACCAGGAAGCATTTCAGAAAGCTGCTGATGCAGTGACAGCTGCAGCTTGCCCCAGACAAGAGGAAGCCCACACAAACCTGGGTGAGAGCCAGCAGGGCTGCCAGGCCCTGGTGATGCTCCCTGTCCCCAGCTCCTTCTGGGGGCACACTCAGCCATCAGCCAGACAGAAACGGGGACAGGGCACACCACCACACTGCTTTCACTATTAGAAAACATCCACTTTCTGCATGAATCATTTCCTTGTACTTTTACTAAATTTAAGCAAGTGGCTTTGCAAGGTTTTGGGGGTTTTCTCTTTGTTTGAAGAATGTAAGTTTTCTTTTCATCTCTTCTTTAAATGCAACACAGAAGATACATAATGCAAGTTTAGTGTCCCAGGCATGAATAAACGTAACTAAGTGTCTTGCAGGGTTCCCAAATTTAATAGAATATGAAGAAAGTCCTAGAAATCTCCTCCCATGCCCACATCCCTGTATTCTTACTTTCTTCTATTTCTTCTTGTTATCACCAGGAATGTTTCAGTCTTTCCTCTTTTTCCCAGACAGGAGGAATGACAGAATTAAAACATGAGCACAGAAAGCAATTCAAATGAAATGCTGAAAGTGACACACATGACACTTACTCTTAATTTCTTCACTGAATGCCTGTAAGCCCTTTTGCTGTGCTCAGGCCCCCTTGGGAGGGGTTTGACAGGTCTGAGGTGAGTGTCCCACTGATGAGGACCCCCAGCGTATCCAGCACAGGGGTGAGCAATCCCTGAGAGTGAAAACAGGTGTTATCCTGGGAGCTGTGGCTGCAGGAGGCCCAGAGAGAGATCTGACTCATGGCAGAGGCCCCAGAGGCAGCTCAGAGTCAGCACAGGCTCCAACAGAGCAGGAGGAATTACAGTGCCCAACAAGGGAAATGCTGCGGGCAGGAAAAGGGAATAAAGGCTCCAGTGCTTTCCCAAATGGAGGCACAGCCAGCACAGAACCTCTAAAGGAAGCAGTAACAGGATGAAAAGATAACAATTACACACATGCAGCCTAGGCTTAAAGCTGTAATGACAGGAGCCAGCTGTTTGAACAGTGCAGAGGTTCTGGCTGCTCTGCAGATCCACGGCCCCCGAGGATGGCCTGCAGGAGCAGCAGGGCCACTCTGGCTGCACCGGTGCTCCCTGCACTGTCAGACATGCATGTCTGGCTGCACTGGTGCTCCCTGCACTGTCAGACATGCATGTCTGGCTGCACCGGTGCTCCCCTCACCGTGTCAGACAGCCTGGCTGCACCGGTGCTCCCTGCACTGTCAGACATGCATGTCTGGCTGCACTGGTGCTCCCCTCACTGTGTCAGACGTGCATGTCTGGCTGCACTGGTGCTCCCCTCACTGTGTCAGACAGTCTGGCTGCACTGGTGCCCCAAGTTTGTTATCAGCTGAGATGCATTTGCAGGCCTTTGTGCATCACCTGCCTGCCTTTGGCATCATCCTGGTACCGCTCTTCTCTCCCCTCACTGAGGATCTAAGGAAAAACATTGTACTAAGGTTCTTTCCTTCCTGTCATGGTCTCCCTCTAAGTATTGTGGCCTTTTAGCTATAAGGAATCATAAGATTATTGACCTCTTTATCCTTCTCTCTGTTTAAGGCTTAGAGCAGGCTGAGAAAATTGAGAGGAAGAAGTTAATTTGTAAAGAGCTGATAATCTGCTGTCATTTGTGTGAGTACATTGTCCTGCTGCAGAAAAAACCAATCAGCTTTGTCATGCATTTCTTAGCAATATTGCTTGAAACACACTATTTCACAGTGGGTAAGTCAATACGTCTCTTGCACTGGATGCAGCTTCCCAGCAGGATCTGGTGGGGTCTCCAGATGAGAAATGACCACAAACTCAGGGAACCTGGACCAGCTGCAGATCAGGGACAACCCAGACAATGAAAGGAAAACCCCAGTGGCAGAAACCAGGGGGGAAACCATCAAAGGAATGAATTTCCCTGGGATGCAGAGCGGTGTCCCAGCCTGGACCTGAGCTGAGGGGCAATGTGGAGTTAAGCATGGCACCAATTGTCACTGTCACAGCAGCTGACAGAAACTGAGCTCAGGGAAAGGAGGCAGGCCCTGCTGGGCACTGGGGATGCTCAGGCTGGAGCAGCAATGGGGGCGCAGGAACCCTGGAGCACCATGAGCAGGGGCTGTGAGGAGCTCAGGAGGAACAAAGGAGAGCTGCAGGCACAGCCAGCCTGGGAGCAGGAACGCTGCTGTTTGCAGTATGCAAAACTCTTCAACACTCTCTCTGTGCCAGCTGGAGAGAGTGACAGGTTTTCCTAAGGAAGGACAGCTTTAAATACATACAAACTTCCCAGGATCAAGCAAGGGGCTGGGAAGACATGCTCTCAGGCTAACACCTTTATGGTTTTTCCTAAAAAGAACTGAAATCAGACTCCGGTTCATTACATTTCTCTGCAACAAATTTAGGAGCAAAGACGTATTCACACTCACAAGAGGAACAAGGCCTCCCCCTTTCCCCCTCCTGGGACTGCTCCTTTTGGCACAGCTCTGTAATTCCCTGGGTTTACACCATCAAACTGCTGACACACACCCACCTGGCAAAGGTGCTCACAGCTCTGTGCTTGCCTTTCCTGAGTAACCTGACAGTGCAGGGGTGCCAGGAGCCCTTCCCTTTGCTCATCCTGGCCCTCGGGCCGCGAGCACCAGGGGCAGAAGCGCTGCTGGCTCAGCAGGGACACGCTGCAGGAGAAGCACACACAGCACTGCAGCAGTGAAGTTATTTTGATACTTCCCATCCTCAGTCCCTTCCCTGTTTTGTCTGCCCGTTTTCCCCTTAAGCAGCAGTGCTGCCTCTGTGTCTGTTTCTGTTTTAGTCAATTAAATCTTGGCAGAGGCATCCAGTTCAGGAGGGCAGAGCCCCAGCCAGCCCAGCTGCACTGAGATCCCCAGCTCAGGGGCTGCCCCACGCCTCAATGGGACCCACTCTTCCCAGATGCCCTTTCTCCAAGTGCTAGCTCTCCCTTTGATTTATTAACATCCTGTAGTTCAAGAGAGAATTGACCAGTGCCCCTCAATCTCACTGCCAGCCCGCTCCTTCATCCAGGGAGGATGAGAGGAAGGACCTGACAGGGAGATAACACAATGGGGAGAGTGGCACCAGGGTGAACCCAGAGCCACCCCAGAACGCTCTGACAAAACTGGAGCTGCTTCCTCAGCTCACAACTGCAGCAGCTACCATTTACCTGATGCTTTTCCTCAGCAAAGCCAGTAAAAATTCTGAATTACTAATGCAGGGTGCCAACAAGCTGAATGAGTGCCAGACCAAAGGCAGTTACTTGTTTAATAGCACTCACCATTTGTGGAGAGCTGCTCAGAGTGATGCTTTTCCAACTCCCACGGTGGCAGACACCCAGGATTTGTGGCAGAACACAGAAAGCCCATCTGAGACCCTATTTCCTATCTATATTTGAGAGGGACGTGCCTGAGTGCAAATGCACTGGGACTCGGGGTGGAGGTCAGGGTGAACATGTGGAACAGTCACACACGTGCCTGCAGCCTGCATGGGGGCTGACCACAGGGAAATGTGCCTTTGGCTGGGCTCTGCTCCTGCAGGACACAGGGACACAGGACAGCGGCCACGGTCCTGCCTTGCTCTCAGGGTTTCCTTTCCCAGAGCACTCCCAGCAGTGAACAGCACCAGCTGCTCCCCACACACACTGCCACAAACACACCACACAGGGCTCTGCACACCCTCACCAGCACCACAATCGCCTCCAGGACTGCACACACAGCCCCGCTTCGATGGTGCTGTGAGCAGCAGCCAAGAAGCGACAGTCACAACAAGAACAAATTCCAGAAAACAATTTCTCTGTGGCAAGAAGAGGAAATCTTGTAAAAAATGGGTATTTTTTACCAACTAACGTTTCCTTTGTACAAAATCCTCCCCAGCCAGAACAGCTACAGAAGCTCAAGAAATGAAGAAAGAATTTAATCTTCTGGCATTGAAACTGCAGCCTAACAGGTAAGTGATTAATTCAGCTGGGGTATGTGGTTATGATGGATTAATATCAAAATAAGCTGTGGGCCCTGAAATAGAAAAAGGAGCCTGTTGGCTCACTGTGTCCATGTGAGCAGGGAACTGAACCACGATGAGACACTGAAGCCTATGTTGCTTTTGACACCATAGATTTAGGAAATTACTTCCCTTACCTCACCTGCATGACAAATGAGCCAAAATTAAATGCTGTAAATGCTTGAAATCACACTTACTCTCCATTTCCATGTCAGGCTCCCAAACAGCACAGTGTGTATCCCTGTTAGTGCCTCTGCCCTTCTCAACACTGCCAGTGCAGAGAATGAGTAATTTCAGCAAATTCCTCTAGTTTTACCTGCATCCAAACCATTTCCCAAACAATTGAGATTATTGGTATCAGCTCCTCAGTAGTGAAACATCTGCAATTTTGAACTTGCACTGTGGATATTTTCACCTGTGAAAATATGCAGCCATCAAAAACCAACTGTGGGTTCACAGAGGTGTGTGAGCAGCCAGCATCACAGACTGAGGTGCGTAAGGCCCCTCTGCCAGCTCTGTGTCACTGCAGGACCCTTCCCCTGCCCAGCCAGCACTGCCATCAGGAGGGAGACCAGCCACAAAATCAACTGGCATTAAAGGATTTCACTTCGGAGATCCCATACAGTGTAATGTGGGATCTGGGGCATGATTCAGGGTTATGTAACAGCTGAAGAAACAGCAGTTGACTCACCGCAGTGCAAGTTATGTTCTCTCCGTTCTAGAGTGAAACTCGTTTTGCTGCATTTAGAAGTTCCCCTTTGTGCTCTTACAAAACTGCTTCCTCTCAGCTGCTCTGCTCTGCCGAGGATGCCCCTCACTCCAGAGAATCACAGACTGCTTTGGCTTGGGAGGAACTTAAATCCCAAATCCCATCCAGTCCCATGCCATGGCAGGGACACCTCCCCCTGTCCCAGGTGCTCCAGCCCCAGTGCCCAGCCTGGCCTGGGGCACTGCCAGGGATCAGGGGCAGCCACAGCTGTGCCAGGGCCTGCCCACCCTGCCAGGGAACATTTTCTCCCTCACATCCAATGTAAACCCAGTCTCTGCCAGTTTAAAACCATTCCCCCAATAAAAACTCTTACTGCTTTTAAAAACTAGATTTTTCAAAAATCCACATAGACAAAATCCATAATCTATAAATTACACATTTAATAACAGGAGGCAAGGACCTAATGCGGAACCTTCCCTCATTTCCAGACTCAAACAGGAAAGGATTGTCCTGAGCTGCTCAGTCTGAAACAGCAAAACTGCTGATACCAAACAACAACTGCTGGTGCCAAGCACCAATTCCTGGTACCAAACAACAACTGCCAGTACCAAACTGTTCCTGACAGTGTGACAGCGATGCTGCTGCTCCTCCCTCCCTTCTGAGACACTGCACAGAGTGATTTAACACAGTAACTCAGAGTACTCAGTACATTTTCACAGCAGGGATGAAAGTGAGCAGGATGCAGAGGCAGGCACAGGACGAACAGGAGGGAGGAGCTCTGCAGAGCTCACCTGCACAGTGCTGCTGCCCCTGCCCGCACCCAGCAGCGCTGCCCTGGCACTCGGGGCCCTGCCCAGCATCCCGGAGCTGGGAGCTGAGGGCTCTCCAGAAATGCAGCAGAGCTCTGGGCCCACAGCAGGCTGGGCTTTGGCTGTTGCTGTGCATCATCATCTGCTGCACCTGGAACGTGCACTGCTGGGACCCAAACCAGAGCTGCCTGCAAATGCACACGGCAGGAACGCTGCTGGCATGACAAAATCCTGCTGGGTTAACATTTCATACGCATTTCCAAAATCCTGCCTGGGTTAACATTTCATACATGTTTCCAAAATCCTGCCTGGGTTAACATTTCATACACATTTCCAAAATCCTGCCTGGGTTAGCACTTCATACACATTTCCAAACTCATTTTGGTAAGCAACATCTACCAGATAACAAGGCTGATACACCTAGTTTGTTCAAGTTTTCCTGCAAACAAAGTCTTGAATTTCCCAACCAGTTCTTGGACGTTTCTAGGACTGAAATTGTGAGCAGCTGGGTAAGGCCCAAGAGCCTCCTCCCCAGCCTCTTGCTGGGACATCAGGTGTCCCTACAGGGCACAGAACTCCCCCCCAGCACTGCCACCCCCTCCAGTGTCCTGACCTGTGAGATGCAGTGGGACACAGGGAATTCGTTAAGGAGAAATGAGAAAATATATCCAAATTAAAAGCTACATTTGGCAATAAGGTGACTTAACAGACAGGATCTGGAAATCAGTAAATAGAGATTTTGATATTAATGCTTAGACAAAAGGGCAAGAACTGTCCCAGGCCAGGAACACCAATATGTGAAGTGGTTTTCTTGAGGGAGAAAAATAGTGTTAGTGAGGAATGCAAATTTCACACCCAATATATTCCAAGGAACATTTGTCTCCAGCATAAGGTTTTGTATCACAGGGACAAATTTCCCTAATTGGCCCAACTGGGAAGACTTCCTCATTACTGGAAAGAATCCATGAATTGAAGTTAAAACACCTCCTGCAGCCCTGGGACCCCCTGTCACTGCCAGCCCCTGCCTGGGGCTCCACATCCTGACACCGCAGGAAGGAGGACAGGTAATTAATTACAGCAGGGTAATTAATTACAAGGACCGTGCCTGATGTTAACCCTCCACTGCCACAGCCAAGACACAACTCCAGGGAGCGTTCCACTCTGGGACAGCCCTTGCACCAGAGGCAATTCTGAAGGAGTGGCCAGGAGATAGAATCTTTAAAAAAAAAGTAAAGGAATTATTTTAAAAGAGGAAGTTTACGGAAGATAAGTAACTGTTCCAGACACACGAAAGCAAACACACGCCTCCCTCACTGACACACACTCAGAGACACTGCAGAGGAGACCAGAGCACAGCAACCCACAGAGGGTGAGTCTCCAAACGTGAGCATCTGTGAATTGTAATTTATTTATTATTGCTTCGAACGCACTGAGAGAAACAGCTGGTCTTTCGGCAGGCCAGAAAGGAGCTGAAAATGTTCCTGTGAACACACAGTGGGGTTGGGCTTTTGGAAAGGAGACCAACAAGGATGTAATGTTACTGCCTTAAATACAGCTGTTTCAAAATGTATACATACATTTTATTAACAGTTTTCAGGAATTTCTAACTCCACTTGACAAAAAAAAGGTGCTTCCAAACAAGTTCTGTTTATCATATCTTCAACAAATTATTTACTACCCTGTATTATTACTAGACCCTATTTTGACTTGTTATTGTAGATTTACCTTAACAAAACTTGTTATTTTTGTTGTGTTACTGATCTTTAGCTTGTAAGCAGAAGAAATTAACATAGACGTCAGACGTTTGTGTAGTTCTATATTTCCTATTTCCTTTTCCTGGTGTTTCTGATTAAATGCTACTGCTGCCAGGTGTCTGTAAACCTACTAAAATATTGTTACTGAGAAATACTCTCCTGCCCCCTATGAAATGGAACCACAAACCTGAACTACGCAGACCCAAACTAGGGACAAAAACCAGGAGGGGGAACAGCAACTGGGGCAGTTTGTGGGTATCACAAGATGAGGATTTGCATCTGAAGGGTTTCCATTCCTCCTTTACAAAGTAAAAGCCAAAAATATGCCATACGGGAGCCTAATCCTTTTTTAACTTAAAAATCAAGGAACTGAACATTCAAGCATAAAGCTTCACAAACTCAAACGCGTTTGTGCCTCTCCCCGCACCAAAGGACGCCTTTACAGAGCGCTGCAGCTGAGATTTGGCAGGATTTCCATCCAGCCCTGCCTGCGCTGCCCCGCGGTGCCCCAGAGCCGAACCGGGCACCCCGACCCGCGGGGGCTGAGGGGGCTCCGGTGCCGCGGGGCTGCCCCGGGACGGTCCCGAGCCGCGGGCACGGCGGCCCCGGGCTGACACGGCGGGAGCGGCCCCAGCCCCGGCACCACAGCACGGCCCCGGGCACCTCACAGCCCCGGGGACAGAACAGCCCCGGGGACCGAGCACAGCCCCGGAACCGAGCACAGCCCCGGGCACCGAGCACAGCCCCGGAGACAGAACAGCCCCGGGGACCGAGCACAGCCCCGGGCACCGCACAGCCCCGGGGACAGAACAGCTCCGGGCACCGAGCACAGCCCCGGGCACCGAGCACGGCCCCGGACACCGAGCACGGCCCCGGGCACCGAGCACAGCCCCGGGCACCGCACAGCCCCGGGGACAGAGCACAGCCCCGGGGACCGAGCACAGCCCCGGGGACCGAGCACAGCCCCGGGGACAGAACAGCCCCGGGGACCGAGCACAGCCCCGGGCACCGTACAGCCCCGGGCACCGAGCACAGCCCCGGGCACCGCACAGCCCCGGGCACCGAGCACGGCCCCGGGCACCAAGCACGGCCCCGGGCACCAAGCACGGCCCCGGGCACCGAGCACGGCCCCGGGCACCGAGCACAGCCCCGGGCACCGAGCACAGCCCCGGGCACCGTACAGCCCCGGGCACCGAGCACAGCCCCGGGCACCGAGCACAGCCCCGGGCACCGCACAGCCCCGGAACCGAGCACAGCCCCAGGGACCGCACAGCCCCGGCTCTCTGAGCACGGGCCCGGCACCGCACAGCGCCAAGGAACAGAACATTCCCCGGGCACCGCACAGCCTGCGGGGACAGAACAGCCCCGGGCACCGCACAGCCTGCGGGCACCGCACAGCCCCGGGACCCAGAGCACAGTCCCGGGATTGCACAGCCCCCAGGGACCGCACATCCTCCGGGCACCGCACAGCCCCGAGCACCGCTCAGCCCCCAGGGACCGCACATCCTCCGGGCAGCCCAAACACAGCCCCGGGACCACACATCCTCCAGGCAGCAAACATCCACCGGGGACAGAACATCCCCCGGGCACTGCTCATCCTGCGGAACCGAACATTCCCCAGAGACCAAACAGCGCCCAGGGACCGCACATCCTGCGGGACCGCGCAACTCCCATTCAAACCGTGCCCTGGATCAACACTGCGGCACATCAGTAAACAGAAGACAGATGTTTACAAACCGTGACACTTACTACATATAAATCCATTGAAAAAAAAGACGCAGCTCCTAAAGTGGTGTCTTGTACACGCCAAAGAAATTGAAATATGTGTAGTTTGTTTCATTGTAACTGTTTATATTTAGTCTTTCAATTACGTGTAAATATCATATAACATTGACTTACTGTATGCAGCTTAAAACCTGAAGCACTGCTCTACAAGTCGCATAAGGAAGAAATATTTCCTTCAATAATAACCATCCCCAAAGTAACAAATCAGTACTTTTTTCAAGGACTTTAAAAGTTTTGAGAAACAAGGCTGTGTACAGAAATAACACTAAGGACTCACAAGCCCAAAAGGGGCAGACAGGAACACAGCTCTGTGCTCAGAGAAGTTGCACAATCTGACAAATCCCCGCTCCCTTTACAAATAGTGCCTCTGGGAGTCAGTCAAAGGCAGGAAGCAATCTGCTAATTATTTCTTAAAATTTAATTTCTCCCTCTTTTCTACAGAAAACAGAAGCAGAAGCTGCTAGTGCATCATCTGGAATCCACAGCTGTCACTGGCTAAGAAAGCAGTTTGGAGCCAGAGCAAGGTCTGAGCCTCAGGCCGGGGATGCTCAGCTGCTCCTGCTGCCTCTGCCTGCACCGAGGGGCTCCCCGGAGCCCTCCTGCCCTGTCCAAGGGCCCCTGGCTGAGAGCAGCCTGTGCCCAGAGCACCCAGCTCCTCCTGGTGCCCGCCCTGACCCTGGGGTCCATGTGCCCACTCTGCCAGGGCTGCTCCCACAGCACGGGGCTCGGCACACCAACCTGCTTCATCTTCAAAGCAAAAGCCTTTTCCCTACTTTCTAGGAAGAAATACAACTTTGTCAGGGCTCTGGGCATCAGCTGAGAGCACATCAATTCCCTGAGTGCCTGTTTCCCACAGGCAGAGCCCAGACACAGAACCAGCTGCATCACCACACACCTGAGCCCTGCCCTGGCCCAGCTGGGTGCACTTGTTCACAACACAACAATTCAAAGCTGACTGAAAAGGCTGAAGCCTCATAACAGATAAAACTCTCAATTTCTTCTTTTTTCTTTCGTGTTTGTTTCTCCAGGGAGAAGAGATACCACAATGCAAATGAAAGCCATAACCCAGTTCAGCTCCTCCAGGAATGACAGCAACTGCACCAGCGACAGCAGGATCAGCCAAGTCATCTTCCCTTTACTCTACACATTTCTGTTCCTGGTGGGGATCACCATGAACGGCCTGGCAATGTGGGTCTTCTTTAAAGTACCCAGTAAATCCAATTTCATTATCTTCCTCAAGAACACTGTGATTTCTGACTTCCTCATGATCCTGACTTTTCCCTTTAAAATCCTCAGCGATGCCAAGCTGGTGTCCTGGGTCCTGCGAGGGTTTGTGTGCCAGGTCACCCAGGTGGTGTTTTACTTCACCATGTACATCAGCATCCTGTTCCTGGGCCTGATAACGATTGATCGCTATCAGAAAGCCACCTCACCTTTCAGAACCTCCACTCCACGGAGCCTCCTGGCCGCCAAGGTCCTGTCCACAGCCATCTGGCTGTCCATGTTCGCTCTCTCGCTACCCAACATGATTTTAAATAATAAGAAGAAAACTCCCAAGAACGTAAGGAAGTGTGCTCTCCTGAAATCGGAGTTTGGCTTAGTCTGGCATGAAATTGTGAACTACATTTGTCAGCTCATCTTCTGGGTTAACTTAGCAGTCATAGTGGTATGTTACATCCTCATCAGCAAGGAACTGTACAAATCCTACAAAAGGACTCGATGCACAGGGAAGGGATCTAAAAAGACTGTCAATCTCAAGGTTTTCATAATAATTGCTGTGTTCTTTGTTTGCTTTGTGCCATTCCACTTCACCAGAATCCCCTACACCTTGAGCCAAACGCGAGATGTGTTTGACTGCTCTGCTCGGAACGCCCTGTTCTACATGAAGGAGACCACGCTGTGGCTGACGTCCCTCAATGCCTGCCTGGATCCCTTCATTTACTTTTTCCTGTGCAAGTCCTTCAGGAAATCCCTGCTGGACATGCTGTGCAAGCACAGGGCAGTGTCAGGGGCACAGACTAAGGGGGATGACTCTGACGAGACGCCGCTCTAGGTCCCAGGGCTCCTCTCCCCTTCACGCACCTTCCCTGGGGGTGGCAGGAGCACAGACCCACGAGGAGCATCCAGATCTCCACCGACTTCCTCAGAAACAGCCCTGCAGATGAAGCACGAGCACCCTGGGACCACCACCACTGCTGCAAAAAGAGAAAGCTTAAATAAACACCAGAGGAGTCCCCCCAGCCTCCACCCTTGCCAAAACCAGAGCTCCTCGGCTGTCAGACCCCAACCTCCACGGCTGCCTGAACTGATGGGAAGAAGTCAGAACTGAAAGGTGGAACTGCGAAGAAAAACTTAAAACAGAATCATGAAATGCTACAGATGATACCATGAACTGTAAAGATGTTGCAGAAATAGCTAAACTTGGGCCAGAGTAAAGTTCATGACAACACAAGACCTGAGAAATGCAGATAAAATGCACAGTAGATGTCATTTTTCAACACAGGGAGTTGTCACCCTGTATGCAACTGGCAGACAAACAGAAACATAGAGAGAGCCATTTGGGCAGATTTTTGGTAACAGAATAACACTTTGCTTATCTCATTCTATGCTTGCAGTTCCTAATCCATTGACCAATAATTAATAGTTGTATTTCAGAGAAAATTATTTCTTAATTAGGCTTATCTTGATATTAATTAAATCCCCAAATCCTTCCCCTTACTACATAAATAAATGAAGTAATGTTTTCACAGAGAACATTATATTAGAAAACATACAAACACTTGATTTAAATCTTACTGAGAGCCTGGGGAAAAACAGGCTCATGGTAACTCCTTTACTGATGATTAAGGGCAGCTTTTTCCACTATAAAAAATACTCAACCACTTCCTTTTTGCACTTGGAAAACTTGAAAAAAAAACAGGGAAGTATTTTCAAGTACATGACATTTTGAGGTATCACAGCAATTACCCATGAAATAGATTGTGGGCTATTGGAATAAGTTGTGGTTCATTTTTCACCACTGCAAACAGCTCCAGCTGAGCAGTGTGTGTCCCTAGCACACAGGAGCTCAGCCTGCCAAAGCCATCACCTGTCCATCCTTCCTGGGACCTGTCCCTGCCTGCCAGGGCACTTGTGCAACCCAATTTCCTAAGAAGTTAAAGGGCAGCTCACTTGTTGCACCTACTGCCACCCTCAGCCTTGGGGTCTGTGCATTTCCTACAGCCCACAGGGGTGAACCCACCTGCCTCAAACTGTGCATTTCTAATAATCCATTGGGATGAACCCACCCTGCCTCAAACTGTGCATTTCCTACAGCCCACAGGGGTGAACCCACCTGCCTTAAACTGTGCATTTCTAGTAATCCATTGGGATGAACCCACCCTGCCTCAAACTGTGCATTTCTAATAATCCATTGGGATGAACCCACCCTGTCTCAAACTGTGCATTTCTAAAAATCCATTGGGATGAACCCACCTGCCTCAAACTGTGCATTTCTAGTAATCCATTGGGATGAACCCACCCTGCCTCAAACTGTGCATTTCTAATAATCCATTGGGATGAACCCACCCTGCCTCAAACTGTGCCACCTCAGAGCGTGCTCCCCCAGCAGCCCACAGCCCCTGGGCCAGGGCAGTCCCCATTAATGCCCAGGGAGGGCAGTGCCACGAGCCCCACTCCCACCCAGAGCTCATCCTGCACACATTTTGCACCTACACGTGCAGAGAGAGTGGCAATTAGGCAGGAGCTGCTTTCCCTGGCCAGGTGAGCCTGTCCAGACAGACACACCTGTCCCCCAGAGCCACCAGGTGTGCACAGGTACCTGCTGACAGCTGGGAACAGCATCAGGAGCTCAAAACAGGGAAGGCACTGCCTTGGACAGCAGTGCTGGGGCACTGCAGTGGACTGTGATGGTCACCAGTGGGGACCAGAGGGCAGGGACAGCCAGGACACACCACACTGCTGGCAGTGCTGAGCGTGACTGAAGCCCAGCCATCCCCAGGGCTGCCTGCCCTCAGCAGCCATTAGCACTGACACCAGCACCTACGTTAGCCAAAATGCCCCAGGTGCTGATGCACAAACCCCTGACACTGCTGCAGCCCAAGGAATGGCCTGAGCAGGAGCACTGCCCACAGCGAGCCCTGGGCCAGGGCTGTCCCACCAGCAGGCAGCAATGAGCTCACACAGACAGCTCTGCTCTCAGAGAAATGCACCCAGTTGCAGCCCAAACCCAACACACACACCAGCAATCCACGCAGCAGTCCCTGCCCGGGCAGAAGGGGCTGTGAGCTGCACAAGGGGGCAATCCCTGCCTGCATGGGCTGAACCCCAGGAGCCCCCCAGGGCAATCCCTGCCTGCATGGGCTGAACCCCAGGAACCCCCGGGAGAGGCAGAGCCAGCCCAGGCAAGGTTCAATCCCTGCCTGCATGGGCTGAACCCCAGGAACCCCCGGGAGAGGCAGAGCCAGCCCAGGCCCTGTGTCAGGGACACCAGGGGCAGGAGAGGGGGCAGGCCCTGGCACCACTGTCAGGAGGCTCTGGGCAGACCCTTGTAATGCTTTGGCAATGACTGGTGCCATCCAGGATTCACACACAAACAACACCCGGGAGCTACGCTGGAGGGTTATCCTGGAAAGCTGTCAGGAAACACTCTGTGTTTGCTCATCCTCCCAGCCCAGGGGCAGCAGGTCTGTCTGCCCCATGCACACACAAACCCAGAAATGTGGCTGTCCTGAGAGGCAGGCTCAGCTTTCCTATCCCAGCTCAGGAGCAGATGGTGTGCTTTCTCACACAGAGCAAAGGGAAGAGACAGAAGCAATAGCAATGTGACCAACTCAGGCGGCACTGAAATGAGGAAGGAAACCACACACCAGCAGAAAAACGTCTCATCTTTCTCCACATTTCCCCACTCCCAACACTTTGCTCGAGGCTTCTGCTGGCAGAGGAGCAGCGGATGAGATGGGGACAGCCACAGAGGGCCCCGTGACAGCTGCTGCAGGCTTGCCCAGGTACTCGGAGTGTTCGGGGTGTGCAGGGTGCTCAGGGCTGGGAGCCACCTGTGTGCAGCTGGCATTGGAAATGCTATCTGAAGCTGTGCTGATAAGGGAAAGAGTGGGTGCTTGGAAAGAATTACCAGAAGTCACGTGCCCAGGAGTGGCTGGCTTTTGGACCACAGCTCTAACATTGCTATTTCTATATTATATTCAACACTAAACTATTTCTATTTTAGTGTTGAATGTTAGAGATATTCAGAATATCTCTAACATTTCTATTCAGCACTGAAATACATTTCCATGGAAAAGCCAGCAGTGCTCCAGGCAGTCTGCTCTTATACCCTGCTGACATTACCCTAGGCCTCCAAAATAAGTGTGAACCCTTTTGACTCTTCAGTGGATGCTAGCCTGCAAACAATTTAAATTTCAGCAAAGATTTAGATTTTCCATGAACCAGAAGAGAAATTGGCCGGGCTGCTTAAGCCACACTCGGGTTTGGTGTTTACTCATGCAAACCTGCTGCCACAGTAAGGAACATGTAATACTACTACAGAAGGGTGTGTTTTGTGTTCTCTCCCTCCTTCTCCCCCAAGTCTGTTCCCAGCCATGGGAGGCTCTGCAAACACGAGCTCTGTGGGTAACACCAGTGGAGCTCCCTCCTCTGCACCGTGCCAGCGTGACACCACCGTCACCCACCTGCTCTTCCCCGTGCTCTACACCCTCATCTTCCTCCTGGGGCTCCTGCTGAACAGCCTGGCCTGCTGGGCCTTCTTCCACATCCCAAGCACATCAACCTTCATCATCTACTTGAAAAACATCTTGGTTTCTGATTTCATCATGACGCTGATGCTGCCCCTGAAGATCCTGACGGACTCCGGCCTGGCGCCGTGGCAGCTCAAGGCCTTTGTCTGCCGCTTCTCAGCCGTGATATTCTATGACACCATGTACATCAGCATCGTGCTGCTGGGGCTCATTGCTTTCGACAGATTTCTCAAGATTGTGAGACCTTTTGGGAAGTTCTGGGTGCAAAACCTGACCTCAGCAAAGATCCTGGCGTCTCTGGTCTGGCTCTTCTTCCTCGTCCTGTCCCTGCCCAACATGGTCCTGTCCAACAAGGCAGCAACGCCGCAGTCCGTGAGGAAGTGTGCCTCCTTGAAGAGCCACCTCGGGCTGAAATGGCACGAGGCTGTCAACTACGTCTGTCAGTTCATCTTCTGGACTGTCCTCATCCTCATGCTGCTATTTTATGTAGTCATTGCCAGAAAGGTATATGAGTCCTATGTAAAAACACAGAAGAAAGGCAACAGAAGCGAAAAGCGGATCAAGGGGAAAGTATTCATCATTTTTACCGTGTTCTTCGTGTGCTTTGCCCCCTTCCACTTCAGCAGGGTGCCCTACACCGTGAGCCAGACGAGGGCCCACATGGAGTGCCGGCTGCAGAACCGGCTGTTCGTGGCCAAGGAGAGCACGCTGTGGCTGGCAGCCACCAACGTCTGCATGGACCCCCTCATCTACCTGCTCCTCTGCAAGCCCTTCCTGCACAAGGTCTTCTACAGGAGGGTGAGGGCTCTGCAGGGAGCAGCCCAGGCAAACCCAAAAACAGAGCTGGACACACGAGTATCTCCCACTGAGTCCTGATTCTGCAGCTGCACACTCTGCTCTGCATCCGCATAGAGAACTTGAAAAACAGTTTGGTTTACTTCTGCTGAAGAGCACAAAAGGGTGTTTGCCAAGCAATACTAACACTCAATAAATGCAGCAAAATGGATTTTTTAAGTACACTCACTGCATAGCCTTAATGGCCAAAAGGCTTTGCTCAAACTGCCTAAGACAATCCACAGGTTAATTCTCTCTCCTTTAAACTAAACCAACTCACTTGCTAACACCTGAGCAGCTTACTGACTCTGGCTGCTCTGAAGGGCAACCCAGCTTTATTTGGGAGTGAACCCCAGAGCTGGTGACCATGTATGTCAGTAATTCCTACCCTGAGCGTCAGCTTGGCTGCACACCAAGAGCAGGCAAGGGGAGGAACAGAGGCAAGGACTCGGTCCCTTCCCAGCCCGCCTCGCCTCTCTCACACGTGTAATTACTTTGCTGCCACCCACAATGTTTCACCGCCCTTCCTTCTGCTCCCAGCAGCAGCGCCTGGTGGAGGGCAGTGCTGGCAGTGCCCCCGTTCAGCACCCCTGTTCGGTACCCCAATTTCCCAGATAGTGCTGGCAGTGCCCCAGTTCAGTACCCCAGTTCAGCACCCCAGTTCAGCACCCCAATTTCCCAGGACAATGCTGGCAGTACCCCAGTTCAGTACCCCGGTTCAGCACCCCAGTTCAGTACCCTAGTTTCCAGGGCAGCACCCCAGCTCAGCACCCCAATTTCCCAGGACAATGCTGGCAGTACCCCAGTTCAGTACCCCAGTTCAGCACCCCTGTTCGGTACCCCAATTTCCCAGATAGTGCTGGCAGTACCCCAGTTCAGTACCCCGGTTCAGCACCCCAATTTCCCAGGACAATGCTGGCAGCACCCCAGTTCAGTACCCCGGTTCAGCACCCTAGTTTCCAGAGCAGCACCCCAGCTCAGCACCCCATTTTCCCAGGACATGCTCCTGCCCCGGCGAGCAGAGCAGCCAGGGCTGCATCCCCACCCTGAGCCATGTGGGGCTCGGCCCCACGCTGCCCTCACCATTAAGGAACACCCAGAGATGCCCCCTTGGTGGCACCTTCGCCCTTCCAGTGCCAGCCCAGGCCAGGAGCAGGGGGCCCTGAGAGCCTCCCCATGCAGAGACTCCCCTCCACCCAGCTCACCAGACCACTCACAGGGCTCTCCCTGCCTATCCCACGGGGACTCTGCCTGCGCAGAAACTGACCCCAGATTCTGGAATTTATCTCACTAGTTCAAGACTGCAGTGTCCCTCATCCCAAACCACCCCTTCCCCTCCTGCTCTCCTGCCAGCTTTACTCTCTCTCACACGTGCCAGACACTTTGATCACCACCAGACTGCTATTTTTAGAATTTCATTGTTCACAGCAGCCCAATCCAACCCAGCAGGTTGCTCCATACAGCTAGATTTTCTCAAAGCTGCTCTAGATTGCTGTGCTTTAATTATCTCTGCCCCTGGGGTTCCCCAGCCTGTGCCACACAGGGAGATGGATGTCTTATTTAGCAACTTCTACCCACTACATCTCCTCCACCAGGCATGTTACACACCTTCCGCAGCTGGAACACCCTTCCTAACTGGAAACTGAACTATCTCCAAACAGCTTTCAATTGGTTCTGAATCTGCCTATAAATCAGTGTTATCTCAGCCATTGTCTACCTCTTACATTAAATGCTGTGGCATTAAAGGCTCTCCCCACACACACATGCATTGTTATCAGGATAAACTTTGCGCCTTTAGGAAAAGTAAATATAATAAATTCTCAGCTGCTGAAGTAGCCAGCCCTTTAATAACTTCTTGGAGGAGCATGCAGGAGGCTGGAAATGTTCCTCCCAACCTGCTGACACAGCCTGACAATTACAGAGGGCCCTGAGCAGACACTGGCAGAGGAGGGTCTGTGCACGGGCCTTCCCCAAAGCACAGCTCACACAGAGCTCCAGGGACTGCCAGCACATCCAGCTCTGCACCGGCAGAGCAGGCGGGCACTGAGGAACCAACAAGATGAAAACCAGAAATTTCTTGTACTTTGTGATTTCTGCTCGTGACCGAGGCTCATCCAACACTGTGCACACACAGTGGCAGCTCACACAGCTGAGAGCCCGTGGTAGGGTGGGTGTAACCACAAAATGGGATGAGTTGGTCCTTAAATAAAGGGTGTGACAAAGGTTTCTGAGCAGTCTTAATCATCTGTTTTTCAGCTGTTGCTTCTTAGGGAGGTAAAAGGGAGCCAAAGCCACCAAACTCTGTGGCAAAGCAGTGAAGGTGACTGCAAGGACAGAACACCTGCTTGGTGCACCTAGGGGAAAAGTCCCTAAATACCAGCACTTGGGATTTTGCACATTTTTTCTACAAAGTTTTAGATCACTGCCTCCAGATGGAATAAAAACCACAGCAGTTAAAATGGCTCAAAGTTTAGCTCTCTGTTTTTTAAGGCTCAAACAAACACCCCAAGGAGAATTTAGCTTTGCACGTGATCAAACAGAGCTGTGTTTGGAGAGCAGCTCTGCCCTGGCAGGAGGCCCAGAGCAGCTGCCATGGGCTCCCCACATTCCTGCAGGGCTGCCCAGGGATTTGTGGAATTCTGCAAAGTTTACCAGCATATTCAATACAGCCGTCACCATTTTCCCAAACCTGGTTTCTGTCCCAGCCCACCTGGAATGTGCTGGTGCTGCCTTGAGCAAACCCCTCGCTGTTCCCTGACAGAGCAGATGGACAGGGCAGCAAACACCAGCACCATCCCATCCCACGGACAGGACAGCAAACACCAGCACCATCCCATCCCATGGACAGGGCAGCAAACACCAGCACCATCCCATCCCACGGACAGGACAGCAAACACCAGCACCATCCCATCCCATGGACAGGGCAGCAAACACCAGCACCATTCCATCCCATGGACAGGGCAGCAAACACCAGCACCATCCCATCTGTGCAGGACAGGACAGCAAACACCAGCACCATTCTGATCCCACAGACAGGACAGCAAACACCAGCACCATCCCATCCCACAGACAGGACAGCAAACACCAGCACCATCCCATCCCATGGACAGGGCAGCAAACACCAGCACCATCCCAGCCCATGGACAGGACAGCAAACACCAGCACCATTCCCATCCCACAGACAGGACAGCAAACACCAGCACCATTCCACCGTTCCCATCCCACCTATGCTCACTCCAGCCCATCACATCCCAGGCAGCAGCAGGGCTCTCCCTTCCCACAGACAAATATTCCCTTACATGGTTTGTCCTCACTCCAGACAACCTAGAAACTGAAAACTGGCACAAGGCTTTGAACCCTTTGCAGAAATGACCCTTGTCACAGGCTCCCATGGGCCAGCTCCACACAGAAAGTACTGACACTTGTCCTAAGCATCTCTGCAGGTCACTGGGTTCCTGGAAAGGGAACTACAGGGCACTCAGCAGGTGAGTTTAGTAGGAAATCACTCATTTGTGTACATAGAGGCTTATACAAATGTTTCATTTTCCTCATGTTTCAGAAAAAGGAAGTATTTTATACCCTCACATGCAGCCTCCTGCCTCACCTCAGAGGGACAGCATGGTCATTCCTGGGTGCCCAGAGACAAACTGCGCTTCAGAGACATCCTGACCCTTGGCACAGCTACACACATCACTCCACAGCTACACACATCCCTCCACAGACACATCCTGACCCTTGGCACAGCTACCCACATCCCTCCATCCAGGCTCCCCAGCTCTGAGTACTCCGAGCCGTGCTTCAATTAATTAGAAATGCAAACCAATGATTTGCATCCTGAAGCAGAGCTGGGCAGACAGGTCCAGCAGCCACGGTCTGACCCACATGATGGCACATGCACAGAGCCAGCAGGGCACAGGGGGGACTGGGGGCACCAGGACAGAGCTGAGCCTGCAGGCAGCACCAGCCAGACAAGGCCTGCAGCTCCAGGCTCCCTATCAGCACACAGCGAGCAGCTCACGGGGAAAAGAACTGAGCTTTGAAAGTCAGCTCTTGGTCAGAGACTTTCCTCCTTCCTTCCCTGTGAGTGAAGGCACCACACAGTGACTGGAGTAACCCACACCAGGAAAGGGGAAACGCCAGCTCTTCCAGGACTGACAAAAGCACCTCCACCTGCACATCTGCAGCTCCAACGCTGCAGAATCCTCCCCGTGATGCAAGCTCTGGTCTGGCTGACACTTTTCTGCTTAAAAAGCAGAAACAGCCAGTCCTGTGCATTACCCAGGTGATGAATCTGCTGTAGCACAACCTTGCAGTTCACATTGCTAAATATGGCAGTGAAGACGTTTTAGAATGAGGTAACACAGTAATTGTTGTAATAACGTTGTTCGGGCTCTTATGAAATTTGAGAGTTGCTCTCTAATCATCAAAACACAAAAAGGGACATCCAGCCTGTAAATAACGTGAACAATAGTTAAGTTACAGGTTACCTTCAGCTGTTCTTTGCATCAGACCTTCTCACTTCTCCTGCGCTGTTTCAGGGCAGGCTCCCCCATTGCAGGTTTCGTGTGTCAGCTCGTCCTGGCCTGCTCAGCCTGGCAGCTGCCAGCTGCACGTCTGCATCCCGCCTGCCCGGGGATGCCAGGGCACCGGCTGCCAGCCCATCACATCCTTCTGTACGCCAAAATACAGAGATTTTAAAGAAAAGTTAATGTGCCTTCGCACCATATCCAAAAACTAAAATTAAAACCCCATTCCAGCGCAGATTTTATTTATTATTTGAGTGTTACTAACACACCAATTTTGGTGTGTAAACTCCACTGCCAAAGTGCCAACCCCTGAACACCTGGGTCTCTGTAAGCAATTAAATCACGTTTTTTAAGCATTTCAGTTTCCACTATAAATTTCTTCCCTCTTTCCCCACGGCACATCCTGCTGCACTGGTTCTCAGACCCCAGCCTGGGAGACCACCAGCACTGGCAGTGATGAAAAGCAGCAGCACAAATGTAGGCAACACATGTTGTTGTGCCATGCTGGACTGCAGGAGTGGCTGCATTCCCTGGGCCCAGCTGTGCCCACAGAGTCCAGCTGTGCCCAGCTGTGCCCCCGGGCAGGGATGCAGGAGCTGTGCCCCACACAGCGCCGGCTCTGGAGCTCGGTGTCTCGTGCAGGGCGTCGTTCCAGGGGGTACAAACGCCCCCAGACCCCCTGAGCTTTGTTCCCCCACCCCAGCAGGCAGCTGCCAAAGCCCGGAGCACAAGGGACGGCTGAGGGAAGGCAAGGGGAGCACACACTGTCCTGCACAGTCAAAGCAAGGCAAAGGCAAAGGCTTCATCAGGTCTCCTGTCCCTCGCTGCAGGGAAAGCCTCCTCCACCCTCAGGGGTGCCTGAGCAGGACCATCCCTGCTGGCAGGGCGTGCAGCTGCCGGGGTGAGCCTGCAGTAACAGAGCTGAAAGCACAGCAGATGGGCCCGTGTTCCTGCAGCCTCATCTGCATGGCCTGCTTTGCCTTGCAAAGCTGGGCTTCAAAGGCGAGCTGTGCCAGCAGTCTGTGTGATCAGGGACTGCGCCTGACCCGAGGGAGAGGTCCCGGGGCCAGAGGAGATTCTGGAGTCTGCCCACGAGCAGCAGAGTGGGATTCAGCACAGGGATGCCCAGCAGAAGCTGCTCAGCCCTGTGGGGCAGCGGGTGGGTCCTGCTCAGCCCCTCGCAGGCTCCTGTGCACAGGGGCAATAGGGGCTCGGCCCCTCAGGTATTTGGGAAAAAAATTGAACATGTCTATGGAAAAGGCCAGGCAGAACAGACAGAAAATGGCCTTGGCAGCCACTGCTCTCAGAGCACTGGGGATTATTCTTTCTTTTCTCCCAAATTTTTAATGAGAGAAATGGGAATTTGCTTTCTTTTACAGAAGGCAGCAGATATGGAAAATTACCCACTTCATCCTCCACTGACATGAATCAGAACTTTGTCCCAATAGAGCAGTCCCAGTATAATATGTCCCAATTTTACCCCATGATTGTTTCAGTGCTCTAGAGGCACTAAATAGTCTGATTGTAAACATGTGTACCGGCAGGACCACGGAGGGCAGGGCTGTGAGAGGCAGTGGGCTCAGCCAGTCCTAAGGAGCACCATGGCAGGAAACAGGGCATTTCAGCTGCAACACTCCTGACAGACCTGGAGCTCCATTTTCACCCTGCACGTTATTTAGGAGGAAGCATCGGTTCAAAGCCCAACACTAAAGGCAATATAAATACAATCAAATTAATAATTGACAAGATAAGCTCGATCAGTAGGTATTTCCATCTGTCCAGCGCCAGATCTGCAGGCTGGCAGTGAGTGCAGAGCAGCAGCACCTGCGGGCTCCGCAGCCTCCCCAGCGCTCCCCCTCCCAGGTGAATCACTGTCTGCGTCCCGGCTGCGCTGGAGCCAGGAAGTGAGCAGGAGCTCCCCTAGCCTGGCATGTGAGTCATTCCCAGGAATGAGAGAGCCAGTTGCTCCACTTGCTCCTGGCCAGGGGAATTTTGACTCTCTGAGCAGGTATCCCCCCCAAAAAAGCCATCGGAAGCCCAAAAATCCTGCTGGCAGCCATGGTTGGTTCGGCTGCCCTCTCCCAGGAATTTCTCTCCTGCCCAGTGTAGCTCCAGGATGGGTTCTGCAGGAGTCTGAGGCACCTCTGGGATGCAGCTCCGGGAGCGGAAGGCGACGATGGTGACAGGTAAGCGAGCTCTGATCATCCGAAAAGCATTTCGATAAGTTGTTCAGTGAATCTGCTAGCACTTTCTCACCCTTGGCTGGAAAAACAGGAATTCAGATATAGTGCTGAAAGACAGACTTGGAACCATAAACTTAATGCCGGATCAATTCGAAGCCTGAAACATTCTCGAAATAGCATGCCTTTACCAACCTTTTATTCACTCGTACATGGTATTCATGGTGGCAAAAAAGTTCGGTTTCTACTGATCCTTCCTTCTCAGATACGACTCAAAGTGCAGGTGGGTCCATTGTTTCAGTAACTCGCTTCCTGACAGAGCTCAAGTCATATAAAATAAGATTCAGCAAATACAGTATCTGAATTTGCTTTAAAAGGGTTTTTACTGTATTCCCTTTCACCTCTTTCAGTACAGGAAAGCAAACTTGAGCTCTCTCGCTATATGAGGAGAATAAATGTTCTCTTCCTTCGTACTTCATTCAAGTCATGTTAAAACTTGTCAGGTTCACTGGAAAAACCACATAGCTCTGAATGAGCAGACTGATCTGATGAGTCTCGCAGCTTGGGAAATATCTGAGGTGCTTGCAAAAACCTCTGTCTTTTATGGAGATCTCGTATTGGGAAGGTTGTTGTCGGTTACAGAGCACTGGGAGAGCAGCGCAATTCGAGGGTTTGTTAAAAATCACTTTGTGCACTCTGGGGCCTGCAGCCCCTCCTGAGTGCTGCATCTGGAAACTGGCAGCACTTCACACTTCTTTCCATCTTTTCAAAGAATTCTGCAACCCTCTTCAGAAAGGGAAACCAGGAAGCCCAGGCAGCCTTTGGCTGGTGTCGCTGATTCACTCGCAGGCGCTGGCCCCGAGCACGGAGCCACCAGCACTTTTCTGGTTGGGAGAAGCTTCCCCTGCTCTGCTCTGGGTGGGCCAGCAGCCCCGGGGCTCCGGCAGGGCCTCTGCTGGCTCCCCATCCGTGGGAGGAGGGACGGCAGCGCCGGGGACAGCCCCGACACAGGGACCGAGCGGGGGCACCGGGGCTGGAGGGTGCGCGGGCACGTCCCGCACGGACAGCGTGTGTGCGCACCGGGCTGGGGGAGACAAACCGCAATTGGGGCAGCAGCAGCAGCAGCAGCAGCAGCAGCGAGCCCTCCTCCTCCTGGTCAGCTGCTCGGGGCTGTCCCAGCTCAGCCCCGTGTCCCAGCCCCGGGGCAGGGAGGGAGCTCGGAGCCCAGAGAGCCCGGCCCGGCACACACAGCCCGGCTCGCCCAGCCCGGCCCGGCCCGGCACGGCACGGCACACACAGCCCGGCTCGGCCAGCCCAGCCCGGCCCGGCACGGCACGGCACACACGGCCCGGCCCGGCCCGGCACACACGGCCCGGCCCGGCACACACGGCCCGGCCCGGCATGGCACGGCACACACGGCCCGGCTCGGCACACACGGCCCGGCCCGGCACACACAGCCCGGCCCGGCACACACGGCCCCATGCCGGGCTCCAGAGCCCGACCCCGGGCACTCCCCTGGCCCCACACACCCTGGGACACCCAGGGGCAGCACGGCCAAACGGGACGGGAGCCCCGGGCCAGGGCAGCGAGGCTCCATCCCGACAGCTCCACAGCACAGCGGCACTGCAGAGACCACAGGCTCCTCCCCAGCCCCCGGCACAGAGCCCTGCAGCGGTCAGGACAGGAACCAGGCACTGGGAATGCTCCTTCTCCTCACCTGGTGAGCAGTCCCTTGCTCACCTTCCCAAAGCAAAGCTCCAGAAGAGCCTCCTCTCTGATCCAGCGAGCACCAGCAGAAGCCAGGCAAGCCTCCTGTGCCCCAGCTACAGCACTGAACCTCAACTGTGCAGTCTTATCAACAGAGTGGGGCTGCTGGAAACACACCCGACACACACCCTGAGCTCCAGACCCTCGGCACACCTGTATCAGCTCCACGGGAGCCCAGGCTGCAGCAGACACCAATCCGGGGCTGCCCGGAGAACTCCAGAGGAAGGAGGCAAGATCCATCCCTACATTTCAACATTATTCCCTTCCAACAGAAAAAAATACCGCAACACCCTAAATGAACTCAAACATTGCACTGTCAACCATCAGAAGCTGGGTTTCCACTTCTGACCAGCAATGAACCTCACACAGGGTGCTGCAGCAACCACTGCTTCTGGCTCTTGCTCAAGGCAATGTCAGTGGCATCCAAAGGGACAGCAGATGCTGAGCAGCACAAACTGCACTGGGACCAGCCTGTGTCACCCTCCCTGCAGCAGCAGGCACTGCTCGGTGCCAGGGGCCAGAGCTGGGGGCAGGAGGGGCAGCAGCTCCCACAGCTGTGCCCAATGCCGTGCCCAGAGCCAGCAGAACTCCCCAGAAATAACGGCCTTGCACCAGGCTGGACTTCTCCCTGAAATCCCCGTGTCCTTTCCTTCCTCTTTCAGGCAGTGGTGCTGCTGTGAGTGGCAAACAGCACGGTGTGGCAGCAGGATGGACTGGAGCACAGAGAAACAGGCACACAAGGATTTCTTGGTGCTCCTGTCATGTGAATTAGGACTGCATACAAAAAAATCAATAGAAATTGCTTCAGCACAAAGAAAAATGCCTGAAAGTTAGACTGGAGTTACTGAAAGGCTTAAATGGCAGTGGCTATGTGCACATACCAATAATTACTTTTGTTTCCCAAGATATTTTCTCACAGTGGTCCCTGAGGGATGTGATAGAGGCACAACAGACACAGGTCCAACAGATGAAGGTGCAGTGCTACCAATCACACACTGCATTTCTGTGTTTGTGCCCCAGACATATTGATTCTTTTAAAGTGTCATTTTGAAATTTTTACTTAACGTTTTTTTGCTGTGCAGTGAAATAAGCAAACCTAAAAGCGGATCTTTTCAGTAAAATCCTCGGACTCAAGCCTGACCATCTCAACTGTGGCCTTTGCTGGTGGGCAGCAGAGTGTGGCAGCCACAGCTCTCCCATGGCAGCTGTGGCACCAGTGACAGGGCACAGGCACCAGTGACAGGGCACAGGCACATGCCACCCGTGCCATGGCACTGCCAGCGTGGCACCGCGCTCTGCAGCAGTGCCAGGGCCCCCTGCTCACCTGCTCAGGGGCTCTGGGCCCTGCCCGTGGTCGTAGCTCAGGGGTGAATCCTGGGTGGGGGCCAAGGAAAGCCTCTGTGCAGGGCCCAGGCTGCTCCCACAACCAACAGCAGCATCTTCTGCAAAGGAGCAAAGGAAACATTCCAGAGCTCCTTTCCTCCTTGCTAATTAGAGGCTGCCTTATGAGAAAACATTCATTATCCCAGCTCTGCCAACCACTGTGCTGAGCTCTCTTTTTTTCTATCCCCTCCAAAAATCAGCCAGCGATTGCAAGCCAGCTTCTCCTGCAGCGAGAGCAGCTGCTCTCCTGCTGCCCAGGTGATGCCAGCTCTGTGGGCAGAGCACTCAGCCCCATGCAAAAGCCACTGCAGTCCTCAGGAGCAGTGCAGCTGTACCTTGCCATGACCCTCAGAGGTGACACAGCCAGGCTGGGCACAGCCAGGGCCTGACACAGCCAGGCTGGGCACAGCTGGGCATGGGCATGGCCAGCCCTTGGCACAGCCAGCCCTTGGCACAGCTGGGCATGGGCACTGCCACTCCCGGGCACAGCCAGCCCTTGGCACAGCTGGGCATGGGCACGGCCACCCCGGGCACAGCCACCCGTGGCAGTCCCAGCTGTCCCAGAGGAGCTCTGAGCCGCGCTGTCACTCGGTGCCAGTGCGGGGGCTCTGCAGGGCACAGGTGACACTGGCACGGCAGGGATGGGGACCCACACTGCTCCCCGCCAGCAGCGTGTCCCAGCACAGAGCCAGGGAGGGCTGCTCCCGTGGGCATCCCCACCTGGATGCCAGCTCAGGGCCGGGCAGGGGTGCCCCTGGGCACTGCCCTTCCTGTCCCTCCCGAGGACAGACGGACAGGGCAGGGCCAGGGTCCCAGAGAGCAGCCAAAGGCAGAGGGAAGCCGGCTGCACAGCAGCTTCCCAGGGCAGGATGCTGCTCTGAGACGTGTGGGAGCAGAGCTGGGGGAAGCCCGAGGAGGAACCTGAAACACAGAAGGGGTGCTGTGCCAGATGCTGGAGCAGCTTTCCGAGCAGATGCAGGTTCCTATTTCTGGCTAGGACTAAGGAGAGGGGCAGCACGAGGCACAGCTGGGACAGTTATACGGGCATGGGGGCACGGGGGGTACGGGGGGCACTGCTCTCACCCTCTCCCAGCCAAGGAAGGGACCCTGCTGGGTCTGACACCCCATGCTCAGTACCGGGGGGCTCCAGCACTGCTCAGAGCACGGGGGACCCCAGGAGCTCCCACCCCACCCTGCAGGGCCAGCACCAGGAGGTTCTGGCTACAAAACACCAGAAAGAACCATCAGTGTGCTACAAAACACCAGAACCATCAGAGAGTGCTACAAAACACCAGAACCTCAGAGTGTGCTACAAAACACCAGAACCATCAGAGAGTGCTACAAAACACCAGAAAGAACCATCAGAGTGCTACAAAACACCAGAACCTCAGTGTGCTACAAAAACACCAGAACCATCAGAGTGTGCTACAAAAACACCAGAACCTCAGAGTGTGCTACAAAACAACAGAACCATCAGTGTGCTACAAAAACACCAGAACCATCAGAGTGTGCTACAAAACACCAGAACCTCAGAGTGTGCTACAAAACACCAGAACCATCAGAGAGTGCTACAAAACACCAGAAAGAGCCATCAGAGAGTGCTACAAAACAACAGAACCGTCAGAGTGTGCTACAAAACACCAGAAAGAACCATCAGAGTGTGCTACAAAAACACCAGAACCAGTGTGCTACAAAACACCAGAAAGAACCATCAGAGTGTGCTACAAAAACACCAGAAAGAACCATCAGAGTGTGCTACAAAACACCAGAAAGAACCATCAGAGTGTGCTACAAAAACACCAGAAAGAACCATCAGAGTGTGCTACAAAACACCAGAACCTCAGAGTGTGCACAGCTCAGCAAGGAGGGCAACTCACCGAGGCAGGCAGCGACTTAAACAGGAATTTCAGGTTATTCCACTGTGCATTACCAGCACATTAACATGCTCCTCCACCAAAAGGGAGCTGGACCATTTTTGAGAGAAGCCTCCAAGGAAGGGAAAGGCGGCAGTGCCATGGCAGCTGGGACTGGGCTTGCAGGGAGCAGGAGACAGCACTCAGACAAAGAAAGGGACGCAGGCAGGGCAAACAGAGCATGGAGGCTTGCTCAGGGACAGGGACGTGGGACAGGTGTGGGTGACACAGAGAGCAGAGGCACAGGCTCAGGCCTGCCTGCAGCAGCTCCAGCACACAAGCTCTTGCCCTGCACCAGTGCTTTCCCCCTGCATCTTTACCAACAACTCTGTGATGTGGTTCTGATGGGCAAAGGAAAGAAGGCTTTGCAGCAGCCTAGGGCAGGTTTAATATCTGCCCCACATGTCTATTGCTGCACCAACCCTGTCATTTACCCATCCTTACGGTGATGAGTGCAGCAGGAGGCAAGGAGGCAGACACCAACAAGTTATGGGCCCAAATAAAAAACATTGCTTGAGACTCTGCAGCCCCACGACCTAGAACAGCTGGTCTAGGCCACAAAGGGAGTTTTCTAACTCTAAAAAGTTCTAAATAAGATGAAAAAATATTAGATTTGAGGATGTACAATTTCTTTAAACAGGAAGGTAACTTAAAGCCTTAGTCACCAGAACTCTGCAGTCATTCCCTATCCACCCGACACTGAAGGCTGCCACGCAGCCTATTATTTCATTTCTTCTCTGAGGTTACATCAGTCATGCACATAAACCAGTCTGTCCGCATCAGCAGCAAGAGATTATCTCATCAACCACTGACAAAGTACAGAAGCTACAAGAAGTAAAATGTATTCTGCTTTACAAAGCTGCTGGATAAAGCAGAGAGCTTCTAGTGCATCTTCAAAGCCTTCCAAGCAGAATATATTTGTATAGCAGACTGAGACAGCTGCTTAGGATAAAATTGGTGAGGAAAGTGTCCAGAAAACTGGACAAGGAGAGGAAAGGCAGCCCTGCTGAGCACAAAAATACTGTATTCAGACAAGTAAAAAATCCACAACTAGAGTACACAGACAGCGAGCATCTGCAAAATACCCTAAAATACTCTTCAAAGAGAGCACAGTCTTCATCTCCCATTGCAATAAAACACATGAAAAAGAGTGAATTCTCCATATAACAAATGTGTTCCTACTCCTGGAATCTGCAGTGTAGCAGGCTTTGCTGGAAAGAATGAAGCTACAGAGGACAGATACCCCAGCTCTACACTTGATCACTACCCCAGTGTGTAAATAATGGAGCCACACTGCTCTCAGTGCTCTGCCCACCACAGCACCCCTCAGCCTGGCAGGCTTTGATAGGGAACTCTGGAAACTCCTTTGGACTCTGAGTCTGAGCAGGACCATGGCCCTGCATCCCACCTTCTGTCACACACCCAGCTCTGTGGTACAGGACATGGCTGTGCATCCCTTCCATCACACAGCAGCTCTGCAGCAGGACCACAGCTCTGCATCCCTTCCATCACACAGCAGCTCTGTGGTACAGGACATGGCTGTGCATCCCTTCCATCACACAGCAGCTCTGCAGCAGGACCACAGCTCTGCATCCCTTCCATCACACAGCAGCTCTGTGGTACAGGACATGGCTGTGCATCCCTTCCATCACACAGCAGCTCTGCAGCAGGAGCATCCCACCAGCACTGCTGCACAGCCCTGTTTGGGGAAGCCTCCAAAGCTCTGAGCTGCAGAGCTGCTCTGGTGTGTGGGGAGGGCAGGCAGGTGCAGGTGCAGCCTCTCTGCTCCGCCCTGCAGCCACCAGAGCAACGCTGAGCTCAGGAGTGCTGAGCACAGGCCCCAAAGCCCCCTGGCACAGCTCACACTGGGGAACAGTTCGCTGCTTTCTGTTCCCAGCCACGTGTGTTGAGATCATTTTGGGACATATCCTGACACCAAAACCATCTGGAACAAGAAGACACAGAGATGGTTGGCCTGCACACCAGCACCCAGCCCCCAGGATGGTTCCAGGGGCCTGGATGTCCCCAAGGGTGGTCACACCTTCCCTGGGCAGGGACACAGGGCAGGGTCTGCCCTGGGCAGGGCTCAGCAGGGCCACGACAGGAATGGCTCTGGGGACACTGCAGAGGGACAGCAGAGGGACAGCAGCTGTGTGCAGCCCAGGGCACACAGAGGCAGCCCCAGCATTCCCAGCCATGCTGCTGCAGCATTCCCAGGGGTACACAGGGCACACAGAGCCCCAGCAATGCTGCTGCAGCATTCCCAGGGTCACAGCAGGGCACACAGCATTCCCAGCAATGCTGCAGCATTTTCCCAGGGGTACACAGAGCACACAGCAGCCCCAGCCATGCTGCAGCATTCCCAGGGGTACTCAGGGCACACAGCAGCCCCTCCTGCTCTGCTCCAACCCCAGGTACCAGCACCTCCTGCCTTCCCTGCGCTGAGGGTTTCATGGAGCACCTGCCTGAAGAGCCTGAGAACAGGGAGATTTCCAGGGGCCAGGAATTATGCAGACTTAAAGGAAACCCAGAAAAGCAGGGAAATAAGCACCTTATTTACATAAGGAGTTAGATATGCATCTTTTCATAAAATCACGTACTCTTTTGATCTCTGCCTGCTGGGCAGAAAAGAGAGCTGCAACTCCTCAACAACAGCAGTGGATGGACTATTACAACTACAGCAATGATGGATTACTGCTACTCAAAACACAACACCTGCAACCCCTTTGACAGCCTCGTCACTGTCAGAGCAAACAGTGCCAGCCAATAAGCCAGACTGGTAAAAAGGTTAAAATACCCAAGTTAAAGGTTTTTACTGATGCTTTCACGCACCATTACTTGCTTTGGTGCCATCTAGTGCCACACAACACAGTTCCTACATGGGGCTGGCACCGAGAACAGTTCTGATCTGCAAAAGGGCTGCAGGAATCCCATCCTCTATTTGTTCCCATGAGAGCAGTTGGGTCTTGTGGAATTGGTGAGATCTGAACCATTTGCCAGTTTTCCTAGCAAAATTTGTAAGCAAAAAACGAATCCCAGAAAAGTTACTGCATTTGCATACTGACTGAGGCAAGAACAATTTGGAGAACAGCCTTACAAACTGGTACTGGCAAAATCCCTTTTGACAATATCAAACATTGTGATGCCATATGGCATTAATGAGTTTCTGCAGGTTTCAGAAACTGCTCCTTGTGTGCCAGTTTCTATGAAAAAGGAACAGGAACTTGTCATTTCCACCCCAATTTCGGGAATACACTATGAACTTATACACACATATCTCATAATTACTGATAAAACTTTTTTGCTTCAAGAAGTGAATGATGATTAAAAAAAAAAAATCTACTCACTGAAATGAGCAAGAAGAGGGCAATAGTGAAGCCCTGACAGCAGAACCACTGTGCAGCGTCAGCCACCTCACCTCCCTCTCTGGGAACTCCAGAGGCAGCTCCTTTCACAGGGCTCCTCTCATGCAGGGGACATGGACAGGAGCTCCAAGGTGGGCTCTTCTACTTTCCTTTGGTTTCAATTTGGATTTTCTTTCCCCAGAACATCATCCTGGCACAGGCCCTGCTGCATCCCAGACCCACGGCTGCCAGTGGGACTCCTGAAGAGCATTTCAGCCAGAAACCTACAGCAACACAAAGGATGGGGTACAATTTGTCCTATGGAAAACTGCCAGGTAAAATAACAACGGAAATACAAGAGATTGATAAGTGTTTATTCTATTACTGTAGTTCCTACCAGCTTTTGAAAGAAATCAGTCATTGCAGCACGGCTGCGTGAGCACTGCCCAGCCTGCCCCACAGCCAGCCTGCTTTGCCTCACCAGACAAGGTCAGAGCATAAACAGCATGAAACAAAACATACTGACATTTATGGCACAGTTTATAAGCTTTTCGCAAACATTTACATATGAAATCTTAAAATCCCCCTGAGACTGTGACTTTTGAGTACATTTAAGTAAACCAAGTTAAAATTCACGTTTTGATAGGCCTGAGGAGTCTCTCCAGAGCCCTGTCCCATGACAAACATCTCAGCTCACAAGTCACACTCTGTCAAGAAAGCCAAGAGCTGACAACCCGCAGCTCTGAGTTATGGCTCACCCGGCAGCCTCAGACTGCCAGAGAGGGCAGCTCCAAACTGGCCAAGTCTGTAAAGCAGCAGAGAGCTTTACCATTGTTTCCTTGCTTGGTCCCATCTGTAAAACACCATAGAGCTTTACCATTGTTTCCTTGCTTGGTCCCATCTGCAAAACACCATAGAGCTTTACCATTGTTTCCTTGCTTGGTCCTGTCTGTAAAGCACCATAGAGCTTTACCATTGTTTCCTTGCTTGGTCCCATCTGCAAAACACCATAGAGCTTTACCATTGTTTCCTTGCTTGGTCCCATCTGCAAAACACCATAGAGCTTTACCATTGTTTCCTTGCTTGGTCCCATCTGCAAAACACCATAGAGCTTTACCATTGTTTCCTTGCTTGGTCCTGTCTGTAAAGCACCATGAAGATTTACCTGTTGTTCCCCTCATTTGTCCCCACTTTAAAAGCACCATGAAGCTTTACCTGTTGTTTCCCTCCCTTGGCCCACCCATAAAGCACCATGAAGCTTTACCTGTAGTTTCCCTCACTTGTCCCCACCCATGAAGCTTTACCATTGTGTCCCTCCCTTGTCCCCACCCGTAAAGCACCCTAAACCCTTGCCGTGGTGTCCCTGTCCCGCAGAGAGCCGCCCCAGCCCCGAGAACAGCAGCTGGCCCAACGGCAGCTCGGCGGCGCGGGACGAGTTCACCACCATCGTGCTGCCCGTGCTCTACCTCCTCATCTTCCTGGCCAGCCTCCTGCTCAACGGCCTGGCCGTCTGGATCTTCTTCCACATCAGGAACAAGACCAGCTTCATCTTTTACCTCAAGAACATTGTGGTGGCAGACCTGCTCATGACGCTGACGTTCCCGTTCAAGATCATCCAGGACTCGCGGCTGGGGCCGTGGCACTTCAACTCCTTCCTGTGCCGCTATAGCACGGTGCTGTTCTACGCCAACATGTACACCACCATCGTCTTCCTGGGCCTCATCAGCATCGACCGCTACCTGAAGGTGGTGAAGCCCTTCGGGGACTCGCGCATGTACAGCATCACCTTCACCAAGGTGCTGTCGGCCTGCGTCTGGGTGGTGATGGCGTTCCTGGCGCTGCCGAACCTCATCCTCACCAACGGCTACCCCACCAGGCGCAACGTGGACGACTGCCTGAAGCTGAAGTCTCCCCTGGGAGTCAAGTGGCACGCGGCCGTCATCTACATCAACACCTGCATGTTCGTGGTGGTGCTGGTGGTGCTGATAGGCTGCTACATTGCCATTTCCAGGTACATCTACAAATCCAGCAAACAGTTCATCAGCTCCTCCAGCCGGAAGAGGAAGCACAACCAGAGTATAAGGGTTGTCGTGGCTGTGTTTTTCACCTGCTTTTTGCCCTACCATTTGTGCCGAATACCCTTCACTTTCAGTCATCTGGACAAAATTTTAGATGACTCTGCACATAGAATCTTGTATTACTGTAAGGAAATGACCCTGTTCCTGTCCGCATGCAACGTCTGTCTGGATCCCATCATTTATTTTTTCATGTGCCGATCATTCTCTCGAAGGCTGTTCAGGAAATCCAACATGAGAACCAGGAGTGAGAGCATCAGGTCCCTGCAGAGCGTCAGGAGGTCGGAGGTGCGCATCTACCACGAGTACACCGACGTCTGAGGGCACCCCAGAGACTGCGCTGACCTGGGAGGGTGCTTGTATATCATGTAAATAAAACGTCTCTAAGTCTCTGACCACGGAATCTCATTGAGGGATGTGCAGACACATTCAGCTTTTCTGTGCCAGCTCAGCAACATCCACCTCAGATTCCATCCCCGCAGGGATCGGGCTCACTCCGTGGGGCTGGGGTGTTTGGGTGGGTGGGCAGGCTGGCTGGTTAGGGTTGGTTGGTTTGGAGTCATCACTCCGTGGGGCTGGGGTGTTTGGGTGGGTGGGCAGGCTGGCTGGTTACGGTTGGTTGGTTGGTTTGGAAGTCATCACTCTGTGGGGCTGGGGTGTTTGGGTGGGTGGGCAGACTGGCCGGTTAGGGTTGGTTGGTTGCTTTGGGGCCACCACGAGGCTGCCTGGGCTCAGAAAGCAGCCCCGGGCCGGGAGGCTGCAGCCAGGATGGGCTCTCTGGCATTGAGCAGACCCACTGGCAGGAACCCTGTTCCCCAGGTCTGCAGAAGGCAGCAGGGGAAGGGGAGGGCAGGAGGTGGCACAGGCCCCGTGGGCACCCTCGGTGTGCCCAGGGCAGGGCTCTGGTGCCACTCGGCTCTGTGCCACAGCCCCGGGGCTCCGTGTCCCTCACCCGGCACCTGCACTGAGCCCTCTGCACCCTGTGATGCCCACGTGGGTCAGTCTGTCCTGGGCTCGCTGGGATTAAATCAGGTTTGTTTAGAGCAAAACCTGCTGGCACAAAGCCTGCCGGAGCTGGCAAAGGCAGGCTGGAGCTGTCGGGAGCCCTGAGCAGCCCGTGCTCACAGCCAGCCCCGTGCAGTGCAGCCGCACGGGCAGGAGATGGCAACAGCCCATCGGCCACTGTCTGACACTCCAACCACTTCCCTTCCCATACACACACAAAAAAAACAACACACCAGAAAATCCTCAAAATGCAGCACCCAAATGACAAAATTAAGCTCTGCATGAGAACATCTTTCATAAAGCTTTCCACTGAAAGAGCAGTTTCTTTCTTCTATTTTTTTAACACTATCGGTTTAGGTTTAGATTTTGGTTTATGAATAATTAAGAAGTTGAAATGTAAGTATGATAATATTTGGATTAATACAAGTATTATGAAACCACTTACATGATTAGGAGAGAGTATTTCTGGTAAGGAAGTCAGAATACTTTGGCTATTTATCCTACTTTAAATAAAAATATTTTAAATAGCTAAAATACCACAGATAAACCCTGTTTCCCAATCAGCTTTGTAGAAAACTGGTCACACACAGCAGACAAGTTCTGGGACCAAATCTGCCATCTTGCACCCTGAGCAGTCCATGCACATACAAAACCATATTAAGAGAGCCAGCTTGGGGACTGGGTTGCATAGCTTAAATTCTGACAAGCACCAGATGAAATTGAATGATAGCATTGAGGACTGGAAGATCTGCCCACAGAACTGACGTTCCTAACCAAAGTCTGTCCCCTCAGGTCTTATATGGTTAAAGCCAATCAAGGCTGAGTGCTTCTGGTCTCCCTTTCTCAAGTGTAGATCACGGAGGGTTTATGGCTTGTTAAATTGTGCCTGATGGTTGCTGTGTTAAATCCACAATGGCCTTTTCCCAGGTGGGCGGGGGGCTTCCCCCGCAAGCCCAGCAAAGCCCCGAGAGCCCCTTCAGGGGCAGTGTCCCTGCTGGTGCCGAGCAGAGGGCACCCAAGGCAGCTGAGGAGGCAGAGCAGGGGCTGGGGCCGGCCCTGGCCCGCGGGGAGCTGCTGGGGCAGGGCAGGGGGGCTGCAAACCCAACCAGAGGGAGCCTGCATCCACAGCCTGCATCCCCCGGTGTGCTGTGTGCATCCACAGCCTGCATCCCCTGGTGTGCTGCTGTGTGCATCCACAGCCTGCATCCCCCGGTGTGCTGTGTGCATCCACAGCCTGCATCCCCCGGTGTGCTGTGTGCATCCACAGCCTGCATCCCCCGGTGTGCTGTGTGCATCCACAGCCTGCATCCCCCGGTGTGCTGTGTGCATCCACAGCCTGCATCCCCCGGTGTGCTCTGTGCATCCACAGCCTGCATCCCCCGGTGTGCTGTGTGCATCCACAGCCTGCATCCCCCGGTGTGCTGTGTGCATCCACAGCCTGCATCCCCCGGTGTGCTCTGTGCATCCACAGCCTGCATCCCCCGGTGTGCTCTGTGCATCCACAGCCTGCATCCCCCGGTGTGCTGTGTGCATCCACAGCCTGCATCCCCCGGTGTGCTGTGTGCATCCACAGCCTGCATCCCCCGGTGTGCTCTGTGCATCCACAGCCTGCATCCCCCGGTGTGCTGTGTGCATCCACAGCCTGCATCCCCCGGTGTGCGTGTGCATCCACAGCCTGCATCCCCCGGTGTGCTGTGTGCATCCACAGCCTGCATCCCCCGGTGTGCTGTGTGCATCCACAGCCTGCATCCCCCGGTGTGCTGTGTGCATCCACAGCCTGCATCCCCCGGTGTGCGTGTGCCCTCCCGACGGGATGCACGCTCACCGCCCTTCTCACTGCCCACGAAATTTCACCTGAAGGATGGATTTTCATGGTGCTTCCCCCTAGGAGGGAAACTGCTGAACCCTCACATAAGAGCTTTCCACCAAAAAATCAGTCACCCAAAGCAGCTACACTCAGGTGATGGCATGGTGCCCTCCAAAGCTCAGCCTGAATATTCCCCCTGCGCAGGGACACAGGGATGAAGCAATCAGCAGCGTCTGGGACGGGTCCCAGAAGGGAAATCCATGTGAAATGTGGGAAGGGAAGGCACAGCCATGCAGCCCCTGCATGCAGGCCAGGCAGGAGCAGCCCCTGCATGCAGCTGAGCTCTGATTGCAGGCAGCGCTGCAGCCTGAACCCTGCATGCAGCCTGAGCCCTGATTGCAGGCAGCGCTGCAGCCTGAGCCCTGCATGCAGCCTGAGCCCTGCATGCACCCAGCCCTGCAGCCTGAGCCCCGCATGCAGGCAGTGCTGCAGCCTGAGCCTTGCATGCAGCCATGCATGCATGCAGCCCTGCACTGCACAGCCGCCCCAGAGCAGCCCTGCATGCAGGCAGCCCTGCAGCCCGAGCCCCCCATGCAGCATGCAGCCCTGCACTGCACAGCCGCCCCAGAGCAGCCCTGCATGCAGGCAGCCCTGCAGCCCGAGCCCCACATGCAGCATGCAGCCCTGCACTGCACAGCCGCCCCAGAGCAGCCCTGCATGCAGGCAGCCCTGCAGCCCGAGCCCCACATGCAGCATGCAGCCCTGCACTGCACAGCCGCCCCAGAGCAGCCCTGCATGCAGGCAGCCCTGCAGCCCGAGCCCCACATGCAGCATGCAGCCCTGCACTGCACAGCCGCCCCAGAGCAGCCCGCTCTCCTCGACTGGTGTATATATCTGTGACAATCTGGTCGCTGCTTTGTGCACACCCACATGCATGACGGCTCTTTGAAGATGCTCCTTGGGAAGTATTTTCCCAGGGCTAAATATGAATTGTACAACAACATCCCAATCCCCAAGTACCAGATAACTATATTTAATTTATCCAGATTTGACATGGAAATTTGGTCGCTAAGAGTTCATCGTGAAAGAAAAAGCCCCAAGGAGGTTGTGTGGAAAGTCTCTGACCTGTGACTGCCCTTTCAGAGAGCCTCATCAGAGCAGACATGGATATAAACTCTGGCTCTTCAGCCCCAGAGTCCCATTTTTAAGAGGAAACACAGTTTTCTGGTGGAACTACAACAGCAGATCTGATCCAAGAATGCAAGGAGCAATTTCTGAACAACTCATTAACATTTGGGGTTTTTTACATTCAGGAAGATGTGCATTACAGTGTTTGTAACTCAAATGCAATTATATCTTTCATATTCTGATTGAATAGCCAAGGCAGAGCTCTCCATGCCAGGGCATTATTGTGGCAGAAATGTGATTTGAACCTGTACTCAGAGCCAGCTCCAGATCACTACTGCTGCAGGACTTTTGTCATCACATTTATTTTGCACTCGGTTTCTGTGGTTTTTCTACTAATGACCTTTCCTGTGACTTTATACCAATGCAGCTTCACAGGAATCCTAAAAAAGGAAACTAAACCCACCAAATTTCTAAAAATCTGTCCTTGCATTGGCACCCTCCACTCTCGAGGTGGATGAAGCAGTGGGAAAGCACTGACAAAGAGGGTGGCCGTGGCAGGTTCACCCAGCCTGGTCAGGGCTGGAAGCAGAAACCAGTGAAGAAAATGCAAAACTCAACATGGCATGGAGGCCAGGGTTGGAAGGATAAAGCAGTGAAGAAAATGCAAAAACTCAACATGGCATGGAGGCCAGGGTTGGAAGGATAAAGCAGTGAAGAAAATGCAAAACTCAACATGGCATGGAGGCCAGGGTTGGAAGGATAAAGCAGTGAAGAAAATGCAAAACTCAACATGGCATGGAGGCCAGGGTTGGAAGGATAAAGCAGTGAAGAAAATGCAAAAACTCAACATGGCATGGAGGCCAGGGTTGGAAGGATAAAGCAGTGAAGAAAATGCAAAACTCAACATGGCATGGAGGCCAGGGTTGGAAGGATAAAGCAGTGAAGAAAATGCAAAACTCAACTTGCCATGGAGGCCAGGGTTGGAAGGATAAAGCAGTGAAGAAAATGCAAAACTCAACATGGCATGGAGGCCAGGGTTGGAAGGATAAAGCAGTGAAGAAAATGCAAAACTCGACCTGCCAAGGGGCCCGTGGTGCAGGCGCCGGGGCGGATGGAGCCCTGTGGTCTGTGTTAACCAGAAACGCTCTGCAAACCAAACCCACCCCTACCCACACAGCTGTCCTGTCACAGCACCCACAGACACAGGAAGGTTGGGCTGCAGTCCCACCACAGAGCCTCACACACCAGGGGCTACTGAGGCATAAAAGGTACCCCAATTCTGCATCCGACTGGGGCATGAGAATCCAACACAACGCTGCAGGGACAGACGGACGGGCTTGTCCTCCTCACCTCCCCACAAGAGACACCATTTCACAAGATTTCTGTCCTCATCTATGCCCAGTGCTCACCCAGATATAGGCTTGTGATCAAGACACTTGTGACCAGATATTAACCTTGTGACAGATATTAACCTTGTGACCAGAAATGGTGGAAGAATGAGAAAGAGGCAGGAGAAAAAAAGGAAAAAAAAAAAAAAAAAAAAGGAAAGAAAGAAAAATGTGGAAAAGATAAAGGAGTTATTTGTGCAGTTTTTGAGGAGAGTTTATCTTGCACACAAAATGAAATCAAAAGATCCCCATTTCCTGGAAAGGCTGCAGATGTAGAATGCATTATTCTGAAGTCAGAAAATGAGGTGCTTTAAACACAATTGTCTTTTGAGGAAGAGACACGGGAGAAATTGCAAAAATTATGTCGATGGCCTTTGAAGTACAAATGTGCAACTAGAAAAACTGCTGTCTGTGCCTGAAGGACAAGAGGACCATCTGCAGGAAAGCCTGCTTTGACTAAGTAAGGAAAATTACTCGATCAGATCCCGCATGAAGGGTTTTCTAGTTCAGTCCAGCCCAGGCCCCTCTCCTGCCACCCCCTAAGGGCAAACACCAGCCTGGAGCAGCAGTGGTGCCACCCAAACGTGGGCACAGCCTGATGAGAGAGCCCCAGACAGATCCTTGTAAGGGCTCAGCAGGCACCCACCCATCACCCAAACAAAACCGAGACGAAAACATTTGCTGGCAGATTTGACAGGGCAAAAACACAGCTGGAAGTCCTGCAATACTTTTGTAATTAGCTGGCTTCTGGGGGGATTATCCTAAAAAACATTTTTTTTTGCTCATCCTGCTTTCAGCAGTTCCCAGCGCTGGCCACTGACAGCCCAGGACCTGCATGGATTGGTGCTCAGGAGGGCTGGCAGCACTGGCAGCTCTGCCAGCTGGGCTGGGGAGGGCACAGGAGAGGCCCTGGGCACAGACACCCCTCCCCATGGCCAAGGCCTGGGGCTGCCTTTGGAACCCCTGCATTAGAGCTCCGGCAGGACCCATCAGCCCAGCCAGGGCTGCAGAGCTGCCAGCCCTCCCTGCACTGCTGCTCCAGCCAGGGCAGGAGCCAAACCAGCCCAGCACAACAGACCTGCTGGGACACGCCAGCAGCGCTCTCCCCTCGCTGGGGCACAACCCACCACCAGGACCCTGCAAAGGGTTCCCTCCTTGGGCCTCAGCTCAGGCAGAGGGTTAACAGCTCCTCTCAATAGCCACCACCAGGACCCTGCAAAGGGTTCCCTCCTTGGGCCTCAGCTCAGGCAGAGGGTTAACAGCTTCTCTCAATAGCCACCACCAGGACCCTGCAAAGGATTCCCCTCTTGGGCCCTCAGCTCAGGCAGAGGGTTGACAGCTCCTCTCAATAGCACAGCCAGCAGCTGGAAATTTTGGTGTTTGGGGGAAGAAGCAGACTTGTATGGCTAAAGGTAAAATACATTATCAGTTTGTTCTTCAGCCACCTAAAGTGCATGGCAGAGTGCAGGGCCTTCTAGTGACCATGCTCACTGCCCACTTTATAACCCTTTGGAAACAGCAGCCATATCTTGAGATCCTTAAACATTGGATTTGGCTGGCATGTTGGAAAAATCCCCATGTTTGTACAACAGAGCAACCCCTGGGTTTGCCCAGCTGCCCAGAGCCATTCCAATGGGGTGAAGCTGTACACAGAGCTCAGGCTCCTCACCCTCTCTTTGAGCCCTTAATCCTCTGCCCTGGACAACTGCTTACTTCTCACTGCAAAAAATTAACTGTGCTGCAACATTTAATCCATCACAGACTGGCATCTTACACTGGAGAACACTGCACATCCTCTTCTTTGGGGCTTCTCTCTCTTAGAGAGCCTGTGGCTTTTAAACCAAAGCCTTATCTGATTCACTCCTCCCCATCCCTGCTTCAGGAAATGACCACAGGGTGCACGGAAATAGAGGAGAAGCTTGGCTGCCTGGTGTCTTCTGGGGAGCCCCTGAGAAGCCTCGTGCCCCATTTGTTCAGCCTGATCCATGGGGAAAGTACAAAATTGTCACTGAAGCCAACGCCCAAACCCAACCCCAAAGCCATGGATTGACCACTGCAGCTTTGGGCTGTGAGTCTCAGGATGGAGAGGGGACAAGAGTATGGACAAGAATGTGCAGACAGCTCTGCCTCTCAAGATACTCCTTATTGCACTGAGAGATGTTCAGTGAAATCTGGAGAAGGAAGGCACTGGGGGTTCAGGGTAGCTCACAGTGGCCCCATGTAAAGCATGTGGATATGGCAGCAGCACGCAGGGAGAAGGTGCATGTGTTTCCCCATGGCTTTGGACCCTTTCTTTACACAGATAAACTCTCACAGAAGCAAAGTCCATGAGGAATTGTGTGTTTTCTGTAGGGTTTAGGTGACACACTGTCAAGCAGAGCTCAAGTCCTGCACTAAATGTTTACTTGTTCTAAGGTACACAATGTACATATTTCACAGTTTTTAAATAAACATTTAAACCTTGATTTATCTATCTCCTCAAACCTCAGCTCTCTCTCAGAATATATACTCCTTTCCTACTTCCACAGAGAAGATATTAGCTCTTCTATTACCATACATTTCCACTCATTCTGTGCTCAATGTCAAAACTTTTGGGAGGAAGAGGAGGGGAGGAAGCCAAGCAGGTGTTTGAGCTTAAAAGAAAATAATAAAGCACAAAAAAGAAGAGAGGAAACAGCCAAGCACCAAGGATCCACCACGAATCCCCAGAGTCCACGTCCCAGCCCCGGCAGGCACCACGCGAGCCCGCGGCTCCGCTTCAAGCCCTGCCGAGCTCCGAGCCGCGGCTCTCGGGGCAGGATGCGTCACAGCAAAGGTCGCGGCCAGCCCTGGGAACGGCTTAGGAAAAGCAAACTCCATCCAGCCCGGCGGCCCAGCCCTCCGGCCGCTGTGCCAGCTGCGCTTTCTGTCCCGAAAGGCGCTCGGCGCTGCTCTGCAGCCGGGACAGCTGCGGGCCGGGAGCCGGGCACGGCCAGGGCTGGGCAGGGGCACGGCCAGAGCTGGGCACGGCCAGAGCCAGAGAGGGGCACAGCTGGGCAGGGGCACGGCCCGGCTCGCCAGCCCTTCCCCTTTTGCTCCGCAATCCTCGCAGGGCTGCGCTGGGGCAGCGGCGGGGCGCGGGCACGGCGGGCGGGCAGGAGCGGCTGAGGCTCCCGGGAGCGGCTCCGCACGGCTGGACCGGGACCGGCTCCGAGGCTGATCCGCGCCCGGAGCGGCTCCCCGACCCATCCATCCCCGGAGCGGCTCCCTGATCGATCCATCCATCCCCGGAGTTCCCCGGCCGATCCTTCTGACCGATCCATCTCCGGAGCGGTTCCCTGACCGATCTCCTGACCGATCCATCTCCGGAGCGGCTCCCCGACCCATCCATCCCCGGGCGGCTCCACCGATCCCCGCTCATCCCCGGCCGGAGCTCTCGGAGCGGCGCAGCACCGGAGGCACCGCAGCACCGGAGGCACCGCGCAGCCGCCCCGCTCCGCTGCCCAGGTGAGACGCTGCCTCCAGCACCCGCTCCCGTCCCCCGCAAACGCGCTCCAACACCCTCGCGTGTTTTTGAGTAACCGCCACCGCAATTTTACTGTTTAAATTGGCAAATGAGGCGAGCGTCCGCGCGTTCTGCCAACCACTAACAACTAATAACACAAACGAGCAGCTCTAACTAACTAACTAACTAACGAAACCGGTACAGAAACTACTGTTTCAGCCATGGAGCAGGCTCCAGCTGTGCCAGCAGACAGAGAACCTGCAGGCAAGGATTCTTCTTGTCTGCCTTAAAAAGATATTTTTCTTAAGCAACTAGTTTTGTTTTCATTTATGGCTGAGAAAATGTAACTATATGAAACTCATAGTTTAAAACATCAGAAAATTGAATTTAAAATATTTGAACGACAAATACTACCATTAAAATATGATATTAAAGGGGAAAATTTTCTTGAGCCACGTTTTACTACTTTAAAAACCCAGTTTTAGGACAATGTAACTAATAATCATTAAAATGCTTTATTGATGCAGGGCTCTGGTTTTAGCTGGGATAAAGTTAATTTTCTCCCAGTAGCTGGTACAGAAATGTGTTTGGGTTTGGGATGAAAGCGATGGTTCTCTGATGAACCCTGATGGTTTAGCTGTTGATAAGCAGGGCTTGCACCGTCAGGTGCAGCTTCTCATGCCCTGCCAGTGCAGAAGGGCATGCCAGGAAAGCTGACCCACTTGTTTTTCTTGGGGTTTATCTCTCTCCTTGTTATTTTCCTTCATTACAATCTATTATTATTATTATTGTCATTGTTATTATTATTACCTTCTTAAGCAACTCTTACCTGACCTAACATTTCCTCTCACATCCACCACTCCCTAATTCCAGTATGAAAACTGATGCGAGATAGGAAGGCTCTCAGGGGAGGAATTTTGAGACTTAATTTAAAAAACTGAGTATTTGAATTAGTTCTGAAGATTATGCTGTATGCGAAGAGCTCAAGGCATTGTCCAAGTTTCCATCTGAGTATCAGGGTTTGCGCGAATACGTCAGTCTACAATCTTTTAAGGTTAAATGTGTGCTCAGAATAGTGCATACTCTTGTCTAAAAGTCAGACATAAAAAGAGAATGAAAAATTCAGCTGATGAGGAAGACAAAGCTGTTAAATTTCAGATACCAGAGAGCACAGAGGCTGCTGGACAGGAAGAAGAAATGAAACAGTCCCTGGCAGTTTTGCCAGACAGAAGTACAGTTCTGCCCTTGAGGTGTCCTGACCTCATGCTGTAATGGAAATGCAGAACCTTATCTCCTCCTCTCTGTGCACCTGCTGGCTCTGTCCCTGTGTCCTTGAGAGCTCCAGCAGCTCTGCAGGTGCCAGGAGAACATCACAGATCCTCTCCCTGATGTCACACTGCGGGGACACCATCCCACCCTCTGCCCCTCCTCACCACGGCACTCTGCATTTGGCCTTTGGGATCGCAAGGGGGATGTCCTGCTAACATGCACGGAGGCAGTCCCACCTGTCCCTGCTTCCCATTTCTGCCAGCAGCGCAGACAGAGCACACGCGTGTCACCAGGGCCACAGCACGGGACACACACTCTGTTCTCAGCCCTGCCACAGGGAGCAGCTGGGGAGAGGCACGGCTCTGGGTGTGCTCTGTCCTTGCACAGCACACCCGAGGGGCCCAGACAGCAGCAGCTGGTGGGCACGGGTGAGAGACAGCGGTGGTTACTGCTGCCCTGAGCCCTGCGCTGCTGCCCTGAGCCCTGCGCTGCTGCACTGAGCCCTGCACTGCTGCCTGCAGCACAGAGGGGCACTGCCTGACCCACGGCAGATCCTCCCTTACTACAGTGGGAATGCCACCCGTTCCTTATGCCCTCCTAACTCATCCCACTTTCCCCACAGCAGATCCTCCCTCACTGCCTCCTGCAACAGGAATGCCTTTGGTTTTTTCTGCCATCCTAATTCCAGCATTCGTCCCGTTTTCCTCCACTACATTCTACACCAAACAAGAACAGCTACCACCCAACACGCCATTTCCAGAGGCTAAAATATCCCATTATTTTGCATTCTTTTATTCTCTTAAGTATTAAAGCCCAGACATTGCCCTATGACAAATGTCATAATAAGAACAGTAAATAACAAAATTTCAGTCTCTTGGCAAACTCACAACAAGTCCAGTGCCCCAGCCACAGGCACGGTGAGCAGTGCCCTGCAGAGCAGAGCAGCCGTTCCAGCTGGAGCCCTGCGTGCCCCCCTGGCACAGCCCCGGGCTGGGCTCCTCTCTGGGCACACAGGGCAGGCTCAGAGCAGCCCTGGCCACACCAGGCTGGGAGATGCCCTGGGGTCTGGGGGGAGGCTCCCCCCGGGCAGTGCCAGCCCCGGGCAGTGCCCAGCACACTCCTGAGCCTCACCCACAGCTGCCTTCCACTGCATTGCACAGCACGGACAGCACTGCAAGTTCCACAGCACCAACATTCCAACCACATCAGAGAGAAAATCTTAAAATAAGGTTTTTCTTTTAGCACACTCAGCACAACTTGCAATGGCTGTGGTGTGTGTGGTGCCTCTTCCTCCTGCAGCTTCCTCCTAACATCAGAGGTACCATCCACCCTGATTGCCTCCCCTGATTAACTCCATTTTGCAGTTCAAAAACACTTCTGGCAATAGTGACCGCTGTCACCAGTTCCTGACCCAGTAACTGTATTAATATTTATTAAATAGCTGCATTCGTTTCCATAAATAGCTAAAATGTGTACTTGGAACAACACAACTTCTGGTAAGGCCAGGGTAAATAAATTAAAAAACAACTTATAAATATTATTCTTATGTTCAGTAAAGCAGGGTGAACTTTGAAACTTGACAGCCATGTCACAGAAGTCAAGAATTGCCTTAATGCTACTGTGGAAGAGTCACAGGGGACAGCACAAGCCTGACCTCAGAAGGGACAGAGCTCTTCTAATGGTTTATGCAGCTTCCCTTTGGTGTGTTGTGCCAAGACAACATGATTTACACACTGAAAAAGTTCAGAACTTTTTTATACTTTACCCAATCCATCTTGGCCATATGGTGAATCAAGTTTGCTGGTTTTGCACAACTAGCTGACATTATTCGCAGAGAATCGATGTACTTTATGCTGGCCCAAGCATTCAAACAAGAACAGCTGCTTGAGTACGAAAGACTGTGTGCCACCTATCCCAAATGGCACTAACACACTCTGTGTGACACCTGTCCCAAATGCTGGCACTGACACACTCTGGGTGCCACCTGTCCCAAATGGCACTGACACACTGTGTGACACCCTCCCAAATGCTGGCACTGACACACTCTGGGTGACACCTATTCCAAATGCTGGCACTAACACACTCTGTGTGACACCCTCCCAAATGCTGGCACTGACACACTCTGGGTGACACCTATTCCAAATGCTGGCACTGACACACTCTGGGTGACACCTGTCCCAAATGGCACTGACACACTCTGTGTCCCACCTGTCCCAAATGGCACTGACACACTCTGTGTGACACCTGTCCCAAATGGCACTGACACACTCTGGGTGCCCCCCTCCCAAATGCTGGCACTGACACCCCCCCCGTGTGCCGTGGGAGCCCCCCAGCAGCACAGGTGTGCTCTGCCAGGACACAGGGCTGTGTCTGTGTCCCCCACAGGTGTCCCAGCAAGAGCACAGCCCCGTGCCTGGGGATGGGCAGCGCTCCAGACCCTCAGCAAAGTGCCACAGCAGGCAGCTGAGGGGAGGTGAGGACGTGCCAACAACAGGGAAGGATGGACAGAGCCTGGCCTGGCCTGTGGCCCCCTCTCAGTGACACACAGCTGATCAATCTGCTGGTTTCAGATGTAAAACTCATCTAGGGTGTCCTCTGTGCTGCGCAGACACAGTGGGCGTCACAAAGATTTGGTGTCCACATCTGCAGTCACACAGTTCTGAAAATTCCTTTGTTGTATGATGCCTCAGCACAAAACACACTTCGTGAACTTCTAAACAATTTAATACCTACCCCCAAATCCAAGCACAGACAGACCCACCTGGGGGTTCTTGGCTGTAGAAAACCCTGCAGAGAAGGAGCAAGTTCTTAATGCACCACGTGCAGAGAGAGGGTCCTGCAGAGACAGCCTGGAGGGAGAAAGGGAGCAGGGACACAGCAGGAGAGAACAGTTTCTAAACACAGTGTGTTGCTATTTAATTTAAAATGCCATTTGCTATTAGTGCCTTTCCAGAAGATGTTTCTGATTTCAGCAGTATCACCCCAAGCTCTACCCTCAAAACCTCCCAGCTCTAACACACCTGTACATGTGGTAGTTTAATACCTACTCTCCAAACCACCTTTATCGTTTAGAACCCCAGCCAAACAAAACCAAATGCCTTGATGGCAAAGGAGGAAAGCTGCTGCTCTGTCAGGACAGTGACCAGGACAAGGTTCAGTGCAGGCTTTGGGTGTCTCAGGGCAACACTCCCACCCCACGCTCCAGAGCACACCTGAGCTGATCAGCCTTCACACCATCTGCAAGAGGTACAGGAAACAAACACACCAAAGGAGACCATTTTACCTATTTGAGAAAAAATGTCAATTTCTAGCTATTGCAAGCTTGCATTCAGGCTCCAACCCACTCCACAGAGACATCAGTTACCGACTCAGAATGGGGATAAAAGGAAATTTGTTATTTTCTACAAGACAAGGTGGGTTTTTTCCCAGCTCCAAGGCACATATTTTCCAGTTGCCCAGGGTTTCACTTGCCAAATACAGCAGCATTATATTTATATCTATATTTGTTCTGCCCTCCCCACAGAGGATAATCCACCCCCACAAACATTCTGGCAAAGAAAAGCAGACAGCAGATGTGATTTCTTCTTGGAGACTCTTTAAAATGTAAATCTGACTGACTTGAGAAGCCAGCTCAAACTCCCACATCACAAACTAACACAGACACGCTGCTGGGCTGCTGGAATTTTGAAGTGAGCTCTGCCAGCTGCACATGCAAGTTCCTTGGAAGGGAACACTGGGGTATATTGCCATAGCTGGGTATCTCCAGCCTTGACTAACAGGAGCTTTTACAGAACACTTTGACCAGGAATGTTCACATCCCTCATGTTTCATGGCAAATCAATGTTAAAATCCACATTTAACATTTAAAAAACACATCTCATTAACCCTGAGTCACCAGATTGCCATGGGTCAGTCCCAGCTCCCAGCACAGGGGCTCATGCCTGCAGGAAAGGGGCAGCCCCGGGCTGGAAGGTAAGGGGTTAAAGTCAAACAGAGAGGGAAATGCATCCTCTGCTCAAAGCAACAACCTGGAGCATCACCAGAAGGTGAGATGGCCCTGCTTAGAGAACTCTCTCCATTCCCTGCTGCAATGCTGAGCTGTGGAACGTGGCTGTTTGTGAGGGGCACACTGAGCCTGCACGGCATCGAGGGCAGAACACTCAGAGCAGTCAGCAGAAAGCCCAGCACCACCCTGCCCTGCTCAGAGTCTCTTTTTCTGCTTCCAGGAATGAGGATACTGCAAGATGCTCAACTCCAGCAGCAGCCCCTCGGGCAACAACTGCAGCCACAGCACGGTGGTCACCACCACGGTCATCCCGCTGCTCTACTGCCTCATCTTCCTCGCCGGGCTCTCGCTCAACGCCCTGGCAGCCTGGCTCTTCCTCTACGTGCCCAGCACTAAGAGCTTCATCGTCTATCTCAAGAACATCGCCGTGGCCGACCTCCTGATGAGCCTGACGTTCCCCTTCAAAATCCTGGCTGACTCGGGGCTCGCCCCTGCCCAGCTCAGCCTGTTCGTGTGCAGGTACTCGGCCGTTGTGTTCTACATGAACATGTACATCGGGATCACCTTCTTCGGCCTCATAGGCTTCGACAGGTACTACAAAATCGTCAAGCCTTTGTTCACCTCCTTCGTCCACACAGTGACCTACAGCAAGGTGGTCTCTGCAATCATATGGCTGTTACTAATGATTATGTCATTTCCAAACATGATTTTAACCAATGAAATCACTAAGGACAGTTACTCCACAAAATGTATAGGTCTTAAAAGCGAGCTTGGCAGACAGTGGCACAAGGCAACAACTTATATTTGCACAGGGATTTTCTGGATTGTTTTTTTCCTGCTAATCATATTTTACACTTCTATATCCAAAAAAATATACAGCTCCTACAAAAAATTCCAGAGGAACTCAGACACAGCCAAGAGAAAAACCAGCCGGAACATATTCACCATCATGTTTGTGTTTGTCATTTGCTTTGTGCCCTACCACCTCTGCAGGACCCCATACACCTTGAGCCAGACCAGCTCCCAGTTCACCTGCCAGTCCCAAAAATCGCTGTTCTACGCCAAGGAGTTCACTCTGATGCTGTCTGCAGCAAACGTCTGCCTTGACCCCATTATTTATTTTTTCCTCTGCCTCCCCTTTAGAGAAAAGCTGTATCAAAAACTGCACCTCAAGATGAAAGCTTCAAGTGAGGTTGAAATTTCTAAATCCAGAAGATCAAATACGCTTGGGGAAAGCATAAACATAGTGTAGGTTTTTGTGTCTCCACAATAACACACATTTCAGGAAATTATTCATGAACAGAGAAGAAACAGAGAAACAAGAGCACAGGACAACCAGCAGCAAGCAGGAGAGGGGCTCAGCAAAACACCAGGTGCTACTTCCCTGCCTAAACCCAGTATTGCATGTGGCAATATATTCACTGTGTGCTGTTCCAGCTGATGCCCTGATGGCATCGGGGTGTGACACGAGCCAGCTGGATCTCAGGAACACAGAGGGCAGAGCCTGGAACAGCACACCCTGGAGCTCCAGGCCCTGGGTCTGTGACAGGACCATCCAACTGTCCCAGCTGATGGCATCGGGGTGTGACACGAGCCAGCTGGATCTCAGGAACACAGAGGGCAGAGCCTGGAACAGCACACCCTGGAGCTCCAGGCCCTGGGTCTGTGACAGGACCATCCAACAGACCCAAAGCCACAGCAATATGCTTCTCTGGACTTGCATGAACAGAAACATCCCCACACCAAACTGCAGCCACTCCCTCAGTGCTGGTGCAGAGAGAGGCAAGAGCACCACGGAGCCGTCTGGGAACATTCAAGTACAGCTGTGTAAAACTCTGGTACATTTAAATCCAGAAAGAAAGGTTTGCTGGTTTTCCGTGATTTTTACACAGCAACAAAGCATTTCTGTCTGTACCAAGGTAACAGCTGAAAGCCACCAACCTGCTCTATACAAATATAATCTCTGTTACAGCTTTTTTTTTCAGAGCAGCTTTTTTAAAATTGATTTTATTATTGTACAGGAAAAACATACCAGGGCCTAAAGTATCACTAAAGCTTTCTGAGAGTGGCTCTGGAGCTGAATGTCTTCATTTCACTTAATAAAGAAGCTATAGGAACATAAATATCTTTCTGCCACTGCTTTTTGTTCTAGTCCAAACAGATCCAAGGGTGAACATTTTTTACAAACTCGGTGCTTTCCCAGCACATCAGGCTGGGGTCAGACAGCCCAAGCCAGCTGCTCACACACTCAGGGAGCTGCTCACATTCCAAGATCTGCTCTCTTCCCGGAACACTTCTGCAGGAAGGGCAGACCATTACACTGTAAAGGTTCACTGAACCATCACTTTGTCTTTTTAGGCCTGGAAAAGTTCCCTGCTCTGTAAACTGACTCTGCAGAAAAGGGCAGACTGGCTGACAGAGACACACAGCCAGAAACAACTGCCAGTGCTGCAGTTTGGGCTCAAAAAACCCCTACGAGTATAGGAAATCAGCTTTGCATGAGCAGAACACTACACAATGAGTCCATGTTTGCTTGCAGCTGGACACGGGATCATTCCAATTATTAAGCTTTGCAAACATTTTGACAAATATGGTCTGAACTTTCAGTTCATGACTAAACCTAGAACCAGACATTCTTCATCTGTTCCTCCACACAGCTCTGGTGCAGGGTTTGTAAATTCCTGTGGATTCTCAATTACAACCAAGGGCCACCAGCTGGAGTTTCAGTATTGCTGTCAGTTCCTCACCCCCAGCACAGGTCAAAGCTTTTCTCACGGTTTCCCAAACCAACCAAACAAAAAATAAAGATTTCCCTGACTTCCCTAATGTGCCATGTTATTTTAATAGTCCTTGGAAAATATTCAAATATTTAGAATGTTCATTGCAATCAGCAGAACCCCAAGGTGTCTTCAGACCTGCCAGCTAAGGTGAAACTCTAAAACAAACGCCATGAGATCCCCAGAACCTTGAGGAACAGCTCCATTGCAAAGTCCTGATTTCAGACAGATTTCAAATGTGAGATACACGTGGGGAAGGGGGAAAGGAGAGCTCCAGACTGATGAAAACAGAAGCAAAGGAGCTGATGCCACGCAGATACAGCCCCCACACCTCTCCCCCAGAACAGGAAAGCGAGGGCTCTGGGCTGTTCCGTGAGCCCTTATTGCTTTTTGTCACTGCTCTTCTGGGTAATCCCCACGTGATTCAGCTGCTTGAATCTGGGTTTAACTGCGTCAATCAGCCCCTCTGGAAACCACAGCCTCATCTGGGCCGGCAGAGCAGCCTGGGCAGCAGGTCACAGACCAACCTGGGACAGCAGGTCACAGACCAGCCTGGGACAGCAGCCTGGACAGCAGGTCACAGACCAGCCTGGGACAGCAGCCTGGGCAGCAGGTCACACACCAGCCTGGGAGAGGAGAGCAGCCTGGGACGGCAGCCTGGACAGCAGGTCACACACCAGCCCTGCAGAGCATCCTGGGCAGCAGGTCACACACCAGCCTGGGAGAGGAGAGCAGCCTGGGCAGCAGGTCACACACCAGCCCTGCAGAGCAGCCCTCGGGGACACCAGAGCTCTGCAGACCATGCTCAGGACACCCCCGGCCACCAGCACAGGTAAGTGGCTTCAGTCTCTCTCTGTTACAGCCTGTTTAGATCTCCGTGGATGGACAGCCCAAAATCCAGCTGTCAGAGGTCGGGCTCAGCTTTTGGCAAGGCCCTGGCACTGCTCACAGCCGGGTACCCCTGCCCACGGGGCACGGGGACAAGCTGGGCTGCCCTGTGCCCCAGCAGCACTGCTGCCCTCACCCAGAGCCACTTCAGCCCCTTCCCAGGACAGGGACACTTGCACAGAGCCAGGGCAGGGGCCAGGCTGCTTTCTCCAACATCTTAAACCACCCGAGTACCTGCAGTCATTTTGCTTTACAAACTATGCAAATCTGGATAGAATTTAACAGATTAAATTGTGCGAGCAGTAGTTCTCTTATGTTGTATAAAATATTCTGTGCAATACATAGAAATAGAGTGTTGCAGTCTGATGCCACTGAAGGCAGAAATGTGCTGGTTCCAAGAAATTGAAAGGAACAGCCTTTCCCACAGCCGCTCTCTGCAGCAGGCTGATGCAGAGCAGCAAACAAACAAAAACCCCTCTGTCTTTGAGCGGTATTTAGTTAAATTAGGAACAAAATTTTCTACTTTCCTTTTCTACTGAAGCCTACAAAAGAAGTGAGCAAAATTATTTATTATCTGCTTCTTTCAAAATGTGCTTTTCCTAAAGGCTTCACAAAAATACGAGCTCTCTGCTCAAGCAGGAATGGAGAGCGGTTTGCTCTCCCCTTAGGGCTGATGAGGACCATTTGCTCACCCATCTGATATATCTGTATATTGGTTGGACAGTGCATTCCCTCTGAACTCCCAATGCATTTTACAGAAAGGGGATGCTACAAATACTACTTTTTTTTTTCCAGGTTATGATAGAACCTGGAAACCTTTTTTTTTTCAAAGGTTATGATGTTTCTGTATGTTTGTTATTAACTAGATGCTTAAATAGATCCAAACCTTTTTCTCTAGCATTCTGGCTGGAGGAGGGTGTTGGAGCAAACACTGCCAGAAAAGCTGCTGTAGTGGAAATGCTGCTGCTATTCTTTCAGAAACAAATCCTAATACACTCCTGATTCTTCCAGCATGAGAACAAAACTCTCCTGAATATTTGGGAAGCACCATGAAGAGAGAGAAAAATATTTCTTCCGAACTGTATTTTTTTTTTTTTTAGAATTAATCAAGCAAAATTCTAAGAGAATAGCTACTGTTGCTGAGGAAAGGCTGATGGCATTGATGACCTTTTGGTTCTTTTGTAGGTCTGTGATACCTCCTGTCAGCAAAACTAACTCACACAAGGAGTTTACAATGTCAAGCAACATTTCTGAATGTCATCTCTATGAAGAAATGGAACCCTTTACCTATTTTTACTACTTGATTTTTCTTATGGGAATTATTGGAAGCTGTTTTGCACTGTGGGCATTCACACAGAAGGAACAGAAACAGAAGTGCATGAGCATCTACTTGATCAACCTCCTCATCGCAGATTTCCTGCTGACTTTGACACTGCCAGTGAAGATTATTGTTGACCTAGGAATCGCATCCTGGAGTCTGAGAATATTCCACTGCCAAGTCACGGCCTGCTTCATCTACCTGAACATGTATTTGTCAATCGTATTTCTGGGATTCGTGAGCATGGATCGCTGCCTGCAGCTGATGCACAGCTCCAAGATGTACCGCGTGCAGGAGCCGGGCTTTGCCAAGACGCTGTGCGCGGTGGTGTGGGCCATGCTCCTGCTCATCACCGTGCCCAACATGGCCATTCCCATCCGGCACATCGAGGAGCGCCCGGGCGTCGGCTGCATCGACCTCAAAACCCAGTTCGGGAGGGACTGGCACGTGTTCACCAACTTCATCTGCACAGCCATCTTCCTGAACTCCTCGGCGGTGGTGCTGGTGTCCAACTGCGTGGCGGTGCGGCAGCTGCGGCGGCACGGGCGGAGCGGGGAGCGCGGAGGGCGCGCACGGCGGGCGCTGGCGCACGTGCTGCTGGTGACCGGGGCCTACCTGCTGTGCTTCGTGCCCTACCACGCCGTGCGCATCCCCTACACGCTGAGCCAGGCCCGCGCCAGCGCCGCCTGCCCCCTGCGCCGCGCCCTCTTCAAGGCCAAGGAGGCCACGCTGCTCCTCGCCGTCTGCAACCTCTGCCTCGACCCCCTGCTCTACTACCACCTGTCCAAGGCCTTCCGGCTGAAATTCACCGAGGCCTTCGCGGCCCCCAAGGAGACAAAGGCGCTCACGGCCACAGAGATGGCACAGCAGAGCCCAGGGCAGCCCTGCAGCCCTGCCTGTGAAACAGCGGCAGAGCCAAGGGCAGCGCTGCAGCCCAGCCCGTGAAACAGCAGCAAAACCAAGGGCAGCCCTGCAGCCCTGCCTGTGAAACAGCAGCAGAGCCAAGGGCAGAGCTGCAGCCCTGCCCGTGAAACAGCGGCAGAGCCAAGGGCAGAGCTGCAGCCCTGCCCGTGAAACAGCAGCAGAGCCCAGGGCAGCCCTGCAGCCCAGCCCGTGAAACAGCAGCAGAGCCAAGGGCAGAGCTGCAGCCCTGCCCGTGAAACAGCAGCAGAGCCAAGGGCAGAGCTGCAGCCCAGCCCGTGAAACAGCGGCAGAGCCAAGGGCAGAGCTGCAGCCCTGCCCGTGAAACAGCAGCAAAACCAAGGGCAGCCCTGCAGCCCTGCCTGTGAAACAGCAGCAGAGCCCAGGGCAGTCCTGCAGCCCTGCCCGTGAAACAGCAGCAGAGCCCAGGGCAGTCCTGCAGCCCTGCCCGTGAAACAGCAGCAAAACCAAGGGCAGAGCTGCAGCCCTGCCCGTGAAACAGCAGCAGAGCCAAGGGCAGCGCTGCAGCCCTGCCTGTGAAACAGCAGCAGAGCCCAGGGCAGTCCTGCAGCCCTGCCCGTGAAACAGCAGCAGAGCCAAGGGAAGAGCTGCAGCCCTGGCCGTGAAACAGCAGCAAAACCAAGGGCAGCGCTGCAGCCCTGCCTGTGAAACAGCAGCAGAGCAGAGCACACCTGCAGCACCAGCAGCTGCTGGGGGACTGCAGCTGTGGCAGCAGTGCTGACAGCACTCCTGAGGAGCCATGAGCCCAGGCAGGAGGGAAACACCACCAAGGAGCACCTCTGGCTGAGTGACTGCTCACACTGTGCCCTGAGCACTCACAGCCTCCAGAGATGCCCTCACCAACAGCCCAAAGAACAGTGCTGACCCACCAGGCATCAGCAACGCGTGAGAATACACGTTCAGACTCAAATACACCTTGGAATTATTTATGGCACACACCTGGACTCACCTTTACTAAGTTAAATATTGTGCATTTTTGATATTAAAGGACTTGGTGCTATCAAGTGAAGAAATTAGCAAACAGCAGCTCTTCAGCTGCAAAGCTGATTTGACAAGACTAACCAAAAAGCATTTCAGAGGGCATTATTTACTCCAAAAAGGGATTTTAAACTGTACTGGTTAAAAATTATTGTATCTGCTTACACCACACCTGCAAGGCTTCATAAATAAATTTCCTCTTCTTGCCAAGTTCCACTGTCTATCCCTGCTGCTGCCTCAATGAATACAAGAAAAGCTAAAAGCAGGTTATTGCATAAAATTCAAGTGAATTGTAAAAGGAAGATAAAAAGCGTAAGTATCCATCATTTCTTTTCATCCAGGATTTCAGATTCACTATATTTCTATACACAAATGCACACAATATCCCCAGCATTTGCATCTGAGGCCACCACACTCTCTTACCTCTGCATCGAGTCCAGACTCACTCTAGAGTGACATGTTTTTCCTATTAACTAGTTTGGTTAGTTCTAAGGTGTTTTATTTAATCAATTTGGCTTACTGATGGGAAAGCAACTTCCAGGACCACTGTGAATACAAAAGGAGTTCTCTTGTCTGTGTAAATTACAGCTGGAACACGGCCATGGCCCTGTGCTTCCCAGAGCTCCTACAGCTCCCTCACAGAGCAGCATCACCACGGGCTCATGGTTTGGGGCTGCCTGTGCAGGGCAGGACAGAGAATCCCCCCCACCCACACAGCCCAGAGCTGGTCTGACCCAACAGCCTGCAGCCCTGCAGGAGGAAAAGCCCAGTGAGCTGTGGCTTGGGCTCCCAGGGCACACATCGCTGTCACTTGCACACACTTGCTTTCTTTGCAATGTTCTCATATGAAATATAAGCTGGAAGCCAAAGAGAGAAAGTTTTCATGTCTCCAGTTTTCATACTGCTGATAGTCAAATCAAGATTTTACCTGATGACAAAGTTGCCTCATAAAATCAGTGAAGGGTGATGTGCTTTGTGAGCAAGAGGAGCAGTACCCACAGACCCTCCAGCCCACTCACCACAGGATTTACACACTCATTCCTCCAGCCCTCCTCTGTCTGTTTCCAGGCTGTGACTTGCATCACACTGACACATTACAGCAAACAAAACACCCCCGACTTCTAAAGATGTTATCTGTCAGATAGGCAGGGTTGAAAAACTCCCCAAAAGCTCCATTTTATTTCTGACATTCTAAAGAAACACCATGTGTGTTTAGAACCCTGCATTTACAGAGCAGTAATGGGATGTAATGTGATTATATCCAGTCCTTTTTCCTTGTGTGCTCTGCTGATCTCACTTGTCCCTCCTAAGCTGGCCACCATCTCTGAAGACTTCAAAATACTTCAAAACACCAACCTGCAAACTAAAGAGATGTGCTTTTCCTTCTTTGCCCAGGAATCAATGGAAGCTTCAGAGAGCAGTGGCCACCACAGGGGCTGGAGCCCAGCACAGCTCCCTCAGCAAGGGAGCACTTCCCCAGAGTGGCTGGGAATCACAGACCCAAGGGCATGGAAGCTCCTGCCCCACAGGTGTCCCAGCTGCCCTTCTGAGGAGAACAGAACATGGGTTTGTGCTGAGCGAGGCTGCTGTGCACACACACACAGACACACACACACACACACACCTCACAGGTGCCCCAGCTCAGAAAAACAGAACCCGGGTTTGTGCTGAGCGAGGCTGCTGTGCACACACACACACCTCACAGGTGTCCCAGCTCAGGAGAACAGAACACAGGTTCATGCTGAGCGAGGCTGCTGTGCACACACACACACCTCACAGGTGCCCCAGCTGCCTGTCTGAGGAGAACAGAACCTGGGTTTGTGCTGAGCGAGGCTGCTGCACACACACACACACACCTCACAGGTGCCCCAGCTCAGGAGAACAGAACACAGGTTTGTGCTGAGCGAGGCTGCTGTGCACACACAGACACAGAACCAGGGCAGGGGCTGGAGAGAGGAGGGGAAATGCCTTTTGCTTGCCCAAATAAAGCAACACGATGGCACCACCACTGCCGTGGTGAGATCAGTCAGCTACCAACAGAACAGGGATGCTGCACATTTCTGAAGACAATGCAGAACAAAGACTCTGCTCTCCACTGATGCAGACTTTCGCTGGGCACGGCCAGAGCCATTCCCTCTGGGTTCTGGAACTCAGGGCCCCGGCAGCAGCTGGGACAGGAGAAGCTGCAAGGTCTGACCACCAAACGTGTCATTTCACTCTTGACTGGAAATAACAAATGTGGAGCCATGCAAAGGCTTCCTGTGTCACAAAGGCTGCAGCTCAGGGTTCCTCCCTTCCAGCACCACCTGTACACACACTCAGAATGCATCGGCCTCTCAGAATAACCAGGCTCTGGGTGTGTCTGACCTGGGGTCTTGCACTGCAGCTGGTCTGGCCTGGACAAGCACAGACCCCTCACCAGAGGGGCTCAAACTGCTGCCCCAGAGAGCAGCAGCAAGGTCACAAGGAAAGCAGGCTTGAAGCCGTGTGCTCCTCTCAAGGTCACTGTCAGTTATCCAAGTCACAGAATAAATTTTTACATTCCAGAGAGATTCTGCACTTTGACTCCTTTAGATGAGCAGGAACCTGGTGTTGGATTTGCTGGAACAGTTAAGGATGAAAACACCCAGACAGGTAACTAAGCAATTTGAGCAACCAAAGTAATGCTAACTGCATTATTAAAACTATTACAAGACTGCTCAGAACATGCTCCACTTTCTCAATGCTCCACTTTCTCAGTGCTTGGGAAAACAGACTGAGTCTGCAGATATTATTTTGCTCATCTTGTCTCTCTTTCCTGTCAGGCAGCCCAGCACACTCAGATTTGGGTCCCTCACAAATGTAATTACAAATGTTAAATTGAAGCTCTGTGACTCCAAGACCCATCAGAGCTCCTTTCCCACAGCAGGGTGGGGAGTTTTGTTTGTCTGTGTCATTTCCAGAAATGTGACCTCAGAAAGACAAACATCAACTCTCTACACTTGTCACAAGCCCCATTCCTGAGAACCACATTTAAAACAGGACTTTTTCACTCTAAAGTGAAAAACATCTCTTGGCATCATAAGAATTCAGATGGACTTCAAAGACAGCATCAGAAACAAGACTAAATACAAGTACACATCCCTAAGCCTTAAAAGCAGAGACCTAAGTGCATAAATATCCATGGAGTTCCAGGATTCTAATAGTGATTTCAAGAAATTCCACATCAATCCTTTAAAACATCAATCACTCCCTTCTGTCACATCACATTCACTCCTGCACTCACTGGCTGGAAAATCCTCTACCAAGCTGCATTACCAGGGATCCCCCCACTGCTGAGGGGTATTTTGAGCTGTGCTTAACCAGGCTGTATTTTGCTACACAGGAGACTGGCAAGTTCAGGTTTCACCAACCATTCTAAACATCTTAAAATGGATTAAAGAGGTGAAAAAGCCATTCACTCTCAGTTCCCTTCCAAGGTGGTACCTGTGACAGACTATGATGGATAATACAATACGCGTAGTTCACGTGTTAGAGGAAATTTGAGTGGGTTTAAGCCCTAGGAAAATGACAGGTGAACTCACAGAGGAGTTGTTACAGACATGAGAAAGTCACTACTGCATGCTCCAGATCACCCTTCCGAGGACTCTGTTTCTGCCCAAATCAACTCCTTGCCCAGCTGGGGCTGCAGGTGAGTCACACGTGTTCCAAGAATATGGTGTAATAAAATTTATTCCAACTGAAAACTGTACAGTAGCAATACAGACTGTTTACTGGATTTACACCTTGACCATAACCACCACTGTGAAAATCATTCTGGAGCTGTGCACAGGAGATGATTTGAGTCAAGGAAATGTCACATGGAAAATACTTGTGGCCAGAAATAAGGTCAGTAGTTTTCTCTGCAATACTATCTAAAAAGAAAGTGAATTTACTGCTTTATGACACAGAATAGGTTTCTAGATTTTGAATCCTCCTACTCAGGCAAATCTCCCGAGGAACCCACACAAGTCAGAGAGAACCAGGAATGAGAGGTCCTATCCTTGCTCAGTGCACATGGCCACATTCACCAGGAGCAGCCCTGTCCCTGTGTTCATTGTGAAGTTACAGCTTTATGGGCCACCAGAACAGTTCAACAGTTGCTATCATTACTGAAACCTCATGAACAAGGAGCTGAGCCTCTGTCGGCCACAGCAAGTGCTGGGTTTGGGTTGCACACAGCCTGCTGGCAGCCCGTGCCTGTATGGAAACCTGTATGGAAACCTGCCCCACAGGAGCCAGCTGGGACAGAATCACAGAATCGTCCCGGGTGGAAAAGGCTCCTGAGAGCATCACACCAAACCATCGGGACAGCACTGCCAACCACCACTAAAACACGTGTCATCCAGGGTAAAGGCTCAAACCAAGTACCAAAACTGGAAAAACAGACAGGAAATAGGTTCCAAACATGCTTCACTTGGGCTCACATCAAAACACAGGCAGCGGACAGCTGTCCTTCAAAGAACATTTCTAACAACAATAACAATGTCACTAGGCAGATGTCCTAGCAGTGGACATGCTATTTACAAAACAAAAATCCTTACAGGCTTACGTGAGCTGCCGGCTGAAAACAGCGCGCACAGCCTCGTGACTTACAGCCTCCTCTGCCAGGGAAAAGCAGAAGTTTATGAAGGGGAAGGAAGCAGGAGACAAAAAGAAGACAAGCAGCACCGCACGTGGTGACATCCCCGCAGCGCAAAGAGCGGGGAGCGCCCGACATCCAGCGGCCGTGGGGCGGCTGGGCAGCCCCGGGAACCTGCCCGGGCTCCGGGACACCCCTGCCCCGGGCTCCGGGACACCCCTGCCCCGGGCTCCGGGACACCCCTGCCCCGGGCTCCGGGACACCCCTGCCCCGGGCTCCGGGACACCCCTGCCCCGGCCAAGGCAGGGCTGCCCGGCGCTCACCACAGCCTGCCCCGCAGGCGACACCCGAACCTGCGCTGCTGAGGTGGCTGTGTGGGTTCCCTGACCACGGCAGGAGGATGGAACTGGATGATATTTAAGGTCCCTTCCAACCCAAACCATTCTCTGGTGCTTTGGAAGTTCAAATGTCAAAATGCACAGGCACCCAGGCACCATCCATCAAGCACTCTGCACCTCCATAGTTAACTAGACTCAGTCTTTAAGCCCAGATGATACAAAATTCTTGAGCCACCTGTAGAGTGTGTGCATACCAGCCAGCTGGTGTGATTCAGAGAAAAACCAGACCCTGTGCTTGCTGTGGCAGCCAGCAGCAGCAGGACATGAGACACAGGAGCTGTGCGTTCCTGAGCTCAGGGTGGGCTGGGCCTTCTGTCAAGCTGTAAGAGAAAACCTATTTGTGTATATTTGAAACCTGGACTGAACAGTTTGCTGAGCATTCTGCACACTGCAGTGTACATAACAGACACACTGTCCCTGGCAGAGAACACCCTGACACGGAAAGTGAGTGCAAGAAAGTGCCCAAATGCAACTGGATACTGAACTGGGGCCTCCTGCCTTGGCAGGGTGCTGGGCATTACCTTAAAAAACAGCAAAAAAAGAAATGCACCCAGATTGAGAAAAAGAAAAACAAATCCCAAAACCAAGAAAACAAAACAACAACCAAAATATACAAGAGAGCACCTTGGCATTACTGGCTTTAGAAAAAAAAACTGCAAAAATAAGCCCTCTGGAAGCTTCCTTTATGGACAGCAGACAATCAAATAGAGCAGCCAAGCTCGTCTCTGAACCCCCAACTCATCCACTGCCCGGGGGCTGGGACGAGAGAGCACTCATCAAATTACAGAGATCTGTCATCCTAAACCCTCGCTATCAAGTGACAGGGGATGCACTGCAACGTCTGCAAGCTGTACAGAAGGGCACGGGGAAAGGGAGCCTTTAGAGCATCCTCCAGCCAGGGCTGGGGCTGGGCTGGGGCTGGCCGGGCACTGCGGCTCCCGCCCGGTGCTCTCTGGGCATCGGGGCTGGCCGGGTGCCGGGGCTCTGGGCATCGGGGCTGGGCCGGGGCTCTCTGGGCATCGGGGCTGGCCGGGCACTGCGGCTCCCGCCCGGGGCTCTGAGCACCGGGTCTGGCCGGGTGCCGGGGCTCTGAGCGTCGGGGCTGGGCCGGGGCTCCCGCTCGGGTCAGTCCGGGCTCGGGGCGCTCGGGAGCCGCAGCGGCGCTCGCAGCCAAGCATGCCGGCGCCGCAGAAGAAGCTGCTGTTCTGCACGGCCGGGCTGCTGAGCCTGGGCTGCGCGCTGGGCGCGGCGGCGGCCGTGGGCAGCCAGCTCTGGGTCCGGGGCTCCATCCTCTGCAGCACCGGAGCGCTGCTCGTCAACGCCAGCGGCCCCGAGCTGCACAAGTTCATCGGCGCCATCCAGTACGGGCTCTTCTCCGGGCAGCGGGTGCGGCAGTGCGGGCTCGGCGGCAGACCGCTGCACTTCTCATGTGAGTACCGCGGGCCGTCCATCCGTCCATCCATCGATCGGGCTGCGCGCACCCTGCGGCCGGCGGGACGGGGCTGCCCCTCGCTCCGACACCCAGCCCTTTAGCGCGCCGATCGGCAGGGCCAGTAACTTGTTCTATGGTACTGATACAGCCTGCCTCATGCCTTCAAGAGTCTATTACTGCCGTTACACCGGTAGCCACATCCCAAAAGATTTATGATATTTCTTCTAAAAGAATATTTTGGGGGTTCAATTAATCTCTGTCACGTGTGCCGGCATTACAACATTACCTCTGTGCTGCCAAAAAGAATGAGCTAAACCAGCAAGAACATCAGGAAAGAGCCGGGGCACTGGCTGCTATTGAGAAAGCAGCATCCCAAAAGTTGCGCTCTGTGGCACTAATGGGAAGAAGGGCTGGGGAGGCTGTCTGGGGAATGCTGGCTGACTTGGTACCTGACACTGAGTGTCAAAGTATTAGTAATGGTTTCACTTTACATTCATAACATATTAATCTACAAGGATAAGAAGATCAATGAGAAAATTATGAAGTGAGACACAATAGTATCCAGCAGCAGGCAGAGCAGGCAGTAAAAGCCAGTTGCTGTGTGTACAATACCTCCCCTGAAGTTACCACAGCACACAGATCACAATGATTCTGCTACAGCAGCACATGTAAACTCCTCACATCCGTGATTTAATGCAAGGGAAGGTTGCCAGACTAGGTACTAGAAATTATTTCCTATATAACGTTTTCCAAAAATAGTAAACCAAGATAATTTGATATAGTACTAGAATTTGCTCTCTCTGAATTCCATCACTAGTCTGTTCATACCACTGCAGTTCCCTGTTGATTGCTTTGTGTGCCATCCCAGTGTTATTGCACCGTGGCTGTATTTTCAGAGGGGTCTGTGCCCTCCCAAGGGTTTGGGTTGCTGTAGGTGACAGCTGTGACCCAGGGCTGGCCCAGCTGTGGGGCTGACACTCAGGGTGGGTCAGTGACAGCTGCGAGGGGTCAGGAGCATTCCCCCCGAGAGCCCTGGGACAAGGTGCTGCTCCTGCTCCCCAGGGCTGCTCCCCTCCCATCACCTCCGAAAGCTCACCAGGAGCATTCCGGAAAACAGGACAAACTTATAAAATACACAGCCACAGCTCAATGCACTCACTGTGCTGCAGCACGTCTGAGGAGAACAGACACGGAAAATAGGCTACGTGATTTAGCTCTGTGCTTGTTCCCATTAAGTGCTCCCCTCTGACCACTGTATCTCTTTTAATTGTAATATGAATTTGCTCTGCCAGCAAACCCAGTTCAGCTGGGGAAAACTTCTGCTCCATTTGTTCCCACTCATTCCCATCAGTTTCTAGGTCAGTGGTTCATTTTCTAAAGGTCTCTGCCATGCACAGCACACATGGGTTCATTCAGGACCATGAGGAATGTTTTACTTTCAAGATAACATTGCTTCTGGAATTAAGTTTTCCAGATAAATCGCATAGAAAATGTTACTAACAGAACCAGCTGTAGACGCAGGTGCCCAAGGGAGGAATTAATACCATGCCATAACTTGTTTTCTTAAAACAAACCATTAAAAATTGCATTATTAAATACACAGTTTTGCATGTTTTCCCAAAGCATCAGATAGTGTCACAGGAACTATTCCCTGTAGGAATCCTGCAGAGGGAACACTGGAAGGGGCTCTGAGGCCTCAGGCTGAGCGCCCCCAGCTCTCCCAGCCTGGCCCCTTAGGGCTCACTCTGCTCTGTGTTTGGGCATTGGGGGCAGCTCTGCAGAGGGAGCCCCCCGAGCAGGGCAGAATGAATCCCCCTGTCCTGCTGCTCACGCTGTGGCCCAGCCCAGGGCAGGGTCTGGCTCCAGAGCCCCCGGCCCAGGCACAGGGGGCTGAGCCCAGGGCAGGGTCTGAGCCCAGAGCCCCTGGCCCAGGCACGGAGAGCTGAGCCCAGGGCAGGGTCTGAGCCCAGAGCCCCCAGCCCAAGCACAGGGGGCTGAGCCCAGGGCAGGGGCTGAGCCCAGGGCAGGGGCTGGGTCCAGAGCCCCCGGCCCAGGCACGGGGGCTGAGCCCAGGGCAGGGTCTGAGCCCAGAGCCCCCAGCCCAAGCATGGGGGGCTGAGCCCAGGGCAGGGTCTGGGTCCCAGGGCCCCCGGCCCAAGCACAGGGGGCTGAGCCCAGGGCAGGGTCTGGGTCCCAGAGCCCCCGGCCCAAGCACAGGGGGCTGAGCCCAGGGCAGGGTCTGGGTCCCAGAGCCCCCGGCCCAGGCACGGGGGCTGAGCCCAGCCCAGGGCAGGGTCTGAACCCAGGGCAGGGTCTGGCTCCAGAGCTCCCAGCCCAAGCACGGGGGGCTGAGCCCGGGGCAGGATCTGGGTCCCAGAGCCCCCTGCCCAAGCACAGGGGGCTGAGCCCAGGGCAGGGTCTGCTCGAGAGCCCCCGGCCCAAGCATGGGGGGCTGCTCACCCCCAGCACCCCCGTCCTTCTCTGGGCAGCTCCCAGCACGTTCCCCACCAGCCTGGCCTGGCTTTGTGCTGGGATTGCCCTGGCCATCCCACAGGCAGCACCTCGCACTGGGCCTGGCCCAGCCTCCCGAGACATTTATTTCATTAATTTCCCTTTCATTTAGTCAGGGGGATAATTGGATTTGATAACCCGTTACCTGCTGCCCTGTACTACTGCATGGAGCTGCAGGGCAGTTTGCTGGTACAGACTTTACACAGAGGAGTAATTGATGTGAGGCTGCTTTACTCTGCACACATTACAGCAAAACAGCACCAGGCATTATTACCTCACTTTAGTCATGCCCCCATAGATCAGGAACAGTGAAGTATATTTCACAGTTCCTTCCAAAACACCTCTTTTTTGCCAAACAGACAGGAATTTTTAAAAATCATTCTCTCTTGCTCTCTGAATGTCTATCTCTGTGTCCTAGACAAACGGGACCGCAATTTGAAACAGTAGCTTAAAAGTTGCACAAAAATATTTAGAGTAAATTATTCCTGAATTTGTGCATCCACAATCACAGCACAGTTTCCTTTCCCATGTCACAACCCTTTGCGGGACCTCATGAACATGAATGAAAGAAGTCTAAAGAAATATTTATTGTCCCACTCCCAGAGAAGAGGGGATGGCCGAGCCTTCAGCCAAGGGAGATCAGCCCCTAACACTGGCCCTGGAAGAGACCTCAGTGACACCTTGTGCCAGACCTGCCTCCCCAAACACAGCTTCCTGCATTGTCCCCCAAAATGCTGTCACATTAAGGAGCAAAGAGCACCCTCAGGAAGGGGAGGAGAGGCTTTTCCTGGAGCTGGTCTCTCTCCCTCCTGGCCAGTCTATGCCTCTGAGTTCCACAGAATTTTTCTGCCTCCAAACATCCATGAAAAACCATTTCTAGCGAATTATTACATCTGGTTGCATTTAGAAGAGCAGGATCAAAACAAATATCACAAACAAGCAGGAACCCCCAGCCTGACATCAGAGACAACTTTGCCTAATGTGTATACTAATGTTGTGTTTGTTTTGTTTTCAGTTTTTCCAGATTTGCTCAGAATTATCCCTGCAAGTATCCATGTCAGCGTCATTCTGTTCTGCACAGTGCTGATTGTCTTTGCCCTGGTGGGAGCAGGGTTCTTCATGTTCAATGCCTTTGGCAGCCCCTACGAGACGCTGCACGGCCCCGTGGGGCTGTACCTGTGGAGCTTCATCTCCTGTGAGTGCCAGGCTGGGCTGGCACTGCCAGCAGCACCCACTGCTCAGCACAGGGGCAGCTTGAGCCGGGCCTGCTTGGGCTCTCAGTGGGCAAAAGCAAGCCAGGCAGGAAGGCGGGGGCTCTGCCACGTCAAAACACGTGTTTTCCAAAGTGAAGTTGGGAGATAAACTGGAAAAATCCCCCACAAGGGGGGTGGCAGGATGGGAATGGGCAGGCAGCTGCAAGAGCCATGGCAGGGACCCAGAGCTGGGGTGGCATCGCTGACACCCCACACACACCCAGAGCAGGAAAGGGGGGAGAAAACAACCGAAATATGACAGTGATGCAGCTGGTTCCACAACAGGAGGGGTCCAGACAACGTGAGCGGAGCCAGCACCCAGAGCAGCACGGCCTTGCCGAGGACAGGAGAGCAGCAGCAGCACTGCCATGCAGGGAAAGCAGCCACACACCTGCTCCCTGGGCTGACAGGCAGGTTTACCCCGACCTCACAAGGTGCTACTCATTACAACCACAATTTCACAAAGGACTTCAGTACAAGTTTACATTCAGGCACGCAGACAGCTCCGTTATGCTCAACGGGACAATGAGCAACTTAAAGCTGAACATGAACACAGGCACCTCACTAGCTTAGGGCACTAAAGCAGCCATGCTAAATATTCCTGGTCCTGAGCCAAACTCAATTAGAAAAGCTTACCCATTTCAATAGCCATTGGCTTGGATTCCGAAAATAATCCCCGTTAAAGCTGTGTGGCCATACAAACATTCTCCCTGTGGCACTGGGCTGCAGCACACACCGCGCAGCACAGCTGAGGGATTCTGAGGTAACGAGCATCTCCCCCTCCCTTCCAGGTTCCTGTGGCTGCCTCATCATGATTCTCTTCTCCTCAGAGGTGAAGCTCCACCACCTTTCAGAGAAAATTGCTAACTTCAAAGAGGGAACTTTTACATTCAAGACTCACAGTGAGCAGTTTGCAAATTCCTTCTGGACCATCCTGGTTTGCTCCCTGGTGCACTTCCTCAATGCCCTGCTAATCCGATTTGCTGGATTTGAATTTCCCTTTTCAAAATCAGAAGAGTCAGGGACAATCACAGGAGCGGTTGACTTGATGTATTAAAATGATGGGATTTAAAAACATTTCAAGCAAAGAAATTTGTCACTATTACATCAACAACCACCAGATGTACCAACCTGTGAACGATTGCCTTAGAGAAGGTAAAAAAAGGGAAAGTTTCAAATAAGTGTTAATGTGGGGTAAGCAGTGAACAAAAGAAGATGTGCTGTATGGTAATGCCTGGATGGAAAAGCCCTCTAAGACATTTTTTTCCTGTAAACTGTTTAAAAAGTGGCTGGTAAGAAGAAAACCAGGAATCTCAGTAGCATTGCACTGAATCTGGCAAGTCCAATCGATGGGTTCAGTGGAAGCACACACTCACCAGCAGCAGCTCTGCCCTCAGCCCTGGTGAAGGCAAGGATGCAGCAGAGACTGGGTCAGAGCAGCAGGGCCAGGGACACCCAGCAAGGCACAGGGCAGTGCCCAGGCTCTGCCCCAGCACACCAGACTCAGCTCAACTGCAGCGCTCAGAGGGCACAACCCAAACACCTGCACTTCCATCTGGCTCCCCATGCATGGCAACAGCATCGTTTCTCTCCATGGAACTCTCTGGGTTTTTCCTTTTAACAAACCAAACGGCTCCAAACCCAAAGCCCTGGGAGCCCTCGTTTCCCCAGCAGCTGCTGCAGCTGGTGACAAAGCTGGCACAGCACGGCAGACGCAGGGGAGATGCCACGAGCTGCTGCTGGCCTGAGCGAGGCAGCCAGGCCTGGCAGAGCTGAGCAAACCCTCTGCAGCTCACCAGGCAAAGGGCATTTCCCAGGGCAGAGCCACGGCACTGAGCCCAGGTACCGCCACCTTCCGCTGCCCCCTCCAGAGAACAGCCCTGCAGATTCTCATCAAGCAATGCCAACAAGCCCCATCAGAACCCCTGGTGAGGGGCAGCAACAGCACAGCAGACAGGCTCTCCTGCAGGCTGCAGCCCAGCAGGGACCGAGGAACAAACACGGGAGGTCTGGCGTGGGAAGCCAGAATGGATGGACACATCAACCCTCGCCCCTGGACAGCCCCAAGCCAGCTAGAGCACAGCATGCTCCCCAGGCTGAGCATCACAGCACCAAACGCTGCCCCCGTGGGCTTACCTGGGCGCCAGGAGATGAGCTGCTCCTCACAGCACACAGAAACACACGGAGGCACAGAGCCCCTGCCCCATTTATTATCTGGGGGGGCTGTGCCCAGCTCTGGGTGAGGGTAATCCCTGCCAGCTGTGGGTGAGGGCAATCCCTGCCAGCTGTGGGTGAGGAATAATCCCTGCCAATCCCTGCCAGCTGTGGGTGAGGGCAATCCCTGCCAATCCCTGCCAGCTGTGGTGAGGGCAATCCCTGCCAGCATCCACCCAGTGCCCAGGTACAGATCAGACCCAGGTTCCAGGTATCGCAGCCCTCTGCACTTCAGGATCCACCAGCCCACAAGGCCTTACTGACTTTGATGTCATTTTTTTGCATTTTTTTTACTGTGAAAGGCAAAACACTGCCAGGTTGTTGCAAAGGTTTGTCAGATGCATCTTTCCCAAGGTAGCTCTGCCTCCTCATCTCCCTGGATCTCATCAATGTGGAAGGGCTTCTGCAAGTCAGCACAACTCCCAGCTTCTTTCATCATTTTCTTCATAAACTATATGCATAGTCCTCCTGATGTTAATGTATGTTCTTAAAGCATCATTTGCGTTGCATCTCATGGTATTGTTCACTATACAGCAAACCCAAAACCACTCCTTTACTGTGCAGACAAGAGCAGCCCCAGCCTGGGGTCTGGGAGTGCTCACAGAGTGCCCAAAGCCCGGCCTGACCACCCCCACATCCCACCCTGCAGCCTGAGGGAACCCCAGGAAGGAGCCTGGGGGAGCCCCAGCATGGACCCTGGACCCCCTTGCATCCATGAAAATGCCCCTGTTACTGCCCCGTGCTGGAAATGCCCCTGCTCTGCCCCTCTGTGGGACACAGCCCCGTTCCTGCCCCACTGTGGGACACAGCCGGATTCCTGCTCATGCTGGACAATGCCCCGTTCCTGTTCATGCTGGACACAGCCCCGCTCTGCCCCACTGTGAGACACAGCCCGGCTCCTGCCCCGTGCTGGGAAATGCCCCCGTTCCTGCCCCACTGTAGGACACAGCCACGTTCCTGCCCCTCTGTGGGACACTGCCCCCGCTCTGCCCCACTGTGAGACACAGCCCCGCTCCTGCCCCGTGCTGGGAAATGCCCCCGTTCCTGCCCCACTGTAGGACAATGCCGCCGCTCTGCCCCGCTGTGGGACACAGCCGGATTCCTGCTTATGCTGGACAATGCCCCGCTCCGGCCCCGCTCCCAGCCCCGCTCCGGCCCCGTTCCCGGCCCCGCTCCGGCCCCGTTCCCGGCCCCGCTCCGGCCCCGCTCCCAGCCCCGTTCCCTGCCCCGCGTTCCCCAGCAGCCGCTCCCGGCCCCGCTCCGGCCCCGCTCCGGCCCCGCTCCCAGCCCCGTTCCCGGCCCCGCTCCGGCCCCGCTCCCGGCCCCGCTCCGGCCCCGCTCCGGCCCCGCTCCCAGCCCCGTTCCCGGCCCCGCTCCGGCCCCGCTCCGGCCCCGCTCCGGCCCCGCTCCCGGCCCCGCTCCCAGCCCCGCTCCCAGCCCCGTTCCCGGCCCCGCTCCGGCCCCGCTCCGGCCCCGCTCCCAGCCCCGTTCCCGGCCCCGCTCCCAGCCCCGTTCCCGGCCCCGCTCCGGCCCCGCTCCGGCCCCGCTCCGGCCCCGCTCCCGGCCCCGCTCCCAGCCCCGCTCCGGCCCCGCTCCGGCCCCGCGTTCCCCAGCAGCCGCTCCCGCCGCATTAATCATTGATGCTCCGGGCTGTCTCACTCCCCGCGGCGGGCGGCAGGGCTCGGTGCCCCTCTCGGTGCCCGCAGCAGCGAGGGCAGCGCGGCCCCGCTCCGGACCATGGGTGACCCGGGCGCCGGGCACGCTGCGCCCGCTCCGCTGCAGGAGATCGCCAGCAGAATCTCTGACCTCAGCAAGTGGAGGGAAATCTTTAGTTCCTGTGGGTAAGGTTTTTATTCTGCTTCTTTGACACAGTTTTAATTCCAGGTGGTTATTTAACGCAATTTTTCAAGTTATGTTTTATTACAAAACTTATGTGACAATGACAAAAGGTCCTTGTGCACCCGGTAATATAAATGCTACAGGTCTTATTCTTCCTTTGTTCTGGGGTTCTCTTCTGGCTGGACTCCGGTTTCCCCACATGCTAGTAATACCTCTGTTGGGTGTTTTCATTTGTACTTTATTTATGCTTTCAGCTTGGAAATCAACAGCACGACTCATCAGGTAACTCCTTTTCCAAAGGTAATATTTTCTGTTTGTCTGGTGAGTTTTGGGCTGTCCTTAGATGGCACACGTCCACACCTGCAGCCCAGGTATCCATGGAGATTCATTTCTCATGCTGCTTCTTTGAGAAACAGACTTCAGATATTTTGAAGTCAAAGGGGCAGACCAGTCCTGCACTTGATTAACCTTTCCATTAAAAACTAACGGTGAGTTTTAGAAAACAAACTAAGATCTCTAAAATGTAAGTATTTGGAAAGCCCGCTGTGCCCTTAGGTTGGGAGACAATGAAGTTATTCCCTGCAATTCAGACAAACACAGCACTATTACCTGCGGCAGTCATCGGCTCGGAGGGATGTGTTGGGGATGTCTGAAAACAGCTGGAATTCAAGGGCACCCCCGTTCCAGAGCAACCCGTGCCCCCAGCCCCCTGCCAGCCCAGGCACTGTGCCCACCTGGGGGCACTGGGGGCTCTGGGGGCACTGGGGGCACGCTGGCTGGGGAGCAGCAGCCCCGGTGATGCCCGGCGGAGCAGCAGCCCCGGTGATGGATGCCCTGCCTGCTCCTCTCCCCGCAGCAAGGACCGAGCAGCGCTGGCCCGGGTGATGCACTGGGGGCACTGGGGGCACTGGGGGCACTGGGGGCACTGGGGGCACGCTGCCCGGCGGAGCAGCAGCCCCGGCGATGGATGCCCTGCCTGCTCCTCTCCCCGCAGCAAGGACCGAGCAGCGCTGGCCCCGGCCCGCCCGGAGCCGGGGAGCCCCCGGGGTCACAGCCCCCCTCCACCGTGCCCCGGCCCCTCCTGCTCCCTCGGGGCACGGGCGGCTGCCCCATCTCCCCGGACACGGCCATGGTGAGCTGCCTGCTGAATTAAGCATGAGCTGTAATTGAATCTCCTGCAGGGAAAGAGACTGGGGAGCCTTTCCTGGTGCCCTGACTGCAGGGTTCAGCCTGCTGTCAGCTGAACAGGGTGTGGAATGGGGATGGATTATTTAGGAGACTCTTAACAAATATGGCTGGAATGCAACCTTAAAGCTGATACGCAATAATTCTCGGGAGAGAACCAGTCCAATGACAACAGGCAACATTTGCCTGCACTCGGGGGCTTCCCTGACAAACAGCCTCAGGACAGGAGGCAGGATCACGGAATCTTAGAATTGTTTGGCTTGGAAAGGGCCTTTAACACCACCAGGGAGGGATTTCAGCTCCCGCTGAGTGGCTGGCCCCAAAAGCACTGCTGCCAGGCACTGCTGTCCAGCAGCTCGGCAGACCTGCAGGCAATGGCAGGACTGGCCCCTGTGCAATCTTCCCCAAAATGTGCACTGTACCCAAATGTGAAATGTAAATGTACAACCAGGCTCCAGCAGAGTGGCTGAGTGCTGTGTGCAGTGCCTGCACTGAGCTCAAACATCACCTTGCTGTGAAGCTGAGAGGCCTGGCTCCAGGCAGGTGCCGTGCCCCGGCTGAGGGCATACACAGCACCTGCACCTGCAGAGCCCCGGGGGGACAGACCCTCACGGCAGGCCGCAGCTCTGACCCCGGCCCCTCTGCCTCCTGCTCCGCAGAGGCTGCAGCAGCTGCTCTTCGGCAGCACGGCGCCCCTCTTCAGCTGCGAGTGGGCAGCAGCGCGCTTCAGCTTCCACCCGCCACGCTCCCACCTGGCCTACGCGCTGCAGGCAGGACAGGTGAGACCCCACACAGCACCTGCCACAGCTCTGCTGCCACCGACAGCGTGGGAGCGGGGCAGGGGCCCCGGCAGCACTCACACCTGTGTCCTGAACACCTGTACCCTGCACATCTGTACTCTGCAAATCTCTACCCCTGCACCCTGCACACCTGTGCCCTGCGCATCTGTACTCTGCACACCTGTGTCCTGAACACCTGTGTCCTGCACATCTGTACCGTGCACATCTATACCCCACACACCTGTACCCCGCACACCTGTGCCTCACACACCTGCTCAGGAGAGATGCAGCAGGTTGCAAAAAGCTCATATCTTTTCAGAGAATTAGACTTACCCGATTATTCCTGCTCCACCTAAAAATCCAACAAGTGAAGTCACCTAGACTATAATTTATAATTTTCTGAGATGGAGGTTTTCTTCTTCCTTATTTACCATCACAACACTGCACCTGCAGCAGAAGGCCAAGATACACACTCGAATTGTAAATCCCCCCACCTTGTCCGGGGGCTGGAACGCTGGCCACAGCCACGGGTGCCACTCCCTGCATTCCAGAGCTCGGTGCTCACGGAGGGAGCACAGCCCGGGTGGGTGTCAGCACGATGGGTCAGCACAGCCCTGAGAGTGAGCACAGCCCTGAGGGTGAGCACAGCCTGGGTGGGTGAGCACAGCCCTGAGAGTGAGCACAGCCCTGAGGGTGAGCACAGCCCTGGTGGGTGAGCACAGCCCGGGGGGGTGAGCACAGCCCGGGTGGGTGTCAGCACAATGGGTGAGCACAGCCCTGGATGGGTGAGCACAGCCCTGAGAGTGAGCACAGCCCGGGTGGGTGTCAGCACAGCCCTGGAGGGTGCCAGCACGGTGGGGAGCAGGCACAGGCACTCCTGTGTGCAGCCTCACATCAGCCCTGGGCTGCCCCAGCACCTCTGTCCCTTTGCTGCGAGGCCAAAAACAAACCCTGGAGCTTCCCAGCACAGAGGGTCCCTGGAGCTGGGGGCTATTCCATGGGACGGAGGAGGAAGGGCACCCACCCACAGGATCATGCACATGGCCAGGGCTACCCTGCAGCTTCCTCTCCATAAGGGCCTCTTGTTGTCCCCCCGCCAGGGACTGCTGGGTGTGACAAGTGCTCCTTCAGACTCCTCAGATGGCAGGGGCTGTTTTTCTGTTCCTAGGGAGGAACAAGAGCCATTCTGGCAGCTGTACAAGCACACATCATCACATTCCTGCTCTTCACAAGAGAGACAGAATGTACTCACCTGGAAAGGTAAGCTGCTGGGCCTCATGGGATGCATGAAAATGATTTCCATGCATTGCTTGGTCAGTGCCAGCTTCTGGGTTCAGGCAAACCGGATCCAGGTTCAGGTGGGGATATGCACTGGGAGAGAAGCCTTGGCTGACCCCCTGGCAAGACTGCTTCCCACCAAATCCTCTGATTTGGGGACAGTGGCACGTGCCCCCTCCTCTGCGGTGCCACAGCCGCAGCCCCTGGTTTCCCCTGGCACAGGCTGTGCCGGCTCGGGCACAGGGAGCAGGGCCAGGCACTGGCCACGGCCCTGGCAGAGACCCTGTGGGCAGCAGGAGGAGGTGGCAGAGCTGTCGTGTGCCTCGTCACTGCCCCTGTCACCACGATGCCATGTGAAGGCTGCAGGGCCGACAGCTTCACAGAGAGAGTGAGTATGGAACTGTCTTCTGCCAACGGGGTTTTCCTTAGAGATACCTTGGCCCAAAAGACAGAACCTCCTGCACCTGCTCCCCCACCAATGTTGCCCTGCAAACAGGGATCACCCCAGAGCCAGGTCTTGCTGCAGCCCGTGATACCTCCACCTCCCCTTCACCAAAGCCCACCTTCCTTCTCCTGCAAAACGGAGAATCCTGTCAGCACAGAGCTGCTGCCCTGACTCGCTGCACAGCGCCAGAGCCCACAGCTGGGCAAGGGGCACAGCAAACCTTTGCACTGTTCTTTCACTTGACTAACCGACAACAAGATTCAAAAGCTCAGCTTTTTTGTTATAATTCGTGTCTCCTTTGCACCACCCTCACGGTGTCCATGCCCAGCAGATCCGGCTGTTCGAGTTCTCAGAGAAAGCTGCTGCTCAGGAGTTCATCTCTGATCACATAAACTCTGTAAGTGGGGATAACTGCTTTATCCAAGTTATTTTCTTGCTAAATTACATCTTATTTCCCATTCAAATTGGGCATTTTGGACACAGCAGTGTTAACATCATCAGGACATTCACACAGTTAAGGTACAGTTAGTTCATTTCCAGCCTTTCCTATGGGAAGGAATTCTGCTCCCATGTAAACCCCTGTGACTTTATCCATTATTCCAGATCTTTCAGCCCACAAACACTGGGTAAACAGGGCAGTATTTTGTACATCATTCAAAGATGTGATTCCTTGCAGCCTCAGAAAAAATACGGGAAAAAAATGTACAAAACCCGTTTAGCCAATAACTGGAAGTTTCTTCTTTCATTTTTTACCTGAACTTATTAAACAAAATTAGTTACAAAATCTTCCTGGAATAACACCTTACTCGTCTAACTTAACACCCTCACCTAGGGCTGTATTGAAGCAGAGGAATTGTTTTAATTAAATATTGTTTACAGGCCATAATTTCTCCGCTGTGATGCCTTATTTCTTTTTTCAGTTCAAAGGTGAAGGAAGCCATGGAGTGATCCTATTTTTATACAGTTTACTTTTCTCTAGGACACTTGAAAGGTATATTTTGCTTTTTAAACATTTTCCTGTAGTTTGGTTACATCACCTGAAAGGCCTTTTCCTTTCCTCCCATTTCTGGTGGCCAGGCAGGGAGGTACAGTGTTGGCACGGGCCCAGCGCTGCCCTGATGATCTCTGCTTGGCCACACAGGGTCCAAGAGGATTTGGGTGATGCAGCTCCTCTGTTGAACATCAGTTCTGGAAATATCACCTGTACGGAGGTAGGATCAGCCGCATGTATCAAGCGTTCTGGTTTTATTATTCCCACATCCAGTTTAGGGAAAAAAATATCACTTGGTAATTAATCCAAAGAAAAAATAAGCCTAAGTTCATAAAAAAAAAATTTTGCAATTTTAATCATAACTGTGGACTTAAAAAACAGGTGATGATGACGATGATGATGATGATGGTGATGGTAACAATAATTTCTAAAATGCCACTGGCAGCCTGGCATTGCCACAAGTTGGGAGCAGACCATGGCCTGCACGGGCGTTTGCCGGTGTGCCCGGTGCGAGCGGGCTGTTTCCCGCAGGCCGTGCTCAGCCTGCTCCTGACGGGCCGGGCGAGCCCGCGGCTGCTCGGCGGCGGCGGCCGGGAGCCGGAGCCCGGCGCTGGGGACGGCGGAGGCGGCGAGGCGGCGTGCCCGCGGGGCCGCGTGGGCTTCCTGCGCTGGGAGCGGGCGCGGCGGCAGCGGCAGGTGAGCGCAGGGCACAGAGCGGGACCCGGCACAGCGCAGGTGAGCGCAGGGCACAGAGCGGGACCCGGCATGGCCCAGGTGAGCGCAGGGCACAGAGCGGGACCGACCCGGCACAGCTCAGGTGAGCGCAGGGCACAGAGCGGGACCCGGTACAGCGCAGGTGAGGGCAGGGCACAGAGCGGGACCGACCCGGCACAGCCCAGGTGAGCGCAGGGCACAGAGCGGGACCCGGCACAGCGCAGGTGAGCGCAGGGCACAGAGCGGGACCCCCCCGGCACAGCCCAGGTGAGCGCAGGGCACAGAGCGGGACCCCCCCGGCACAGCCCAGGTGAGCACAGGGCACAGAGCGGGACCCCCCCGGCACAGCCCAGGTGAGCGCAGGGCACAGAGCGGGACCCGGCACAGCCCAGGTGAGCGCAGGGCACAGAGCGGGACCCGGCACAGCCCAGGTGAGCGCAGGGCACAGAGCGGGACCGACCCGGCACAGCCCAGGTGAGCGCAGGGCACAGAGCGGGACCCGGCACAGCCCAGGTGAGCACAGGGCACAGAGCGGGACCCCCCCGGCACAGCCCAGGTGAGCACAGGGCACAGAGCGGGACCCCCCCGGCACAGCCCAGGTGAGCGCAGGGCACAGAGCGGGACCGACCCGGCACAGCCCAGGTGAGCGCAGGGCACAGAGCGGGACCCGGCACAGCCCAGGTGAGCGCAGGGCACAGAGCGGGACCCCCCCGGCACAGCCCAGGTGAGCGCAGGGCACAGAGCGGGACCGACCCGGCACAGCGCAGGTGAGCGCAGGGCACAGAGCGGGACCCCCCGGCACAGCCCAGGTGAGAGCAAGGCACACAGCGGGACCCGGCAGGGCACAGAGCGGGACCCGGCACAGCCAGGTGAGCGCAGGGCACAGAGCGGGACCCCCCCGGCACAGCGCAGGTGAGCGCAGGGCAGCCCCACGGCCAGTGGGACCCCCAGGCTCCTGACAAGTGTCCTCCTGGCCAGGTGAGCCCCGGGCTGCGGACGCCCCGGCTGCCCGTGTGGCTGTGCAGCCTCTTGGGCAGGCACAGCGTGCTCTTTGGCACCGACAGCCGGCTGCTCTCCGACTGGAAAGCCGAGAGAATTTTCCACCTGTACTTCTACAGTGGGCAGCAGGAGCAGACCCAAACTGCCCGCCTGACGATAGGTACGGACCCAGATTTACCAGGGACTGAGGTGTGGGCAGCACAGATAACTCGTTCCTGCATTAAACACTCAATACAAACTTTAAACGCACCAGGAAGCTGGACTGTTTCATGATTAGTTCAACATTTATAATAACATTCTCTCCAGCTGCTGGGGTTTTACCCCAGCCAGCCCTCAAGCCCCATGCAGCTGCTCACTCACTCACACCCCCACCCACAGCATCAGGGAGGGAATTGGAAGGGCAGAAGGTAAAGAACTTGTGGGTCCACATAGAGACAGGGTAATAAGAAAAGCAAAAGCCACACACATAAGCCAAGGAAAATAAAGAACGAATTTGCTTCCTCCATAGGCAGGCAGGTGTTGCAGGGCCCATCGCACACAGCAGTGACTTGGGAAGACAAACACCACACTCAAAAGGCCTTTCTCTTCCTTGCCCTGTTCATATACTGAGCATGATGTCACAGGGTCTGCAATACCCCTTTGATCATTTTAGGTCCTCTGTCCTGGCTGTGCCTTCTCCCAGCTGCCATGCACTCCCACCTTCCTCACCAGTGTGGCAGCAGGTGGGAGCAAAAAGGCCTTGGCTGTGGGGGCACTGCCCAGGAGTAACAAAATCACCTCTGTACAATCAACCCTGTGTTCAGCACAAAGCCAAAACACAGCTCCATACCAGACACAGGGAAGGCAATGAATTCTATCCCAGACAAAACCTGCCCACCAAGGCAGCGAGGCTGGCACGCAGCAGGGCCACCTGCCTGGCTGACTGCGGCTGAAGTCTGTCCTCCTGCCCAGCACCAGCTGCCACCACAGCCCTCGTGTTCCCCATCGAGTTTCATATCCCCTCAGGAGGGATGAACTGCTCCTGTAGCAATGCTTGGCTTGTGAACCAGGCTTTGTGCTTGGGGTGCAAGGTTCGTGTTTCTCTGCTGCTGTGCATCACTTACCTTCCTCACTGGGTGCCTCCTTCCTTGCTCTCCTTTCACTGCACCATTTAAAGCCAAGTCAGAACCTTGAAACTAAAGGGTAAATCTGCAAGGAAGCAGAGTGATTTGAGATAACTGTCATGATACCTGGTGTGGCCACAGATACTATCTGAGCATCTGCCCAGAAACGCAATATGCAAACACATCGTGCACGGAGCCCAGAGCCGCACCCAGAGCAGCGGAATTTCCCAAGGGGCCCTCGGTGCAGGGGCAGTCCCCAGCCCGGGAGGCCCTGCTCAGCCTCCACCTGCTCCCCGGGGCGGGATGGCAGCATATTTACACCAATACAGCTGCAGAGGCTTCTGCTTTTAGCTGTCACTGAAGCCTTTTTGAGTGGGGTTGGGTTGTTAAGATTTTTTTAGACATTTATTTTTCACTTCCTCTTCAGACACTCGTTCGCATCACTGGGAAGAGGCTCAGAGGGAAGGCCTCTGCAGCCCAGGGAGGAGGCGCCCAGCCCTGGAGATGGCAATCAGGACCAAGTGGCCAGGTGCGACCGTCAGCTGGAACGGGACAGACCCCTTCTTGTGAGGAGGGAGCAGGATGGACCCCTGCTCCTGCCGGGCACTGCCATCTCCCACACACTACCAGCTGCACTGGTCACTGCACTCTGGAGCACAAAAAGCTCTCTCCAGTCAAACAGCCTTTGGTGCATTGAAGGGACACCCTGTCCATAAGGCATCACACCCACTGCAAAAGCGTGCACTGCAGGAACAGTGACTCGCAACCCTGTGCCACTGCATGCCTTTTCCACGTGGTAGGATGCAGGTTCTCCTGCTCCCCACGACAGCTGGCAGGAAAAGGAAAGAGTCAAGCGCTGGCAAAGATGCCGTGGCAGTGGTGGAGTCTCCATCCCTGGAGGGACTCAAAAGCTGTGCAGATGTGTGATTTGGGAACATGTTTAGTGGTGGCCTTGGCAGTGCTGGGGTAGTGGTTGAACTTACTGGGTCTTAGAGGGCTTTTTCAACCCAAACTGCTCTGGGGTTCTGTGATTCAGTGATTTTACTGCCTTTGCCAAATCCTGGCACCCTACGTTCACCTGGCAAGCATGGGCAGGGCATATTGCTTCTAGCTGACAGAAACCACTGTCCACTTCCTTTTTCATTGTCATCACTCCAGAACGACCTGTAAGTCACACCCTTACTGTGTTGCTAACAACAATTGAGAACAATAAACCTTCTGCAAGTGATCCAGAAACTTGGTTCCAATTTATTGAATTTTACAAAAACCAAAAAGAAGCCGCGGCACCCGGCCCGAGATTATGCTGGGCCAGGATGAGGAGATGCTGGTTACAACAGACGCGGGGTCTGAGATCGCGCTGCGGGGCCGCGGGCATCCGCAGCTCCCGCCGCACAGGGACAGGGGCCAGGGCCGCGGGGCATGCACGGGCCCGGCGAGGGGCACGGGCCCGCTGAGGGCGGGCAGTTCCGCTATGGGGCACGCTCCCGGTGAGGGGCTGGCAGGGCACGGTGCCGGTAAAGGGACACGGTGCCGCTGAGGGGCTGACAGGACACGGTGCCGGTACAGGGACACGGTGCCGCTGAGGGGTCACGGTGCCGATAAAGGGACACGGTGCCGCTGAGGAGACACAGTGCTGGTATAGGGACACGGTGCCGGTAAAGGGACCCGGTGCCGCTGAGGGGACACGGTGCCGCTGAGGGGACACGATGCCGCTAAAGGGACACGGTGCCGCTGAGGGGACACGGTGCCGGTACAGGGACACGGTGCCGCTGAGGGGACACGATGCCGCTAAAGGGACACGGTGCCGCTGAGGGGACACGGTGCCGGTACAGGGACACGGTGCCGCTGAGGGGACACGGTGCCGGTACAGGGACACGGTGCTGCTGAGGGGACACGGTGCCGGTACGGGGACACGGTGCGGGTAAAGGGACCCGGTGCCGCTGAGGGGACACGGTGCCGCTAAGGGGACACGGTGCCGGTACAGGGACACGGTGCCGCTGAGGGGACACGGTGCCGGTACAGGGACACGGTGCCGCTGAGGGGACACGGTGCCGGTACAGGGACACGGTGCCGGTACAGGGACACGGTGCGGGTACAGGGACACGGTGCCGCTGAGGGGCTGACAGGACACGGTGCCGGTACAGGGACACGGTGCGGGTAAAGGGGCACGGTCCCAGTGAGGGGCTGACAGGACACGGTGCCGCTAAAGGGACACGGTCCCGGTGAGGGGCTGACAGGACACGGTGCCGCTAAAGGGACACGGTGCGGGTAAAGGGACACGATGCCGGTACAGGGACACGGTCCCGCTGAGGGGACACGGTGCCGGTACAGGGACACGGTGCCGCTGAGGCGACACGGTGCCGGTACAGGGACACGGTGCGGGTAAAGGGACACGGTCCCGGTGAGGGGCTGACAGGACACGGTGCCGCTGAGGGGACACGGTGCCGGTACAGGGACACGGTGCCGGTACAGGGACACGGTCCCGCTGAGGGGACACGGTGCCGGTACAAGGACACGGTGCCGGTACAGGGACACGGTCCCGCTGAGGGGACGCTCCCGCGCAGCGCCGGCAGTCCGGGGCGGGCCCGCGCGGGGCACGCCGGGAGCGGGGCGGGGGCCGCGCGCAGCCGCCGCTCGCCCAGCGCCGCCCCGTCCATCCTCCTCCTCCTCCTCCTCCTCCTCCTGAGCCGCCGCCTCCGCCCCGTCCCCAGCGCGGCCCGATGGTGGCGGCGGTGGCGAGGCGCGATGAGCCGCCCGTCCTCCGCCGGCCCCGGCCCTAGCAAGCCTTGCGGAAAGCAGCAGCAGCACGCCCCGTCCCCTGCCGCCGTCCTGCCGGGGACCGGCGGGGCTTCTCCGCCGCCTCCCCCTCCTCCTCCTCTTCCTCCCCCCCAGCAGCAGCAGCAGCAGCAGCAGCAGGAGCTGACCTCGCTCTTCGAGTGCCCCATCTGCTTCGACTATGTCCTGCCGCCCATCCTGCAGTGCCAGGCCGGGCACCTGGTGTGCAAGCAATGCCGGCAGCAGCTGAGCCTCTGTCCCACCTGCCGGGGCTCCCTCACCCCCAACATCAGGAACCTGGCCATGGAGAAGGTGGCCTCGGCTGTCCTCTTCCCGTGCAAGGTAAGGATGAGCGGCTGGGTAGGGGGACGGGCCCGGACCACCCCCGATCCCTGCACCCCTGCCGAAAACCCTCAAGCATCACGCCGATCCCTACACTCCTGCCGAAAACCCTCAAGCATCACCCCGATCCCTGCACCCCTGCCGAAAACCCTCAAGCATCACCCCGATCCCTGCACCCCTGCTGAAAACCCCCAGGCATCACCCTGATCCCTGCACCCCTGCCGAAAACCCCCAGGCATCACCCCCACATCCATATCCCCAGACCACCCCCCACATCCCCCTGCAGAGGACACTCACCCACCACCCCAGTTGTTGAAACTAGAATCCTCTGTTCCTTTAAAGAAAAGGAATATCCAAGCCAGGACCTCTCCAGGTGATCTGGACGGATCAGGTCTAACTGCAGCAGCAGATCTAAATACAACTCAGCCATACAGCCCATTTTATCTAAGTGCTTGCGTTAGGAAAAAACAACCACAAAAGACAAGAAGAATCCATTTTAAGTGGAAACTAAAACTAAGTAAAGCTCAGCTTGAATCCAGGGCTCCGTACAAGTAATGTAATATTTGCAATGAGCACAGGAGCTCTGGTTGATCACCTGTGTTTGCAGCTGACGGGTGGGAGCAGCGCATACCAGTGCTGGTGCCTTTCCTGACGGCTTGTGTTTGGTCTCTTTCCAGTATGCCACAACAGGCTGCTCCCTGACCCTCCACCACACAGAAAAGCCAAAACATGAAGCCATCTGTGAGTACCGTCCCTACTCCTGCCCGTGCCCCGGTACCTCCTGTGACTGGGAGGGATCCTTGGAAGCCGTGATGTCCCACCTCATGCATGCCCACAAAAGCATTACCACCCTTCAGGGAGAAGACATCATTTTCCTTGCCACAGACATTAACCTGCCAGGGGCAGTGGACTGGGTGATGATGCAGTCGTGCTTTGGTCACCACTTCATGCTGGTGCTGAAGAAACAGGAGAAGTGCGAAGGTCACCAGCAGTTTTTTGCCACCGTGCTGCTCATTGGCACCCGCAAGCAGGCAGAGAACTTTCAGTACAGACTGGAGCTGCACGGCAGCTGCCACCGGCTGACCTGGGAGGCGTCTCCCTGCTCCATCCACGACGGCGTGCTCGTGGCCATCCGCAACAGCAACTGCCTCGTTTTTGATACGGCCACCGCGCACCTCTTTGCTGACAACGGAAACCTCGGCATCAACGTGACCATTTCTATGTGTTGCCCGTGATGCATTGCTGGCAGACTCGAGCTGGCTGGAGGTAGTGCTTCACTGGGGTTTGGTTTTGGTTCCTGTTTTTTACGCTGTTCAGCTGCGTCATCTTGTATGCTAAGGTTTCTGACTAGCCAACGGTTGCAACTTTGGGCAGAAGAGGAACAAGAGTGTGCTGTAAGTAATGTGAGCAGGACAAGGTCTTTTAAAATTCTTGGGTGCCTTAGGAAGATTACACACACAGTTACTTTTTATAATTTAATTATATTTTATGTGAAGAGTGCTTCCATTGGATATATGGCTTAAGAGGCTCCTGTTTGGAGCACACCTATAAGCCTTTTCATCAGCAGTACAGACTCCCTGTGATGCTGGTGAGCTTTAAGAAAAGGCTTTAGTATCACAAGAGGGTTTGGTTTGGAAGAGACTATCATCTGTTCCAATCCCCCTGTCATGGGCAGGGACACCTTCCACTGTCCCAGGCTGCTCCCAGCCCTGTCCAGCCTGGCCTTGGGCACTGCCTGGGATTCAGGGGCAGCCCCAGCTGCTCTGGGCACCTGTGCCAGGGCCTGCCCACCCTGCCAGGGAACAATTCCTTCCCAATATCCCATCTCGCCCTATCCGCTGGCAGTGGGAAGCCAGTCCCCCTTGTCCTGTCACTCCAGGCCCTTGTCCAAAGTCCCTCTCCAGCTCTCTTTTAGCACCTTTAGGCACTGGAAGGAGCTCTAAGTTCTCATGATTTACCCTTAGTGAAGCCACGTTGGCTATCACCAATCACCTCCTTGTTTTCCATGTGCCTTAGCATAGCTTCCAGGAGGATATGCTCCAATCTCTTTCCAGGCACTGAGGTGAGACCTGACCACCTGTAGCTCTGGATCTTCCTTTTTCCTCTTTCTAACAAAAGAGGGTTATGTTTCCCCTTTCGAAGTCAGTGGGAACTCCTCTGGACTGCCTCAACTTCTCAAACACGATGGATGATAGTGGCCAAGCCACTTCCTCCACCAGTCCCTCTGAACCTGCAGGTGCTTCTCATTAGGTCCCATGGACTTGTGCACCTTCAGGTCCCTTCGACCTCCTCGACCCCACTCCTCCCCTGCTGCGGGCAGTTCTTTGTTCTCCCACTCTCTGCCTTTGCCTCCTGTGACTTGGGCAGAGTGGCTGGAGCAGCTTGCCACGAAGGCTGAGTCAGAAACATGGCTGAGTACCTCAGCCCTCTCCACATCCCAGGGAAATGGGGCTCCCATTTCCTTCCTTAGAGGGTCCACGTTCTCCCGAGTCTTCCTTTTATCACCGGCGTACCTATAGAGGTTGTTTTGCTTGTTGCCCTTGATGCCCCTGGCCAGACTTAATTCTTTCAGGCTTTAGCATTCCTAACCTGATCCCTGGCTGCTCACAATCCTCCCTGGCTGCCTGTCCTTTCCTGATAGGTGAGAAAGGAAAGAAATCCAAGGAACCTCTCACAGGAGAAGCCGTGGGGGGAACAGTAGGTACTTCAGCAATGTTTCTCCATTCCCTGCTACCTTACGGAAGGGAAGGGCACTGGGTCAGCTGTGGTGGTGGCTTCAACAGGAAAAAGGAGAGAAGGGGCTGGGGTATGGCATGGTACATTTCACATGGAATTGCTGGCTCCTGTCTGCTTTAGGGGGATCAGGCTAGGTACAGGTGCAAGCAGGAGGCACAAGTCCCACAGACTGCAGATGGATGGAGCCAGAGACACAGGGCTGTCCATGTGCAGCTGCCCTGGGACACATTCTACTATTGATTATTGTAAAAGATTCATAATATAGCAACAGCTTTATGGCCAGTGTCTTGTCATTTGGTATTTAAGTTTTGTTGCCATATTTCTTTTATTTTGCAATAAATATTTTGCAAAACCTGCGCCGGGGAGCTGTGCTAACCCACGAGTGCGCGGCAGCTGCTCCGCGGTTACGCCGCGGGCTCGGCCGTGCTGGATCAGCTGGCATCCCCTGGCATGGGCTGGCTCTCCTGGAGGGGTCCTTGCCCCTGGCACCGTGCTGGCACCACAGCTGACTCTGCCTGCAGCTCCCAGCTCTGCCACGGGGTCACTGACAGCAAACTGCAGCTCCCGTAGGCTGTGCCAGAGCTCGTCCCTGCGTGTGCCCTTTGGAGCAGGCAGTGAGCCACGGGGTGACACTGCCAGGGGAAGCCTCACAGGAGTGGAAAATGGCAGGGACTCGGTGTGAATAAATACAATACAAACGAGGAAAACCAGTCCTGACTGTTCTTCCTGGGAGAGCTCTATGTCCAAGCCCATAGCAGCCTTCACCAGCCCTCAGAAAAGTGCACAAGGACAAGTTTAGCCTCAGTGAAGGGAAGCTCAGTCTGGCTGCAAGAACTTGCAAGTAGCTATGGAAAAAACCTCCCAAGGATTTACTCTCTAGGCACTGAACACCAACAATTAAAGATTCTACACCTGGTCTCACACTGTGCTCTGGCAGAACTCTGGCCTGGTGAACTAATTGCCTCCTGCATAAGCAGGATCAAAGTCATGCCATGGTTCCAACACCTGTTACCACCTGTGCTTTCATCAGGATTCATCAAGCAAGAATTCCTAAGGATTTGATTAACTTTTCTGTAATTCAGCAAAACTTGTAGCGGAAGGTTGTTTTCTTACTGACAGCTGGGACATGAGAGGATTTTTGCATAAAGCAGAATTCCGGAGTGTGTCTTTGAATACAGCAGGATTAATTACTCCAGTGTTACCTATAATCCACATTAGATAAGTTAACACATGTTATCATTAGGTCTGTCCAGACCACTCAGTTCTGAAGAAGTGGCAAACTCTTGTTAGATTTCACTTCAAAAAAACCCACACAAAATAAACCCATCACCTTGTGTCTTTTCTGACTGAAATTGAGTTTAGGATAAGGAATACCTCAGCTGGCACTGCCAAGAAGAGAGGTGTTTCCAGTTCAGGTCATTGAGCAGACAAGTGACATTCGTTTCAGGATTCCCTCAGGTTTCAAGTTTTCTTCCCAAGGCAGCTGATACGACTTGCCAAGTAAAAGTTCCTCAAGACATTGAGGTTATTGAGGCCTGCCTGGTTCTCTGAACAGAGCTGACCCCTCTCAAGCCCTCAGACTGGAAAGGGAGGGTGAAGCACATCCAGACAGAGCTCGCAGCAGACAGACCTGCATGCCGGGCAGAGCCCCAGCCAGGTGCCCTGCAGCCCCTTGGCTGCTCTCCAGCCCACCAGGAGCACCTGCTGTGGATCTAGAGTTCTCCCTAGAAACTATTTCCACTTCAGACAGAAATTAAAATGCGCCTGTCCAGGGACTGATGAGTTTAGAACGAGCACAGCTCACCTCGAGGGCCTGCCCCGGCCGTGCTGCCGGCCCTCTGCTGTCGGGAGCATGGAAGTGATGTCGCAGTGCTATGGGGAGTTCTCGACACCAGGTGAGCCACCGAGACACTGGCTGCACCTCAACATGCTCTTTCTGTCTGAAACGTACGTGAAACTGACTTCTCCGTTGTGGAACTCACGTGCTAGTAAGACATTGCGAATTCTTACCGACAGCACAGGTAAGGTAGCACACACCTGCTCTCCCGAGGGGAATCCAAACCTGGCTGGGTTTGTGCAAGACGGTTTTCTCTCTTTTATTCTCCGAGCTCTATGTGCAGATTCCTTGGAGAGGTTCGACAGCGCCAAGTCCTACGGGAGAGATCGGGAAGATGTGTGACAAGCGTGTGACACAGGTGTAAGAAATCCACTCGGGCAGGTGTTCCAGGTGCAGACAGGTCGTGTCCGAACAGGCAGTCACGCCGGGTTTGGTATCGCGTGTCACCCCCAGTCCGGCTCCCAGCTGCGCCGGGACGGCGGGACCGGGACCGAGCGCGGCGGCTCGGGCTCCGCCAGCACCAAGGGCCCCGCCAGCACCAAGGGCCCCGCCAGCACCACGGGCCCCACCAGCACCAAGAGCCCAGCCAGCACCACGGCCCCCACCAGCACCACGGGCCCCGCCAGCACCAAGAGCCCAGCCAGCACCAAGGGCCCCACCAGCACCAAGAGCCCAGCCAGCACCACGGGCCCCACCAGCACCACGGGCCCCGCCAGCACCACGGGCCCCACCAGCACCACGGGCCTCCGGCTGCCCCGTGAGAGCTGCCCCGGCTCCGCTCCCGGCCGTGGCCCCCGGGCGGTGCGGCCGGCACAGCGCCCGCAGCCCCGCCGAGGCGGGCACGGGGCACGGAGCAGCCGCAGCTGCCGCCCGGAGGAGCAGCGCCGCGGGGCAGCGGCGGCCCGGCCAGAGCCGGGTACCGGGCGGGGCCGGGGCCGGGGCCGGGGCTGGGGCGGGGCTGGGGCCGGGCTGGGGCGGGGCCGGGCTGGGGCGGGGCTGGGGCGGAGCCGCCCCGCGCGGTCCCGGCGTGCCCCGCGCCCCCGGCGTCGCCCTGGAGACGGCGGCGCAGCGGGCCGGGCATGGACGGGCCGGGCCGGGCCGCGGAGCCCAGCGGACGGGCGGACGATGCGGCGGGCGGGCCCCGCTGGTCCCCGGCCCCCGAGGAGGGCGCAGAGCCCCTGGCAGAGCCGCAGTGCGAGACACCCCCCGAGACACCCCCGGCCGGCCCGCAGCCGACCCCCCCCCCCCACGGTCCTGCCCACCCTCCTGGCCTACAGACCCGAGTCCTCGGAGGCAAACGTACACCACGAGGTCAGTTGGAGTGGGCGCTCCTCGCTGCTTCATGCACACGGTTCCACGTGGAAAACAGGGAACCGACGCCCTTTGCCGAGCCCGCAAAGGAGCCCCTTCATGACAGCTTTTTCTTCTGCGAGGCTGTTGAAACAGCCTGGGCAGCAAGAGGCTATGCACCCACCCCCGCTGCATCCTCTGTTGAGAATTTCCCAGCAGAATATTTTGTCTAAATCAGACAAAAAATGTATATAAATAGATACAGCCACCTAATACAAGCAGGGCACAGAGTTCCCCGCAGCAGAGCAAAGTTACCAAAGAGTTAACTCAAAGCATGAGGTGGGGAGCAATTTTGTTTCAGGACATCAGTACTCATCCTCAAAGCACAACCTGCTGTCAGCCTGGTTTGCATCTGGTCAGATGTGACCAGCTCTGTATCACCAAGTCTGCTGGTGCTTCCTCAGAAACTCCCACAACTGGAGTTTTTCTCTCTGTAATGCACTCAAATCCTCAGCTCCAGTGTTCTGTGCTCTCAGCTTCCCTGGGAAGGAGCAGAACTCACAAATACCAATCATTCCCTTTGTTTGGGGGCATTTATTGATTTATTTATAACACATCTGCTATTCTCTTTGGTGGTTTCCTGAACCTAATGTTTTGAGTCATTCCAAGATATCCCAGACGTGGATCTGTTGTGAGTGCCCTTAGGTGCTTTGTCACATGTGTTTCACTTTCACCGTGCTAACCGGGGATCTGGGGGCTGGTGCCCCTCATCGTTTCACCATCGCTGCAGGCAGAGGAGGATGCTGAGCCAACCTGCGAGTACTGTGGCAACCTGCTGAGGCCGTTCCCCTTCTCCCAGGATGTGCCTCTCTCCGAAGACCAGGAGGACGTAAGCTGGCAGGGAGGATGAGCAGGGGTTTGCTGTGGAACAGCCACGCTCACGGCTCTGCTCTCTCACCTCTAGAAATTCTGCTGCAAGCGCAGCCGGGAGCTCTATGAGTTCATCATGAAGGAGAAGAAGAGGCTCGAGGATGCCAGCAGCCTTCCCAGAGCTGTCAGCACCCAGGAATCCCTCAGCGCTGAAGCCAACCTGCTGCTGTCAAAGGAGCAAGACAGCCAGAGGTACTGGGAGGACTGGGGATCAGGTCTGTGTAATGAACAACAGGGAGTTTGAGGGGGAAAAGAGCGTTAAGAAACCGCAGGGAGAGGAACAAAAGAAAAAAAACCTTTGCTTTAGGCACCAGTCCTGATTCTCTCTGGTCCCTCCTGGCTCCTCTATTGCCAGGCTGCACAAGGAGGTGGCAAGGCATGTGCTGAGTGAAATGTTAATTCCAATCCTGACAGATGAACTATCTAGAGACAGGTAGAACCAAAATCTCCACAGCTGTGGGAAGGGACAGTATTTGGGTGTAGCTTCCACCTCTGAAATAAAGCTGGTGTTTGTATTTCTGTTTTGATCTATAAACTGTGTTTGGATTACAGTTTCCAGAGGCACACACAAGAACCCTGCAAGTTCTCAGGCTGTTTAGCAGGAGACCCAAAGCTTGTGCAAGAGTTTAAGCCTCCAGGGAAAGTCTAAGCCACAGGTGTACTAGTTTAGTTTTCCTTTTCCCTAAGGAAAAGGAAAACTAAACCAGTACACCTGGAAGTAAACTGTTGGTCTCCTCAAAAATCCTTCACAGTCTGAGGGTGCAAGTGCCTCCTACTATGTACAGAGCACACACCAAGCCACTGTCAGATTCATAGGAAGCTACGCAATAGTGAAAATATTCTTGGAGATGAGCTGTTTTCTTGCTCTTGTGGCATATGTCCTTCTCTTTCACATGAAATACTGATCCAAACCCCATTACAATATTCAGCTCTCCTTCCTTCACTGCAGTGGCAGTCTGTTCACTGGAATCTGTGTGGGCACAATTCCTTTCTGTTGAGGTATGAGTATTTTGGTGACATTCTGCTGCTTATTACTTGGAATTGTGAGCAGGGAGAAAGATTCAGAAATTGTGTTCCTAAAGCAGGGGTATCCACTACTTGCAGCTTTCTAAACATGATACATGAGGTGTCAACAACACTTCTATTTTCCAGGCAGCAGAAGAGACACCTGGCTAGAGAGTTGGCTGACCAGTCTTTAAGGCTGAGTGCCACTAAAGGTGAGCTGGTATTTCCTTATGGATTTGTCTATTTATCTCAACAGTGCATTCAGTGGAATTGCTGGTTTCCAGCTGGGGTATTTTATACAGTGACACGTTCATTCATTGTCAGACATGCAATCTCAGTAAATTAGATACAAATCATCCCTCATACATGAGCACAAGAGGAGGCACATCTTTGCACAGAGTTTGTCATGATTTTCAGTATGTATCTGTGATGTTTCCAGCTGAGATGCACAGAACCTGACCTGAGAGGCTAAGCTGGCAAAGCCAAGCCCTTAGGAAATAGGAACTGCCAAAATGAGTCTTGCCCATATTTTGCCTGATCAGGTGGTTATTCCACCAATTCCTAGCCCAGGCTGTAGATGACTGAGCATCCTTTGGATAGAGGAGTTTTGACAGGTGAACCAGATTTTCAATATGGGCATGTTTTCAGAGAGGATGGCAGGGCAGTGAGGCTTCTGCAGCACTGGGATCTCAAATGGTCAGTTCCAGTGTGTGGAGCCAAATGTTATCCCAAAAAGTTGCTCTTTACACAAATGTGTGTGTATATATGTAACTGAAAAAAATGCTATCTTTTATCATAATCCTGTGCTCTGAAATAGCTGAGCACTTTGGACTGCTCTTGTTAGAAAATAGCCCGAGACAGACTGTGAGGAGGGAGTGTTTCAGCCAGGAACTCCCACTCCCCCAGTTACAGCAGCGATGTCGGGCAGCCCCGCGGTGGGCGCTGCCGACCCTCTCTGCTGCACAGAGGCCCTCCCTATGCCCTGCAGGGTTACAGCAAGCTGGATCCGCTTCCTACAAGCCTTCCCAGGAACGCACGTCTCCCAAAGGCAGGACACCAGCGCCTCCTGCAAGCGCAGCCAAGCACGAGCCCTGGGCCAAGGAGAAGCACAAGCTCGAACCCGAGCCCTGGGCCAAGGACAAGCACAAGCTCGAACTCGAGCCCTGGCCCGACGAGATGCCTGAACTAGAATCCCAGCCCAAGGAGGAGCCTGAACTGGAATCCCAGCCTAAGGAGAAACCTGAACTGGAACCCCGGCCCGAGGAGGAGCTTGAGGAAGAGCCCCAGCCCGAGGAGGAGTCTGAGCTGGAGCTTTGGCCTGAGGAGGAGCCTGAGCTGGAGAACGAGGCCGAGCTGGAGAACGAGCCCAAGTCCCAGCCCGAAGAGGAGCCTGAGTCCAAGAAAGAGCCCAAGCACGACAAGAAGCCCGCGTCCCGCAGCGTCCTCTGCTACGAATTCAGTCTTCTGGGGAAGAAGGCAGGTACCTGCGGCCGACAGCGACGGAAGCACCCTGGACATGTCAGCGCTGGCAGAGCCTGGCAGTGCCCATTTTCACAGGGCAGCTGTGCCAGACTGCTCTCATCCGTTTTATCCTTCCAATCTTAGGTGGGGAAGGGTAAACTGGTGCAGAAGTACTACAAAAATGGAAAGAAATTCCTTACCATGCTCCCAGACGGAACATCGCAGTTATTGTATCCTTTACAGGGTTCACTTGCCTGCCTTAGTCCAGGGCTGTTGCTAATTTAAGTGTGTCCCAGTCCGCTTTATTACAACCCAGCTCATTGATCCCACTTGCTCTGAGGAGCAGCAGCAGTGAAACTTGACACAGCTCCCGGGCTGAGGTTTCAAAGAACAGCCAGCTCCAATGAGCACTAGTTTCCAAGACCCAGCCCACACTTTTAACACCGTGCTCTGGGTAATATATCAGTTTTTACACTCCAAAGTAGTACCCAGAAGTATTTAGTGTGTAATAACAGAGCAACCAAGCAAAGCAGGGCGTTACAAACACCTTACCTAGCAGCAGCTATCCATCTGGAAACCTGGCCATCATCATTGCACAAGCCACCGACCAGCTGATGTGCATAGTACAGGAAGACGAGCCAAGGACAGCCAAAATCCGAGCACTGTTTCAGTCTGATGGCAGGAGCACATGCTATTACCCTTCCGGAGATGAGTGGTGCGTTCAGCAGCTTTGCTGTCTCCTCTGTGCATTGACATCCCAAAGGCCATAAAGGCTATTTTTAACAGTATCCAAAAATAGACAAATTCAGCAGCTCATAGGCCCTGCTTCAGGTGCCCCCAGAGCAGCAAGGCCACCCAGCTGTGCCTTGAGAGGTGGGGAACAGACCCTGCCCCTGCTGTGCCTCTGTCCCATCCCTCAGAGGAATAAGAGACCTTCTGCCACAAGAGCTTACAGGGTTCAGACCTTCCATTTCCCTTTCTTTAGGATAAATATGAGTATGCAGGGTGGGCAGTATTTGGACCAAGCAGGCAACAGGGTAAGAAGGTGGATGTGGCCAAACTTGTTACCAGAGCCCCAGGTCCCACTGAGCCCCATTTTCATCTCACTGAACCACTACGTGGGGGTCAGGATCCTGGCCCAGGACAAGATCTTCGTCTCCTTCCTCGCCATGGGGCGACAAGCAAAACTCAACATGGGAACCAAAGTGCAGGTAATTGTTCCTGTGCTGAGCCACTCCCCCCAGCGGGAGCGGGGCAGCCAGGGAAGCTCCCCTCCCTCTGTGCTTATCCTGTGGCGGATGCTCCCTATGTTGTCCCATGCTCCGTCCCCAAAAAGAAAGCTGTGGAGATGCACATATTCCTGCCACTCCTATGGAGATGGGACACTTGCCAGCCTCAGCTCTCTGCAAGGGGCCACAGTGTGGGACTCCACTCCCAGGCAGATGCCTGGCAACATCCCCAAGGTCACCCTGACTCTATGATCCATGTGGGCAGGGTGCACAGCAGCTCCTTTCCTCCGCAGGCTCCTGTCCCAGGGACAGGTTTGTCTGCTGGAGACGGAAGTCCCATGCCCAGCTCGGGTGGCTCTGCTGACACGTGTCCTCTGTTCTGCAGGTCAGCACTGACAGCCAGCTGCCTCCTCCAGCCCGGCTGGGTGAGGATGAGCTGCTGCTGCTTGCCTTCCGCGTGAAGATCCTGCAGCTCTTCGACAGGATGCGGGGCTGCCTCACCTTCCCCTCCAGTGAGCAGTGGAACAAAATGCAGCCTCCCATGTACCTCATCAGCCAGGCTGTGAAGATCCTGGAGCTCAGCGTGACTGCTGACATAAGTGATGAGCTGGCCAACTCCATCAAGGCGATAGTAAATGCCCAGTAGTTCTGACCAGTGTGTGTGTGGTGTAAGGTGTCCCTGACACTGTGGCACCTGCATGTGCTCAGCAAGGTTTCTCCTCCAGCCCTGCGTGCCCTGGTGCAGAGCAAAGGGCAGTCCAGGGCTGATCCACACAGCCCCAAATGGGTCTTGCTCAGGGCAGGCGGTACCAGCCCGCACTGACAGCACCTTGGTCATGGAGGCACGGGAGGGCTTTGCTCAGGCAACCCCGTGCTCCGCAGCAGTGCACTGCTCCTGAGCAGGCTCCCTTCTGTCTGCAGCCCAGCTGAGCACTCACCTCAGCCCTCGGGAAGGCACAAAGGCACAGCCACACGGGTACTGCTCTGCCACTCCTGACAAGAAGGTGGCGTCAGCAGGAAGCCCCAGGTGTTGCTGGTGCCCACGGCAGCTCAGCCAGCTGCAGGTACAAGGCAAGGTGGTTCCCTGCGCAGAGAGCGACAAATGCCCTCAGAGTGCCCAAAGCAATCACCTATGCTTGGCCCAGGGAGCACCAGCTGCAGCCTGGGACGGGCTCTGCTTCAAGCACTGCAAACACAGAGCTGTCAGTGGGTGTTCAGAGGCTCATGGTGCCCCAGTCAGCCTCTCAGAGCTGCCTTTGAAACTAGGGGTTCACCTGGCCAGCTTCCCCCAGGGAGGCCACACCTCAACTGTGGCAGGTGCCTGAAGGATAAGACCATGCCCCATGTGCCCCTCCCCACACTGGAGGTTCTTAGGGGCTTACACAGGACAAATACAAGGTCAGTAACTTTGGAAAGTTGGCTTTTTATGCAGTTTTTCCATTGCAGTTCCAAGAATGTCCATCGGTGACAAACAAGGTACTTCACACAGGAAATGGGAACTCTTTATTTCAATTAATGTTCTTGGGTTCTGTTCAGGACAGCAGGATGGCCCAGCTCATCTCTCAAATGGCCAAGGAAGAACTGCTGGAGCTGGTCCACATGATTAAAGAGCAGCTGATCTTAATTTTCACTGAAGTCACCAAGTGATGTAACAATTCTGCATATAATTTTGCTTATATAATTCAGTATATAATGCACTGTTCGACTCTGCCATAGATTTTGAAAAATATACAAACCTGTTTTAACCACATTAAAGAGATTTGATAGACAGCTATCAATTACTCAACAGTTTAGGACAATATCAGACACTCCTATAACTTCATTTTAAACTACAAAAAGAACATAAATTCATATAAAATACAACAGATTAAACAAACTTCTCTTTTTCCAAGGAAAAATTAGGTATCAACTCAATCTGCCATAGTGTGAAACATGAATATAAAATAAGTTACCATTAGTAATGCCTGCATTGCTGATCTATGAACTGGTCGAATGAAGTCTTAAAAAAACTATACAGTATTATTGCACTCGTGGCTGTGCAGTGTGGACTGGCCAGCACTGAAACAGGGCTCATTGAGTGTTTGTCCAGGAGGCACAACGTGGCTGCAAGAGAGGCATCCAGCCTGCACCAACAGCAGCTGTCTTCAGTGCAGGCCTTCATGGGTCTGCACCACGTGGCCCGGGAACCACCACCCAATGCCTGTGGAGAGACACCTGGGTTACGGTCCTGCAGCAAGAGCCCTGCAGCACAGCAGCACACCTGCACTGAGCCAGCCCCAGGATGGGGAATCGTAAGCCATGCATTTTGAAAGCCACAGGTGACACAGGGACGTGCAAGTACTTGGTCATAAAGTACCTACAGGATGTGAACTCCACGCTACCAAAAGCCGTGCAGCTTTTGCAGAGGAACAGGGCAGGACACCAGAGCATGACATTGTTCTGCTCTCCAGGGTTAAGCAAGGAATAGACAGCATCCTGTTCCCCAAGGCTCTGGAATTCAACTGGGTTAAAAGCCAGGGAAACCTCAAGCCCCAGGACAAAGGCTATTGTAACGCACAAAGCAGTTTCACTGACATTAGGCCTGCACCACAGTTTCACTGACATGAGGCTTTCTGCCTGTAGTAACACACATTCTCCTGCCTCATGGAATGCCAGCTTCCTGCTCTGAGACAGGCAGAATGAGCCACATCCCAAAACCTCCCACCCAAACAGCCTCTGTGACACCACATGTGGCAGTTTAACATCATGGGAGCTGGTTCTCCAGGAAAACATTTAACTGAACAAACACACAATCCTAAAATCCAGTCTCCAGTGTGCCCGTCTTATGTGGGCAAACGCACTGGAGGAGACTGGAGGAGACTTACGAGAAGTTTCAGTGCTGATTGATGGGGCTATGATCGATGATGGGGCATTGACTCCATGTGCACATTGAGCTTCATCTCGTTATCAAGGATCTGTACAAGCTGCTGCATGGAGGGGAGGTGGCCAGACTCCAGCTTAGACCACACTGGGACATCTAGTGCAGAACACACACGGGAGAGAAACACCATTACACTGGGAGCACCAGAAAACAGGCAGAGCTGCTGTAAACACGGAATTGAAAAGCGCCAGGAAACTCTCTGAGCTGGTACTGATCTATGTTGAGGAAAGCATCTGAATCAACAATGCTTCCAACCTCTGGCTATGCTGAATCCTAGCCCAACTAGGAGAGCAGAGTGTCTAATGCTTCCATTCAGAAGTGTATCATATTGATGGAGAGGTGCAGAACATCCACTGATGTTCCCCTCTACCTGAAAAATCAGTACTGTTGTCCATCAGTACTGATAATCCGGCAATAGTAATGGATTCTTTAGGATTCCAAAGCTAAAGCATGCTGCAGAACAGACAGGAAAAGCGTCTAATTGGAAAGTATATGCCCCTAGCTGATGGTTTCTTATTTAATGCCCATCACACACAAAGAAAGAATATAACACAGTTATTTCAAGGCACCAAATATCCCTCTGAGAAAGTTTTTACAGACCTGTTCTAGAATATCTGACATGTGTATAAATTGCTTTATAAGACTTCTATGATTTTCATTATTTATTCTGATAGGCAACACCTGAAGATCCAAATGGATGGCAATTTCCACATATCACATTTGGGACAAATTTATTGACATCATGCCTCATTCTCCACACCCCACAGCCCTCACATATGTGACACCCCTCAAACAAAGTCTCAGCTCACCATTCAAAGTGATTTCAAAAGCCCCAGTGGACATACACTGGTTCTCAATCATGTTGCTCAGGAAGAAGACCATCATGCAGGCGTACACCTGGAAGGGAAGAGACCCACACAGACCTCAGCCATGTCAGGCACACCTGCTGTTGTCCACAGCTGCCTCTGAACTCCCTGTGTCATTGCTCAAGGAATGTTCCCATCTACAGACACCTCCCCTTCCTCCTTTTACAAACTGCACCTTGCCTTCCCCAGAAAAGCACCAAGCCAGCTCCAACCCCAGCCAACTCACAGCCCTCTGCACCCCTCTGGACCCAGCACAGGCAGCTGCAGGGGGCTGGCAGAGTGACACGGGAACTCCACTGTCCCCAGACACAGCCTGTCACTGTCACAGCAATCTCCAGATCACAGAGCCCAGGGCCCAGCCACAAACAGCAGAGCAAGGCAAGTCACGTGCATAGGACCCTCCTGCACACCTCCAAGCCTTCATCTGGAATTTTCTCTGTGCATGGGTGACTAAGGAGGAAAGGACAGCATCTTCAGCAGTGCAGCTCCTCCCTCACCAACAGCATCTCTCTAATTTCCTTTTCCAGTTCACAGGCACACTCACACAACCTGGCACAGGGACAGCAGCCACGCACTGCAGCCAGGCACGCAGTTGGCCCATTTAATTCAAATGGAAATATTACAGCTTCTGGGCATACAAACTGGCCAGTGAAAGACCCGGGGCACTGGGCAGCTCAGCATGAAGGTCTGTAAATTAGTTTAGTTTAGTGGAATAAATCTAGAACAAGATTACTCTAAATCAGAGTACAAAACACTGAATCCACTGGCATCATCAGTACTGACGCATGGGAATATTCTCCCACAACGTCATGCCAGTCTGCTCTCCAAAAACACCCACAACATTTCAACTTCATTTCTCTAACGCCCTTCTAATTGCTGCCTAATCTATCAGGAGTCTGATGGAAGCATCAACTGCAAAACCATTATGAGACAATAGAGAAGGGAAATGGTAATTTTAACATCAACAATATTGGCTTGAAATGTTCTTCTTGAGCCCTAAAAAATAAAGAACTCTTTTATTGTCTTTGTCAGCACTTTAACCTCAGCTGCCCCTCTACAGTAGCAGCAGCCTGGAAAGAGATCACAGAAGCACATCTGGCTTTGTCAAAAGCATAAAGCACAACTGGTAAGAATTATTCTACCATAAGGCTGCAGCATATGAAAGGTAAATCAGTCAGAACTGAGGGACCCAGAGTGCACCCTCATGAAGTAACTTTGAAGCTGCTTTTTCAGATTAAAAGAAGTATGTCCTTTACCTTGTTTTCCTGGCCCCACTGCCAGATGCTTGGAGCTTGCATGCCAAAGAAAGCAAACGGGTCCTTGCCAACGATGATTAAGCCAATTAATACTAGTTTGAAGACAGACAGGAAGGATGCTATGTGCCTGTTGGAGACAACACACACCAGTGACTGAAAGGTTCAGTTCCTACTTCACCACACACAACTGTAATTCACATCACTAGGAGACAGTACAATCAAATGTTTCAGGGAAGTACAAAACTTTCCAAGGTTTATCTCACTGTAAAAAAAACCCAAACCAAGTCAAACCAACAAAACAAAAAAGCAACAGACATAACAACACCTCCAATAAGGCCCTGCTTCTGCACAGCCCCCCAGAAAGCTACCTTCCTGTAAACCACAGAGAGATTCTTTTGCTCCTCAGCAGACTTCAAACTTCAAATAGGACTTTGCCTTTATGCCTGGATAACAGATTCAGTTTCTAAAGCTGTTCCATATTACACTGACGAGCACCCTTCCTGTGGAGCATTTCCCAGTGATGTGCAACTCCCCAGAGCCAGCCCACACGGAGGCACTGCGCCCCGCAGCCTCCCACCACCACAACCCTGCCAGAAATCAGGCCAACGAGCGCTCCAGGAGCCACCCAGTAACTATGGCATCACTCTCCAGCGTGGGCACACTGCTTTAAGTAACAGGAATGACACTGTTCTGCCACCTTCTGAATTTCTTTGGGCTTTCCCCCCACAGCTGCAGCAAAGGCCATTCCGGCAGCCCCTAACCTGAGGTGAGCTCTCCCTGATTCAGATGTTAACACTGAACTTTCCCTTCCTCTGTGTCCTTGAATCCATTACAGGCATTTGTCACTAAGTGCATAAGCCTGAGCAACAAACTGAATTTATGTCCAGATACAGCATGAAGAAAAGCTAGGAAAATTCACTATTTCAAAAACAACTTATGTAATTTATTTTAGGTTGGATATGACAGGCCTCATCATACAGATATATGGATAGTGATACTTGTATGGAAAACTAAGGCAGCTACCTGGAAGGCAGAAAATCACATACAAGAAAATCATACAAGCATCCCTGTATGCAATCGCAGTAGAAAATCCCCTCAAGATGACATTTTCAGTATTATTTCAGTGTAAGTGCATGTGTTTAGCAGTGGAAAGCAGACAGAGAGCACACAGTAGGAGGCACACGCTCACCTATAGATAGGTTGAGGAAGGTAGTTCTCCCCTTCGATTCGGATGTCTGGGTACCGCTGGCTGATGACCCGCATGTACTCCTCAAACACCCGCCTGTAGCCTCAGGAGACACTGAACACAGACAGCACCGTCACCTCAGCTCCAGGGCCGCGCTGCTCAGCAGCACTCACCCTCCGCAGAACCCCGCCAAGCTAAAACAGAACTCACATTTTTTATGGCTCAGAGAAAACCTCATCTGCAGTGAAATTACACATCACAAATCCCAACAGGTAAACCCTGGGTGTGACACTGATTTGCTCCACATCCCAGCAGACACAGAGCTCTGGAAATACCCACTTAAGCATCAAATCACTCGCTTTCCCTGTAAAAATCTGTTAAGTTACGATTAATTTAGGAAGTCAATGTAAGCAATCCCTTGCTCTGTGCTGAAAAAGTCTTCACATAGAGCCGTCTGAATCCCTCTCTGGGACTGTCCAGACAGGCAATGTCTCTCCCAGCGCCATCTATGTCAGCACGACACGGGAAGTGCAGGAGTTAAATATTAAATATTCCCGAGCTGTCCTCCGCCTCGCCTTTCGGCAGCCGCCTCTATAAAACTGCGGTAAACCGCCGAAGACCCCGAACGCGGCACTTTCCGCTGAGCGTTTCTGCGGTGCCTCGAGGAGCCGCAGGGCCCGCCCAGGCTCGGCGCCGGCCTCCACCGGGCCCTGCGCACCCCGGCGGCCGGGAACCGGAGTGACGAGTGCTCCGGGCCTGCGGAGTTTTTTTCGCCCTGCCAACGGGCTCCGTGCTGCTCCGGGGCTGCCTGAACCTGCTCGGAGCTGCTGACACCATCGGCAACACCGCCGGAATGGTGCAAAGGTGCCCCAAGGCACCGACTGCAATACGGGCACTGCACCAACACAGTACATTACAGACATCGGTTCCTCCCAAACGCTAGTCCCGCACTAGCACAACGCCATACACGGCATTAAAGGGCCCGAAAAGCGCGATTTTATGGCGGGTGGCCATAGACCGGGACCCACTGAAAGAGCCGCCGCCCGCGGCCCGGTGCCGCCTCCCACGCTCCAACAAGGCCGAGCACCCCGACAGGTCGCCTGGGGCGAGGCGGCCCCTGGCCCTGGGGGAGGCCCCTCCACGGACAAGAGCGAGCGAGGCCGCGCCAGCGCTGAGGGAAAAGAAGGGAAGAAAAAGGAACGAGGGAGGGAGAGGCGACGGCCCGGCGGACGCCGCCATTTTGGCCGCCGCCATCTTGGCGGGCGCCCCTCACCAGATCTGAAACTTGAGCAGCGGCCCGGTGGCGTAGGCCATACGCAGCTTCTTCGCCGGCAGCCCGCCGTGCTCCGCCGCCGCGGCGCCGCCGCCGCCCGGTGCCGCCGCCAGCCCCGCCAGCAGCAGCAGCAGCAGCAGCAGCCGCCGCAGCCCCGCCGCTCGCATCTCGCCGCCGCCGCTGAGGCACCGCGCGCGCGCCGCCTCGCCAAGGTCACGCGCGCGGCGGGGCGGGGCCAGGGCCGGAGCCCCGCCCCCTGGCGCCCCCTGGCGGGCACACAGCGCTCGACAGCTCGCTGTTATAAAGGCTCTTTATTTCATCTACAGCCCGTCATCGCATAAAGATCGCATCTCTTCTTAAATATCATAAAGCTATCAAATGTCTTTGTCGTCTTCCCTTCTCCCACCCAAATAAGGAAAAAAAATCTGGTCTAGGCAGTATGTTCTCAGAAAAGGAGCGCATTTCTCGTTGAAACAGCAGCAGAACTGGCTGATGGATACTCATCGCTTGCTTACAGCTTCATGTGCACAAATCTTTAGGAAAACTCTTTTTTAAAGGCAAATGAGCAGAAAATCTGTGGACTGTAGAACCCTTGGTCATCTGCTGAAATGTTTAACAAAACTACATTTTGCATGAACTTTGTGATAGCACCACACTGGAGCTCGAGGAAGATTTAAACACCCAGTTCTAGGTCTTCCAGTTCCTTAAGGAGAGCAGCTTCTTTCTGAATCTTCTCCACCTAGAGCAGAAAATGTCATAGATGTAGCTTATTATAAAATGAACCTGGAATAAATTGTACAGATCTCAATCATACCTGATTCTTCTCCAGCTGTTTGCCAGCAGCAGCCTGTTCTTTCAGCTGCTCAATTGCCTTTAGTTTCTGAAACAAACAAACAAACAAAAATATTGGTGAAACAACAACAGAAAATAAATCTTAGAAGTTGCTGATGTGTCTGGAGGCAGGTCTCTATGGAAAGCACAATCCCTTGACCATCTCCAGATGCTTCACCCAGAATTTCCCACCCACAACCCACATTTCTTTCAGGAATAGAACTTAGGAACAGCAGTACTTCATCTCAGAAACAAACACCAGGCGTTGTCTCACTGAAGGGCTAGATCCAAAACTGGAAATTACTCCATCACCATCCCTCTTCACCACACATTCTCCTCAAAAAGCCTGGAAAGTTAATCCAGAGACTATGAGCAGCAGGAGGCAGCAAGATAAATGAGAAAGATTCTCTAGCCAGAACTTAACAATTCCTGTTCTGGAATTATTTAATGCAAGAATTCTCAGGACTGGCAGTAAACTTTGCACTCAGGCCACAAGGGCACTTGGCAGATCGTTCCCTTGGCAGATGCAGGTCCCAACACCCACGGAAGGCACAGAGCTCCTGTCTGAGCACCAACACATGCCAGGGCACCCTGACCCTCAGCTGGGACTGGCTGCACCTCCACAGCATTCCTGAGGGTCAGCTTTAGAAACTCCTCCCTGTGCTGCCACCTCTGATGGGACCTTCAGGAGCCCTGGCACACGATGGCTGCACAGGTGGGAGGGGGTACAAATCTGGGACAATTCCGTGAAGGTTCCTGCGTGCTCCTGGACTCAGCTCACCTTACACTTGCACTAGGTCTGACAGACCAGCCCTTGCAGGAATACTGTCTGTTAGAAATCTAAGAATCTCTTCGCACCTTTTTCAAATTCTTTATCTTCTTATCCACTTCAGGATCTCCCGTTGTCATGGCTGGCACAGTGTTCTGTAGGGCATTCTGTGGGGTTCTGACCTGGGCAGGGCCTTGGGGGGCATCAGCTTTGGCCTCCTGTAGACACATAAACACAATATAGAAAATACCTTTGATTACAAAGAGAATGAAAAATGTCTTTAATCACTTTAGAGGATCCATTTAATATTCATTCTTTCCCCAGTTTGCTGGACATATTCCAAAATCCAGGATGACTTGCTCTGAGGTACTGCATTATCTATTGATCTGCCTTCCATGGACAAAGGCTTATGTGGAACAGCTCACATGCTGTTTCTTGTTTAATTTCTACTTCCTCAAGGTCCCAACCACACACAGCACAGGGAAACACCAGTTTAAGGGTGATACGACAAATACATACACAAATATTTTACAAAGCAGACTGGGTCATTGTCTGTGAAGCAAAAAGAAAGGGCTCAAAAGCAGTGCTAGAAATTTTTTTGAATAGCATTTAAAGAAATTATTGTGGCAGAGGTTTGTAGTAATTGGAAGGCTAATACCAAAAGCTGACTTTTATCTACCTAGTCAATGAACAGTAAGTACAGAAGTGACAGACAGGCTGTCTCTGGTGAGCCCTAAATACACACCTCAGCCTTGACCTGCAGGGAACACAAAGCACCCACCTGTTCCTCCCTCCTACCTAAAACCAAACCACATTCTGCAGGATGTGAGGAGCCAGAATCACCTTGTCTCCACACTGATTTTAGCTAACATTTGCAGCGGCTCAGCAAAGCTGTTACTACTGAATCACCCTTCTGTAGCTGCTCTTCTCTGGTTAAACTCTCCTGCCCTTCCCACACTGCCACATAAGACTGACCACTGCCTTTGGGGAAGCTAATTAACTAATTAACGTGATTCTTACAACGACGACTTTTGCAGTACCTGTTTAGCAGCTTTCTTAGCTTCGTGCTTCCTCTGATTTTTGAGAGCTATTTTAGACACTGGCTTATCACTGCCTCCCAGCTGGGGTTTCATGTTCTGGGGTGGCTCATCTTCATGCTGCAGGACATGCAAAATGGTTAAAACCCCACATTCCATGTTGGCACAGAAACCCCAAAATCTACCTCAGACAACATCATATGCAAAGATGAAAGAAAAAAGAAAGAAAAAAGAAAAAAGAAAGAAAGTGGAAGAAAAAGTACACACTCCTTGGAACAGCCAAAGAAAGGTGAAAAGGGTTTCAAACTCATCCACTCGAGTATGCATGGGACTACCCCATGTGCCCCAATGATTTCATAGTTTTCCAGTAAGTAAACAAAATCACTGTTTTCTATCTCAGGAAGGAAACAAAATCCAAGAAGAATAACCAATCACAAAATGACTGAAGCCTGGCATTTTGCTGCTGCTGACAGCTTTGTAGTTCAAACTCCTGATGACCAGAGAGGAAGGCTGAGTGCTGGGAGGGGACTTGGGAGGCAGTGAGGGCTGAGGAAGGGGGCTGTTTGGTGTTTTTAAGATAACTCTCAACTGTGGAACTGTATTTTTTTAATGCGTGTGACAAAACTTTTTGCCCATATAAGTAAGGAGAATTATTTTACTGACTGTATCTTTTCCCTACTCCCTCTGCTCAGGGATGGTCTGTGAGAGCAGCCCTCAGCATGGCTAACAACAGACTGCTCACAGTCTGCTGCAAAGCACCGGGCTCAAAATCAAAGCTCTCCGGGACCCAAACACTAAGGGTGCAGCTGTTACATGGAATTAGTTCAACTCAGCCTACTCTGGAAACCTGCAGAAAGAAACTAATTATACAAGCAGATCACTGTACTGAAATGTGTTTAAGCTGCAGCTGACTTGCTGATGATCCAATCTCCAGTAAGTACATTTACCTCATTAAAAACAAAAAAACCCAAGAAAGAATGGCTGTTGGGAGGCTATTCAAGCCCCAGGCTGGCTGGGTTCAGAACTGACAGGGTCAAGTCACCCAGATCAGAGGCTTCTTTCCTAACCAGAGTACTCAATTTCAGCACATGAGTTTAGTGTTCCAGTGCATGTTGCAAAGAGTATTGCAGAAGGTTGCAAATGCTTTGTGAAAGGACAGTGTTTGGGCCAAAGAGATGAGAGCTTTCTAGCATACATTCTTGCAAACTGTGAGCAGAGTGCCAAAGGAGTCACCAAAACCCCTCCGAGCCCCCGCAGCGCTGTCAGCCTGGCTGCTGCTCTCAGGCTGCTCTCAAAAGCGCGCAGATGGCGAGGCCGAGCTCCACGGCGCCGCGGGGCGGGCAGGCAGAGCCCCGGGGCAGGGCACTCACCAGCTTGGAGCTCGCGGCGGGCCGGTGGCGCAGGGCGGGCGGGCGGTACGCCTGCGCGGGGCCGGGCGCGGCGCGGGACGGCTCGCCGGGCACCGCCTGGTACCGCACCGCTCTCTCGGGGAACGCGCCGTCCGGGAAGGGCTGCCAGCACACCTGCCACATCTCCTGGTCCGCCGGCACCTCGCGGGCGTGCAGCACGGAGCCCGTGTAGTGCCAGATCTTGTAGCCGTTGCCGACGCGCAGCCGCGGGGCGCACGTGGCCGTCACGATGTGCTCCCCGTCGGGACACCACGCGAAGTACGTGGAATCCGAGGCCACCGGCTTGGAAATCAGCTTGTAGTTCTTAACGTCCCACACTTCCATCTGTCCCCTGAGGTTCCCAAACCCTGCCAGCACCAGGATGTGTCCGTGGGGGCTGTAGTAGGCAGCGTTGCGAGGCCCGGTGCCAAAATCAAACACGGGGTCACACTTCAGGTTAAAAACCGTGGCTTTGGCAGGCATGAAACCATACACAGCGCAGAACTCGACAGAATTGGGGCTCCAGGCAACATCGTAAATAGGGCCGTTTTTGGCTAAAGGAAAGGGAAGAACATGCAGCTGTTGGGAGACACTGTTTTTTCAGAGCATGCCAAAATAAAATCCATAGTGACTCTTCATGCTTCGCTAAAATGATGCATTCTAATTATTGACGGTGAAAATTAATTCTGCTAACAACAGAGGGAAAAACAACCTTGTATCTTCTGATAACTTTAGTTACAGTTTGCAACAACAACTGCAGTCATTCCAAATTACCTCTGTACGGCCAGCACCAACACTTTAACAGTAAGCATAGCTTGACATGTAAAAAAATTCCGTTTTTTTTTTCCTCAAGTATGACCTCAGGGCCTTCTCAAATTGTCCCACTGGAAACCTGCAAAAACAGGAGTTTTATACCAGCTGGATAATAGCTTCTCTTCTTTTAATCTAAGAAATATTGTGTAGTTCAGCTTTGTAAAGGTCAGCAATAGTGACCTGAGTTATCTTTGGACCATGCCCATGCACAATATTTTATAAGTCAGACTTTAATGTGGGTGAGCACACAAAAACGGCCTTACATGTAATGATCAAAACTTGCTACTGTTAGAAGCTATTCTGGGGGTTGGAACATTAGGATATACTGAAGAATAATGAATTAGTGATGAAAACTCAGGTAAAATACCCCGAGGTAAATACAAACCATATAACTTTTTATCATCTGGGTATATTCACCTATAGTTCAGATAAATGCCAAATGCATTACTGAATCCTTAAATTCAGACTTGACCCAAGATGTTCAAACTGAGTTAAATGGTTCATGTCTGTTGTCACTCTGAAGTCTCATTATCTTTAGAAACAAGGATCACACTGTGTGTTCCCCTTCAAAACCTTTTCAGTGATATTAACCCAATGCAGCTCAGCTACAGAGGTGACAGAAAATGACACTTGGTGACAGCAACAGTGGAGAGATGGGGACAGCTCCATGCAGGCTTCAGAGCTCTGCCAGAGCCTGCAGCAGCACCACATCTTAGTCGAAAATGAAAAGCCCTTTGCAAATGCCAGAGTGGAAAAAAGCTTCAAAATTGCACTTCAAAAAAGATCCAACTCCACAGGCACTCTCAGTCCAAGTGCCAGCACTTGCTTTTATCAGTTTGGACTTTTCCTTGAAAAGGAATAGCTAAATTAAATGAAAAGACTTCCTGTTAAATACAGATGCAGTAGAAATAAAGAACATTTTAGTAGGTATGTAGTTAAACAAGCAGTGCTCTACTTGTAAGCTGGGTCAAAGTACTCCCAAAGAGATTCTACATACTGAGTCATGACCCCAATTCTCCTTCCCCAGGGGAGTTACTATCAAGGGGAAACGGGGCACAGTACTCATCCACAAGTTTTGCAGCAGAAGGCAAACTGGAAATGCTCCCAGCCAGCACTGTTATGGAAGTCACATTCACCCCCAGCAAAGGCAGTCCACGTCACCCCAACCCCAGTGCTCCCAAGCACTCCCAACAAACCAGCCTCTACAATCCCAAGCAGGCCAGATGTTTGCACACAAGAGCAAGAGCTTGAGAGAAGGAAAAAAGACCCCCACAGCAGAAGTTCAGGCATGGATTTCCAGTTAAAGCTAGACACTGGAATTAAGCACATTCATCTGCTGCCCTCCAATATGTCATTTTTAGGTTTTAAAACACTTTCAGTATTACAATACAAAATAAAGGAGTTTTATTTTCCCACAGACTTCGAAACACTGCTGTCACTCTGCCCTGGCTCACTGAGGGCAGTATCTTGCATGTGTTTAAGTGCAGGTAGGACTATTCTGTTTGGTTACACACATTCCTGCCCATTATGGATTCTCAGACATCAACCTGGCTCCATTGTCCAGGTGTTTTCTCAGAAAATGAGTATAGTTCCCTCCCTGTGCACCTGAACACCTTCCCAGTCAAATTATCAGTATGTATTTACTGGAACCTTTATGCATGTATTAACTGAATGCCACTGACATTAAGATGGTAAGTCTATCATAGGTAATAAAATCCAGCTACTGAAAAAAACCCCACACCAACCCAGAAAAAAGCAACATCCCCCTGCAGAGGTAAAAAAAAGAAAAAAAAAAAAAAAGGTGAAGGATTTTTTGTTTAGAGGATTTTGTTCTAACAGTCACTTGATGAGACTGAGGAGCCTGGCAGAGGCAGGAGCTGCAGGGCAGCGGAGCCCCGCCCGGCCCGGCCCCGCCCGGCCCCGCCCGGCCCCGCCCGGACTCACGCAGCTGCACCACGGCGCTCTCCCCGCTGGCCGCCAGGTAGTGCAGCGTCTGCTCGCCGTAGTACGAGGCACCGCTCTTGTCCACCTCGGTGCTGGCAACCACCAGCACGGCCGTGGCTGCGAACACACACACACAGTTACTGCAGCACAGCTGCTGGAAACCACGGCAGCCGCTGCACTAAACACCTGACAGAGCACAACCGGCTCTGCCATGAGCTCCTGCTGGGTGCTTGTGTGGTATCGGTCTCTTTTGAACTGAGCTTTTCCTAAATGCGAACACAAAAGCACTGAACACATTCCTTTCTCTATTCATTTACTGTTAGATCACAAGCAAGTGAACATCCTTTGCGGCTTTTAAAAAAAAATTAAACTATGGCAGAAACCAAACATCCTGATCAATCCTTGACTGAAACATTTCTTCAACATCTTATGTATGCACATCTGTTATCCAAAGCTGTGGGGGGTGCAGAGCAGGGCACTGTCTCACCAGGGCAAGGCCCAGCCTGCCCCTTCCCACAGACACACGCACCCCAAAATGTCTCAAGCAACAATCTTTGCTGTCTCTCACAGTCCCCAAGCATGGTTTCAACACCTTCCTTTACATTCCAAACTATGTGGGTTGAAGGAAAATGATTTGTACAAAACCATTCTGAAACAGCTCACTGCTGACAAACAACAAAGCACAGAGGCCTCTCAGCTCACCCCAGTTATCATATGTATGCATACAGATAATTCTACAGGTAAAGATCATATCATCACATGAACTGTTGTTATGTTTACAATCCAATTTCATTATCGACACAGAGTGCAAAATTATATAGGAATTTGTCATTCAACTGAAAAATTTACCAGCATGTATAGAATATTTTCAAGTACAACACAAAAAATGATGAAAGTCACAGGATAAATGCTGAGCACTCCAGGGTGTGCAGAAATGCACCTCAGCAAAGCATTAATGGCTGCCCTCAGGATTTATCAACATATGCAAATTAAACACAAACCCCACGCAGCAAACAAAGTCAATCCCAAACGAGCACAATATAAAAGTGTCAGTACACAGCTGCTATACCTTTTTTGTTCCACAGCATTGTCACCTTGTCAGCTTTAAAGAAGCTTTTGTTGGCTAGTGCTGACTGCGGGCCCCCGAAGTTGGGGTACTGGTAGAGCCTGACAAAGGACGGAGCACCTTTGCTGCCTGGGACATAAACAGCAACCTGAAACAGCCATGAGATTTCACTGCAGGTTAAAGCCTTGGTAGCCGGGGCATAGTTACTAAAACAGTTACACTAGTACTAAAATCACAGTGTGTTTTTTTTTAAGAAAACAAAAAAAAAAAAAAAACGGTTGGAAGCTGGATCAGAAGTACCTTGGTTGGCTGTGCTCCTGGGGACAGCACAAAATCACTGACCTTCTGCAAATGCAGCTTGTTTGCAATGGTATCTGCCAAGAAAAAGGCCACAGATGTCTGATGTTAATGACAAACCATGTTACCTGGATGTCCTAACCACATCCTGCTGTGGGGCTGTATCCTGCATAACACAGACCAGTAAAGACAATCACAAAGGATCTCTTTTTCTAGGCAAACAACTATTATTTTCCCATTTCACCTACAAAACCAGCTTTAATCAAGCCTATGCCTGAAACTCAGCACTTAGTATCTAGAAGTTCAAAAAGCAAAGGAAGCCTCTGAACCCAAGGTGAATGCAGCCTGTGTTTGAAGCAGATCTTCTTCACCCTATCTGTGCTGGCTTCAGTCACATTCAGGTGCCATCACACCGAGGCAGGGGCTCTCCCCTCACACCTCCATGGGATAACTCTTCCCAACAGGCTGCTCAGGGCTCAGCACAACTGATGGCAACAGCATCACCCCACAGCTCCACTGCAGCCAGGAATGTGCACTGCCAGCAGACATCCTGCTGAGGCTGACATTCCATGCTTCCCACAGCTTGATTAACATCACCAGGGCTAATTCTCAGGAAACTGAACCTCTTGTAGCCCTAATTCTTCTATCAACTTTATATTTAAAACAAAACAAAGAATGCAAAACTAAATACAAAACTAAAACCACATGCTGCTGTTCTCCCCTCAGTTTTCTCTTCACTCCTTTACATTTTTGTTCTAATTAGTTTTTATCTTTCTGCTTTTTTCTTCCCCTTTCCCTTTTAAACACCTATCGACTCCAAATATTCTATCACCAACAGTAAATCTCTGTGGTAAAAATCTTCAGGCTTCACTATTTCATTTTTGCCACCAATTTTTTAATGAGCCATTTTTAGCAATCTATTGACAGAATATGCACAACCCAAGGAAGTAATGGCAGATCACATTTTCTACAAAACAATTTCACGGATCTCATTAAATGAGTAACTATATAGAATAAGGCCTTTTTTACTGAGAATCAGATGCATTTCACATCATGTCAGTCAGTGAAAAGATAAATAAGAAAGTGAAATAATGATTCTGAATTCCAAACTGAAATAAAATGTAGGCAGTATTTAAAAAAAAAGGCAAGCAAATGAAGAAACAAAGAAAAACCTGAAAACAAAAACCACCCCTCAAAAGAAGCAGCATTTATAGAGGGAATTAAATGTAGAGAAATACTCGCATACTGAAGTTGTTGTTTTCAAAGAAGTGCACCTCATTGTTCACATTTCTGGCACAAATGCTTTCATCCTCTGCCCAGCAAGGACACCTGCACATTAAGGGGAAAGTCAGAAACACGAAATGATGCTCATCGTTAGCACTCCAGGATTGTTTTTTCCCTCTACTGTGAACCCACAATGTTCAAACACGATACATTTAATGTGGATAAATGACATCTGCATAGCAAAAATATACAAGTGGACTTAGTTATTGTCTGCTCAGCTTTCCTCTGTGGTGAAAGTGAGAGTGAATTTACAATAAACTACACACAGACACTCACAGGCACAGACTCTGGCTTTCAGTTAGCAGCAGGCATTGCTTTGAAAGCCAACACCACACTAACAGCTCCATTTACCTGGATCAGATTTTGAAAACCACATTTCTTTGTAAACAATTAGCATCTGGAAGGCTTATTTACCAGTTCTGCATCTTTTTCTGCACAAAAGACTTTAAGCATTTTCCAGTTCTCAGATCATGGAGCTGCAGGTTGGGCACCCCGGCTGTGCCATCCTTAGCAGCTGCAAAAAAACATAGTGGTATTTGAGGCTTAAATCTGCTTCACCCCAACATCCCACCTCATGGTTCTGCATGAACATCTCGCAAGCATGCAGCTTCTGCCCCTGAGGGACCAAACCCATGAATGCTGATTGCTGCACCTATTAACCTCAGCCTGCTTGCATAAAGAACTCACATTTGGAGAGCAGGGTTTCTACTCCCCACTGCAAGGCTGCAACCAACACCTGCACAGCTCTTTAATCCAAACCCAAAACCATCCTCAGGGCAAACAACAGAGGCATGTTCTCCACTCCAGTGTTTTGCTCTCACAGGAATGAGGTGATTTTGTCCCTTCCACTGTAGTCACTGCTGCTCTCTCTGCAAGCCATGCAAAACGGTTCTGCTGCCTTTAAGCTGTCTGTACTCTCCTCCTTACCCAGGCTAGCCCAGCTTGCCTGCTGCTGTCAGTGACCCACAGCAGCCCCAGAGCAGCTCACAGCTTGTGATGTTCTCTTACCCTACAGCCTGTCCCAGCTCCCAGTCTCCCCACAGCCTGGCCAGCTCCCAAGGCCCAGCCTTGCCCAGCTCTTCCCTCCCAAGGCAGCATTCACACTGCCTGTGCCTCAGGCAGGACTGCAGCTCTCCGAACCAGGATCTCAAACCGCCCAGGGATGCAGAGCAGGAATAAAGCTCTGGACAGGAAGAACCCTCCAGCCATGGGCCCCAGGCAGGACACAACTCTCCAGGACAGCACACCATGTCCCTTGCCTGCCCAAGAACAGGAGCTGCCTGCAGGGCACACGGCATCAGGACCACTTCCCAAAGCTCAGGAAAGACATGCCTGAGTGACAGAGGGACTGTGAGCACGGGCACTGACCGAGCGTGGGTGAGCATGGCCCACACCAGCTGCTCTCAGAGGCACCCCTCCCTCGGCACTGTGCTCCTGACTGCCCACACAACCTCCTGCGCCTTCCTGCACTGCTCATTTGGCCAACACACGTGGGCTCAAAGCCTCCCAGCTGGCACAAAGCCCCCCCAGCTGGTACAATACTCACTTGCATAGGCCTGCCACGTTGCCAGAACGTTATTCTTTGGCGAGAATTCAAGGCAAACTGTCTTTGGGAGATCAAAGGAATGCAGTAACTCAGCTCTGGTGACATTAAAAACATTGACTCTGGAACCAAAAGATGCTATTTCAATAAAACATGCTTACAATAGTTAATTAATGCTGAGAGAATTGTTCAAGTCTTTGACTCTTCTAGATCTGCTACAAATTTGGCCAATGGAACAAAATTGGAAGAGCTTCCCCTGCCCCCCTTGTTTTTACAAAATTTTTCCAAGAGCACATTTTAAAACCAGACACCCAAGCCTGACAGAAACCACTGGTCAAAACATAATATGTATTTTTGTATGCAGCACATAAGCTCTAAATATGAGAGTGAACTCTATAATGCACCTGACCCTGACCTGTAAAAAAGGAACCTTGTATTGTAATGTTCACAAGGTGAATAGACTCATTATTTTCTGGGCACTCTACTAATAGATTAATCCCAGAGACCAGGTACTGGGAGCCATGAATAAAAAAACAACCAAATAAAAGAGAGCATACCAGACTGCATGGGAATGGGTGCATCGTGGCTGCACCAAGAACACAAAATATTTCATCTGATAAACTCCATTTCAAGTGTACATGCAAACACTTGCATTAACAGCAATCATCTTTACACAGACAAGAGTAAATAAGGCATAACTGATTACATTTCATACAAGCTAAACATTAAGATAATAAAATGCACCCACTTTTCTCCATTGCACCAGGCAAAGAGGGAGCCATCTTTGCTAAAAGCAACAGCTTTGCAATTTTTTCCAGAATCCCTAAAGAAATGAGAAACGTACATAAGTACCCAACAGCGCCACAGTTAAGGTTTTCTCATCAAAAACCAACCCAAGAGCTTTCCTGCTGTGCTCCTGAGGAGCCGTGTGTCACAGTGCAGCCCCTGCTCCCCCTGCCCAGGGACTGCCACCTGGCAGCAAGAGCTCAGGCAAGTGCAAAGCCTTCCAAGCCATCAGTGTTCTGAACTCACTTATACTCACACATTTTTCAATCCCACAGTCTACCCTCACTTTTCAGAAAGCAATTTCTTTAGTGCCAGTGCCAGCAGTACCTTTGGAATGCCACGCTCTCAGTGAAGCTGGGGGGCCCATTCACCATGTACAGCCCCTCGGAGCCTCTCACTGCAGGGGAAACAAACAACTCATTTCAAATGCAGGAAATTGGAAAAGCAGGTGATTTTCTAACTTGTGAACCCTGAGCCATGCACAGTGTTTCCCAGCCTTGCTACAAGGAGATTCCCAGGCACAGCCGGGACACGGCCCTGGAGCTGCCATCCCTGTGCAGGATGGGCCCCAGGGTGGGCAGCCACAGCCCCACAGGAGAGCAGCTCTTCTCACGCCCAAGTACAACTGTACAGCGTTCACGCACAGCACAGCCCCCAGAGACCCTAAGGGAACCCCTGACACACCTGAGGTGTGCCCCAGGACCAGCGCAGCCCTGCTGGACCGTGTTCTCCAGCCCTCCCGTCACGCTCCCCGTTAGGATCCAAACTCACAACAGACGGCAGCGAGCAGCCAAAAATCCCACGAGCAACTGCCGCTCCCACGGGCCCGAGCGCGGGGAAACGGGCTCGTGTTTAAAGCTCACAAATACAGAAAAGGACAATACGCATCCCTTATGTTGAGGGAGTTTAAAAAGTGAGACACGGAAAGGGAACACGCCTCTCGAGAAGCGGCAGCCAAAGCCCGCGGAGCGCAGCGGACACGGCAGCGGCTGCCCGCACGCCCCGGTACCCGCGAGTGAATCACCCGCGGCCGGAGAACGAATCCGCGACACGGGGCCACGAGGGCTCCGCGGGGCGAGGGAGCCGGCGGCGGGGCGGCTGCTCGGGGCAGGACCGGGGCCTCCTCTGGGGCTCCGCTGCTCGCCCTGGCCCAGCGAGCCCTGACCAGCGCCGGGGCCGGCACCGCCAAGAACTCCACGACCGGGGCCGGACTTGGCCACGCCGCGGCAGCGCACGCCGGGGAGGACCGCGCGGCGGAAACCGACGGGCACCGGAGGGGCACCGGAGGGGCCCCGGGCCACCCCACCCCAACTCGGCTGCCATCTCCCGCGCACCGGCCCCGGGCCCGGGCCAGACGCACCTGCGAGCAGCGGCGTGGGCGGCGCCATCTTAGGGCGCGGGCGGAGCGGTGTTTCCGGTTCCGGGGCGGCGGCGGCGAAGCGGCCGCAGCGCGCGCCACGTTACCGGGCGGGGCGGGGCCCGGGGCGCGTGCGCGGGTTGGCGCGCGCGGGCCCCGCCCCCGGCGCGCTCCCGGCGTGCGGCGCGCGCGGTGCTGACGCGGCAGCGGCGGCCGGGCCGGACCGGACCGGGCCGAGCGCGGACATGGTGGCCAAGCAGCGCATCCGCATGGCCAACGAGAAGCACAGCAAGAACATCACCCAGCGGGGGAACGTCGCCAAGACCTCGGTGCGCGGGGCCGGGCCGAGCCGGGCGGGCATGGGCGGGGGTGGCGGGGCCGGGCCGCGCTGCGCTGACGGCGGTGCTGTGCTCGCAGAGAACGGCCCCGGAGGAGAAGGCGTCGGTCGGGCCCTGGCTGTTGGCTCTCTTCATCTTCGTGGTCTGCGGATCAGGTGAGCGGCCGCGCGCGGGCGGACGGGTCCGGCGGCGGCTCGGGCCGGGCATTGCCTCTCCGGGCCCGGTACTGCCCCTCCTGGGCAGGTGCTGCCCCTCGGGGCCCGGTACTGCTCCTCCGGGCCGGGCGCTGCCCCTCGGGGCCCGGTACTTCCCCTCCGGGCCGGGCGCTGCCCCTCGGGGCCCCGAGCCCGCTGCTGGCGCTGCCCGGCGAGCGCTCCCCTCTCCGCTCTCTTGCAGCTATCTTCCAGATCATCCAGAGCATCCGGATGGGCATGTGAGGGGCCGGTGTCGGGCCATGGCCCGCCGGCCCCGGCCGCCGCGGCAGCTGCCGAGGAGCGGCGCGCGGCTCCGGCCGTGTCGCATTCCAGGTCCCTTCACGAGTCATTCCGAGTTTTCTAGCCCGTGCCACAGTGCCTTGAACAGCACCACATGTATAAAGCAATAAAAGTCTGTTGTTGATCTACAATCGTGGACCTACTTATTCGCTGAAGATCCGGCCTGGTCTCTGTAATACGTGGAGCTATACGCGACGTAGGTCCGTAGGAACTGGCATCTGTTTAAACACCGTTCCCAGATCAGTGCCACCCTCGCTGTATAGCTGGAAATGGCTTTATTTGACGCTGGAAGCCAGGATTCCTGTAGAGGCTGGAGCCCGACTGTGCAGCATGTTCCCGAGGAGCCTCTCTCGCTCCGACCCCGCCGTGCATCCTCCCGTGTGCGCCGGGCGGGCCCACTGCAGCATGGGCAGTGCTCGCCGTGCCCACGCTGCGGCACCGCCTGTAGCTTTGTCCTAATCCACGCCAAACGCTTGTCTGTGTAGGGGTAGAGGGGTGTGAGGAGCTGGCACGGCCGGGCAGCAGCTGCTCTGGCAGGACCAGCACTGGAGCTCCGTGGACTGCGGGAGCACCCTGGCCAGACCTGCGGCTCCCCAAGCCTCTCCCGGCCCTGCCTGTGCTGTAAATACTTCTTGGACAACTTTCAACAAGTGGCGATAGTTTTAAATTTGACAATGTTGTGTGGGAATATTGGGTGCGGGGGGGGGACACACGCTGCCTCCCTGCCCACGGTTCTGCTTCTGTATGTGCAGCTCCTGCAGAGTGTGGTGTGTCTTGCAATATATATTTAATCCTATTTAAGGTAAAACCTGCCTTCAACTCAATTTCTTTTAACAATGGATTCAATAATTAACTGCTTCCCTACTGGTGATCACAGTTCCTTCTTCTGTAGACGACTGTAACTTGAGATCACGTGGAAAATGCTGCTATTGATCATATTTCCCTGCTGATGGCCCTGACTCCTGCTGGCTCTGCTGTCTGCGTGGTGACAAAGGTGGTGGGAATTGCTCAGCTGGTGCACGCTGTTGCTAAAGGAAGATTTCTCCAGATTTCTTAGAAGACAAATTTTAAGTCTGGTTACACTAGAAATCATAGAAAACAAAATGGGTTGAGGTTACTGAATTGCCTGTTAGCCGTGAAGGAGCAGATCTGTACGCGTTGTATTTCCATATGGAATCACTGGACTGCTGTGAGCCGGGGCTGCCCAGGGCACGGGGACCTCGTGCTGGGACACCTTGTGCTGTGACAGCGGGGGCAGTCTGTATCATCGCTGATTTTAAATAAAGTTCTTTTCAAACGCAAGCTGTGTTCACTCTGCTGTGGGCAAGGCAGGGCTCTGCTGGCTGTTGAGGCTCGACCATTCACACCGAGCAGGGATTGACTGGCTTTTCCCTGGGAGGAGCCTCTGTGCCATGGGCCAGGCTGGCACCAGGGGCCCGAGCCGGGGCTGCCGAGGCTCTGGGTACGCCCAGCTGCCGCTGCCCTTCGCTCGGGCCCGGCCATCCCCCAGGGGCTCGGCAGGCGCCCTCCTGTCATCCCCTGCCCCTCTGCTCCCGGGGATGGCACGGCGGCCCCGGGTCCGGCTGTGCCAGCGCAGCAGCTGCTCCCGGGCTGTGGGAGCCTTCAGGGTGGTTGTACGAGTTGGTTCTTGGAAGTTCGGTGAATCCTTGCTTTGGTGCGAGCAGCACTGTGCCTGCATTGCGAGGGCCGTGGGCAGCTGCAGTGCCAGAGCTGGGGCTGGGGGCATCTCTGCAGGGCCCTTCTGGCCCCAGCTGTGCTCTGGCTGCACACATCCAGGAACAAATGCTGCAGAACACCACACTTGTTTCTTTCCGAAACCCATCAGAGCAATGCCCGTCTGTTTCCCCTCGTGAGATGCAGTTTGTCGTTGCCAGGCCCCGAGAGCTGAGGCGCTCTGAGGCGCTGCCTGACCCGCGCCACAGCCGCGGCTGCTCGGGCTCCTCCGCGGAGATGAGCCTGCTCAGCTGACGTCACCAGCCACCTGCAACACACTTGTCTCTCAATTATTGCTTTTTCTTTTCCCCTGTGAAGCCTTCTCAAGGCTGGCTGCAGGACTGCGCTTCAGCAGCGCATCAGGAGGGGCACACGGTTTGCTTCCCAAGGCCCTGAGAGCTCCCTGCTGTCCTGCCAGGCCTCTCGCAGCTGCTGGCACTGCACAAAGCGCCGCAGCCACGTCCCCGGCGCCGTGTCCCGCCCATCTGCGCACACGCAGCGCGGAGGGGGCCCGGCAGCGACAGGAGCCGCGTTCTCCAGGAACAGCCTCGTGGAGCGGGGACAGCCCCTGCGCCGAGGCGGGAGCCCGGGACAGGCGGCGGCAGCGTCGCTGGCAGTGACGGCGCGAGGGCCCGAGCGACGGGGAACCGGGCCGAGGCAGCGGATCCTGGAACGGGAACGGGACCGAGAACAGGACCGGGACCGGGAATGGGAACGAGAACGGGAACAGGACCGGGCGGGGGCGGTGCGGGGACAGCCCCGCCCCGCTCCACAGCGCCGCCTCGCGGCCTCCGCAGGTCCCGCCGCGCCATGGGCGGACCCGCCCGCCGCAGCCGGGGAAGGCTCGGGGAAAGGTTCGGGAGGAGGGAAGGGTCTGTGCGGCTCCGTGCTCACCTCACCCCGAACCTGCTCCAGAGCCGCCTCACTGCTGTGCCAGCCTCCTCCTGCAAGCGCTCCCCTCTGAGCCAGGGCCGCGGCCTTGAAGCTCTCCTCAGAAAGCATTTCCTCCGCATCCTCCACTGTTTCCGTAGCTTTTCCCCTCATCTTCTGTCACGTCCGGTCTGAGACGCCGGGCCTAACTCGGAGCCTCTTCTGCCCAGCTTCAGTGCATTCAGAGCGTTCTGTGACACCGCGACTGCAGCCCGCTCCCCACCCGTGCCAAAGCACACGCTGCCGCGAACACAGCAGCTGAATCCTTTATACCAAAGCTATGGAACAATGTTCAAGACACGTGTTAGAGCACCCGCACCCGGCGCGGAGAGCCGGCCCCCGCAGCCAGCTCGGCCCCGGGCCGGCCCAAGCGCGCCCGGCCAGCGGCGGGAGCCGGGCCAAGGACGGTCCCAGCAGCGCCGCCGAGGCTCCCCGGCACTGGTAGCCGCACACCTGCCGACACCGCGGCCGTGTCCCTGTGAGAACTGCTGCTCCTTTTCCTCAGGCAGCCTCTCGACAAGAGCCCGCAGCATTCTCTGACCCTTTCCTACAGTTCACAGGGCTCTCACGAGCCGAGCCGCTGTCCACAGCTGAATACAGCTTATCTCAACGCGAAAACTCAACACAAACCCCCAAAGCAAACCTGACAGGAGCAAAGCGAAGGCTTTCCAACAGCATCAGTTCAATCTTTGTTTCATCCCCTTCTTCAGATTTACTAAATGCTTCTTGCTTTTAAGAAAGCGCCTCTGCTGCGCCGCGGTGCGAAGGATGCACCCATCGCTGCCCCACAGCTCTCACACACGGAGGAACAGGCATTCCCACCCAGGGGAGCAGAGCTGCTCCCTCTGCTCCCAGCAGGAAAACAATCAATCACCACCTGGGGCAGCTTCAGAAAGGTGCCTCTGTTCTGTTTCACTCAAAAGTGAACTGACAGGTACAGAGAATCCTCCAAGAAGTTTTAATCAACTACTCACCTGAGGGACTCTGGCTCCCAGAAATCCCCAATTTGTCCCTTTTTTCTTACTTTACCAGCATCATCCTCATTGCACAGCTGGAGTGAACCACTGATCACACTGCAGAGGAAACGCACATAGCTACTGGAATATTTTGCTTTCTAATCTGTGGCACTAAAGTCTCCCAGCAGTGCTCACAGCACAGGGGTGCAGCAGGCAGAAAATACCAATCCACAGCTAATGGAAAGATCATTTTGGCGTTACTTTAGCAAGAACTTTTCAATAAGCACACAACACAGGCTTTGTTTGAACTGTGCTGAACTGATGCTTACCAGGAGGAGATGCTTCTCTGTTTCCAGGACATGGACACGTCTTTGAGATCTGAAGACACCAAAACTTGCAGTTTCCAATGCTTCCTCGGTTCTTCCTTAGACATAAACCTGAGCAGAGTTAGAGCTGCTCAGGGCTTCAGTACTGAAGCAGACATTCACAGTAGTGACTGAGCAGGCCCAGATGTTTATTCAGAGCTGTCAGTGTGAACCCAAACCCCTAAGGCAGCCACTGACAGCATCAGAAGATGCTTCTCCTAGAAGGGAAGAAACCAGTCTGCTGCATGAAAAGTGGCAACCCTGGCATTGGTCTGTTACTGCCTCACTGACACTACATTTCTCCATTTTGTTCAGAAAAGAGCTACTGATTTTAATTACACTGCAACAACATCTACAGCCAAAAAATTCAACAAAACTGGTTTAATTTCAGAAAATGTGTTAAAATATATATATATATTTGTACATCGATTTGACACACTGCATTAGTTTACACAAATGATGGTCTTTTTTGAAACTGTATTTATGAAATGTACATTTTTAATTTAAATACTCAGTATACACTGCATTTAATCTGCATGTTGCATTTATTAAATACATTAAATCTGCAATGTAACAAAACGTTTTCTGCATACGAAATTCAAAACACCATTTTAAATGAACAAAAGATGGCTCACTTCATTTATTTGTTTTAACAACTAGTGCCTAGCACACTAGCTTAGCTCCACCAACACCAGCTGTTCTTTCTCTTTATTGACATTGTTCACAGACTAGTACATATTACACTAAGAGTGCTGGATAAAAACATGAGGTACGGAAGTGGTTCAAAGATTACAGGTCATGCAGATCATGCGAGACAGCAAAGAAAGTTGTGAATGAGAAAACACTAAATAAAAATACATAAAGAATGTGCATTATAAAATTTAAAAAAAAAAAAAACCAAAACAACAAAACAAAAAACCAACAACCAACTCAATTATACAGCTTTGCTTCTTTGGTTACAAAGTAGGTTGAACAATTTCACAGCTTTTTATTCCCACCCAAAAAACCAAACCAAAAACGAAATGTCAAAAAGCAGAGGAATCATGGCCCCCTTCTCTCTATTAAAAAGTAGAAACAGAAATGAGCAAAGTTTTCTTCATCAAAATAGCCCATCACTTATTTATTATATCACAAGGACTGGTGACTACCTGTACAGATGCACTATGGTCTTCATACTTACACTCTATACAAAATTTACATTCAAGCTGGATCTTTACTACCGTAAATAAATACCAAAGGTCAATTGCCATTAGTGTTAGAAATACGCCAGGATTCTTTGTTCAATTATTGCCTAGACATTGTATCTATTAACGCAATCCCATCTATCATTTTACCCATACAGAGGTTTATTAAAAAAAAAAAATTCAAAAGTTCTGTGACATTGTTCATGTACATTATGAAAATAGCAGCCCTGTAATAAATAAAACAAATAAAGGAAACTAACATAGGCAAATGTTACTTATATGAAAAGAACAGTGGCTCTGGAGAGGAATTGCTGCTCCTTACCAGCCAGCGAGGCTCAGAGCAGCCCGGGAGCGATGGGACCCTCGGAGAGCGCGCGGGCCGTGGCAGAGCTGGGTGCGCGGCCGGGCCCGGCGCGGGCTCCGTGCGCAGTGCGGGCACGGCCTGCGCCGCAGCAGCGGGTGATTGTCTAATACTGACAAGGCCAAACACACACACAAGCAGGCTGCTCGCTCGGCGGGCCGGCGCTGGCGCGGACGGGCCGGCTCACGCCGAGGACACGTTGGGCTGCGGCGGCTGCGCGGGCTGCGCCTGCGACGCGCTGCTGGGGGCGGCCTGTTGGCTTGACAGCTGCGATAACTGATCGTTGTTGGAAAGGGATTTCAACAGTGCATTTTCTCGTTCAAGTAAAGAGTTTCTTTCAACTAATTCTTTTATTTGTTCCTTCAGAACTTCCACTTCTTCTCTCACTGCATACATCAAATGGCTTTTCACTAGATCCTGCAAAGAACAAGTGGACGGTTACACCACGGGGAAGAACAAGTTTCCTTCACCCCAGCCCCAGAACTTACTGCTTTCACTGCAGTAAGCCTGGGAGAAAAAAGCACTCATCACCAAACATTTATGAATAAATCAGCCTTTGACCACAAACAACCCAGCCCTTATGTGAAGTGGGCCTGATATGAAAAGCTTTGTCTCCAGCACTCCAGTCACTTCAGTTCTGCGGAAGCCAAGGAGAAGAGTGATGCGCCAGCTCCTCAGAAGGAAAGCACCTGCTCTGATGCTGTCACCTGGGGTTATGGGTCTGTGGAACGCAGGCCCAGCCACTGAGGCGTGTGAGAACCAAATCAACAAGAAAGCTTTTACACCATCACAAGCAAAAATCCAACAGCTCTAACGGAAGCTGAACAGTGTGTTAAGGATGACCCTTCAGAAAAACTAGTAATGAACTTGGCTAGAGTAATATGCACTCTATTTTCAGCACTCCTACAAGTTCAATCACCTTGCTCACAGCAATTTGTAAGAAAATTAACTGAAAAACATTTCTAGGCCAACAGTAAAAGCAATAATGGTTTGTGGTCATTCACAGATGATACAGAAAATCCTTTATTGATGCTCTCAGTCTTACCCACCTGGAGGGATATCACAGCCTCACAGAAGCACAATAAAGCAGGAAACTTATGTTCAGTGATGAGCCACATTAATTCTATTAGAAATAACAACTTATATTTTACTTACCATTGCCTGTTCTATTTTGTTGTCAATGGCAACAACACTTGCACCAGAGGCACTGTAAATACAACGAGAAAACTCCGTGAGTGTTATTGTATCACTCGGGTAAAACTGTGCACCTGCAGGGCTCCTAGATCATGCTGTCACTGGAAGGCTGAAGATTAGAGTCAAGAATCCAGTACACACTCACAGGGGGGTGTCCCATGTCCCTCCCACACCCCCATTCAGTTGCCCAGCACAGTTGTGACTCACAAGAAACACTGCTCCTTCAGTTTATATCTTGTCACACTGGGCTTATGACACCCATAACCATAAAAATGCATTAGAATAAACACTAAATCAACTGCTTTAATTCCTGGCCTCATTTACCAGCTTTCTTCACTGAGGGAAAAAAAAATTCATGGGATATTCATCAGATTCTTACCACTAGCATTATTTCTTCCCAACTGTTTTTATAAAGCAATGAAGAAAACACCCTGTTTTAATATCTGTTCTCTGGACTCACTAGAGTCCACCTTCCAGGTAAGGAGCTCCTGGCACAGCACTGCCCCTGCAGTCTGTGGCAGCAGCCGGCAGGAGGGCAAGGCAGGACCAGAGCCCTGAGCCTGCAGCCACTTCCCGGCTTGCAGTGAATTCTGCCTGGATCCTGTCTGACAGCTGACAAACACACGGCCGTGGGTCACAGCTAGGGCCAGGTTTGTTCCACAGGCACACTGGTGCAGGGCATCTACCAGCACACCTCAGCACGCTGTGAGGATGTTAATTCCTGCGCCAACAGGATCCCAAACTGGGATCTCTGCAGCCTGTGCGACAGAAACGCAGCCCTCAATAGCCAGGGTCCGTTTCCAAGTCACGCCAGAGGCACAGAAGCCAAGCTGGATCTCAGCAGGCCGGGGGTGCCCTGCTCCCCCACAGACGCTGGTTTCTCCCTTCAGAGAGGAGCTGTGGCTCTCCCCAGGGCACGCAGGGCTGCAGCCTGCAGCAGCCACCGCCCCACCCTCCACATCAGCCTCCCAGCCCGGGTCTCAGGGTCCCATTTCCCACCCAGCCCCGGTCTGACACAGACAGGAGCTCCTGGGCTGTGACAGCCCCACCACTGAGAGCTGCTGATAACACTCCCAGCCACGCACATGGCTATCAGCAGTGCGCAGCCACCTTCAGTAGAGTTAACACGGGGAAACTGCAAGCGTTGCAGTCATGCTGGAAAACTCACCTCTCACCAAAACCAAGTGTTAAGAAAAAAAATCACTCAAGGCTTTTTACAAAGAGTATGGCAATGTGCTCAGCAGTACTAGTCACAGATGCGAAACACAGCTCAGCTCCTGAAAAGTGATACTGACCAGAGAAGTTAATTTTAAGGGCTCCCACAGAACCATCAGCACTAGAACTGGGCTTTTACAAGCAGAGGGCATCAGGTTTGCAGACTGGGGAAGTAACAGCCTCTATTTCTACCGAACCAATCTTGAAACCCAAAGCAAAAGCACTGAATATCCATTTCAGAAGAAAATTGTTCCAATCTCTTACTGTGTTCTAAGCCTGTTCCAAACCCTATCTATGGTAAACCTCCTCAGAATAAAAGCTATTTATAACTCATGCCAAGGGAAGCATGCCTTTTTATGCTGAGTTAACATATGTCAGACTCATCTAACACTGTCAGAAGTATCTGTGTTCATGAACCACAAAATCCCCAAGACCCCATGTCCTCTCACAGTCCTTCATGGGCACCACTCTACAGATCAGATGAGGCAGCTCTGAAGAGGTAACAAGAGGAGGACAATTAAAGCAAACTGCACACTTGGCAGTGGGATCTCCTTCCCCATCTCTGCACCATAATCGTACAACTTTTGTCAAGATCCATCTAGTCAAACTTGAGATTGGAACTTTGTTCTTCTATCCCTGTTTCAGCTACTTTGTAGTGTGATTATTTAAAACAACAAACCCCACTACATGACTCTAAGTAAAGGCATTCAAGCAGTCGCTTTCATGAGAAAGACAGGCAGCCTTCCCTCAGCCTCCCAAAGAGCTGTAGCTGCATGGCACACTGCAGAGGCACCTTTCCTCTGTGTACCTTGTGCTCTGAGCTGCTCTCTGCCTGTTGGGTGGGTGTAGGAGCTGTCCCTCCCTGCAGTGTGACTGGAAAGAGCCAGGGAAACCACTGCTTTACCATACACACCCCACACACCCACAGTGCTGAAAGCTCTAAGCAGCTTTATACACTACTCCGTAAAGTTCTTGCTGCCCTCATTCCCAGAGCAGCTGAGTCTGGATTCCAGCCCTGCTCCCTGTACACGTCCTCAGTCCCAACTGCAGCAGGCAGAGGCTGGCACCACGCAGACCCCTCCTCACCCACCCAGGAGAAGCTCCACACTGACACCGGGTGCCCCAGTTTGCAATCAGGATAAAAACAGCTGACTATTCTTCATGTCACTTTCTCAAAGCAGATGAGAATTAGATGCTATGGTCGCACAATCCCACAGGATTTTGTTCATCTGACAGTGCTCCCAATACCAAGCAGCTCCTATGGGACATTCATGAGCAGAGCCCTCCAGTGACAGCTGCTCTCATGGGAAACTCCAAACACGCTGCCAAATCTTAAAATTTTGTATATTTTTCTCAAATCCTAAACTCTCGACATCAAATTCCAGTTTGCATAAAAATATTTTTATCCCATGTCTGCAGAATGGCATTTATAAATACAATCTAGTCCTTATGAAAAGGCCAGGAAGAAATCCAAAATACCCCTTAAACAAGTCTTTTTGGATGACTGAGTGGAGAGAGAGTCTGACACATTCTGTGAGTGCACTATCCACTGCAGAGCCAATGCCTCAACTTGCAAATCCTGGAATCAGAAGAGGAAAGACACCATTTAGCTCTTGTAAAAAAAGACCAATTGCTGATTGCTCCAAGAGCTACAGAAGTCTGACAACTATTGTCAAAACTGCAAAAAACTCCACATCAAGTACCACAGGGCAGATTAAGGGGTGCATTAGGCATGTAATACTTGTTTTTAACAGCAAAACCCCCATCCCATACTGAGCTTCTGCAGCCCACAAAGTATCAGATACACTGAACATGGCACACTTCATTTTGACTTGGACCTCGCAGTTAAGGCCACGACCACAGAGGCTCGACCCAAAAGGATGCTATATTGTTACACCAAGTTCACACTGAAGCCCACAAGGTACATGGCAAGATTTACAATCAGCAATAACATCAAAGGTGCCCCAAGCACAGTTTGTCATTCCCAGAGATGGAGAGTAATCCCAGTGTTTTCCTACCTTAAACACCAGGTAGACAAAACCCCATTTTGTCAGAGAAATCCTCATTTCGATGGTTTAAAAAAAATCTCAGCGGCTTTTGCTTTACCTATTAAATTGTCTTTATCTCAGCTGACACGTTCTCTCACTTTTCGCATTGTGGGAGAAGGGGGAGCTGAGCGAGTTGCTGCACGGGGCTTAGTGCCAGCAGGATTAAACCGAAACAGCCTTTTTTGGCACCCAGCATGGGCCTGGAAGGGTTTGAGGTAAGGATAGATTTGACTGGGATGTTCTAGACTGAATGGATTGCTGTTCCTTCTGTGCAGCTATTGCCTGGAAGCTCCTGTGTTTGCCGTGGGCCTGCTTGCCTGAGTCTCTCAGAGCCCATTGCTTGCTAGCGGCCATCCTTTGCTCTCCCTGCTGCCACACTGCTCCTTATCACCTCACTGCTGTGCCTGCAACACTTGGTAACAGCCACCAACTTCTATGTGCCTGGGCTGGCAGGTGCCCAGGAAGTGCTGCCACACTGGGCAGGCCGGAGCTCCAGCCCTGTGGTCATTTATTCCTTCCCCTCATTGTTTACTCATTTATGAGCTACTGTCTTAGCACTGGGTGAGCTATTCAGTCTACCCAGAGAAATCTTTTCTATTCTTGAAAGAGTTAATGTCTATTTAATTAGCTCCATCCCATAAAGAGATTTTATAATGATAGCATCCCAAGCAGTCCAATCACCTATCCAGCCTGGAAAGAGAATCTGTGTGACTATTGCAGACTTCCATTATTGTTCTTTGTCAAAGCCATGTGAGAATGTGCAACAACCTGAGGCAGTGAACTCACTGCCTCAGGAGTTCCCACACACACTTTGAGTTAATTTATATTGTGAAGGATTAATGCTTCACACATAAATGCAATGGAAACATAAATCCTACTACTTTAAATTCAAGATTCCTAATAATGTCTGTGCTTTAGGCAGACCCACCTAAAGCTGTGCACCTTTACTGTGCAAGGACAACCCAGGCCCAGAAGAGCAACCACCCAGACTCACGTGGACATGCCAAGAAGCCACTATTCCCCTTCTTAAATCACATCAGCTGAAAAAACCAACACGTGAGACTTGTGCCTCCAGCAACACCTATGCAAGCACTGCGCATGAAAACATCCCTGCTAATGTGTCAGTAACAACAGCATCTCCCCGACACTTACTGGTCTGAGTGCCACCAGCGCTCTTCCTGCCACAGCGTGTTGGTGAAAAATAAAATAGTTTCTATTCACTGGAGCAATTCAGCAATCTCTTTCTCTCTATTGCAGTATCATGTGTCTACCTATGCCGATTTCAGCAGGTCCCTGGAGACAGTGACTCATAGGGGAATAATCCATATTTGTTAGAAAAAAATACTAGAATTACACAGAAAGATTTTCTGTTTACCCTGAAGTCTCCTAAGTCAAGCCCCTCAGGTTCACAAAGTACTTCTGAAAGAACTGCAAAATGTAATTAAGAGCTCACTGCCAGCAGCCTCATGGTCCTGGTGCTCTGCAGTGTGTCAACCTCCACATTTTGTGATGGGCAAACAAAGGGACAAGTCACACAAGTTTCTTGTTTTCACAGCAGCAATTTTTCTTTCCCAAACCAGAGATGCCAAAACGAAGCCCCAGGCCATGTTCTTGTTAGAGCCCCCACTGTGTCCTGCCCAGCTCCATCCTGCAAGGGTCCCACCACCAGCTGCACTGCTCACTGATGGCCCTGGTGCTCCCTCCACCAGCTTTTACTGCAAGTTTATAGCTGACAGCCTCTCAGTTTCAGTCATCCAGTGAAGGAAAGCTGCCTAATGTGACCTTAAAATCCAGTAACTGGGGTATAAATGCAAAACCTGCCAAATCCCATCCAAGACTTTGGAATTTGAATGGATTATAAGTTTAAAACACGTATCTATCCTGATGAATTGCATTCTATGTTCTCACAAATGCTTGTTTCTACACAAAGAGTTCACTGGCAAAGATGCAAGGTTATTTTAAAGGTAACCATTTACATTCTTCTATCTGAATTTAATGTTTTATATCCCGCATTTCCAGCATTTGCTTCAGGCATTGTTCATAAACATCAGATTTGTGAATCCTCTATCTTAATAATTAATTATTTGATTTTAGGGTCTTTTGAATTAGCTTCCTCATCTTAAGACTTATGTTGAGGCATGAAAATAGGAAAACAGCTGAAGGCTAGACCACAAAGTGACCTTTTGGTCTACAAACCAAATGTGTATTCTAAGCCCTGAAGTTCGTTCCAGTGAAATAACAAAGTCCTTGAAACCTAAATACCAACTCTGTTCCATAAATACAGGGAAGTGGCATCATCCAGAGCTTGAAGCAAAAACATAAATTCGTCCAACTTACTGCTGAAAAAGGAAGATGCGCTTTGAAACTGAGCTTAATGCCAGCACCCCAGCAATACAAAATAATTTTTTAAAAAAGAGCAGAACACTAAGCATTACTTATAACCTTCATCATTGTGCAGTATACAAACTGTTGCCAAGCAAACTTTAAAGGATTCAGTTGAGCTGTGCAAGTTGAGAAGCCTTTCAAGTCAAATACAGCCAGGACAGTGACGAAATGGTTATCAATACTTCAACAGCCAAACAAAATTTACATTCTACACAGCTTGTTAAGCAGAAGTTTTGACAAGCCAGAGCAGCACAAGGCATTAAATCACATCATCACTAGGACTTTGACTTAATGCTGACAAAAAAAAAATCCCTCAAAATCATTAAAGCACAGGAGAGAAACAGTTTGCAGCTACTGATGAATTAGTAATGCACCTCTCTCAAGTCCTATCCATGCCAGATAAGACTTTGTTGCACTTCACTGCAGTTTCTCACCATGAGTTCAATGCTAACCTTGGAGATTTACTTTGTCCTTGTCACAGTTCACCTATGTTCCCCATCCAGCTTTACTTGAGCAGAATGAAAGTAAGCCAGAAAGCTTTTTTTCCTGGTTTAAAGATGTATATATATATATATACACATATATCTTAACTTTGCCAAAACTGTGTTTAAATGTAGTATTTTCACGATATGTTTTCTGACATAGGACTCAATGCCAAAAAGTTTCCTCTTTTGGAAAAGGAAACGGAATATTTAGGCAAAGGTCGCCTAGGAGCTGACTAGCATTAAACTCTGAGCTTACACATCATGTATGATACATGCATAATGGAAGGAAGAAGAAAAAAAAGTCATGTCATATTTTGGAGTTTAGTTCCATGTTTCAGAACAAACACTTCACTTCCATGACCGCTTTCACCTCTTCAAACTGCAGAAGCCCAATATGGAGTTGTGAACACAGGCAGCAGTTGTGTGCAAACAACAACAATGAGAAACTTGCACAGAGCAAAGCGGTTCATGCATACCTCAGCATGTATGCATTCCATACTCAAGCATCCATACCTATCCCCGGTGGTCTTTGACTCGTGTAACTTGTTGAAATGGAACGCTTGGTAGAATGCAGTTGACGGATTCCTATGAGATCCAAGAATCAGACAGACATATTGAAAATGGGTACGTAATAAAAATACCAACACACTTCATTCAACCTGCATTACAAAGTGAATTAGCTGTCCAGACAGGTTAAACTAATATTTGAAAGGCCCCACTGTTTCTGTGAGTTTGCATTAAGGACACAAGGATCCAAAACAAAATAGTAATTCTCCAGCCCTATGGATTTTCAGGCTATAGCAAGCTGCTCCTTTACAAAGATGAGACTGTAAGGTCAACAATAAGACCTCTCCTGTCCTGCTGGCAACACTGTGTAGTTTAGCTAACCACCACCCTAATGCCAAACATACCTAAACCCAAGAGACACCTTTCCCATTTTTGGTATGCTCCAGACAACCTCTACACACAGTGCCCAGTGTTTCCATCCTACTTAACCCCCTGCTTTGTACTCAAAACAGATGATTCCTTCAAGGGGACCTGGAAGTCAGAGCTCAATACACCACATTCAAACTATGACAGATGAAGTTACAACTGACAAACAGATCCAGCTAGAAATGAGAAATGGAACATCAAGTACCTTTGTAAGCACCTATCAGCCACCTTGCCCTTGCCGAGGCGCAAGAGGGCAAGGGCTGCTGGAGCCCCTGCCCTGCACTCCCCAGAGTGCTCTCACAGCCACAAGCCCAGAGCACAGTCCCCTTCTCACTGAAAACCCTACACTGAGGCTGCCCGGCCCTCCCGCCTCAGCCCCACCATGGCAACTACACTGACAGTGGAATTAGACAATTCTACTTCTCCAAAGCCTCATCTGAACATTTGTTGTGAAGTGGATACTGGATGAAGCACACACTTCTCTGCTGCCAGTGGCTGCAGCAGCGATATACTGAAGCTTAGAAACTCCCTTCCTCAACTGCTCTTCTTCACATGGGCAGAGCTGCACCAGTCCTAGAGACAAATGCAACAGCCTTGCTGAAAGATCTTCAGAAATGCAAACATAAGCTCAAATTCCTTTTAGAATCTGTTTTAAAACAGGATGCTTATATCACATTGGAAGCACAGGTATCAATCCCTTTTTTAAGTTAACGGCAAGAATATTTCTAAAAACAACAGTCTTCAAGTTACTCTAATATTTCAACTGAAATACAATTACTGCATAATAAAAATCACATAAAATAAAACAAAAACATCACAGAGGCAGCACCATAACAAAACACTATCAGAAGTAATTAGATTCTCATGGCAGGTGTATACCAAAAATCTTGGAAGGATAGTGGTATTTGTGTATCAGCAATGATCAGCAAGTGTCTGAGTTTAAAGTGCCTGTCACTCCTCCCACCTTCAGCACTGTACCCTTCAATAAAAGAAAATTCACACAAGTCTGGAATTTAGCTTAAAACCTGCTACAGAAGTTGCTTGATTGAAACTGATAAACACCATCCTCTATGTTGGTAATATCCACATTTTCCTAAGAAGCACTGCACACAACTCAACAAATAATTACAGGAAGAGCAACACAATAGCTAAAGGACATTTGTGTAATAGGACTTTACATGTGGAAAACAACTGGCATCTGCAGATCAGGAGAGCACTCCAGGCCCAGGCTCTTCTTTCTAACGCAGCTGTCAGGAGCATGTACAGTCCCTTCCTCGGAATGAGGCTGTAAATAGAAAGTCATTCAACTTCCAAGATAAATTTACTTGTAGCATATAAAGTCACGTTGCTACTCTTAGGTATAAAAAGTGGTTTATAACACACAGCATGTATTCCATATAGTTTATTTTTGTACTGATACACTCTATGCTCTGTATTTGTGTACTGTTTTTAAGCAAGCATCTGAAAAGATATGGGAAAATTTTCCTTATTAGATTCTTATTTGTAACCCCTACTGTTGAAATTGCTTTTGCATTACTTCTGACAAGTAAGAGAATTTTTTCTACTCCACAGCTATATATTTTAAAAATAATTAATTGGGGTGTGTGTACCTAAACAGGAAAAGTAAATCCACAGAGGCATCATGAACGATACCTCACATGCAGATCTGAACTAATATGACTGAGTTTCAGACTGCTGAGGCATCTAGTTTAACCATAAGAAACAGTGAAAGGCTAGAGAACAACTAAAATGCCTTTCTGCTTGAAGGAACAACTGAGAAAACAGCTTACAGGAGCACTAAAGCCTAGCCTGCGGCTGCTGTGCCACAGCTGGAGCCCCACAAGTCGTGCTGACACTGCCCTAAGTGAATGCAGGGACAGCCTGGACCAGAAAAGCACACTGCCTAGGTCTCCTTCCGGGCAGAATGCCAGGGCTGAGGGCAGGACTCAGTCCCACTCCTTGCAGATTGATGCAGAGGAACTGAGAGCCACACAGGACAGAAATGTCCCAGATGCTGACCCAGAGAAAGAGCAAGCACCTTCCACAGAAGGTGCTCCAGAACTTCTCTTCCTCCATCTCTGGTGAGAGAGATCAGGTATCCCCAAGGGTACACGGGCTGATTTCATTCCCAGCTTAGTACACTTAAACATCTGAAGCGTATTTCAAGTGGCCAAAAATGCCTCGATGTCTCTCTAAACAAGTCCTACAACATATACTGCATTTATGTTCTTTAAAAGCTCATGAATGCAAATATTCTCAACTCACTCCCACACTCTTGTTTCTAAGAACAGTTTTCACACAACAGAAAATTTGATCCAAATTTAAAGAAGGAGACCTTACTCAGTTCTCTGAATGCCCAGGACATAAAGCTGTCCCTTTAAAAGGGAAGCCTAGACCTCATCCCAAGTCTCATGTCACTGTTGGAAGTGTATCCTTCCACTGCAAATCATCTGGACAATATGCCAAGTACAAACTTCATCCTTGAAGGCTCTGTTTGCTAGAAACCATGCCTGTGAAAGCTGGCAAATCATCAGGTATACAGATAAATGCCTTTTGGTTCAAGTAATGATACTGGCTTTGGACTGTGTATCAGCCTGACCACAGATGCCTTTTGACCAGCTACTTCCTTTGAAAGAAATAGTAACATCATTGTCCACGAACAAGTCCCAGTCTTCAAACTACTGACCAACCTCAGAAACTGAGGGCAACAACAAGAACAACACAAGTAAAATAGCACATTTTTCCCAGTAAAAAATCAATATCAATTCAGACAGTTCTCTCACAACCTGAGTTATTTTCTTTAGATTTGAGAATAGGAATGACGCAAAACATTCAAAAGGCCCAACCACCTGTCTTTGAAGAACACGAGAACAACAGGTCAGACCATCCACACTCAGTACCTCTAAGGAAAACCAAAGAAGAACAGAAGCACATATTCACAACCCAGACAGAAGCAAGCACACATGGGTGACCTTTACAGAAGCTCACTTCAGCCATAATTCCCTCTGAGAACAATTAACAGGTCTCATATAGAAAGCCACAGGAGATGTGACCGTGTCATAAAATTAGTTGCACTTTTAATGCCACCTTGCGTGACATTTTTGTTGGTAACAAAAGGCTGTTTACTGGGGTACTGACTATGACCTGCAATGGACACTGATTACAGCTGCTCTCAAAATTACGGACTTGGCAGGGTTCATCTGAGATCTGGAAGAGGGATTTGATGATCACTTGATCACAATTTATCAAGAAGCTTGCAGCATAGTTTATGGCATTTTGAGATTATGTTTACACTAGTAACATAATTCCTTCTCTATCCTTCTCCATCTCCTTTTAAAAGGTGTTTCACTTTATTTTTAGCACCTTCTATTTAAAGCAGCTGCAACTTTGAATTAGCTTTCTTTCGTAAGACTCGATCTACAGTAACTGGAGCACAAAGCTTTGCAGGGGAAAACTAGCAGGGACTAAATGTGGGGGAGTCAGTGCAAAACTAAGGAAAATAACATCTCAAGCGGTGTTTAATTGCATATTCTGTTCATGCAGTTCCTCAAAGCCATTATACCTGCTATACACACCCAGAAGGCCAGCAAGAATTCAGAGATTTAACACTCAGTTTTAGGTGTATTGTAGCTACAGATAAGAGGAAGGGCTGATTCAATGACCAACCCACATGACAGTTTTTGGGACAGCGGCTCTCAAATACCACAATGGATTTAAAGGGGCTTCACATGCTACTACAAAACAAACATATTGTAACAGCATAGAGAAAGCACACTGCAGGGAACTGATCTTCACTGGATAAACCAAAAGCAGTAGCCCATACTTCTTCACCTTGCTCTCAAAAGAAGATTTTGGCAAATAATTTCCTGCAGTGATCAGAAGTCTCTAAGGAGAACAAAACACAGACAACTGCCTCAAATACACAGAATATGAAGTCTGGCAGAGGCATTTCACTGACCACTTCCCTGCTCTGTTGAAACACTGGCATCAAGCTTCCCCTGCTCTGAGTCGGCTTGAGTATTTAAAAACAATACCAGGAATATTTTCCAAATCCTACCAAGGTTATTACTTGCTTGATGTAATTATGTGATTTTAATAAATAACAAAAAAAAAGTTTCTTTATTACCTATACTGGGTCATAACCCTACACTAATTCTGAAGCAGCTTTGCTGAAGAGTTCAAATAGTGAATTCTAGTATGACTATTTAATACTAATCAGAGAAAGAATACAACAATTTCTAAGTATCTTGTTATTCCTGGTTTCAACAGCTGCAGCTCAAAGCTCTGGAGTCCAGTTCTCTTGAGTCCCACAGATTGGTCCCCAAGGCTCAGGAGTGCTGCACACAACTGTAATCACAACAGCTTTATGATTTCCAGATCCAGTGATGACCCTTTCCATCCTCAGGCTCTCCTGCTCCTCCTGTCCCAGACAGCACTGCCACAGACAAGGTAATTAACACAGCACCTGCTAATGGAGCACGGCTCTTCTGTGAAGGCTGCCAGTCAGGCTGAACTTTAATTACTTCATCTCACCAACTGTGTGAGGACTAATCTGAGAGCTTCTGTTCTTAAATCAAAATATGTAACAAGTGTAAGATTTTTTGTACTAACGATTTGTCTTCTCACTGGACATAATCAACCTTCAGTTCTTGGAGGGAGGATACAGAACAAAGTAGTTCACACGATGCACAGCTTGGCTTCCAGGCAAAAAAAATCTACAGCAGATCACATTTTCAGAGAGAAACTTATAGATTACAAGCTGATAACAGCAATGCAGAAAGTCTGCCTGGTCTAGTCAGGGATTCTTGCCTCTATCAAGTAGCTTTCAAAAAAAGCCATAGAAAAACACACCAATATTATCCATGTTTGAATGAACTGAGAAAAGTTAAAAAAAACCCAAAAAACAAAAAACCAAACAAAGTCTTATTGATAATAACACCCATGGTCACAACAAACACCTTGAACTCCATAAGGAGTGGAGCCCTTCAGCATCTACTGATACCTGCCAAAGAATATCACTATGCCATCATACTCTCCTGCAAATTACCCCATCCATTCAAGAGAGCAAGCTCTGAGTGCTGCTACCCAGCAGACCCTGATATGCTCGTATAAAGGAGGGAGCAAAATAATAAATTCAGCATTTCTGAAATAAAAAAAAAAAATCACATTTGCTAGTATTGCATTATAGGTCAAAAAATCTGCAAAACTCCTCAAAATTATTGACTTTTATACAACATGGCTGGTAAAGAAAATGCATGTATTTGTATGTATGAACCTGTTATTGAAGATGATCAGGCTCCTGCTGCCTGTGATGCCCACAAAACATGATTTTCTCAAACACAGTGATAAAGGGAAAGGTGCCCATGATTTCTGATGAAAACTGGCCCTGCATAGTGGAACAGGGCTTGAATACTCATTCTCAAATAAAACTGCACTAAAATGAGATTTCCCTCTCCCCCCCCCCACTAAGTTGCAGTGACACTTTCAGCTATTTCAGTCATCTATAAATACAAATGGGTCCTGTTTTTTGACAACAAAATATTTCAGTATCTGGGGGGAGGGGGGGGGGAATGAGCGGATAAAACAGCTTCAAGCAGACTCAGATGAATCCCACCTGTCCTACTCATGTGATAATGGTCAGGAATGCATGTATGAGCAAATGTTTCAAATTACGCATTTGGCTTTAAAAAAAAGATGTTAGATCCTAGGCCATGTATGGCACTTTGTTTTTACACAGTATATTATAAATCTGTCTGCCTTCCCACAACATTTACAAAGTCTCCACCACTCAAGTTCCAGGCCAGCCTGTGCTGTCAGTGAGTGTTCACCACTTGGTTTACAGAAAAAGTATTTTTAAAAATGCATTTGAAGGGTTGGTCAAGGTATTTACAGGCCTTGCACTCACCAAAGAGCGCTCTACATAGGAGACATTCCCAAGAGCTCTCATCCACACCCGTACAAAAATAGCCACAGTAACTTGATGGAGAAGCAAGCAGGGTTTTTTTAACCCTCATTTCTGACCACCTTATCCTCTATTGGATATTACATCTGCTTGAGATGCAAAAGCTTCAGACACTTGACTGCAAGCAGTATGCCATCTCCTATCCGAAGCTCACACACCCGCCACAGCCATCCCCTCCCAGACAAACGGGTCAGACTCTGCCCTCCCGGGCTGCCCAGGGCAAAGTGCAGCAGGTGGAGGGAGGGAGGGAGGGGATCCCTCCTTCCCCCCGCACGGCCGAGGCCGCACCTGCGGGGCTGTGCCCACATCCCCACGCCACTTGCAGCCCCTCAGTGTACCGGACAAACCCACCAGCTGTCAGTGCCACTGACAGCTGACGCCTCTCCAGGGCGCTGATTAACGCTCCTACCTTCTCTCCACACTGACAAAAGCACTCAAGCAGGCTGTCACAATTCAAATACATCCTTTATGGCTTCAAAGGGAGACCAGATATACACGTTCTTGGACTAATTTTGTCTTGATTGACAAAGAAAATTAAGACAAGCGTATAGCTGTCCTTCACGCGGCCAAGTAATTCACCTGCCCTGCCTGAGTGAAAATAGACTATCCCATAAGGCAAACATTTCCTGACACTTAATACACATTCATATTTATGAAGGTGAAGTTTAAAGATGGAGCAATTTTCAAGAGGAATGAAAGTACAACCTTACTCTGCACTTCAACTGACCTCTTATGTCTGGAGAATCTTCTCAGTGTGGCTTTAGCAGTTGCTATAAATATTTCTATCTTTATACTTTGTCAAATATAGGAATAAAAGCAGACACCTGTGCTTGACAATCTAGATTAACTGAACAGAACCATCCAGATGTACTTTAGCAGGAGGAGTGTCACAAAAGTTTAAGGAATCGTTGCTGACACATAAAGCATAAACAAGATTTGCACTTTTCCTGAGCAAGAGAAACTGCTAATTGCTAGCTTTTAAGCAGGAAAATTAATATACAGCCTCAACACGCAACAGGCTGATAACTCAAATATCCAGGAGAGTAACAGGGAGCAACTCCTCTTTACTATAGTGTCACCTGAAGTCATAAAAATTATCAGCAGCTTCCATAAAAATGCAGCCTCTGAGAACTTTCAGCCCGTCTGGTGTCTGAGAGCAGTTTGGTAGTCCTGCCTTATCAAAACATCCAAATACTTCAATATTCAGCTTTTAACAAGAAGTTTAAAATAGATTCCATAAAACATATGCAGTTATTTCTGTCATGCAGACAGTACTCAGAAATCAGCTATGGAACATCTTTTGTAGGAGATGAGGAAAAAACTAACCCCCAGCAGCTGAGCAGAGCACTTGTGAGTCTGAGGTACAGGGAACCTCTCCTGTCAGGGCTGGTCACTACAGTCTTTGAAACAACTTGAAGAGTATCACTGTGAATTTCTTTCAACTACTTTCCCCATTCCCTCCTTTTAATAGCTCTCTCATCTGAAACGCTTAATGTACCTCATAATTTTTAAGAATATATTGACTCCTCCTTAACAAAGGCATTTGAATGTTTAAACTGGGAAACAGTACTGTCAAACAAGCAACGACAGTTTTGTTGAGCTATCTTGCACCACTCTAAAAGTGACTGCAAAGCACGACAGGCTTTCTACTGTGCAGACACCCATGCAGTGCTGCAGTTACCTTTGGTAATTTTTGTTATAGAAAGTATAGCAAGCAGTGAACACAACCAACTGGAGTTCCTTTGCATTAACCATCGTTTGCTGCCATGAGCTGCAGGGGCCACCCCAGAAGGCCCAGCTCAGTTTTCGAACTGCCCGTCAAACCAAAGGCTCTCCAGGCTCTGGAGCGTGTCTCTCCAGGCTTCATTCCCACCTGCTCCCACACACACTCACAAACACAGGCCTTCAGCAGGAGAGCTGAGAACAAGTCTGCAGCTGTAGGAGAGCTCAAGCCTCTGTAAAGTTTAGGAGCAAGGGAAGAAAGGGTTAACACTGCAAACTAATGCAATTCAACTATCATGTACTGGTAGGTACTTGCAGAAAACTTACTTTTTTTTTTTAGGAGCACAATAAAATATGCATGCAGGGCAATAGTTAAATGATCCCATGCCCAGTTTTGTCTCATGTGATGAACATGGTCTCAAGAGCACAGTTCCCACAGCAGTTAGTGCTCCATACGAGTCCGTGATTCAGCTGAGCTCGCAGCCACGCTGCAGAGAGCCCTGCACAATCAGGTTCTCAACAGCTCAGCTGCCATAGCTGACAGCTCACAATTGCAGCCATTCATTAGTGTTCCTGGAATACAGCCGGAACAGTTCAAGCCGGGCAGTTATCTCTGGAAAATGATCTATACTCTGCGCCTTTTCCAACAGCCCTAGTAATATTTTGCCCCAAAAGTCTGCCAAACATGTAGGAGGTTTGAACAAGCTTTCTCAGTAACATTCTTTTAACAGAAGCCACATATTTCTTTTCCCTCAAGAGCCAAAATAAAGTTATTAAGCCAGATGAAATATTCTGCTTGTCAATTACAAATTTGTGTATACATGGGCATAAGGGCAAGCGGAGAACCTGACACACACTGATACCAACATCCTCTCAGGTGCTCTAACTGCCCTCCCTTCAAAATAATTACTACTAGTGCTGAAGTCCAACAAAAGAAGAGTCGGAGCAATTTTGAGACCTAGTTCCAATAGCTTTTTCACACAATTAGTATTTTCCCTGTTTGACACAGCAATACCCGCATCTGCCTCAGTACCAGTACTGGTTCCTCCATCCTTTAATACTGCTGCAGCTTATTTTATTTGCAGCCACATTTAAAGAGGAAAATGTGTTATGCGGTAAATATTTCATAACTTTCACACACAACTTTTTCTTTTTAAGAGCTTAGCAATTTGGAAACATCAACTGAAATACTGGCATTGCTTTTCAAGGAAGGTATAACACACCAAAGGCTTTTTTCTTTTTCATTCTTTTGGGCCACCTATCCACCCTTTCTTCCCCCACAGACAAGATTTTCCAATTAATTGATTCTTCACTATTTATCAGGGCAATGCAAGAAACCACAGGTTTTTATGGACTACTGGCAAAGTGTACTGGGCTATGGGAACATGAAATTAAAAGTCTTTGGGCAATGGCTTGGAAGAAAGCAATCTATAAACATAGTTCTCTTTATATATCATACTGGATCACCTCCACCCTAATAACCTTAGATGCTGCTCAATTTAAAACAGCAGACTATAAGATAGGAGTAATAAAAAAACCATTTCAGAAGTACATGTACTGATCAACTTTTTACATCATGTTTACTGTTTTACCAACATGCTGCTTTCAAAGAACTTTCATCCTAACTATTTTACCTTTAAAACAGTTCCTCTTCATATTCAGAATGGTAACTTTCCAGGTAAATCCAGGGTATTGAGAGCTATACACTACTCCTTGATGAGTCACTGCTTTAGAAGATGACTATAGGAGAATGATCTACACAAGTCTGTGAAGCTTCAAGTATGTGCAAATACTGAAGTATAACTGCAGGTGCCAGAAGAAACCTGGATACCTGCCTCCACACTGAGCCCCCTTTCGGGGAATGTTACAGATTAATAGTACAAAAGACAAAGAGAAAAATGCTTTCCACAGATTTATAACTTCTATGACCACCAAGTAACCTCTCTGAACTGAGCTGTGCGCTAACTTCCTGGACCTGCCAGCACAAACCATGACTCATGATGTATCAGCTCCCTTTGTGCTTTAATAGCTTTATCAGTGTCAACCCCCAGCCTATTAATGACACTTGAAGGTCTTCATTAACTATTTCACCACCGATTCCAGTAGATAAGGCAGCTGGGCAAAGCCCATGGGAGTGGCAGCACAATTTAAATGGCTGGAAAGGGGAAAAAAGCAGGAGCAAGAATAGAACAGCTGACAAGCAGGAGACAGTTTTACAATAAAGCCATCTCAGAGAATAAAGCAAATAAAAACCAAAGGTAAAACAGCCTTAACAAGCTGCTAGGTTTTCATTCTCACCTTTCTCTGTCTGAAGCCAGTGCAAATCAGGCTACTGTTTGAGGGAAGCAAAGAATAAACTCCCATCTACTGTGTCTGTATCTATCTCCTATGTTATGTATGAGGTCTAGGTCTGTTTAAGGTGAGCTTTCATGGCTTGCCAGAATCACCTTCCCAGCTGGGAAAGACTCTCACACCGTACATGTGCTCCTGGCTTTCTGACAACCCAGCACACGGCACAGTTTTATCACCCAGTGCAGAAGCTGACAAACGACACATAGGCACTCCTCCACTGATAACCAGACTTTCATTTCTCTACTGAACACCACAGCATGGCCTACCAAAAACGGCACACTGCATTCACACCCCATTTCCATTTCTTACTCATAGTTCTCATGGCAAAGTGTCTGTAAGAGTCTCTTTAGACATGAACACCATGTAAAGCACCACTGCAAGGACTAAACTAGAAAATTAACTTTAAGAATCACTGTTCTGGTAAGAGTACCAAGAACTGACCCACTGGAGTGCCACACAAAGTTACATGCCCGTAATTTGAGTAAGCAGAATAAGTGTTTCTCTGTCTTTACACAGAAGTTATTAAGTTGTCACAGATAATCATGTTCATTGCCACAATTTATATTAAGTATTAGAAGCTATGGAAAACAAATGCAAAATGTATTCCTTTCTTTCTGATTCCTGAATCAAGAGAATGATTAAACACCAGACAAATCGTCTTCTCAAAAAACACTGAGCTATGAAAAGAACCCACCAGCTTGAAATCAAACCTTACTTGCACAAGGCAGTTTGTCAGCCAGATTAGCAGCCTTCTTAAGGTGGGCAAACTAAGAGTAAATTTTAAACTTTTAGTTAGTCCTTCACCCCTTTATTCAAAAGCAGCACAGGTTTCCAAACCACAGCTTTTCCTTGCAGAAAAGCACAGCAGTTACTTTCTCAGACACAGCGTCAGCCAGTGCTCCAGCGAGCACAGGCCTGCATTAAACCTGCAGCCCGAACTCTCCATCCACTTTGAGGTGCTCTCTCCATCCACCGCACCCCAACTCCACAGACACAGCTGCTTCACTAAAACATCCTCAAAGCAACTCTGACTATATTATCTTCATGTCTGGTGCTGCCTCAAGGTGAGAGAAGACTTACAGAGAAATTCACCACAAGATCTGCTCATGATGGACTAATGCCTGTTTTTAAAAACAAGTAACACACATGTATTCCCTTCCTCCAAACTGCAGCAATTCTGACAGCAAATGTCGGGACTTGAATTCAGTGCTCAAACACGGCTTGATTCTTCTTTCCCTCAAAGAAGTCAATCAAGTGGTTTGGCCTTCAGAGCAGTCCGACGTGTCCATGGGAACAGCAGCCACACACCCACTCCCTCTCTCAGGCCCTCTTCGGAGTCTGCTCACACCACACCCCTCTGTTACAAGTTAGAGTTCCAAATTACTTTCCAACTTAAAAAAACTCACTGTAAGGTTGTACTTCCCACCGTGTCCACATCTTTGCCCAAGTAGTGTCTGTTTTCTCAGCACAAAGGACCATTCCCTGCAGAGCTTTCCCTGCATACGGATTTGCACACAAATCCACATACAAATCCAAGTACTTTCCTTACTAACTGACACTATAAAGTGTCAACTCTACAGCAGAGTAAAAATCAAGACTCTATGTTAAAAGCCCTGAGACAGCACCACACAGATTTAACACTGCATTACAGTGTCATTTTAACCCAACTGCCATTGAAGTGCTTTATAATGCATTCAGGAAAAATGAGAGAACAGCCCTTCGCACAGCCTCAGCCACTGGCTACAGAAAGGCAGCTTTCGGTCTTCTGATTTGGAAGAGGTAATATTATTCATGCATTAAGCAGCTTCCAGGATACTTTGTACCCCATTTTGGGAGAAAAGTAATCACACTCACACCCTGCAAAAAACAAGTACAATTCACTACTGGGCTAAGTACTTAGCTATGGTTTGTGCTCTTAAAAGAAAAATATAGTTCAGGTGAACCTCAGCATGACCTTCTGAAAATGAGAATTTACAAAAAACACTGGGCAATAACTTGAAAGTTGACTTCTCCCCCCCCACTAAAAACACAGTTCTTTTTTATGGCATTATAAAATAATTCATACCTGTCTTCATCACCATCAACAGGAATGGATATGCCAAAAACAGAGCTGGCAAGACTGTTCATTGGAGTACTTGCAGGTAACTGAAGAGGATTTGCTAGAGTGTCTGGAATGGGAGGCTTCACAAGAGGTTTATTTTCAGCTATAAGAGAAAGTGGTGGCTGAGGTAGGGGTTCCGATTTTCTTCTAGTATCATCAATCTGGCCTGCTAAGGACTGGGCCTGGGTCTGAAACTGTCCGAGGCTGGCCTGAGGCAGACTGGCGGGTGCGCTGGGCGCACCTTGCATCATCGAGTGTCCGACGTGCTGGGACTGGACTGCGCCAGTGCTTCTGCTGGCAGAAGGGTGGCTCGTCAGCTGGGACTGCACCAGCGTAACAGGGACGTTTGGCATAGCAGCAGAGGCGGTGGTGGACGCACTAGGCACACTTGTACCGGGCACAACCGCAGGCACGCTCGGAACTCCAGGGACCACAGCATGGGGAGCACCAGGCATTCCCGACACTTGACTGCTTCCCCCCATTGGATGCTGAGTCACAGATTTCTGTTGCACAACCCCCGTATGCCCAAGGCCTGGCTGCACCACACCTCCCTGCTGCGGGAGGGCAGGCTGACTCGCTGGTGCCTGGCCACTCTGCAGCAGCCCGGATCCCTGCCCGACTGCTTCGCTGGGCTGCGCTGACACCCCCATCACTGGCGCTCCCACAGCTGAGGGGTTCTGGCCCGTCACCTGCCCCACAGGAAGGCTGGAGGCCACAGTACTTGGAGCAGAGCTTGTAGTAGCCTGCTGAATAGCTCCTTGAGACTGCATAATTGTCATGTGCTGCATGTATTCAGCCTGCCCAGGGGGCTGCGTCGGCAGTAGATGCACTGGTGGAATCTGGGACTGAGAATAAGCAAATTGTTGAGGCTGAGTCACTGGTATGTTTGCCTGCTGCACCTGCTGCTGGGCCACAGGAATGCTTGACTGCCCTACTGTCACATTTGACGGTGCCATGCCTTTCCCGTTGGGTCCAGCCTGTGAAACACCCTGTGGATTTACCTGTGGCTGTGGTTGCTGCGGCACTATCATCTGCTGACTTGCTCCCGAAGCCCCAGAAAACACAGGCTGAGCAGTACTCTGAGGCACGGCCCCACCTACGGGCTGTTGCCCAATGACAAAATTAGGTTGCTGTAGAGAGGACTGGTTCATTTTCTCTGTCTGAAGCAGCTGTGACACAGCAGCCAGGGAGCTGTCAGCTATAGAATCGGGGCCATGGGCTGACGCCGGCACAGTCGAGATCACAACAGAGCCTCCTGTGGCACCGAGGCCACTGTCCCTCTCTTGAGCAGTCTGCTCGAAGGTGCTGCTGTGCCTAATGCAATCTCCAGTCCTGCCCAGAACACCACCACCATCAGAGTCCCGGTCATAGTACTCCATACACGTCCATCGGCCTCGCCTGTAGGGCTCCCCAGTACCGTGGTCCAGCTTGATCACCCTGAAGCGAGAGCTGCACGCAGCAGCCGCCGTCTGAGACATGGCCCCGGGGGCAGTGGGTGCCTGAGCACTGCTGCCTCCCCCCACAGCAGTGCCAGGAGCAACAGCTGGCAGGGGCACAGCCGAACTTTTGGGCACAGCCCCCCCGTTGGGGCCTGCAGCCACCCCAGCAGCAGCCACAGCCAGCTGCCCGTCCAAAATGAGATTGGGAGAGACGCTGCTGGGAGTTTCGGCCTCGCCCACGTTGTTGAGAGTCTCTTCGGAGGAGCTCCGCTCGCAGACGTCCTCGGGGCCGTAGTCGGTGGCTCGGGAAACATCAAAGATTTCAGAAGACACGTCCTCGGTGCGGGACTCATCCGGGTCATCCAGGCTCTCGGTGTCCTCGGTGATGCTGCTGGCCACCTGCGCCGTGGTCACGCTGGTGATCTGGAAGCAGCTCTTCTTCTTGGCCGGCATCTTGGACATGTTTCCTCCGCAGGAAGGGGCTCGGCCGGCCGTGGCGAGGCGAGCGGGACGCTGGGGCGGGCTGTCACGGCGTGCCGGCCGGGCCCCCGGCGCTACCGTACATCCTCCGGCGGCTTCCTGCGGCGGGCGGAGGGCGGCGGGGCTCCTCCTCTTCCTCCCTCTCCGCAGCCCTCTTCCCGCGGCCGGGCCTCCTTCTCCTCCCTGCCGCCGCTCCGAGCGCCCCGCGGCTTCCTGCGGCCCGCAGCAGCGGGCCCGCGGCCCGCCCCGCGCGAGGGGCCCCGCGCTGGCCGGGCGAGGCCCGGGCGGCCCCGTGTCCCACCCCCCCCCCCGCTGTCTCCGCGCTCTACCTGGAGACCAGCGCCAGGCGCATCCTGCTCACAACGGGCCCGCGGGCTCGCCCCACGGGCAAACCCCCGCCGCGGGCGGGGTGCCGGCGCCGCGGCGGCCCGGGGAGCGGCGCTCAGCGGCCGCGGGCGGGCGGACCCGCTGCGCTGCACCGGCCCCGGAGCTCCCGGAGCGCGGTAGGGCCGCGGCTCCTCTCGCCCAAGATGGGGCTCAACTTGTGCGCTGCACCCTGGGAGCGACGTGGCCACGCCCCTGGCGGGTGACGTCACGGCCCGGCGCAAAGCAGCGCAACGCGGCGCGGGGGTGGCGGGGGAGTGCGGCCTGCGGGGGACAGTTGGGATATGGCGGCGCACGCCGAATTCCCCCCTCCCCCCCGGGGGTTGGTCGCGCCCGGCCGCACGCAGCCCCGGCCGGCGGAGAGTGCGCGGCCCCGCTGGAGTGCCGGCGAACGCGAGAGAGCGCCCTCGTCGGGCGGGGCCGGGCAGCGCTCCCGCTGCCCGGGGCCCTGACCCGCGGCACCGCGGCCTCATTCCGGCTGGAACGGACCGCTGAGACCGAACCGTGCCCTATGCCCACCTTGTCACCCAGCCCAGAGCACTGGGTGCCACGTCCAGCCCTTCCTGGGCCACCTCAGGGATGAGCACTCCAAACCTCCCTGGGCAGTGCCAAAGCCTTACTCCCCTTTCCATGGGGAAATTCCTGCTTGTGCCTACCCTGAGCCTGCCCTGGCCCAGCCTGAGGCCGTTCCCTCTGCTCCTGTCCCTGTTCCCTGGAGCAGAGCCCGACCCCCCCGGCTGTACCCTCCTATCAGGAGCTGTGCAGAGCCACAAGGGCCCCCCTGATCGCCCTTTTCTCCAGGCTGAGCCCCTTGCCAGCTCCCTCAGCCCCTCCTGGTGTTCCAGCCCCTTTCCCAGCTCCGTTCCCCTCCCTGGATGCTCTCCAGCCCCTCCGTGTCCCTCCGGGCTGCGGGCCCCGGGCCTGACCCCAGCGGTCCCTCAGCAGGGCACGGTCCCTCATCAGGGCTCGGTCCCTCAGCAGGGCACGGTCCCTCAGCAGGGCACGGTCCCTCATCAGGGCTCGGTCCCTCAGCAGGGCACGGTCCCTCAGCAGGGTTCGGTCCCCGCCGCTCCGACGGCCGCGCTGCTCCCGCACCGGCCGGGCGCCGCCGTCAGGAGCGCAACAAGGAACGGGCTAGTGTGGTCTAGCAAAGAGAATGGGAGATTAATAAAAGTAAAATAGTCAAAGGATAAGGAACAAGAATGAATAAGGTGAACTGATTCACTAACAAACCAGAAAGGTTTCTGAAAAATCAAGTATGAAAATTGCTACAGCCCACAGCCATGTTAGCCAAGATCCACACAGTAAATCACACAATGGCCTTGCCAGCGTTACACTGATAATATTTTTGCGATGTTGAATTAGTGCTGAACAATATTCCAGTATGTTGGGCACAAATACACTGATATTTTCATTAAGTGTCAAGCATGTACTTATTCCTTTTTTCCTTCAAGAACAACATTGGCCACAGTTAGCTAAAAGGAATTCCCAGGTGCCTTTTGTTTGCGTGTGCGAGCACCGCTCAGCGGCACCCTCCCGGTGTCCGTGTGCTGGCTGTTCAGACCTGGACAGGCCAGATGGAGCAGGCAGGGAAGGGCCGCAGGCTCCTTCTCACCGCTGCCGTGTCACCCGACAGGGGTTTGGGTAATTCTCCTCTGCTCTCTCCGTCACCTTCACCATTACACTCTTCACTAGGAGGATCCCCATACAGGTGTCAGTGAGACACTTAGTGGCTTTCCTTGTGGTTCTCCTGTTCTCACTGTGGGTGATTTTACATATTTTGCCATTTAAAGATCATGCACCAGTCATGTGAAAGTATCTCTCACACAGCCTCTGGACTGAGGGCAGAAATGCCCCCACAAGTGATAGAAGACTAAAAAAGAAGTTATTCTGGAGTGTGATAGTTGTAGATACCCAGTGAAAATGGCACTACAATCTTCTGTTTGTTTCTAGAATTTTAAATGGTCAAAAGGTGGTGCTTCCACTGATGGTGGCTGAAGTCTGTGTGGCACTAGCACACACTAAACCCCTGAATGCTTATGGAGTGCACACTGCCCCATACGTGCTCACACCCAGAAATGAATGCATGGCTGGATAAAGATGTATGTCAATATATGTATTATATATTATTATACATTAATATTAATGTGTATTAATAGGTGTATGTGTACATTTAAGCTTTTGAAAAGCCCTGATATAAACTTTAAAATTACGATGTTTTTCAAAAGAAAGAGATAGGAATATTAAAAAGAGTCAGTTTATTAGTATCCAGAGCGCATGGGTTCAGTTATCTCAGCCTTTAATAACATTAGGTGATTACAGTTAGAGACTAAAATCTAGCCTGAGGATGCCATTGATCTAACAAAAAGGGCATCTAGTCAAGGGTCAGGAGTCCAGGCTGAGACTGTTTGAGGGGAAGTCAGTAGGAAACGTTTAGGGGATTGTTTTTTAGCTTCAGTCTCACCCCTCAGTTGGTATTGATCTGCAGTATGGCTTTGTACAAGTTATTTTTCATTCTTTGATCTTCATTTTTTTCTCTCTCATCTGCCTTATCTGCAGATATAGAGAACTGTTGAGGGCTCCACTTACCATTCTTTTGTGTGTTGAGTACTGAGACCTAAATTTTAGTCAGGCCATGTGATACTGTCTTAGCAATAGTAACATACTGGCACAGTAATGAACAAGTGACAAGCAGTTTATTTTTCCCTAGGGTCTTTTCAAATTTGAGGAGAAATTTAGGAGTTACTAAAAACTGGATATTCTAAGAGAGCACTCTGTTTCTGATGACCCATATCAAATCCTGCATTACCATTATAAATTTTAAAATAAACAGTAGTATAGAAATTCCTTACTGTAAACTGTACATCTTCCTTTTTATGAAACTCGTGGTTCTAGACAGTAAGACATTGACTCAAATTATTCTTGTTTTTAAGACTCCTCTAAAGTAGCCCAAATAGTCTCAATCCCAACTGAGATGCAATTGTAAATTGAATTTCAAGTTCTTTTGAATTTCAAGCTGTAAGACACAAGACCTGGAAGACAAATACCGGGTTACAGACTGCTGGAGGGAAGAAGGGCACAGAAAATGGCAAATCAGTTATTTGAATGTCTAAGTGGGATTTTTGCATTTATAAAGGCCACTAACTATCCAGAGAACCATGAATAGTACTGCAGTATTTAGCTTCAGGCTCCTAAAGTTTCATGTGACAAAGAGCACAGAATTTTCCTCTCCCCTGACTCTAAAACAAATTGCTCTTTTTGTCTTTGTAGTGTTCATAGTCTTCTACATGGGAAATAATAAGCACTAAATCCAACAACCAATGAAAAAAAACCATAGGAATGACAAGTGAGAAAGATGGACACTGTTTCACACATTGAAACACATTGAAAGGGCAAGTAGAAATGAATAGATGTTATGAAATACCATCATCAGTTTTTAGCCTGATCCTGATCCCTTTCAAGTCAGTGGCAAAACCCATCAAATGTCAGTGGCAGGTGTGTCTTTCTTTACTGAGAGATGTTAAAATCTAGAATGCACATTTGCACAGATCAACAGACAGGCCTTTAGCATATTAGGCTCTTCTTCATGATGGGCACCTTTACTTTTTCTGAAGATCTTGTGCTGCACACAGCTGTGGTGTTTGAATAGGAGCAGCTCCTCCAGTCAGAATGATGGGTCAAACACCGCTGTTCTGTAAATTATTCTGTAAATAACTGAGGGGAATGACAGCATTCTGTGGAGACTGCGTTCCACTGGGGGGCCTGAGGTGTTCTCTTGGTGGATGGGTTACTGCCAATACCTCGTGGGCTGAATAAGCCCCTGTATGGATTTCATCTGTGGGATTTGGCTGCTGTTATTTACCACAATTGTTCTCAGCCTTGCTGTCGGCTGTATTTTGAACCATTTGTGGTTCAGAGGCAGAGGGAAGAGAAGTATGGACAAAATCCGAGCTGCAAATCTGGTTTGGGATTGTAGTTTGGGATTGTTCTTGATGCTAAAAAAGAACTGTGGATTTGGAAGTCATCATAAGGCAACCACCATGTTTTGGCACTAATGATGAATTACTGCTGCAAGGCTTTTAGGGAAGGCACAGAGCAGACCTGGGTTTGGGCCACAGTTTTAAAGCCAGGAAATCAATCCTGGCTTTAGGATAAATAAGTTGCATTGGTCTGTCTTTGTCTCAGTTTGAACGTGAAACAGTTTGTAAACTGTTGCTGTTTAGCTAATACACTGGAATGCAGGGAAATTTAAAGACATGCAATGTTTCTTCAATTTGATGTATAAATAGATTACAGCATTTTCAGCATTCCAGTCTTATGATCAAGTGGAATCCAGATCAGGTTTCATTTAACCTAGTAAAGACAGAAATGTGAACGGTTTCAGAGAGCTCATGTGGCGTTCAGCAGCATACTCTCTCATTTATTTCAAACTCATATTAAGTAAAGTGTCAATATTGGAGAAAATCCACATCTCTTTGATAGACTTGGTGTGTCTGAAATATTTCTGTTTGGCATGGTTTTATTTTAATGGACTTTTCAATAATTCATTGCTGGATTTCCTAGAATCTAGGTTGCTCATTTTCTTGAAAACTTCAGCTTTGAACAGTAAGTAATCACTTTGCTTTGTATATAAACTATTCTTCAGACTTTTCACCAGCTTTATCAATTACATCTCAGTGTTAAAAGCATGAATAATGGCAGGGCATTTGTTTTTAATATGTTGTCTAAGCAAAAAAGGGAACATAGACAAACTTCAGAGAGCTTGTCAGATATTTTAAATAAGTACTATGTGGCACAATTTGATCTGTACTCATAAATCCATTTTCAGGACTGAGTTCCTAAAGGACTTATGTAATACTTGTCTACAGAGTAGACATTAAAGCCATTGCAACTCCACAATAATGATGTTTCGATGGCCTATTTAAATGTAGCTCCCAGGGAGTCCTGGTTGTTTGGAGTGGTGGTATCTGTGCTAAGGAGCCACTGCTTGGGTCCGTGGGATGCTCAGGTTCCAGGGGGAATGTGCACCTGCAGCCCTCACATTTCACTTCCAGAAGCGCAATGCCCTCTTTCCCCTTTTCCTGCTAAGCAGGAATTCAAAAGCAGAGATCAGAGCTGGATAAATAAAGGTGTGGGGAAACATGTACATATTTACGTTCTGAGCAATTTTTGACAGCTCTATTGCTGCCACATCATGTAGGACATGAGACAGCAGTCAGCCAAAACTGGTTCCCTGGCCTTTTCTGCATAAACATGCTTCAGAAAACTTACAGTCTGGATTAGCTCTAACTTTGCTACAAAAGCAGAAATGTGGGGTTTGTAGCAGATAGTGGATTGATTGTCTCCACATGGAATCTGTATGCAAAATACATAGCAAAAAATAGTACTTCTGTGGCTAATTCTTGCTTTTCTCATCCAACTGTACAGCTACTATCAACGTCTGTGACTGCATCTACTGAAATAGTCCTGCTGTCAGACACTAAAATGACGTGTTGAATATAAACCTAAATTCTCTTCATGTAAATCTCCGCTTTTCTGCTGTTAATTTTGTTTTAAATCTTATATGAGTAGTTCTGCTGAAATCTACTAAAAATAGAATCATCAGAAACGGAGAGCTTGCTAAGCACAACTAAAAGCATTTGGGGTAGACAAATAACAGTTGTTTATGAGGACCTGCATTTTGTATTGTTATTATTATTTTATAAATGAGCATTTCCATTACAAACATGATTAAAAGGCACAACTTGTCCTTCATTAATGCTGAAGAAGTGATCTCAGTGTGTATCGGGTTTGCAAATTCAAACCATTTTCAGAGGTCAGGTTTTGGAGCCTGAGAAAAAAGGGAAAACAGAACATTTGGGGAAGTGAATGTTCTGACATTTGTCAGAGTAAACTGATGGAAGTGATACAAACTACTGGGTTAAATGAAAAATACCACAATAATTAAATTACACTACTAGGATTCCCAAACTAATTACCTGTTTCATGGCAAGCCCTAACAGATTCTCCATGAGAACTTTGATGAGTGGAATTGTCCTGTAGGTGTTAAATGGTGTGGGAACTCTTTTGTAATGCATTGCAAAGAGGTGATATACTCAGCATCATCCTTCGGAGGATTTTTTTCCTCAGTTGCACTATAAATAATTCCATATGGATAAAAATCAGCTCATAAATTCTGCAAGTTAAGACTAGGAATTTTCTCTTCAGGGGCTTGTATTCTGTTAAGACATCTGAAAGTCATTAAAAGCTCTCAACATGGAATTGTCTCCAAGAAGAGAAGCTGTGGTCTCTGTGGGGACTAGTCAGGACATAGAGACTCCCTCCAAAACAAGGAGAGGGGGATTGTTGGGTGTTTGTCCAACCACAATCACACTTGCTGTTGTTTGCATGGACCTGACAGCACCTGAAGGGAACTCGTTTAGGTCAGGGTGGGGAGGGATCGGCACAAAGTGCTGCACGTACAAACCAGACACAGGAACAGCACACTGGGCTTTGGCTATATCTCAGGGGAAATCTGGTGGTGGTGGTGCCCGAATCAGCAGCACTGACCTGTGCAGTGCCCGGTGTCACCCACACACACCCACCCGTGTCCTGCCAGGGCAGCTGGCCAGCAGGAGCACAGACAGGCAGTGGGGTCAGGATCAGTCTGTGCCTGCGCTGCCTGTGGCACCAGGGGTGCACTGCTCACGCAACATCAAGGCTTCTCCAGCACCCAGCCAAGGGTCAGCAGTTGGGGGACAGTGCCCCGTGCTAAAGGCAGGGTCAGCAGTGAGGTGACAGTGCCCCATGAAATGGGCAGGGTCAGCAGTTGGGTGACAGGGCCCTGTGCCAAGGGCAGGGTCAGCAGTTGGTGACATTGCCCCGTGCCATGGGCAGGGTCAGCAGTTGGGGGACAGGGCCCCGTGTCCAGGGCAGGGTCAGCAGTTGGGTGACAGTGCCCCATGAAATGGGCAGGGTCAGCAGTTGGGGGACAGGGCCCCGTGCCAAGGGCAGGGTCAGCAGTTGGGTGACATTGCCCCGTGCCCAGGGCAGGGTCAGCAGTTGGGGGACAGGGCCCCATGCCCAGGGCAGGGTCAGCAGTTGGGGGACAGGGCCCTGTGCCAAGGGCAGGGTCAGCAGTTGGGTGACATTGCCCCGTGCCATGGTCAGGGTCAGCAGTTGGGTGACAGTGCCCCGTGCCAAGGGCAGGGTCAGCAGTTGGGGGACAGGGCCCCATGCCCAGGGCAGGGTCAGCAGTTGGGGGACAGGGCCCGTGGGTGACAGAGGTGGCACGGCGCTGCCCAGGAGGGCGCACGGTGTGACAGAGCCCACGCTGTGCCGTGGGCTGGGTGCTGTGACGCGTGTGGCCCGTTGCCAGCAGCCCTCCCTGTCAGCACCGATGGAATGCTGGCGTGGCCGAGCCGGTGCAAACCAGGTGGGCACACGGTGAGAGCTGTGTACAGGTTTGCTGAAGGAGAGGATGTGGGCTCTGAGAAAACATCCCTGTCAGAGGTGGAGGCTGGGGGGGACATGTGCCTGCTCTCTCCACCCGGCGGAGCAAGCAGCTCCTGCAGCTGCGCCTGCTCTGTGCTCTGGGGGTGCCTCCTCAGGCACGGGTGGCACTCAGGGGGAGCCTGCCCAGCACAGGGGCTCACGCCAGCCAGGCCTTTGGGACTGCACAGAGCTCAGAACAAGCCAGAGAACTAAAAATTCTGTGGAAGCAGGGTGCTGAAACACAGAACAGTGCAGTTTTATTCTATATAGCCCAATATCACAGTTAACCTGGGCAAATATTTCTGTGTTTATTCATGTGGTAAAAGACTTTTATAATGGTGAGTAAATACCTAGTAGGATAGATTTAGCATGTGGGAAGGCTCACAGTGAGCCTTGTAAGAACCTGAAGGTTGAGTAATACCAATGTACATACAAGCAGCAGAAAGGGGGTGGTTTTTTAAAAGTTAAATTTCTGCATGCAGGCATGATGTTCATATTAGCATACTAGTACATACAGAATTTATTTGAAATTTCTCTTTTTAAGAACACAGACATATTTAAATATCTTTTCCTAGGGCATGATGCATAAGGAAATACCTGTTTTCTTCCAGTGTACTTCGCAGAACCAGGCCTTAAACACCCCATTGTTAAAAGAAATATGCCATCTCTTCTGTACCATGAACTGTTTCTGAAGTGCTGCTTCTGTGAAGGGTACACAGACACATCTCAGCTTCTGTTGAAATGTAATTAACAGGTGGATTTTAAGCAAATTTTGTGGAAGTTCTCTAAGCTTTATAAATAATACCTCCTAGTTTTTTTCAGACAGTAAAACTGAAACCTAAGTTGGAAATTATTCCCCTTTACTCAAAACTTCAGAGCAAGTCAGTGCCCAAATTAAAATAGAAGGTTTCTTGATCTCCTGCCTAGTCCTGTGAACACTGAGCAGTGCCCTGTGTAAACTCTCTTGAGCATATCTTGCAGTGTATAATGCACGTTGCATTACCCTGTTGTTTCTGTATCTGTGTTTTTGCAGATGAATTGGTACCATGTAGGATATGGGGTGAAAAAGTGCTTTTGAGTGTTAAATAACTAAAGGATTTTCAAGCCTGTACTTCATGGTGTTTCTCAGACAAGGGAAACATGGTACTGTTCTGCATGTAGAAGAGGTGATGAACAGCAGAAACTTGGAAAGCTGGAGCTGAAGTTGTGCAAGGAAAAGAGAGATGCTTTCAGTTCCCTCCCACATTTTCTGTTTATGTCTTTCCCTATCAGAATTGCTTTCTCACTCCTGTGGCAGCAGGCACGTGCTGGGCTCAGAGCAAGCCCTGGGAGGATGGTCAGCGGTGCCACAGGGGCTCCGGAGCTCTGGTCAGAGCTCTCCAGCACAGCCCCTGCAGGGCTGCGAGCCAGAGCCACACTCGGGCAGGGGTCTGACACCGCAGGGCCACTGAGGGCACACCAACTGAAATCAGTTTAGGTACAACTGCGTACGTCTGGCATTTTGCTCCCAAAGACAAGCTGGGGGATGTGAAATAGAGCCAGTGACAGGAACCTGACAGGGACCTGCATTCTGCACAAAGAACCCCAAGTCACAAGTCCATATGGCTTTTCCCTGTGGAATATGGACTGTGGATTGCTTCCTCCTATGACTCATTGACAGTTGCACACAGGTAGGATCCCTGTAACCCTGATTTCACTTTGTAAATCATTAGACTTAACACTTTTTAGACTCCTCTTGCTGAAATACTAAAATGAACCCCACAGCCTGGTAATGCCTGCTGGCCCTTGTTCCACGCGGGCACGCTCTGCTGCAGGGGTCACTGGCACAGGCCCTCTCAGCTGTAAGAGAAAAAGCTTTCTCACAGGCTGCTTCTGGCAGGATCATGACTGCAGGACAATCCCTCTTTTTCAACGTCATGTTTGCAGGGAGTAGCACACGGTACATTAAGACATTTGGAGACCTGCAAATCCAAAGCTGTACAGCAGTGACGTTCTGGTCAATAAGCAATCTCACTAGGCAGAATGCTGGTTCTCACTAACAAAAGGGTTTAATGATGAAAGTGATCAGAATCTGATCCATAGCAATGTCACTGCAGGCATTAACGCTTGGTTGGACTCAGGGTTCTTCAGGAGCACGGTGAGGGAACAGAAAGGCAGAATGTGAGAAGAACTACATGGTGAAAGAATGCACTGTGAGGGCTCTTTCCTGCAGCTGCTGAAGCCTTCTTTTCTCTCATAACAGTCATTCTTAAAAAAAAAAACAAACTGAGAGAAGGGAAGATTTATTGCTTAGTCCTTTGATGCCATGGTCTGTTGAAGCATGGAGAATGGCCATAAGAACTGGGTTTAGTGTTCTTTTGTGGTAAGTTACAAATGGCATCAAGAATGAGGAAATGTGTCTAATCCTTGCATGGACATCAATTGATTCAATGGTATCGAGTGAGTTTCTTCATCTCATTGCATCACAGTTACTCCATTTCTGAAATCAGGTCGATGACTATCAAGCATTGTTCATTGTTTGAGATCTGCAGTTATAAAATAGGAGCAGCATGGGCAGAGCCAGGATGCCCCGCGTGCAGCTGTGGGGTCCTGCCCTGTGCTGCCCAGATGGGTCATCCAATAGCCCACAGCAGTTGCCAAGTAACCACTGGAGATTATGAAAAATCTAATAGTCAGAATTAAAAACTATGGAAAGATCCAAGCTCACCACAAGACCTCTCCCAAGGCTTCCTTATAATTCCGTGTTTGGGCAACATTTTAAATTCATCACTGACATTATTTTTATGTTGCTAATTCCCAGAGCCCTATTCAAGTTTTATGCATCAAAAAGGATAATTGTGTTATCCAAGTAGGTCTTCAGAAATTGACTTCTATCTTTGATACCCAATAGCTACAGTCACCTGTAGGTGTTTGGGTTTGCCATCAATATAAAAATCTATTTATGTATTCAGCACTTATCTAGATACTGAGTAGTTTACAGTGAGAAAAGGTGTTCAATATAGAGTCTGATCCTTTAGATATTGCCCAAGGAATAGCATTTAAAGTTATGCTTGACCTATGCCAATCCTGAGCAATTCCCACCCTTATGGAAATCTCTGTATGATATGACATTTGTTTTCTGTAATCCAGGATGTGCCTTTGTAACCATAACTTTTCTTTGCACACATATGTATGCCTCTAAAACTGTCTGGTTCTGTCTGACAACATAAGAAATTTTCAGAATTATATTCATTTTGGGGACATGCACTTATATCTTGGAAAAGACTAAATTTATAAGCCTTGAGGGTGTAAGGTATAGCTTTCATCCTAAATTTAATTTAACTTTAAATCCTGTTGATAAATTCTCTGTACTGATTTCAAAGTCATAGGGCATGTTAGCTGGATGGCTAAAATTTCTAGAGAAAGGGGGTTTTGTATTTATAAGGATTACAGTAATATTCAGAGTGACCTTAGTAAGGGTTATAAAAATAATTAAAAGAGTTGAGTTTAAGAATTAATACATGACCACACAGAATAACAAGTGAGGAGAAGGAAAATGCAATTCCTCTGTTATGCTGTCCTCTCCCTGATGGTGTGGCAGGGTTGGACACCAGACTGGATCCATCACTTTAAAGAGAATGCCTCCCTCACCTCCCCAGGTGAGCAGACACCAGATCTCACAGTCCCTCATAAACGCAGTCTGGTTTCCCAAGGGAACATTTATGGTTTTGGCAGTACATGCTGCGAGCCTGGCTGTTCGTGCTGTGGGAAAACAGTGTGCTTGCTCTCGTGTGCATTCTCACCTGGAGGCTGCCCGTGCCTGTTTGTTCCCTCAGTTTGCTCTCTGTCCCTTCCTGCAGAGCAGTGAGTGCAGTGTGGGGGCACTGCCATGGGGATAAGATCACACTTGTTCTGTTCTCTGACCTGGAGGAATGCAAACTTGCTGACCTCATGTATCTGCTGACGTTGGCAGATGCTCTTACTCACAATACCTTGTAATTCAGCATTATGCTTACTCCTCACCCTGCTCCGTGCTGTGCTCCTGGGAGATGCTACTGCTCCATGCAGCACAAAGCAAACTCCTCAGGCAGGCTGACTGAGGGCAGAGATGGCCCAGGGAGGCCCAGAGTCCTCATTCCCTGGGCAGGCCATGAGAAGGGACCTGACTACTGTGTTAGTTTGTGCAGACAATGCCCCAGAGGCTACAGTGAGATGGGCAACGGAGTCTCTAAGCCCACCACCTGAGCCCAGGTGAGCTGTGGGGAAATCCTCTGGCACACTGAGACACCAGATACCTGCCTCCATAGCTGCCTCCCTGCAGGCGTGGGAGCCCAATTCCCTTTGGAACATTCATTACTGGTGTGACTTCCCCATGGAAGTCTGCTGTCGGCAACCCTCACAAGTGTGCAAAGTGCATCTGCTGTCTTACCTGAAACTGTCTTCTCCATGCTCTGCTGCAGCTCAGGTTGGCCCCAGAGGCAAATCTGTGACAATCCAGTTGAGCATGGTTCCATGTGAAGGTGCCATAGCGCTCTGTTCCATGGGGGCAGAGAAGGGGTTTCTGAACAGGATCCACCTCTGAGCAACGCCTGGAAGGAGCAGACTGTCCCACACCAACTGCAGTCACTGCTGAGGAAGTGAGAAGTTGGCACTGACCTCTCATCATACATGCTCCTTTTCTCCCATAAAATGGGGGGCTGGAGCACCACACTTCTGTGTCATTAGGGAATATGTCTATGCTGGGCTATGCATTATTTGGCTTTACTTTGATTTCAGAAGCTGTAGCAATATGGGTCATGATTTACATATCTGGTAGGTTGTAGTAGCCAGAAGAAGCAAACAACTGCTCTTGTATTTGACATCTTAAGCGCTTTTTAGCAGTGTTACTATCAAGACAAACCAACATTACTTTGAAAGCTACTGGGGAAATTCACAAATGATAATATAGTCAGAGACAATTATAAACATGTAAAACAAACAAAGATGGTGTTTTCTAAACATGACTCTAAGGGCTGACCACTGGCTCTCCATCATATGCACTCCAAAGGGTCCATGGATCTGTTATAAAGAGTAAATTCGTATATATAGCAAAAATTTTAAAATAGGTCACAGTTACATGCAAAACTAACACTTCTCCTTTAAGGACGACTGGCTGAGAGCCATATCTCCCCAGGGGCAGTTGCAGCCCCAGTGAGGATAGCTGTGGGAGCAGAGGGACCTGAAGTCAGGTCCAATTCTTGTTTGCTTATTCTAGCAAAAAACCTTCTTAGAACAGTAAGAAAAAGCTCTTTATTCTTGCAAAACTTGTGGCATTATCCGCTGTAACCTTCCTGAGGGTGGGGAGTCACTGCCACAACCTTTGCAGAGCTTCCCTCTGAGGAGTCATCACAAACCCTCGCACTTCTCAATGCAGAACCAAGTTACACCAACACCCTCGCTTCAAAATGCAAAGGGCTATTGCTGCAGGAATAAATCCTCTTTCTTGGAAAGAGAGGCATAGAATGGAGCAGGGAAATTGAAAGATTTTGTCTTGTTCCTGCTGCAAACACTTGAAATGCATAAGACTGAATTATCTAGGGAGCATGTCAAGGGCCTGACAAAACCTGGCAGTTTTAATTAATGGCCTCTGTTCAGCCGTCAGAATCCAGTGGCTCTGCTGACAAGACAGAGTGATGACAGATCAACCTCCACTGACATCCTGTGTAGATGCCTTTAAAGTAGTAAAACATACATTTAGATATTTATACTTAGGCATGTACACAAAACTTGAAGTCTTTCACAGGTGCTCAGATTTGTATCTCAATTACAGATTCCCTTCAGTGAGGCATGCAATTTAAATCCCCAAACCAAGTCAAACATGACACAAAAATGATTCATTATGGAACAATAACACATTGTTATTGTTATTGTGGATAACAAGAAGAGGGGAGTTTCACCACTGCAAATACAAAATTCACAGTTGTAAGACCTGGAGTGAGCTTGGAGCTTTTTTAATTGCCAGAGGAACCATGGATTTTGGAATCACTACAATGATTTAACATGGCTTTGGGTGCTATTATTTTGTTTTGCAGTGACAGAGACTTCTGCAGGAGAAAAATGTGGAATCCCAGTCTAAAATCTCCCATTGCATAGGTAATGCCTTTAACCTGATATGGAGCCAGGCCTGGCCACGTGCTCAGGCATGCTGCCGAAACGCAGCAGTGAGAGCAGGTCAGCCCTTCCAGGGCCAGCAGGGACGGCTGCCTGGGCTGTCCAGCAGCAGGGCAGGGCACAGGCTGGGCATCCCCTCCCGGCTGGGCAGCTCCGTCCCCAGGGCTGGCCCAGGGACAGGACCCACGCCCGGCACGCAGCTCGGCCGAGCACACAGCCAGCGGGAAGAGCACTCCTGGCAGCAGAGACAAAGCCAGAAAGGGACAAGTGACAGAAACGGGCCTTCAGGTTAGCACTTGTGTCCATATCACCGCTGAGAGTGAGTTCATAGGCCCTCAGACAATCCGTTCTTGAGATCCTCAGTGTACGCTGGCTTTCCCCGTGCACACACCAGCCCTGTGTGAGCGCCCCTTGTGCAGCTGCTGGCAGATTTGGGAGGCTCTGAACCTATGACCAAAATAGGTGGGTCTGGTTTCCCTAGTCATCGTGTTCAGTGTTACACATGCCATGATGATGAAGCACTGTAAATCATGAGTCTGCTTGCATACACTGATAAACCAGTCATGCAGAAGGTTCCTTGGAGTAGGAATTCAGCACAAGGCATTTCACATCTGTCAGAAATAATTCAAGGGTGTGGAATGACTAATTGGGAACTGCATGAATAATCAAGACTTCATTTTCAGCAAGACAAAGCCATGAACTTTTGTCTGGCACATCAGTAGGGAATATGTTCCCTTCATTAAGGCCCATGTTCTGGGGACTGATGCTAGCAAAAATACCAGAAGGAGGGATTTTTGTGATGATCACAGTCCACTTTTAAAGTGCAGGTCATAAGTCTAGCTAAAGGACAGAGCTATCAGAGAAGCAGATGATGCTATGTAAACCTTAAAAAGAAAGGATTAAACTGAAAATAAAGAAATAAAATTTGAAAGTAGAATTAAAAAAAACTGGCAAATGAAATCAGCCTAAGCCAAGGTTTTTAATATTAAGCAAGGACTCAGATCTTTCCCTTGGCCAAGTCTAGAAACCAGCCACTGGTCTGCCAACCACTACTGTGGAGAATAGGAGCTGGGACTCCTTTTTTCCCCTCCAGACTGCAGAACAAGCAACAATAAGAGTTGTGCTGGTCTGAGGTTTTGATTTGCTGTGCTGTGTAAGAACATCCCTGAGAAAGGGGGAGATGGGACCATTTTCCATCTGGCCTGTGCCAGGTTCAGAGTGCAGGCACCCTCCAGGGTGAGGGGCTTGTCGACCAGAGCTCCCCCCAGGCACTGCATCCCTGGGGACTGGAGACCTGGCAAATGTGAGAGACGGCAGGCAAAGCTTTAAAAGCTGAGCACAGGCTGGGAGAAAGCTGGTGAACTCTGGTCACAGCTTATAGAACAGACAAAAGCACGTCAAACAACGGACACTGCTGGATTTCTATGTGTACTGAGGTCCAAAGATTCTCACTACAGATAAGTATTTCCAGTACATTTTTTCTTTATACAAATGGTAAAATACGTCCCAAAAGTACTGGTTAGGTGACAGGATCTGTTCTTTCAAGGACAGGGCTGGGGCTAAACCCATCATGACCACAACTTGCCAGCACTTCAAATAACCTGATCCCATGTGAATAACAGGGCGAGTGGGAGCTCTGAGAGCTGAGTCCATGAACAAAGCATGTCTTGGAGCGGGGTGAGGAATGCAGAGGCGTGTGCTGCAAGGTGTGGCAGCTATGTGTGAGCTGTTAATGACCATGCTGAAGAAATCCTGGTGATGCAGAGGTGAAGGAGTCCAAGAACTGGAGGAGTCCAGAACCCATGCTGTAGGATCAGCTGAAGGATGGATCTGCATCCATAGCAGCTGCTGCAGGTTCCTGGCATGGAACTGCTGTTCAGCAGCAACACTTCTGAATCTCACACTAGCAGCAGGTTTGGGCCTGCACTAGTATTATCTTAATTTTCAAAGACTTTATCATGCTTTTCAGAGCCTTCTTCTCTTTAATTTGAGACTTCACTAGATAGGGCACTCCATGGCTACTACCACTGTTCTCTGAACCAGCCTCTCTGAAGGTGACCTCCTCCCCTTAAAGTGAGAAAAGGCAGTAAAAATAGAGTTTAATGGGTGGGAACTCTGGATGGAGCATGGATAAACCCAAGAAGTCTAACAGATGAAAAGTGGCTAAACCACTGACGAGCATTTGCAGAGCTGAAATGCAAAAAGCTTAAGATCTGGAACTTGCAAAGCACGGAGTGCGTCTAGTTGTGAGTCAAAACTGTGGCAGGATCTGACCCTGCCTGCTGAGCCCTGCAACTGAGGCTCTCTTTCTCCTTGTTAGGGGCTTCAGCTTCAGCAGGGGGACCTGCACCATCCTGACATGAACACTGCTCTGCCTGCCCACACTGCAAAGAGTGGCTCTGAATTATGGCTGGGCAACATTCACCAAAATGGATTCCCCAGAAAGTTTGGTGCCATTCACCTTATTTGCTCCAAGGGTTTTCTCAACCCCCTGGAGGTCCCACGCCACTGGGGAGGGCTCTAACACTCCTGGAACAAGGTACACCTTGCTGGGGAAGTGACCTGTGGCCGTAAGTGATCTTTCCTAACAGCTGGCAGTTGCCCCACCCAGGCTTCACCTGCATCTCCTTCAGCCACAGGAAGGATGGGGATCAGGCTGCTGGGTGAACAGCACGCTCCTGGCCCTGTGTCCAACCAGCACTAATGACCAGGCATGCCACCAACAGACCTTCCCAGGAATTCCAGGCAGGAGACGTGCCATGTCCATCTCATCTTGATTTTTGATATTTTTCCACCCTAAATTGATTTGACATATTTTTCTACTTGGCTAGGTGATTGTTGGTTGGCTTTTAAAGTTCTTCTGTATGGCAACTGAAGATGTTTACCATCAGGCAGGAGTTTTGTTTCCCCAAGAGCAGCAGCCTCAGCTACTGGAAGCAGGCAGCTTCAGTGGCTGTACCGGGCACCTACTGACCTCAGGCCTTATTCTTTCACCTGTCTTGTCACTGACCTGTGTCTGCTGGTGCTGAGGGATTGAATATATGATGCCAACAGCCCTCCCCTCTGGGGAGATGTAAAGGAAACACCCAATGTTGATTTCTAGTTGTCTCTCTTCACATTTTGTACTGGAAATTCACTGATAGGCATTCAAGCACGGAATGCAGCGATTGTTTGGAAGGTGGCCAGACAACCCTGGCATTCTGGGAGCAAGTTATCTTTCTGCAGTTTGTCTAGCAGAGAGGCACTGTGGTTCAATTAAATTTTTCTGCCTATAGCCTGAGGTGATGCTGGTTGCTTCAAGTCATAAGCAGCAAAATCTCAGGGCTGTGAAACCTTCCAAGACAGCAGTGGCACCTGTGTTAATACAGAAAGACACAGAGTTTGCTTCTGACCCATTTCCATGTCATAGGGCATTATAATTCTGTGCTGTTAGGTTGTGCTGAATCTAGCCATGGTTAACAGTGGGCTGAGGCAGCTGGGTGCTCACTGGTGGGGCAGGGGCAGCTTGGGGCCCACCAGCAGGCTGGCCTCATCTCAGCTGTCACTGTGAACTCTTCAACCCCTGTGCTGAAGGGCTGAACACATTCAACAGCTTCACATTTGTCTTCTCTCTCACAGACTTTCTCTTCCAAAAATTCTGACTGCTAAGGGCACAGCCAAGCTGGAGGCCCACTGGCCCCCGGGATGCCCAGGTGGGGAGGGGGCTCTCTCCATTGCCAGGGAACTCCAGGCTGGGAGCAGGTGCCCTCTGTCCCCGGGGAGCCCCAGCCAGCTGTGCAGGGCAGTGCTGGCACAGGTGGGATCAGCTGCTGCACTCAGCAGGCACCGAGCATGTTTGCCCAAGGATTAACCAAGGTAAGCCTCTGGGCTTGTCCACCCCCATTTAGGGGGCCCAGTCCCTTTACCTTTCTCTGTGCACAGGGCGCTTCAGGGCTGGTAGTCAAGGCCCTGGTCCCCTCAGGAGGGCTCCTCGGGCTGGCAGGACGTGCTGAGCCCCATGCCCTGCTGCTTTGGGCAGGCACGGCTGTGGCGTCTGCTGTCTGCTCAGCTTTACTTTGAGGTATTCAAACTTAGCAGAGTGGCTTTTTTTAGATCCAAATGCATAGATCAGGTGGTCACCTGTGTCAATATGTTTATTCACAGATCCTAGCTGCTCTCAGAACCAGCCTTCTCTAAACATAACTAGGCTATTTAAGTAGTTGCTCACAATTACCTCTTGGTTCACACAAAACACCATGAATTCCCTCACTGAGCAAAATCTCCAGGTGCCACCAGGGTGAACAGCAACAAGGATTTTGCTGTTGAGTGCCTCAAAGATACTACTGTCAATGGATGTTCACTCCTGAAGAGCTGCCCACTGTCTACTCTGCCATTATGTCAGTTTTCAGCCCAGCAGCTTTACCGGGCACTTTGACAGCTCTTCCCTCCTGTCAGCCTCCCTCATCCTGGCTCACACTAATTAGGCTGGAGGTATATGCAGCAAAGCCTGATTTGGGGCTGGATGTGAATAGAAGCTTTTCAGCTTTTCTCCTTTTGCCTGCCCTAAATTATTGATTTCTGGGATTGCAGCAAGGCCATCACTCTGTGCGTGTGTCTGTGTGAGAGTGGGCGAGCAGAGCCCCACACCTGGCCCCAGCAGGCACTGAACTATCAGGTCATCTGGAACATGAGTCTCATTTTCAGCACTGCACAATTTTCTCCACACTGATGTTATCTTTGCCATCAGCTACTGGCATGCAGCAGCTCACATATGCCATTAGCAGGTGGCAGAAGACATAAATGGAATTTTCTCTCAGAACATTTCTTCCATTCTTCCTCCCAGACTGATGAAGTGCAAGTTCAAGCTAAAGGCATGCAGTGACTACAGCCCATTCCCAAACAGGGCCATGGAGAGTTAAAAGCAGGCTCCAGGAGAAACTCTCACATCTTTCAGTCTCTCTGCCATGTTAGCTCTCAGCACACTGCCCTTGGAGCATGGGGAGTGCAGCTGTGTGTGCCTGCACTCTTTTCACCCTGGTGGCCAAGGCACTTGCCCATGGTCTCAGCAATTGCTGGCAGCCTGGCTCTGCTCTGGGCCCTGGAGATGAACACAGAAATTTAAGGATCAGGCAAACAAATCGCCAGAAAAGGCATGAATTCAGGGACACAGCATGTGCACACTGTGTGGCCTCCAAAAGGAGGAGGCAGAAGCATGAGGAGCTCCAGATCATCCCACAGTTATGCTGCTGTGAGCTCAGGCTGACCTGCCTTCCAGCAGAGCCACACTCAGAGGCAGCTGGGAGCTGCTGCTGGAACCGTGTGCCCGAGTGCACTCCCGACTCACCATTCACTTTTGCATCTGCATGTCTTACAGAAGATATAAATGGCTTTTTGAAAAACCTTATCCAGGGTTCTTCTTTTATTTTTAATATGATTTTTTTTGTCTCCCTCAACTGCAGCAAATCCTGCTCAAAGTTGCTCCTGAACTTGATGGAAAAGAAACATATTAAAGACCATGGCTCAGGACCCCCTTGGTCTCCAGACCTGACATGAGCATTTATTTTTCATCTATTTTGTTTTGTCCCGAAAGGACAATTTCATTCCAGCTTCATGAGCTCATACTGAAAAACAATAGAACATTTCCAAAGTCACATAATTCTGTGGAATTGCAAGTCTAATGCTTTAGGTCCAAAGCTCAGCTTTGGATTTTTTTTCCCCACAAGCAGATACTCGACCAAATGAAAAGTGCTTCAGTGCTACAAGTGCCACATTGATGCTCTTGTCTGTCTGAATGGGGGAGGGGACTGCCATTACCTTTTGTTCATGAAAATCTTTACATTCCAAGGTTATTTAAAATTATTTTCTTCCATACAAACATAGTTTCTATTGCCCAGTGTGCTCTCTCATCATATGTGGGAATGCCATTCCCTGGCTTCAAGAAGCGTTTGGGTTTTTGAATGCTGCTCCTTTCCCACGTGGGGGTGGTCTCTGCCCCCTTCCCCCTGGGCTGCTGGGGGTCAGGGCAGTGCAGAGAACACTGAACTATTGAGGCCAGACTGCTGCGTGCACCTGGGCACAGCTGCCACTGGAGAGGTGCTGGGGAGAGACACTTTGTTCCAACCATAGAAATAATTTCCTTAGAAAAGTATTTTGCCTAAAGCCCACTATAGATTGCAGACCCAGATAACTCACTTGCTTTGTCCAGGATCAGAGCTGAAGCTCTGCAGAGGGGGCATGGCCAGCCCTGGTGTGAGCACTGCTGGCCATACAGGCAAAGGATCTCCTGTGCCCGATGACCCAGGGCAGAAGGAAAGAAAAGGCAGTAAGGAAAACAGGGGTTGTAATAATTCTGTTGTACTGTAGGGAAAAAAAGAACTTGTCATTTGGCTAAGAAAGCAAACTCCACTGGATCCTAAATTTACTACCTATCTCCATGGAACAACTTCTGTCAAGTGCTGTCAATACCTCAGAGTTCTCCCATGCTCCTTTCTTTTAAAGTTCAAAGTCAAAAGGTGACTTTGAGGTGGCTGCAACTATTTGCCCTTTTCTTCCCTGGAAGCAAACAACCAGTAAAATTCCCTGGCATATTTTTCTCCTTTCTGAAGTTTCTTTCCTCCATTGCCCTCCTCCATAAAATCAGACCCCTTTTCACACATGGGTGAACCTAGAAAATTATTTAGAGTGGGAAGCACGTGAACCACTTCAGTGAACATCAGGTAATTGTATGTTAGAGGCCTTTTGAAAGGTCATCTATTTCTGGGTAACTTTTCCAGCTGCTTTCTTTGTGAACTGAAGCTCAGTGGCACCGAGGGAAGAGCAGGGTGGCTTTGCACACATCTCCAGCTCCCTGGCCCTGTGATTCCTTTGATGTTTTCTTCCCAAGATGCCCATCTCCACCTGCTTGTGCCACGTTTGTATCACTCACCTGTCCTGGGAATGGCTGAGGTTTTCAAACACACTGCTCATTAGATTCTACACTTTTCTGAAAAAGTTTGACTTTTCAGTAGCATCAGGATATGCAAAACAAGCTGAAAATCACGAGACACACAAACAGACTCACAGACAGAGCGAGCTCCAGAGTGCTGGTGAACCTCCTGTCCACGCTGCTCCCAGTGCGTTTCTCCTACAACGAGGATTCCAGGGGGGCTCACGCTGCAGCTTCACCTTCTCAGCACCACAAATCTGGGTATTATTCCTAACAAACAAATAAACTTTGCAGTAATAAATAAGAAACTAAAACATTAATTTAAATGAACTGACAAGTGTTACAGCCACAAGATGGTAATACAATCCCAATTTCCATTCTAAACCAGACAAAAACCATCAAGCAACACTAAAGAAACTTTATGTTCTTTAGTAATGCAACTTCAACTACAGAAGTGAATAAATTTGTTTTATACTAACAATGGAAGCACATAGAGGGACTTCTGTAGATAAAATTTATATTTTAGCAGAGATTTAAATTTTCTAACTTGATCTTGTTTTCTGAAAAACAACCCAGAACAAAAAAAGAACAATGACCCTCAGGCTGCACATTCATTAAAGTAAAGGCTTTTTAAAAATTGCAAACCTGGCAATCGAGGCCCTGCTTTGTCCTCCTGGGAATGCAAGCACAGTCAGCTCCCAGTCCCGGATTCCTAACTGCTGCTGCAGACACTGCCCAGGTTCTGCCACATTTGCCTGTGCAGGGTTCTGTTCCTGAGGCTGCATTCCTGGGTTCTGACAGCAGCCACCACACAGCTCCAAACATGGCAGCGCTCAGGCAGACACATGTGCACAGAGGCATGTGCACAGAGGCAGGGATAGCTGAAATTTTAATTAAGGAAAGCGTAAGTGACATATCCATTTGAGAAAGTGATGGTTGTGCAGTGCAAGTGCATCAGTGCCAAGCTCCAGAGCTGCAGCCAGCAGTGCCTCTGCTGCAGGAGAGCAGGAGTCCAGCTCTGCCCCGTGCCTTATAATTCTTTTTACTAGTTATTGCAGTTACTGTTTGGAATGCGCTTCACTGTGGAGGCATAAAGCCCCACGGACATTTACATGAAAGAAATATTGATGGGACTCTGTAAAAGAGACCAAAAGGCATTTTGTGGTTTTTTTAGGTTTGCCCAAGTCCTGTATATTTGTATTTCTTGATACTACGGCAGAGTATAGGAGATATTGGCAGCTGTGCCTTGGCACCAGCACTGGCCCTGGCAGTCTGTGCCAAGGTCAGGGCCAGCAGCCCCAGAGTGGCCTCACTGACCCTGCACTGACCTGCACTCCCACCGCCACACAACATTAATTCTGACTTATCCATGAAAATGAACAATTTTCCAATGGCACAATGGACTCAAATTAGTGATCTTGGCAGGCTCCAGCCAGGTGAAAGCTGACCCTGTTACAGTGCTGTGAGCACAAAGGAATGCCTCAACCGTTCTTCTGATGTGGAACGGGACCATAAAGCAGCTCTGACCCCTGGCACTGCCAGAAAATCCTACACTTGCGTGTCTTAAACCACTCTAGGCTGAGCTTGTTGTAAGTCTCTGATCTCTGCATGTTACTCATTCCAATGCACACTCTAGGGCTAACCACAGTAGAGAGAAAAACAGCTGAGGACACAAAACACCAGAATAATTTTAAGCATTCACTATTAAAATACTGTATAAATTAAAAATGCTGTCAGCATTTACACTAAAATCAAAAGCATCCCTAGTTTTAGGCTTTGTTTTACATTTCATGCTGAGTTCAACAATAAATATTCAATCACAAGAACTTAGTTTGAAAGTTCAGCAATTTCTAAGACCGCCCAAAGCGAGTTTGAAGCGGGCCTTTCCCAGCAGCCAGAGCTCAGGGGGCTGTGTGGGACTGGCAGTGTCACCCACAGCCTGCCTGTGGCAGGGGGCTCCGGGAGCATGGATCCCCGCGGGAGCCAAGGCCAAGGTTTGCTGTGCCGGCTGCCGTGGCTCTGGCAGAGCCTCCCTGCCAGCCATGCCCAGGAACACTCACCCCGAGCTCCATGTGAGCACCCAGAGGCGCTGGACTCTGCCTGCTCAGGGACGGCTGCTCTGCTGCCCGGCACCCAGAGCCCCTGCGCGGAGGCTGCACTGCCCAGACACTGTGGGTGGCAGAGGCGGCTGAGCTCAGCACCTCATCACCAGTTCTGCCTGTTCATTAGTGTTAATTAGTGCTCCCCAGCCCCAGGAAGCAGCAGCGCTTCACTGCCAGGGGAGCCACCCAGAGGATGCACCCCTGTGGGTGGGACATGGGGAACGTGGGCCATGGCAGGTGGGCACTGCCAGGGGTGGGACTGGGCACGTGGGATGTGGGCAGCACGGCAGGTGAACCACGGGCATGTGCCCAGTGCTGCCTCAGTAATTGCACAGACTTCAGGACCAGAATTTCTCATCCAGAATGCCAAAGAGCAAATCTCCACACTTTCCTGCAGTATTTAAATCTTTTCTTTATTTATCAGGGCAATATCGTTCAGAAATCAAAAGCTCAGGTCCTTCCTCCCCCAGTGCAGAGCTCATGTGACACAGCAACAGCCAGCCCAGTGACGCCCCTGCAGCACTCACCCCTCACCATGGCCGGGCTCCCAGGGCTGCTGCAGCAGGCTCCAGGGGCTGGAGAGCGAGGCTGTGGGAAGTGCTGTCACTCAGAAGGGAGTGTACCTGTCCTTTACGTTTGCTGATCCCCTGAAATGAGAGATGAAATGAAACTCATTAAACTATTCGAAGCAAGGACTAAAAAAAAATTACTGCAATGAGGAATGCATTTAAAAGAAATGATACAGGTATTATCAGCTAAAGAGGCTGCTGTCTCTTCCAGAACATGCTGCTGCTGACAAGACCTTAACATGTCAGCTGGTATCACCACTAACACCTGAGACAGCAAACAAGAGCTAATCCTTACACCCTTCTTGTGCTAATGACTGCAGGCGATAACTGGTGTCCCTGGCAAGTGTCCCATTTAATTCAATTAACTCCAGCCAAGCCCTGCTGACTGCACTGGCAGGGTCAGAGAAGGCCAGAAGCCAGATCTGGAGTCAGATGGTAAAACCAAGGCAGTCTCCACCATCCCTCTGTGGCCCAGTCCCCAGCAGCCAAGCCCAGGGCTAACAACCAACCTGGCATCCACAGCAGCTTCTCCAAGGGAGTGTGGAAAAGCATCATTTTTTCCTGAAAACGCTCAACCTTTTTTTTCCCTGAGAAAATGCAGGCAACTAATTTTGCTTATTTATTCTGAAATGCTGGGTTATGTGTTGGTTTAAGCAGCAGTTTCACAGTGTTCCCACCCCCTTCCATGGGTCCAAGCCAGTGGGAAGATCATGTTTCTCCTAACACAAGGCAGATGTCTGCCAGCTGATCTGGGGGCACACAGAGCTGCTAGCCCCTCCAGGGAACCCTGACACTTGCAGAGATTGAGGTGTCTGAGGTATGAACTGAAACATTCTGATAAACATGAAAAATAAACTAACCATGAAAAATTAGGCTGCAGGAACAACTGGTATATCCCCTCAGTTGATACAATTTCCAGGTCTGTTTGATGATAGTAAAAAAAATACTTTCCAAATATTTTCTTTTCCCTTTGAACATTCTTCTGCTGTGAGCTTCAACAGGCAGTGATGTATCTGCCAACTCATATTTTTCAGTTTAGAAGTTTTGAAATAGAAAGAGATATGCAGAGAAGTCTCCTTGGTGGCACATTTGAAGTGTAAGTCTGGGATAGCAGGTAAAATCCTGAGATGCCTTTACACTGTCAACATAAATAGAAAGTGTATTTAAAGACTGGAGATTATCCATTCCTTGACAGGGCTGTCATACCTACTGTGTTGTCAGGTCTTAGTAACAGTTTTATTTGAAGGTCAGTCCAGCACAAATAACACCCAGAAAAGCTCTTCTGCTGGAAAACAAAGCATTCAAACCTTCAAAAGGAGCTATAAGGACCTATATGTGACCATCAGCTTGGACATGTCTCTCAAGCAGCATGAGCCAGTGGAGATTTCTGAAGCCTCACTGAGCTTCTTTGTGGACAACTTCGTTATGGCGTTCCAGTCATCCTCCAGCCTTTGTGTACCCTCCAGGATGGCTGAGAGCACAACAGGGAAGCCCAAACAGTTAAAATGTCACTGTGTTGCACCTGCAAATCCACTGGAGAACAACAATTCTCTGCAAATCAAGCTCAGCTGCTCTTCAGCAACTGGCTTCCAACTCAGAAAGCTGTGCTGTGGGTCCACTCATTAACATTAAATACATGTTTAAATAAACTTCTACATCCTATGGACATTTTTCCCATGCCGTGGCTCCATTGGATAAAAGTGCTGAGCTCCTGGTATAGATCTTGGCACTCATCTCCCATTTATCCCCTTCTATGTGCTTGGTATTTTCCAGAAAAGAACCAACCTCCTCACTGTGCTGCAAACCCAGCTGTGCCCAGGTATTTCCAGACAGCCCAGGCTATTCCATCAGGCACCACTTTTACACCAGCACAAGATCCATGAGGAATAACATGGGGAGACCAGAGCTGTGCAGAAATACTTGCAAGCAGAAGAATGCCACAAAGTGCAGCCACAGCTGGAACTCCCACCCCTGCCAGTGCCGAGGAATGCTGGGCAGGCTGAGCTCAGTGGTGCTGCAGCCCAGAGCAGGGTGCATGGAGCACAGCACACGTGTCCAGGAGAGCACTCAGACCAGGCCAGCACAGCGGGACAGAGCTGCCATCCTTCCTGGTGTGTCCCAGAGAGCCACAGGTGGCCACTGCCTAGAGAACACTCCAGTCCTTCCTTGCTGCTTACAGGTACAGGGTGCATGCCTATGGCATCCTGCAATTAGCAGCCTTCCCCCTTCAGACCCCCAGCAGGACTGTGCTGAGCCTTATCATTTGCCAGGTGGGGTGTCAGCCAAGGGGAAATTGTGCCTCATGAGGGCTGGTGCCCACGTGAGCCGTGTGTGTGGCAGCAGTGGGACAGCAATAAAAAAATTGCATAAAAACCCCAGGGCCTTTCAAAGCATTTCCAAATGCTGCCCCAATTTCCCTGCTGTGTGTCAGGTTCTAGGAAGCAGCCACCCACACAAAGCAACTGTGGAGCCACATCTAAGACTGCCTCACCTGTGCTACGGAAAGAGCTGACAATGGCATTAGCATGAAACTAAAATTAGAGGCTAATTGGGTTCTGCAGTTACTGAAATTGATGACAGCTCAGTAATTAACATCCCTGGGTTTTCTTGACTAAAATAAACCTAAAATCTGCTCCCATTCATGCTTCTCCCTGCTCCACGAGCAAGCGCTGTGTGCGCCTGGCCCGCCCTGCACACAGGGGAGTTCTGCCACCTCTGCCAGGGCTTGTGGGGTTCCCAGCAGTTACTGGGGCAGGCATAGCCCTAGGAAGGGACTGTGTATCTGCAAATCAGTGTCATTTCACAAAAATGGGATGTGATATTCACTGCTAGGGTGTGGGAACCATCACCAGTGCAGAACAGACACAACGCCATTCAGCAGAAACGGGAGAGGCCATGGCGCCGTGTCACCGCACCTTCGTGCAGGTACGTGTGACAGTGAGGCCAGACCAGTGCTGCTGCTGCTGCTCCAACAAAAACAGGGAGATACCAACATTAAAAAGTGAGGGACTAAAAGCATCTGCTTAGGGTGTCAGTGGGACACAGGCCCAAGCCTCTATCAGTACTCCTTGAACGTGAATCAGAACATCTTCTGTTAAGGTGGGCAATAACACCTACTGAAAGGCATATGAACATTTCACTGGACCTCCCTGGGGTGCATCACACATTTGGAGCACAGAAAAACACACCCTATTTAACTGTACAAGTTATTTTCAAGTTGAATGGGTTGTTGTCCAAAATCCATAATGAGAGACCAAATACACTGCCATTACAGCTGCAAGCTCTGCCTTAGAGAATGTGCTGAAGACTTGCTGTGCAGGATATGGCCATGTGCAGCCTCTTTCAGGCTTTCTGTGTATGTGTGCTGTGTGTGCCCATCTGGCTGTGCTGTGCTCACCTGCCCTGTGCTCATCTGCAATTTGTGCAAGAGTTCTATGGTCTCATTTCTAGTTCATTGTTCTGTACAATATTTGGAGTCTCTGATACATAAAAACATCTTACAGTGGTACATTCGGAAAAGCCACGGCATGCTTCTGCCTCCACTCACAGCTGAAGGCTCTGACTGCTGACAGAGCTGTGCTTCCAAAGCCAGCCCACCTTCTGTCCCTTCCTTCAGCACCTGGCTTGATTTTGCTGTGGCCAGCAATTTCACTCTCTGGTCGAGATGTTGCCTGTGGCAACTCAAGGGAAGCTCCCGGTTCTGCTGCGGCCCATGAGGCAAGGAAGGAGCATGGTATGAGGCCTGTTCCCCACGTCAGCTGTGATGAACACTGGGACAGGGCTGGCCCCCCTGCTCCTGCTCTCAGAGGTAACTCACTGCCATCACCACACAGCTCCCTTCTCCCACACTTGCTGCAGGCACGAAATGTTCCAGGCTCCCACAGCCATGCCTGGGGCATGCCAAGTCCATATGCTGCTGTCCCTTTCACACACATTTCCAAAGGGCAAAAAAATTCACTCCTTGGAGATCCCCTTCTCTGTGCACTGTTCATCAAGCAGAAAGAACAAACCTGGCCAAGATGGCCACAAAAACATGTCATTGTTTAGAAAGGCTTCACTTGACACCCAAAGATATCAAGTATATTATTTTGGGGTAAAGTAGTACAATCAGTCCTATTTCCAGTGCAATGTGCCTAACTTTTTCTTAAGTAAATTGCTTTAGTACTCATTTGGTTTACAACTCTTGGTGTGCCAGGAAGAAAAATGTCTGCATGTGTATTATATATATTATACTACAGACATCCATTCCTTCCACCATTTATATCAGTATTTCCGACTATGATCAGAGCACTCTTGGCTTTGTTCCAAAACTCATCCCCACAGATTATGAGCAAATGAGTTTCTGCATTAAAGTCCACAGCTCCCGCTGTCCCAGGCTGTCCCTGGCAGTTACCTGTTGGAGATGTCTGCACTGTGCTGGCTCTGAGGGCACCACGATGTTCTGCTGTCTCTCCGTGGGGAGAGGGGCACAGGGGCTGCAGTCCCTCTCTGTGGCTCGGGGTCCCTTGTTCTCCATGCCCCACTCTGCAGATGCCATCGGGCTCTGTCCCAGGAGCATCATCACAGGAACTGAGGCTTCAGTTACAGCTGGCTGCAAAACACAGACTGTGAACAGCATGGATTTTAAGTGCCAGATCTTTTCTTGACTGATGCTCACAGCTGATGGTGAGTTCATATTTCAAGGTAACATCACATTCATCAGTGTCACAAACAATCGCTGCCTTAAGAATCAACAAAATCCTTCTCTCCACTAAGTCTCACCTGAGGAATCCCCACATGCAAGGAATGTGTCTGACAGCTCTCTGGGATGCCAAGGCATAAGCAGCATAAAGACCCATGTGCTGGGTGAAAGCTCAGGCCCAGGGCTGGAAATGTCCTGCTGAGCAGCAGCAATTGCAGCTCATGTCACAACATTCCCAATAACAACAGCTGAAGATCCCTGACTGAATGTTATAGCCAAAGCTGAACTCTTGTACTCATCACTGCAGCAGCCTCATGGGGCTCATTCCCCTCCCTGTCCCCTAACATATGTGAATTATCCTCCCAAGTAACTATTTTTCTACCAACAATATGGACATCTTTTCAAAGGCAAAGTGGAAATCCTTGCAAGCATTTCTGGTACTGCTTCCAGTCAGAAATAATAATCTGATCCACAAGCGAATTGCATTTCTGTTGCTGAATTCCTTTGTACAAGTATCTTTGCTTTAAAAGAGCTTGGCAGCAGTGAGGCACAGGCTAATTTTACTTATAAGGTGTGAATCAAAGAAGATTTGCAAGTTTCTGAGTCACAGAAAGGAAGCGTCTGTGGCCTTTCACCACTGCTGTCAAGAGAAAATGTCACGGTTCAGCTATTTTAGATGTGATTTCAGACCGCTCACTGCGCCCTGCAGATCCCATCTCCCACCAGCTCACGCTCTCCCCAGGAGACCGGGACAATTCCAGTCCTCTCTGGGGCCTGGGGAACTCCCAGCTTTGCTCAAACCTGCTCTGCTCATGGCTGCATCACCACGGGCTGCAGTGTGAGAGAGCTGAATAAATTATTAATTTGGCAGAATTCAGCAGACACTTTGTGGAAAAAAGGAGTGGCCAAGGAAAGGGTGAGCTACTTCCACATCACACAGCACTGAAATCCCTGGGAAGCTGAGGGCCTAAGCTACAAACACTGCTGCAGCAACAGCAGCCAACTTCCAGGGTCTGCACCATGCCTCCAGCGTGACTCTGCTACCATGTAAACAAGGGACTATAATCAACCAACGCCTTCTGTGCTGCCCTGCTGCCAGGAGAGCTCCCACCTGAGGCCAGGCTGTCCTGAGTGTGGGGACAGCTCTGCTGCACTGGCTGTGCCAACTCCAAGGAGAACATACAGGTGTTCTGTACCTTCCTCCAGTCCCAAAGATTTCATGGCCTCTGAGACGCTGCTGAGGCCAGGTTTAGTCACTGGCTACACCCAACCATGGGAGTTCACTGTGCCCAAGAGAGGAGGTGGGACAGCCTGTGCCCACATGCCTGGCAGCAGGGCCTCCCTGTGGCACCCAGGCTGATGTTTGCATGTGCTCCTCTCACCTCTTCTCTCTTTATCCGCTGCTCAGGGCAGAGCCCATCTCCTCCAGGCCTGCAGGGTTGTGCCAAGGACCAGCATGTTACAACACGTCATTCCAGTGCCACCACCTGCTGCCCTCCAACTCATGAGGGCTGCCCTCCAACTCCAGCTGCCCTCCAACTCCAGCTGCTCCTTGTGATGCCCTGTCCCCAGCTGCGGGTGACAACACCATCTTCTGCCTCAAAACAGGTCCTCAAGGTTTGCAGACAGCAGGCATGCTATAAAAGCTGCACAGCAGTATCAGCAGGAGCGGAGGGCCCTCCACCTTCCAGCCATCTGTGGGATCTGCCCATTGAATACATGGATGAATTCTCCCATAAAAGTCAGTATTGGGCATGCTTATCTGGCTTAATTATTTCCATTCACTGCCACCTTCATCCCCATCCAGCACAGCTCCATGGCTCCACAGCCACTGTCAAACCAAATTCTTCCCCGATAGTCTGTGGAGATGTGTATTTGTCATCTGTAATCTATTCCTTGATTTCCGGCATGTGTTTTCAGTGCTTCCTCTTGAAAGCTTTTTCAGATTTCCCTGGGCTTCTCCCTAACCTCTGTGAGCAAAGCCTCACACAGTTTAATTGTTGACAGCTGTGTCAGAAGAAGATTTTTTGGTTTTTTTTTTACATTCCTCTTGCTGCAGCACACGAGCCACTACACAAAGGGCTGCCTGGCTGTGTAATGCACCAAAATGTGGAAAGCAGACCATGTCTTCTGAAAGGAGATTTTGGGGTGTTTAATTCTTTGTGATGTTTTTCAGAGATAATTGCAGTTCCACACATGAAAATGCTGACAAATACAAGGCAGCTGAGCAAACAGGTTAAAAGCTTTAAGTACTGGGTTGGATAAAAGTGAATCTCTCCTCCTTTCCAGGAGAGTCTGCATTTTGGTTTCGCAGTAAAGAAAAATCCAGTTAAAAGGAAAAAAAGAAACTTATGATTTTTTTTTTCCCAAGCAAAAGATGGGAAATGCAGAGGACTAGATTGATATCCCTTTTCTGCCGGGCTGAACTCAAATCTGAAACATCTGTTCACATAACTTGAGACAAGCTTTCCCAGTCAAATAATGTAAGCTCAAACTCTTCCTGCCATCAGTGCAGAACTACCAGTTAACTTTTTGTGGAAGCCTAAGAATCCAGACACTTCTCTATGTTCATTGCAAGCATTGAATAATGATGGGTTCTCACTACCAGCAAATCACTTACAAATAGAAATTAGCACCTTTTCCTAGTATTCTACATCCTAAAATCTGCCTTTTTTTTTTTTTTTTCTAGAACGACACTGCACACATTATCCTTCAGGAGTTATTCAAACTGGGCAGTACCAGGTATATAAAACAGTATCTCACCCAGCACAGAGGGGTTAACTCAGGTGATTGCAGATATCAAGGGCAGGGGAAAATATTCTGTTTTCAATATAGAATCACAGACTGGTTTGTGTTGGAAGACCCCTTTAAAAACCATCTTGTCCCCCAACCCCACCATCAGCAGGGTCACCTTCCTCTATCCCAGGCTGCCCCAAGCCCTGTCCTGGCCTTGAACACTTCCAGGGATGGGCAGCCACAGCTGCCCTGGACAACCTGGTCCACAATTCAGCTGCAATCTGCAAGGCAAAGAGTAGGATTTTAGCTGAAAGTATTGAGAACCAAATTTGCTTGCAGAACTTGCATACAGGCCTGGGTTCAGGGCTCACACCCCTCACTGCATCCCCGCGCTTGGCAGAAGAGGACCTAAGGCTCATGTAGAGCTCCATTCTCATATAAATGCCTGGGCATAGGTAAGTATAGAAGAAACGTCTTGGCTGTACAAGGACGGGAGATTCAGAAGCACAGCACTGGCAGATCAAGCAAGAAGCCCCAGAACTGAGCACTATCTTGATCCTGTTCTTGTTCCTGCAGCCCCCAAGAACTCTCTGTGTTCAACATACAGAGCATGAGCATGAACCCCATCCTGTCAGATAGACTGGAAATCTACGTTCATCTCAGATTCTGCTTCCAATTCTGTGTGTGTGTACAAGTCACTTTGTTTCCAGGCTGTTTTCTCCAGCCTCACATGACATGATGAACAAGCAGGGACTGTTCCCAGCTACAAACCTGCACAATGTCCCAGTCAGGGAACTGGATTGGAAGTGAAGGGCTCTGGAAACCACAGGGGAAAAGAAAAAAAGAAGAAAGAGAAAGAAGAGAAAAAGCAAAGCGCATGCAGTTCACGGTAGCCAGTGGCTTTCCGTCCTGGTTGTTTTTGCCTTCTCCCCGCACAGCGGTAGATGGAGCCCTGTCTCCCTGCTCTCGCCAGAGACGCTGCCAGCGCTGCTGCTGCTGCAGGGACAAACCTGCGGGTCACACAGCAGGCAGCTCGGCTCACCGCTCCTGCCGACTTGTGGAATTCTCTCAAACTTGTAACTAACAAAGGTATTCGACTAACCACAGTACTGCCTTTTCTTCCATTTAGGCATTGGGTAATGTTTCTTTCCTTTGTGACATCAGGATTACATGGAATTCACCAGTTTTATTTCTTTTGCAAAATAAGGAAGGGCAAGGTTTGCTTGCCATACTTAGAAAGAACATATGGAAATTTGTGTCATGGCTGTGAGCACTGGAGACTTCTTACCCAGAGGATTTGACAGGAACCAAAGGTCAAGGGATCCATGGCTCACAGCTCGGGTGCCTGCAGCTTGTGTGTGACAGCAGGACAGAGAAGGGATGAGGGGACACTGGCCACCATTTGCATCTCTGCAAGATGGGAAAAATTATAAATGTGTACGTTGATTTTCTCTCCCCACTTCCATCTCCAAGTGCCCTGCAAGTGACACCGTACAGCTGCACGGGTGCCTCTGGAGTCATGCACCACTTGGCCAGAACTTCCACTGCAGCTCCATCAAGACATGTCAGCCAGGTCTTCTACAGCAACAGCTCACAAATGGAACATTTCAGAGCAGTGAGAGCAAAATCCACAGAATCACAGAATTTGCTGAGTTAGAAGGGACCTACAAGGGCCGTGGACTCCAACTCCTAGTCTTGCAGCATCACACAATGTTCCTGAAGGTATTGCCTAAATGCTCCTTGAACTGTCAGGCTTGATGCTGTGACCACTTCTCTGGGAAGCTTGTTCCAATGCCTGACCACACACTTCTTTTAATATCTAACCTAAACCTCCTCTGACAACTTCAGGCCATTCCTTTAGGTTCTGCCACTGGTCACCACAGAGAAGAGATCACCTTCTACCCCTCTTTCTCTCCTCATGAGGAAGCTGTAGACTGGGATGAGGTCTCCCTTCAGTCTCCTCTTCTCCAGGCTTAGCCCTCAGGCAGTCCTCATCTGGCTTTCCCTCAAAGCCCTTCAGCATCACTGCCCTCCTTTTGACACTAACAGCCGAATGCTTTTTTGTATTGTGGTGTCCAGGGCTGTTGCCAGCCCTCGAGGTGAGGCTGCCCCAGCTCGGAGCAGAGCAGGGCAATCCCTGCCTTGCCCAGCCGGAGCCCCCAGACACGCCTGGCCCTCCCGGCTGCCAGGGCACTGCTGACTCATCCTCAACCTTCTGTCACAAGGACCCCAGGGCCCTTTCCAGGCGCTGCTCTCCAGCACCTCATTGCCCAGCCAGCCGTAGATCCAGGGGTGCCCCATTCCAGGCGCAGAATCTGGCACTGGCCCTTGCTGAACTTCACAGTGATTGCCCAGCCCTATAATTTGGTGACGTCTTTCTGCAGGCCTCCCTGCCTCTGAGGGAGTCAACAACTCCTCTCAGTTTTTATCGTCTGCAAACTTGTTTAGTATCCTTCCAGTCCTGCACCCAAGTAATTTATGAAGATGTTGAAGAGCACAGGGCCAAGGGTGGAGCCCTTCAAAACTCCACTAAGGGACTGGTGCCAGTCTCATGCCACGCTCTGCACCTGACCGTGAGCCAGCTGCTCACCCATCCCATGACATGTTTATCCAGCAGTGAGATGGACAGTTTGTCCAGAAGGATGTTATGAGAGACAGTATTGAAAGCTTTACTGAAATCTCAAAAGATTACATCAAGTGACTCTCCTTGATCAGCTAGGTGGGTTACTTGGTAATAAAAGGAAATCAGGTTTGATAAGCAGGACTTTCTTCTCATAAAGCTGTGCTGGCTTAGACTGCTCTCTCTTTTTTCTGAATTTTTCAGAGGTTGGTTTTTTGGTTCGGTTGGTTGGTTTAAAAGTGCACCGTGCACATCCTGCTTCATTCTGCTGCACATCCAAGTGCAGACTTGACTGTATATAAGAGCAATCCATGCTGCCAGGGAAGGCTATCCTCAAAGCCAGTGTGCAGCCTGTTGTTCTCTGGAAACATGTACTGCTAGACAAGCAATATATGAAACCATATTTTGTCTTGTTTTAGATTCTTTGAAGAAGACCATGTTATGTCGGTACAAAAACTGAGAATATTGCAGTTACACAAGATGCTGGAGATTATATTTGCCAGCAAGGTAACTCAATGTACATCTATTCTGGCACTCAATAATTGAAGACAGGCCCCCAGCAGTGAATTGCAGGATGATCTGCTCACAGCAGCAGCAGCAGCTCCCCACACCAGAGAGGGGCCAAAACCTTCAGTCAGGCACTCACAACCACATGCCTCATCTGCACAGTCCAGCTTCAAAATGTGAGTGGCCAGTGGTTTTAGCAGTACTGATTTTTCATTTCTCCAAATAGAAATTAACAGAAGAAGGGAGATTAGACACCCATCCATGAAGACAAGGAGTTTCTACAGATTAGCCTAGAAGTGACTGAATTTCTGAACTCAAGACTTTATGCTGCCTCTGATCTGTATGAATCCATGGATTCATACAGAATCCATGTCCCACCCCTAAGTGGGTAAAAATCTAGGTAAGGACTTTGGCATTTGATCTTTACAAAGCAGAAGCTAACAACTGACAAATTAAATACTTTGGAGCAGTGAAAATTAAACAGTGCTGCAGTCACGAGTGTTGGCATATGGAAAGCTGCCACTAAGCTAATAATGGAATCGTCTGCCACAGCACAGAGGGAGCTCCCGGCATCCCAGAGCAGCCACACATCTGGAGACTGGAACAGAGCCATTAGCAACCTATGTTTAGGTAGCACATTCTTGCTACCTTCCTGCCAGCTGCTCATCTCTCACCACAGGCCGAGGGCAGAGGCTCACAAGCAGTAACGTGGCACTGGGGACAAATTGGAGCAGCCTCATGCACAAAGGAGGGTTCCTCAGTAGAACCCTGCCTGTCTGCATACACCTGCTTTACTCACCTCACCAAAAAATGGGCAACTGGCTCATCTGTCACACTCCTGCATTTGCACACTCAGGACACCAGCCACTTTCACTGGCTCTTTCAAGTACCTGTGAGGAGTATAAGGTGCTGGGGGATGAATGTTCCTGGCTCACTCCAGCCTGGCCCCTGCACAATTTTCATGCGTGTAGCAGAGCCACACTGCTCAGGAATAGGAGGAGAATCAGAGCCAGGAAGTGGAAGATGAACCAAACACGCAGATCTCACTCACAACCAGAGACAGAGAACGATTTCCAGACAGACGGGCATGGAGCTTGCACAAGGTATTCACCCATCAATGAATGACAGAGAAAACAGAATCGGGGCCGTGGATGCAGCCAGACAGCAAACAGGCTACTCACCAGCAGCTGCTGCAGAAGGGAGTCCAGGCAGGGATGGCAAGGCCAAAGCATGGACTGTGCTGCAGGAGGCAGCAGCAAGAACATGGATGTATGGTGGGGCTGTGGGAGGAGAAGAGGCTCTCCTGAAGCACCCAGCACTACACACACAGCGCTCCTGCAGATGCCAGATGAGGCTGACCCACAGCACTCCCCTCAGCGTCCTCCCCTCTGCAGCAGAGAGCTGGCAAGAGACAAGGAGCACCAAAGAGCAGAAGCAAGATAAAACACTAAAGAGGAGAAGGATGTTAAGATGCTGCAGAGATGTGCGTGAGTGTCTAAACACACACAGGAACAAGCTTGAGTACAAAGAATGGGCAGCTTGAGCACTGAATCACTGCTTCTCTTCCTGAAGTACCTGCCTCATACTTGAAAAGACTTTGAAGGTACCAAGCTGTAGAAAGCTGTATCACTGCTGAGCAAGCTGGATAGCACAGGTGAAACCAAGTGGAAACAGACCAACCATGCCTGTTAAGGATCCACCACTCTATAGAAGAGCAGTTCATTCTGGCTAAAGGTGGCTGTGAGAAGATCCTGCTCCCAAGGAAGCAAAAGGAAATGAAATTCTAAGAAGATTCTTGGCAGTCCAGTTCTGTACCCACTGACATCCACTGCAAGGGGTATTTGTTGGCTCAGGAGATGTATCATGGGTGTTGACAATGACTACAGCTCGCTTAATTAGGCCATCTTCCCTCTTTGACAATAAAAGAGACCCGAGTGTCTCAGATTCACCAAAGCAGATTTGTGTCCCAGCTGCCCCCTTCAGAACACCTGTGGAAAAAGGTCTTAGGATCAATCAATATCTTGTTCTCCAAGTTTGTGCATAAAACACCTGGTGCATCCACACAAGCTGCTGTTCAGTCAACCCTGATACTAATTGCTCATAGCAATGACAAATGCACTAGAGTGCATACACACTGTAGGTGTATTCTCCAGAAAAATCTACTCCTCTTTACCTGCTACTGTAGCAAGAAAATAAAAACTCAAAAAGAATCTGCATGGTCTTCTGTTTAATGTTCAGTGCTTCCTGGTCAGAGGGATGGTCGTGCACCTATTGGTTTTCCCAGCAAATAGACCTGCTGTCTTCCATGTGTGCAAGGCCTCCAGCAGTAGAATTCAGCTGGCAATTTATCCCTTCAGAAACTTCACTTACTGGTACTGCATCATCTGCCTGTAGAATAAGGCTTTAACATCCTGTCTGATTGGGAACATGAGCTTCCAAAAGCCCAGAGCTGCATCAGGTGAGTTTGTTGTTGGCCTTTTGAAACCATTCCTTTAGCTGGCCAGAGCAGGAGTTTGACTCCTGCAGCACTGACTGCAGGGACACACCTGGGATGGATATATCTTCGGGACTGGACAGGTTCTTCCACCTGTCAGGAGGAAAGGATGGCTTTTTCCTTGCTCAAGCTATGGATTACTGTGGCCAGGCATAGCAGGGAACACCTCTGGAGGCCTTCTCTTTCCTCGGCACAGGCTGACCATGACAAAAATAGAGGATGGCATCCTGGCCTTCTCTACCCGTGGCTCGTGCATTTCCTCTGTCTTTGGCACGAGCCTCTGTCTGCTGCCACCTTGGTCTCTCCTGCCCCTGCTGTATCTCCAGCAGTTCCCAACACAGCAAACTGTGAAGGGCAGGAGACAGGAGGAGGGAGCACTGGGAGGCTCATGCACTCTTCTCCCTTCATCCATTTCTGGGCAGGTGACCATGCACAGCAATGGTGTCAATCCCACTCAGGGCAGCAGCTCATGTATTAAAATAGCAGCAACACTGACAGTACTCACAAGTCTCAGAAAAGAAAGCTGAAGTGGAACTGGCTTGTTCGTCTTTTCCATGACAGGAAACACTTCAACCTCTGCTATCAGCACAAGCATTGTCTGCTCCCACCAACGCTCTTGCCATACTCCATCCTGGGACCACACAAATAAAGAATGCCAGAGTGTTACTTTTGCCTTCTACAGGCTCAAAATGCAACAAAACTCAACCCTCTGTTGTGCTTTGCAGGCTCCAAAGCAATCAGCTGCTCAGTTTATGGTGTCACAGCCCATGGATGTTTCAGCCTTCTAAGTAAAGCAAGCTGGTCACCCAGAGCCAGCTGCTGCAAGTGCCACAGGACAAGTGGCCTGTCCAGGGCCAGGAGCCCTTGGGCCACTGGTGGCCACCAGCCAACCTGCCTCAGCCAGACAAAAACCCTCCATTTTCAATACAAATACATAACAACTGAGTAAAGAGGCAAGGAGTAAGAAGGGCAACCAGCCCTCACAAGAACATATGCAGCACTAGCTTCAGCTCCCATTTTTCAATTACTTTTCTGCTTTATGGCCCTTAACACAAGAGGAAAAATGAAGGTGAGCTTCAGAAAGCAATCAGTTTCTCAGTTTCTCATGCACTCACACCAAAGCAGAGCTTGGATCAAGGACACCCTCAGGAAGTGATGGAAAACACATCCAAAGCTTTGTGAGGAATTGCTTTTACAGAACACAGGTTGTTTTGGAAATCTCAAGGAAAAGACACTAAGTGTAACAAGTTTTTAAAAGGTTAACAGAACATTCCTATGGCATTTCATACACAATAAAACCTTATGACTTCAAAATGTGAATCAGGAATACCATAAAGAAGCCTTACCGGAAATCACAAGTGAATCCTAGGGACTTTGATCTAAGCTGGAATTTGGCTGCTTCAAATCTTGCTGCAGAAAGCTTCATAACCCTGAAATCAACACAAAGGACACAGCAATAAAGTACATGTAAGAATAAGACCCATTGGGTCTTATTGGCCCTAAATCTGATTTAGTAAAACCAGGATAAGATAGGATGCTAGCCTTGGCTTCAATGGTTCTGAGCTGTCCCTCAGATAGCATCTGTAGTAGAGGAGCTGTACTCTAAAATTAGAAAATGAATTAGCTATATTTTCTAAGGATCAAATTCTTTGTACACTTTTCACTGAAAGCTGACTCAAGCAGCCTTCTCTTTAGTGACTGCACAGTTAGATTTTGGGGCATCATGTACTTGCATTGGGCCAAATTGCTACAATTTGCCTCTTTACTTCAAGAGAAGTTTTTCTGGGGAAATAGCAGTTGCAGTAATGAGCTATCCCTGGGGCCCCAACAGCAGAAACTGTAGTTCACTCTAACATACCAGCCATTCCAGATTTCACTCTGACCTACCTTATACACAGGTGCAGGTTTCATCAGCTAAAATTTCGCTTTGTGCAGAAGGTGATTGTCTGACACACATGCAGCACCAGCCTGCACAATGGCTCAGCAGCCCCTGGGCTCTGGCTCTCAAGGCTGGGAGAGGGCTCCAGTCTTGGGGTGTCACAGGTATCAGATATTTGTGTGCATGAATGAGGTACACAGTTGCCCCAAATCTGGGATTTGTATGGGCAGCTTGGAAATATAAAATCAAAAGTTTTTATTAAAAAATTGGCCATCAAAACAGGAAAGCAAAAGAATATATGTGCAGAAATCTAATTTCAAATGACAACCAATGCATGTTTGTTTTATGGATATCAGCTATCAACATAGGCCTTGAAAGGCACTCAGAATAAAGCAGAGATGGCCCATGACTTTCCTTTTCACCCAAAGACAGCCTAAAGCAGCAGCTTTGGTCATTTGCTTTCCAGAGTTTCTCAGGTTATGATGTAAGGAGACAAAAGACATCTATGACTGATCACTGCCTCTCTGCCCCTCTGTACTTCATCCCCCTTTCCACCAAGTGCTTTTTAAAATCTTTTCTCATGACTGACTGACTACCTGCTATGCCAGTCCTGGTTTTCCTTCCGGATGGCAAACATCCATCTCCTGTCTGCACTCACTTGCAGGAAGCAGCAAGCCTGCTGCCTCACTCCCCACAGCACTGAAACAAGTGACATGAGACTAAGCTGCACTATAACCACCAATGTACCTAATCCACTGAAAACTGTGGGGCCAAGTTTGCATGACAGGCTGCTTGCAGAAGTCTCAGACTTGGGGTACAACAGAACACCAGTTTTAGGTGGATGTTATGTGCTAGATGGAGGCCACTCATTCTGCTGTTAGAGGCACATGAACACAAAAAAACAGTGTTAGACTCAGCATAAGCAGCTGACCAATGCCATGCCAGTAGAGATTTATCCTGTAGCACCAGATACTGAAGTCTTTACAGAGCATGCCACCTCTGGATCATAAGATCAGGAGACACAGACACACTGTAGACACAGACACACATAAATAAAGCCCAGCCAAAAAAAAGAGTTACAAAGACATCCTTATTTCCATCATGAGACCTAGACCAGGATGGAGGCTCTGTTCTACATGCCCCACAGTCATCACTACCCTCTTCCTTTGAGGGCTTCTCACTTCAGTAACCCAGCACCCTCTGGAGCGAGAGTCGTGAGCTGTCTCATCAGGCCACAGCAAAGGCCAGCAGAGAGCACCAAGCCTAAACCTATGAGCCTGAAGTTATTTGAAGACAAAAGCACACATAGAAAAACCTCCCATTTAAAACACGGGTTACAAAAGCCAAGCAGTTGTGCACTGTACTGCAATCAAATGCCATCCTTATTCCGTCACAGCTTGAAATAGATTGGGTAACAGGCAAACAAGTGTAGAAATCCTGAGCTGCTGGCAGTGCCCACGCAGCAGGCAGCAGCACCGAGGCTCGCTCACTTCCAGCTGGCCAGGGAAAGCCTCCACGATGCTCCAGGGGACGCTGACTGTCAGGACACCCGGAGGAACCTTGCTGCTGAGCTGCACATTGCAAAGGCTCCACAGGCCCCAGCAGTGCAGGCTCACCCTCAGCTAACAGGACACAGGCAAAAATGCCCTTATTTCGTTTACCCAGTCCATAGAACAAAAGCTAGGCGCATGATTCATGGTCTTCCCAGCTCTTCTGAACCCCCTCTGTCAAGCCTAGGTAGTTCTCCTATTTTAGCTGCTGCCTGCACAGGCTTTGTTAGTGCTGGAGGCTGAGGCTTTGTACCAAGCCCCAGGAGTTCAGTACATTCTGTTCACAGTGCCAAAGGCACTGAATAACCACTTACATTTGCATTTGCCTAAACATAGCCTAAACATATTGCAAACAAATAGCAGGAATAAGTTTAGCACTTGAGGCATAATTAAAAGCTAAAAACACCCATCAATAATTTGGTCCTTTTCCAAAAAGACCAGAAAAAGCTAATAAGAATAATTGAAATGGTATTTTTGTACTGCAGCAAAAAACAAAGAATAAAAAGCCCGAGATGTTTGCCAAGAACTTTAAAACCTATTTTTAACCAGTCAGTACATTTTATGAGCTTATCTGTAGATAAGATAAGCTGCTAAATACCATTTCTGAGGTTTAGACTTTTTGCTACAGGCATGTGCAAATCTCTGCTGCTGCCTGAGCCTGGCTGTTTTTCTCTGTAGCCGCAGCAGGATCACAGAGGTAGCCAGCCTCACAGCAGAGCTGCTGCATTATGAATCAGATCATGCTCACCGAGGAAAGGAGGCTGGAGTGCTGCGGGTGGGCTTGAGAGAGCCAAGAGACTCGGGGCGCTATTCTTGGCAGCAGCAGCGATTCACCGCGTGACCTTGTGAGAGTGACTTAATCCCGGCACGGCTCCGCTCCCCGCTCTCCTGTCAGACCGCGGCGCCGCCAACGCCCGCAGGCTCTCGCTTTCGGGAAGGGAGAAACGCAGCGAGACTCTATGAAAAAGAAAGGAAATGATGCAGTGCATGAGGATGCAGTTACGCCGCTGATTTCAAAGGCAGCTTGGACTGTGTTTGGAACAAAGACTCTAACACATGTAATAAAAGAGAGGTAGTGTTAAAAAAAAAAGAGTAGCATCTCCTTAGTTATTTTATCCCTCTGGGCATTGAATGAGGCACATACTACTGTAATCGAACGCCTGTGAGGTGTCTGGATGCTGCAACACCTGATGAGATTCATCCTCCCAACATCCCTGCATGAGCGGAGGAGGAGGCTGAGCCCTGTTTGGTCTGGAGCTGGTGTACAGCAGAACACTCCCACAGTTAAAGACAGCCCCTGTCGCAGTATGTGCGATGTGCAGAGCGATGTTTCACCGCAGCTCCGCCCGGTAACAGCGCAGGACACAGCCCAGCCGTGCAGGAGAGATCCCCGCTCACCGCAGCGGCCCGGAGCTCGGCGCTGCCACAGTCCCGCCAGGCCGTCCCGGAGCGCGGGGCCCCGCGGGGCGGCAGCCGGGCTGCCAGGCACCAGAGCTTCACTGAGGCCATCTCGGCCGTGCCGGACAGCTGGCACTCACGGGCACGCCCGGGGCCGCCCGCAGGCCCCTCTGCCCGGGGCACGCCGCGGCCAGGTGGGCCCGACGGGTCCGGGCCGCGCTGAGGGCAGCTGCGGCGAAGCGGGCCCGGCGGGTCCGGGCCGCGCTCAGGGCAGCTGCGGCGAAGCGGGCCCGGCGGGTCCGGGCCGCGCTCAGGGCAGCTGCGGCCAGGTGGGCCCGGCGGGTCCGGGCCGCGCTCAGGGCAGCTGCGGCCAGGTGGGCCCGGCGGGTCGGGCCGCGCTCAGGGCAGCTGCGGCCAGGTGGGCCCGGCGGGTCCGGGCCGCGCTCAGGGCAGCTGCGGCGAAGCGGGCCCGGCGGGTCCGGGCCGCGCTCAGGGCAGCTGCGGCCAGGTGGGCCCGGCGGGTCCGGGCCGCGCTCAGGGCAGCTGCGGCCAGGTGGGCCCGGCGGGTCGGGCCGCGCTCAGGGCAGCTGCGGCCAGGTGGGCCCGGCGGGTCCGGGCCGCGCTCAGGGCAGCTGCGGCCAGGTGGGCCCGGCGGGTCCGGGCCGCGCTCAGGGCAGCTGCGGCCAGGTGGGCCCGGCGGGTCCGGGCCGCGCTCAGGGCAGCTGCGGCCAGGTGGGCCCGGCGGGTCCGGGCCGCGCTGAGGGCAGCTGCGGCCAGGTGGGCCCGGCGGGTCGGGCCGTGCTCACGGCAGCTGCGGCCAGGCCTTCCCTGGCTCTGCTGGCAGAGCATGGGGCTGCGGCACCGCCAGCCCGCTCCCTCCCCGCCGACAGCAGGCACCCACGGCCCGCGCCCTCTCAGCTCTGTCCGGCTCCCCCACAGTGCTTCGGCTGCTGTCCGCAGCCAAGAGTGACTTCGGGAAGCCATCAGCTCTGCTGCTGCACCACAGCAGGATTTCATTGCTTTGGACAGAAGGCTCCAATTTGCACATCTTACCCCCACATCCATACTTCAGAGTCAGAACACACCACAAATCACACCTGGAAACCGCCTATTTAATCCTAGAGATATTTTCCAACCTAAACAATTCTATGAGTCAGTAAGACGGCTCTGCCTGGAACACCGAACTCAGCCTCCCTGAAGAGGCTGCAATAAGTGGGAGTTTCCCCGAAGGAGAAACCAGTCACCACCTGCTGCGTTCTGGGGTCGGGGCTGGTTGTTTTGTATCTACATTCACAAGGCCATTGTCATCAGTTATGCATGTGTGTGTCAAAGCTGTTTTTCAAAATACTGCCAGCCACAACAGCTGAGAACACGACTGCCGTCCGATTGCCACATCCAGTTTCAAAGCCCAGGCAGATCCTAGATTGCATCCTCCAGCCTGGATTCACAGCTCCACCTCAACATGCCACTGCATGCTTTATTGGAATGAGCTGCCTCCTCTTCCTGTGCACCACATAATCTCACACTTGCTGATTTCACTCCTTTATTCTAGGTTAGCTGTACCTTTGCTGAGCAGAAATAGTGCAATTCCAAGGAAAGCAACAGCCACAAGTCACTTCAAACAGTGACATTAGCCATGACTGCTAACACATGGTATAGCAAGGCTACTGAGCAGGGACTGTCACAATCATTTTACAGATAGGAGAATGAACCACTTCAGAAGACAAGGATGCAAACTGGCACTGTCCAAGTGACCAGATTAACTGCTTTTGAATGCCAATATTTACTTGCATTTGCTCTCCATTTACCACGGAGCACATGTCAGTGACTCACTCTCCCCTCTGCCCCTGAACAGCCACACCTCTTCTCATCTCACCCCTTTATCAGTCACACAGTTGTCCCTCTTATTGGACAAATCTGACAAATCAGTTACCTGATTAACTCAATTTGGATAAACTGTCTACCTCATCCAGACTGAGGTGGTGCACAAAGGGAACTCCTATTTGAAGCCCTGCTCTGACATAGACTATTCACTGAATCCATCTTTGTTTTCTTTTTGATACTTTTAAGTGTTACTTCATTGTAGTCTACATTTTTCTTAATAAATTTATCTTCAATATAGGAAGAGATGCTTCTACTAAGGTGTTTCTACTGTTGTGCTGAAGCCACGGAGGAATTCAGGTGAAGATATCCTTTGGAGTGTATTCCAAACACTGAGCCCCATCTTGTCCTTCAGAAGCACCTGACAAGTGACATTAGTCAATGCTGCTCTATGCTCCACCACCGTCCGTTTGCAAGAGCTGGAAATGCTGCATGGGCAATATGGGATGCAACAGAGCAGCAGTCACTAGGGCAGCAGACACTTGTGTCTGCCTAGCTGGGTGGGGATACAGTTGTACACATGGTTTTTGCAACAACAGATAAGTCTATGCCTACAAATATGCAACTAGCTTTTCAGGTGGCAGCTTTTAGGGAGCTGGCAATGAAGCACAGCCTGTTTCTGTGGCTAGCACCTGCTTGTTGATGACAGAAAGGCACAACCAGATGATGCAGCTGCTGGAGGACAAGTCTGATCAGCACAGCCTTGCATTCAGTCAGTGAACAAACCACCCATGAACCTCCTGTTGCCCACATGCCTGCTTTGTTTGTCCAGTGCTCCATCCCACAGGGCTGATCTCTGGGGAGATCCCACAGCCTCTGGAAGCACAAATAATCACCACAGATCTCTGCTGTTGGTCCTGCTGATGTCAGGCTGATCAGGGCATACACCTGACTGAAAGGTGCTTTACTTTGCCCTAGCAGACTGGTAAACTGGGGTTGAAACTACTCAAAGGTAGAAAAGACAAAGCCAACTAAAACCAAGTTATGTTTTCTTATGTAAAATACCAGTAGTTCCCACTCACAGGGCTGACAGCTGCTGGCCCGTCTCCATAAGCAGGGACTATTGCTGAGGCTCTCCAGACCTAGCCTGGCAAACTGGAGGTTTGGGGTTGTGCAAACTGACTCACACTTGGAAGTGAGCAGAAATCTGTTCTGCCTTTTTGATAGTGAAGCAAAGCTTCACAAGGAAAGATGTTATGGGCCACAGTCCACACATAAGGCTTGCAAGTGGAACATGGCCAGCCTGGGAGGAACATTGCCACTGCCCAGCAGAGAGCCAGGCTCCTCTCCCTGCTTCCAGTGCCCTCTCTCTGGCAGCCTGGCTCCACGGCAGGGCAGGAGGGCTCCTCTTCCAGGTGGAACGGCAGCACTGAGACTTTCTCCATACTGAGAGGTGAAACAGCTCTACATCACTAGAGCATTTCTATACACTTCTGTTACAGAAGTGAACACTACAGTCTTCTGTGCTGTCCAAAGACACACATTGTTGCTGAGATGCAGATTCAAATTAACTCAAAGTAAAAATAAATAAGTACCAGTCACTGCTTTACAATTCAAATTCATGTGAAGAAGCCAAACTCTAAATGCAAAATTAGATCAACCCAGATCTTGTACATAAACAGACCAAGTTTGCTCAGTCTTGGATTCGTGCCACTTTCCGTGTTTTTCTAGTCTTGCCATGCTTATCCTAAGCCAGGGACCCAGGGAAGCAATGTTTCTGATGAGCTACAATCACACACATACCATGGTGCTCCCCTTGTGTTTCTGCTCTCTCTCCCCACAGGTACAAGGGTGTTGCAGATGCGGTGTTTGGAATAGCCCTACCTGCTTCAGGGCTTCACCTCACTGCTCTCTCCATGGTTTATAGCACTGCCAGGCTACAACTATTCCACCTGTATTTGTCGTGCCAAGAGTCTCTCTCAAATGGAAGTATTTGGACTTGTGTAAAACAAATCAGGTAGTTTAAGAACAGGGAATAAGACAGTGCTTTAATTAGACAAACATTAGCCACTGCAGCTTCAGCAGAAGGTTTGGCCAAAGCCAAAGAGGAACAAAACCCAGAGACAAGTATTGAGGAATGATTGTACTGCACACCCAATGCAGATTCTGCCCTGAGGAATTATGTCAGAACAAGGTTAAGTATTTCACCGGGACTAATACTTTGCATTTAATATTTTTTTATAAATCAATCTGCATAATGTATGCTGGCATCCTTTACATTTCAATTTTGCTTACAGTAATAAAACTAACTGTGCAAATCATCCTTGGCTGTATGTTATTTTTACATCCAAGAATACCGAGCGATAGAAGCTTGGCAGGACAGATCTAAGAGAGAAAAAAAGCATTGTACTTCCCAACATAGCAGAACAACCCTGATTTTAAAGCTGTAGGATGAAAATGATTCAGCCTACAGTTAAAATTAGAGGTATGGTGAGATTTAGACTGCAAGTGAAGTACTGAATTAAATGTGTTTTTACTTGACTCCAACAAGCTTTTTTTATTAGTCCCTGGTAAATGAAATACTAGAAACTTTAAAAGTCTGTGAAACAGTCAAATCCACATGGTGTTTCATGGAGCAAATGCCACCTGCCATTGTCAGCACTGCAGGAAAGCCAGTGGTGGCAGAGCACGGGAGCCACACGGGGCAGATGCCATGGCTCTGGCTCCCTGTGCCTCTCTGGTCACTGTCCCCTGCCTCCAGTGCTGCGTGAGAGAACAGGGCAAGCCGGAGTCAAAAGAGAATGGCAGCAGCAGCCGTGTGCTCAGGTGGAACACTGACACCCTGCACAGCCATCAGGCACCTGGCTCAGAGCCACCCTGACACCCTTTTCTGTGTGTTCTGGTGCTTTGGTGTGCTCAAGAGACACTTCTGGAGCCTCTTGTAATGAATAATTACTGAAACTCATCCCAAATATATGTATATGTACATGTATATGTATATGTACATGTACATGTACATGTATATGTAAATTTTTCAATAGACGTAAAGAAATATAAACCCCACAAGCATTTTGAATGCTAAATGAAAAAAAATCATTAACTGGAAGAGTTCACTAATCCAAGTAACCAAATCAAGATATTCCCATTCCCCTCCTCCCATACACTATTTACAGCCATCAGGAATGTGTCACTGCTCAGCATTCCGACCCACTGCCTCCGCAGGCTTTTCCTTTCTCCAGCAGGAAATCCTCCAGCTGGCCCTACTTAGTTCTCTAGAACATTTTAAATTCAGCTTATTTGCATCAATTGAATGTAGGTGCATGCAGGCATGTGGTACCTGCATGTGGGTGTTCCTCCTGGTGAGATTTCCTTACTTTCAATTTCGTTACGAGCAAATAAAAAGGAAAAAAAAAAGAGCAATTCCTTTAGTGATTTTTCTGCCTTTCTGCAATATACACACACACAAAATTCTTTAAGAAATATAGAAAACAACAGCCACTGCAGGACTCTGCACTTCCCAATTGGATTGACCAAGTCCTGCCTAAGTTTATGGTGAAGGGTTTGCGCAAATTAAGTGTTGCAGATTTCTCCTTAACAGGAAAATTTTGATTTCCCCAAGCCTTTATGCTTAGAAGCAGTATTATTTGCAAGTTGGTGTCATACCATACCATGGGCCAAATGTTACCCTGCACATGGATTCCGTGTAAACTTAAGGAAATGCATATTGTGTCTCTCTCAAGCCTCCTTGGGGAAGCACCATGCCCATGATGGGCACTGGGCTTTTGGGGTAAGGGGCTTGATTCCAAGGGCAGAGGGACAGAAAGGAGGCATATTATGGGTGAGCAGGAAAACTCAACCCTCACTCTGGCTGTGGGTAGAGCTCAAGGGGTGAATCACTCTTGTTTCAGGAGCAGTACCTGGGGCTAAAAGTAGTAAAATAGGGAGTATGGTAGGACACTTGCTAGGCAGAGTATCCTTGGTTTGGTTTGGTTTGGTTTGTTTGTTGTGGGTTTTTTGATGCTCAGCAGCTATTACCACTAAATAGCAGAACCTGTGAAAATACAGAGAATATAATTGCTTTGCTCTAAGAACATGAGCCACGTTTTCACCAAACAAGAAAGGACGTGTTGGGTTGTTTTAATTTCTGGTCTAGTTGGGCATGTCTTATCTCTGGCTAAAAAAATGGAAATGCATAATGAAGGCAGCCAGTTGTCTTGTAGGTAACCAAACACAATTCTCACCACAGGATAGGATTGTTGGCAAGATGTGGTATCAGTACAGGGAAACTTTGTACTGCCAGCTGAATAGATCTGTCAAATTTGTTTCTGCAAAATGTTATGTCTACAACTACTAGAAATAGCACAGCTGAGTGATAAAACTTAAACAAGTGTGAAAAAATATTTGCTTTATTTTCAAGTCTGTTTTCCTTGTGAACCTGACAGCATTTTGTTTTCTCAAAGTTATGTTTCATGTGCCCAAGGACTGCACTTTTCCACCCCCTACACCTGTATTCTCATAAACAGCAGCAGTGCTTAAACAGATTCTGCAACAGCTTGTACAGACTGAGAAGGCAGGCTTATTAGACCCTTTCATCTAAAAAGAAATAGGAATAAAATAACTTTATATAAGAATATTGCCCCTAGAACAGTGAAGTGCTCTTTAATGTCAGCTTGATGAGGCCTGGCCCTACAAAGACTGAAAGAATTTTCACATTGCCAGAACCTTCCTTCCATGAATAGGCACTGATTTCATGTACTACTTTAGGATAAGGTCTTAGAGGACACTATTTTTAACTATATGAAGAACAAACATGTCTAAAACACCTTAACCTTCCAGCTGAAGCTACACATACTTTAAAGCCATTCTAATATATGCATAATCAATGTGTACATTTCTCACCAAATGGTAAACAGCAAGTGTTGCAATAACTCTCCTGTCACTAATTTTAATACTGTACCAAAATATGCTACAGTAAATTAACTAGTACATTTTGGAGTGCCATAAATAATTAAAACTAAAATTATAACTGGCAAAATGAATGAAGCAAGAACATTTTGTAATCCAGTGTTCTTCCTACTCGACTTCATAATTTTCTAATTTGTGTTAAACACTAAATCTGATTCTGTCTGAGCACAAAAAGGAATTTGTTCATATAATTTACTAATTTGGAAAGTAGCCTGGTTGGAAAGAAATTGAAACCTGTTAAAGCCTCCACGTTCTATGACAGAGCATCTGTCCACATGCCACACAGCACAAACTGCTCTTTGGTCACCAGTCCCGAGGTGAAGCCAAAGGAAGCACAGCTCAGCAAGTGAGAACCACCCAGGACAGAGCTCTGCTGCCAGAGGTGGGACATCAGCCCCGAGGAGGAACCCATCCTACCTGGTCTCAGAGGATGCAGGAGAGAGACGGGCTTCTGCAGCCATCCCATGCGACACGAGGTGGGTGTTCCACGAGCCACAGCAGCAGCCGTGTGTGTGCAGCACCACGGGCAAGCATGGCTGCTGGGTGCAGGGCACAGGCAGGAGAAACAGGCTCAGCTTGGCACATCAAGTTAGACCACTTCAGCTTTTGACATCTGGAGGTGAGAACAGACAGGTGAACAGCACAGGAGTGACATCACTGTATCTTTTACAAGGATTTTTAAAGCACACCAAAGGTGCTTTTATACAAGTTGGTAAAACTTGCTGCTCCATTACTTCAATCAATAGGAAGTGTCAAATTGTTTTTGCAGAAGACTTCTATTGTTCTGTATTGTTTTGCTTTTTAATTTTCATTCTTTGGTTTCACTGAAAGAACAGCTCTCTTTTTTAAGACAGACATAAAAGAGGCTGACAGACAATGTCTGCTGCTTCACTGCCTTCAGGTAGATTCCATATTCTGCTCCTTCACACCTCTCACCTTCCTGCCCTGTCTTCTCTGAAGTACCATGGAGCCTTCCACCTCCCCACCCACATTATTTTTATTTTTCATTTGTTGGCGATTATTTACTGGCCAAAAGCTTCATCAATTAATCTGTTTATGCTGCGTGAGCTCACCCTGACTTTCATTGGAACAGAGCACCATCCCTACCAATACACCAAGGCCAGACCTTGCGTGGCATCCTGACCATGCAGCCCCTCCAGAGCAGTGGCAAGAATGCTGAGGGGTGGTGGCCTCAGGATGAACTGTCAGGGAGAAATCCCTATGGAGTCTGAGCTTTGACCTTGTTTCTGTAGCCTCCAAGAAGGGGTTCCTGCATCTCTGGAGCCCACCATGGCACAGAAGGATCCTTAGTGGCAGTGGGCAGCCCTGGGCTGCTGGCTGGCTGGTGGGCTGCACCCACTGCCCCACCTGAGGACAAGGGGAGAGGCAGAAGGGAAAAGCTTCATCTCTCTGCATAAGCCTGACTTGTGCAGTGACACTGCAGCAGATGGAAATCTTTGGAGAGAACAATGTCCCTGCTCCACAGGGTAAGGCAGTTCCCCTGGCGCGGCAGAGGCGGGCACAGTGCTGAGAACATCCCAGGGGAGAAGCTTATTTAGAGCTGCCCTCTGACAGTGGTAAAAAGGATCCTCCACCCATCTGTCCTGCCCAGCCTGGCTATGGCACCCTCCCCGGGAGCTCGAGCAGGGCACACACAGCCTGTTCTGGTACAGACACCCACAGCCACCCCACAGAGTCTCGGCACCATGCGAGGAGCTGCAGGGAATGGGATGCTCCTGCAGGGATGTACATCCCCAGGAGATCTTGAGTTCTGGGCAAAGCTGTGTAGGTGATATTGTAATAGCACTCTGCCATGGACAAGGACACCAGGGGGTTGTGCTGGGTATAAGCAAGGACAGTTTCTAGTTCTCAGTTTTTTATAATAATGATGGATTAATCCTGTTCTTGCTAATCTGCCAGGACAGAACAGCTGACACAAGACTCCTCCAAGCTGCAACGGGTGTCCTCAGCTGCAGGAGCCAGCAGCTGTTAAGCACACAGTTAACTCCCGCAGACCAACTATTTCCTTCATTTTTTTAATAACCATTTTTTTAGGCAAGTGTCTCCTGGTATTTTAAAAATTCATTTTAATCAATTTAAAATTAATAACAAATCAGCAAAATCCTTAGGGCCTGAAAGCTCCAACCTGTGCCACTCTGGAAGTGATGAGTCAGCTCCAGTGCAGCAGCCATGGAGCAGCTGAGGGCTGCCCATGAGAGCTGAATTAGGTCACTTGGTTTGCTGTTCATAAAAGCGTGGCTGTCCCTGTCGTTCTGAGGAGCTGCTGCACTCCAAGGGCACTGCCACAGCACTGGGCAGCTGCTGCTGCTGCTGCCATGGCTCTGTCCTGGGGCTGCACCAGGGGGGTGCACCAGGACAGAGCCCCTCCAAGAGGAGGGAAAGGACAGTGGCCGCAGGACTCGGCACACACAGAGCCCTGTCCACCCCCTGGGCTCTGCACGGTGCCTCCTCAATTCCTGCCCTGGTCACCAAGCCATGCTCTGCTCGGGCTAGGAACAGGAACCAGCAGTGCACAGAGCCACACTGCTGGCTCCAGCCTCTTCCCAAGAGAGCTCCCCCAGGCCCAGCAGCAGTCTCTGCCCAAGGGAGCACATCCCTGGGTACTGGAGCAGACCTGCTGTGCTCCCCCACTCATCACCTGTGTCTAACAGCAACGCCATGGCCCCACATGCAGCTCCTGTGGCAGCTCCCTGAAAACGCTGGTTTGGAAGTTACCCACAGCACAGGATTTCCATGCTCCTGGCAGCTGTTCTCATGCCCGTCATTCTGGAACCAGATCAAACACAGGTGTTTATGACCTGGGAAAACAAAGAAAACAGCCATCAGAAGCTGCAGGACCAGACTCACTTGAGTCCAATTCCTGCTCTGGCAAATGTCCTCTTCCTCACAACAGCCATCAGAAGGGTCTGGTCACTCCAGGGACTTGGAGCTCCAGCATTCCTGTTTGCCAGCTGCCTCAACTCCCAAGTGCCCATGTTTCTGCGACTACAGTCTTCAGAGAACCATAAAAAGATCTTCTGAACACCCTGGGAAGCACATCTGCCCTGTTGTTGCAGGGCAGTCCAGTGCTCATGTCCTGCTTCAGTCTCTCATATTCAATGAGTGGTTTTGTCCCTGCCAGAGGGGAACAACATGACAAAATGACTGTTTGCTCACCTACTAATATTCAGCTGTGATAGGGATGAAAGATTTTGGCTCATATCCTCATTTGTTCACTGAAGAGAAATCAAAATGAACCAAAATGGTTGAACAGTTTGTAAATTATTAAGTATTGAAGCTCCACTTCTCTGGAAGGCTACAGAGTGACAGACATAGTGCAATGGCAAATAACAGAATAGCTCTTTAGGTGTGAGATTTCAAAAGACCTTCCTCTAATGCCCCAGACCAAGCATAACAGGCATCCTTGAGGCAAATAACAGATTTATTAAAAAAAAAAACAAGCAAAGCTTTCTTTAGGAGAACACAGCAGACAGAAAGGGTGGTCATCCTCACTACATCCTGAAATATAACCAAGTACTTTGTTCAGAAAAGGTATTACCTTTATGCAGCCCAGCCCAGGCATTACCTTAATTCTGCAGCACAGTTCCAATATACTCACAGCAACTTCCACTGTGAACCTGAGAGTACATTAAAGGGTGCTAATGATTATAATGCACGCACTAGAACAAGCAGATTCTGTGGCGACGTTTTAATTTTCATTTAGATTAAATTTAAGTTATGATTTACACCGCTCTGCTAAAAACACGGAAAGAGGCGCTGTAAGTGTAGCAGCAGGCATGAATATCTTCATGTATTCTTCTCTATTTTTATCTTGTCGTTGAACTTAACAGACTTCCAAGTGCAAGTAGATTGAAGCTCCATCTAGTGCCAGGGGCCAGGAAGTTGCGGGGAGGTTTTCAATGCAAAGCCAGCAGCCATTCTCGGGGACCGGCCGAGGAGCAGCGGCCAGCCCGGCACGCCAGCGCTGTCACACACCGGCCGGCCGGAGGGAACTGCGGGCGGCTCTTGGGGCTACAAAGGCTTCACCTAAAAGCTGCGGTGCCTTGGGCCGAGCAGGGGCACGGCACGGCACCCGAAACACAAAGGCTTCACCTTGGGCCTAGCACGGCACCCGAAACACAAAGGCTTCACCTTGGGCCTAGCAGGGGCACGGCACAGCACCCGAAACACAAAGGCTTCACCTTGGGCCTAGCACGGGCATGGCACAGCATCCGAAACACAAAGGCTTCACCTAAAAGTTGCAGTGCCTTGGGCCGAGCAGGGGCACGGCACAGCACTCAAAACACAAAGGCTTCACCTTGGGCCTAGCAGGGGCACGGCACAGCACCCGAAACACAAAGGCTTCACCTAAAAGCTGCAGTACCTTTGGCCGAGCAGGGGCATGGCACGGCACCCAGAACACGAGCCCACCGCGGGGAGAGGGGGCCCTGCTCCATCACCAACACCTTCCACACGGCTCCTCTCTTTGGATCCAGGGAACCAGCACCCTGCTAACCTCTATCCAAAATCAGGCCATCAGTGGTTCTGAAATGCCCTTGCTGTTTAATACATGGCTTGAGACCTTGTTGGCAAGTCACCATCTCCTCCACAAACACCTACTAATGGTAGCACATAAAATGGGTGTCTATCACCAACACACAGAATAGCCTAGCTGGTGCTAATGTTCCCTTCCTCTCTTCTTCTGTGTTTTTTCCCAATGGCAAGTGCTAGAACTGCACCTGTTTCTAGCTCTGTAACAAAGCCATGCTGCATGTCCCAGCTCCTATAAGCACACACTATTCTTACCCAAAACAAGGAGGAGGTTTGTGTAGCAGAGGACAGCTGTTCAGATGGTTCAGTCAAAGCAGTAACGTTGGAAGTTTTTTTACATGAGGAAGTCATGTTTCTTCATTCAAGAACAGTGGTCTTCATTGCGCATTTTATATTTGACTTTCAAAGAAGACTGTAATGGAAGGAATCCTTTCACTGTCCTAGTTAAATGCAACCCACCTGAGTCATAAAGCTTTAAAAAGTACTATGCCAACTGGACACAGAGTACGGACAAACTGTATTAGATGCATCTGTCCCACATTTGTCTTCACATAACCTGAGCCCAGACTGGGAACGGCCCCATGCAAAGCAGGCGGGAACAAACGCGCGGGTGAGCGGCTCAAGGCACGCCAGCACCACTGATGCATGAGGATGGCAGCAGGACACACAGCTGAGGATGGAGAGTTACACAGCACATGACTGGACTCTTCTTCTTCACAGTACCACCACCATGGCCCTGCTCACAGCTGTGTAAAGGCTGACAGCAGTAACTCATCTGTCTGCTCCAAAACAGCTCCCTGCCCGGGATCCAACATTTCCTCCACAGGCACTCTCTGTGTGGTCACAGCAGTGCTGCTGGGGCACTGCCCACCCACGGCATGGGGGTGCAGCAACATCAGGAGCTCCTGAAGCCTGCCCAGGTCTCTGGGGATGCCTCACGAGTGTGGCCGCAGGAGCTGCCCCAGCTCCAGGGCAGTGACTCTGCTCCTCAAGCCTGCCACACGCTCACCTTCCACAGTGAACACTTCAGCTGAGAGACAGAATGACTTATTGTCTCTTGAGAGCTATTTTGAAAGAAGATAAAACCTTCTAAATGGAACTGCATCATTCTTAGGCTATTTTCCCCTTCATTTCTACTTTTCCCCACTCCTCCCATTTTTATATTCTTCATGTTTCCTTTCACTCGTACCAGAGTGGCTGCTCTACAGTTGCACAGTATTAGACTTTCACTTTCAGACTGAATACACTTTTTCTAAGATTACAAAGACAACTTTGAGCAGAACAATTTTCATATACATTGTTCCCCAAAAATGTGATATTTATTTGAGTGGATGCAAATGAGAGAAAAGCACTACACCTATGGCAGAAATAGTTCTCTTCATGATGAAACTAAGCAGTACTTCAACTACCAAAAATTCACACCAAAATATTCTAAATATTAAATATACACTGACTCTTCTTTGACGAGCTAACATCAAGCAAGTTGACTGCTCCTTATAGCTAGGATCCAGTTTTTTGTGACTAAAGAAAAATTTAGTATAAGGTTAGACTGCTATAATTTTGCTGGGAAGATATGGCTTTTTAGACTTCAGAATTATTATTAAATGCTTTTGAAGACAGTGAATGTATTAGGTAGAAATTGTGTATCATAGTTAAATGTATGTATCTGTGATTCAAAAATTCTTTGGATTTTTAACAAGTAACAAGCATTAATAGCAAAATCATTTGTGATCAGAGGTGGAAACCGCACACAGACAAACACATTTACAGATCTTACCAGGGAAAGCAAGTTGAATGAAGAAACTAATGCCCTGAACAAAACTCCAGAGCTCCCCAGCTGCATCATGTGGGTGACTGAACGTGCAGCAGAAAGCGGTGCAGAAACAATCACCTACAGTGACTGTGAGCTACAGAAACAGAACCGTCTGTCAGGGCTGTCACCAAGACTCTGCAGGACAAAGCTGCTGCCTGGCATGGTGTCCCAGGGGACAGGGTCTCCGTGCTCCTGCCATGCATCACAACACAGCGCAACAGCCAGAACTGGGTTTTCTTCTTAGTGCATGCTAGCACAGTGAAAACATGCAGACCAGCTCTGAAAATGATAGATTTGTTCTACCAGTCAACTGTGACAGAGAAAAAACCAAGCAGATGAAGCCTGTGAAAAGTTAAATGTTCTCTTTCATCTCCTATCACTTCTTGTTATGGTCAGTGAAGCGTGCACAGAGGTCACAGGTTCAGACTTTACACCACAGTAAGATTGTTAACTGTCCCTGTTAAACCACACTGCACAAATATCCATTTAAAAATGACTGTCAAGAGCCTGTGCTTACTGTGCTTCATTTTCCACTTTTCTGCTTTCTCTCCCTCTAACTTTGTGCTTCTCCAACCCTCTTATTGCATTTCTTAGCCTCAGTTTTGACTTTTAAGATTAACTTCCCCACAGCCTTTCACTCACTGCAACAGCCAGAGGCATGTGATGAGTCATCACAAGTTTGGGCAAAATAACATAAAGACCTTAGACTGAGTATGATTACACCTATTCAAGACTGCATCAAGCTATCTACAAACTTAATGAATTTCACAGTTTCATACCCTTTATTTAATAACTGAACAGTTAGCAGTCACCTATTTGGGTTCTGTTTGCTTGACTTTAAGCAAAACAAAATACTGCAGGATCTAAGCACACTGAGAAGTCTGACTGCTTGGTAACTGTGAGGCATAGAAAGCTGTGTCATAATTCTGTACTTGTTACTCCTATAGGGACTCACCAAAGACACCACTATGAACCACAGACTACCTCTCCAAGTAAGAATTTATATACAATGTACTTTAATTTCTAGGAATAAGGTTTCTTTTCTGTTGACCACCAGCAAGATAAAAAATTCACCTTAAAAATCCTAAAGTTGAGCAAAGTTCCATGACTTTAAACATCTTTTTTAGTGCTTTGGCTGGTCTGTAAATCATAAAGAAATGTCCTTCCTCCTATTTTAAGTACTTCTGGAAGCCACTGAGACAGAAGCAATTTCATGCTCTTATATGACATAGCCATATCCCTACTCCTGCGTCTGATTTTCAGAGTTACATTGTGGGTTTGTTCTGTTTGAACTTGATGGTTAAATAAAGAATAAGCAAGGGAACCCTCTCAGAACTGCTTACATAACTGTCTTACATAGGAAAACAAAGGTTTTGCTGAGGTATCTTATTGGTAAAACAATACCAGGCCAAAATCCTCTAAGGAGATGAAACTCTCATAATGGAGAGTTAACATGGAGTTAAACCATTGATCCAAACAATGCAAGGTACACCAGAAAAGCACCTTTTTTTCAGAACTTTCTGGATGGTTTAAGTGCCATTGTACAAGGCTGTCTGCAGTGCAGCCACAGTTGTGCTGACATGGGACAGGACCTTCGTCATGCACAGCTCTAGTAGCTGTGCAATAAAACCCTGTACTGTGGTCTTCATGATTGTTGCATTTTGAATTACCATATTTTTTAAACCTAGTTTCACATTTTCCACACATTAATGTGTCATTTTCGTAATTTGTTTCTAGCTAACACTCATCCCAGTCTTGGGCAGCTTCCTGGGGTTTCGGCCAGGTCCCCTCCCTGGGTAGCCGTGGAAGGACCCGGCCCAGCCTGGCCCTCACCAGGCTGACACACTGCACCCGGCTGTCGCCAGAAGCAGTGAATCCGCAGGCTCGCAGCACTTGTGAATTGGTGTTTCCCTCTGTGCTTCCACAAGCACGTGTGGTGCAGAGACAGAGGCCAGGGCCCGGTGTGGTCAGCAGGGGAAGGCACCGGGGCAGCGCCGCATGGGCACAGCCACAGGGCCCGGCCACAGGGCACGGCCACAAGGCACGGCCACAGGGCACGGCCACAGAGCACGGCCACAGGGCACAGACACAGGGTCCGGCCACAGGGCACAGCCACAGGGCCCGGCCACAGAGCACAGCCACAGGGCCCGGCCACAGGGCACGGCCACAGGGCACGGCCACAGGGCACGGCCACAGAGCACGGCCACAGGGCACAGACACAGGGTCCGGCCACAGAGCACAGCCACAGGGCCCGGCCACAGGGCACGGCCACAGGGCCTGGCCACAGAGCCCGGCCACAGAGCACAGCCACAGGGCCCGGCCACAGGGCACAGACACAGGGCCCGGCCACAGGGCACGGCCACAGGGCACGGCCACAGGGCACAGCCACAGGGCACAGCCACAGGGCCCGGCCACAGGGCACGGCCACAGGGCACGGCCACAGGGCACAGACACAGGGTCTGGCCACAGAGCACAGCCACAGGGCCCGGCCACAGGGCACAGACACAGGGCCCGGCCACAGAGCCCGGCCACAGAGCCCGGCCACAGGGCACAGCCACAGGGCCCGGCCACAGGGCACAGACACAGGGCCTGGCCACAGAGCCCGGCCACAGGGCACAGCCACAGGGCACAGACACAGAGCCCGGCCACAGAGCACGGCCACAGGGCACAGCCACAGGGCCCGGCCACAGGGCACAGACACAGGGCCTGGCCACAGGGCCCGGCCACAGGGCATGGCCACAGGGCACAGACACAGAGCCCGGCCACAGAGCCCGGCCACAGAGCACAGCCACAGAGCACGGCCACAGGGCACAGACACAGGGCCCGGCCACAGGGCACAGACACAGGGCCCGCACAGAGCCCGGCCACAGAGCCCGGCCACAGAGCACAGCCACAGAGCACGGCCACAGGGCACAGACACAGGGCCCGGCCACAGGGCACAGACACAGGGCCCGGCCACAGAGCCCGGCCACAGGGCCCGGCCACAGGGCCCGGCCACAGAGCCCGGCCAAAGGGCCCGGCCACAGGGCCTGGCCACAGGGCACAGACACAGAGCCCGGCCACAGAGCACGGCCACAGGGCACAGACACAGGGTCCGGCCACAGGGCACAGACACAGGGTCCGGCCACAGGGCACGGCCACAGAGCATGGCCACAGAGCCCGGCCACAGAGCCCGGCCACAGAGCCCGGCCACAGAGCCCGGCCACAGAGCCCGGCCACAGAGCACGGCCACAGAGCACGGCCACAGAGCACGGCCACAGAGCACGGCCACAGGGCACGGCCACAGGGCACGGCCACAGGGCACGGCCACAGGGCACGGCCACAGGGCATGGCCACAGGGCCCGGCCACAGGGCACAGACACAGGGTCCGGCCACAGGGCACAGACACAGGGTCCGGCCACAGGGCACGGCCACAGAGCATGGCCACAGAGCATGGACACAGGGCCCAGCCACAGGGCCCGGCCACAGGGCCTGGCCACAGGGCACAGATACAGGGCCCGGCCACAGGGCCTGGCCACAGGGCACAGACACAGAGCCCGGCCACAGGGCACAGACACAGGGCACAGACACAGGGCCCGGCCACAGGGCACGGCCCTGCAGCCCCTGGCAAGGCTTTCTCCACAAGGGAGCCCAGCTGCACTCTGCTGCTGCTTGACTGCCCTCCCGTCTGTACATAAGTGCTGGTTACAGTCATCTCAAATGGTGAAAAACAGTAATTTGGTCAAAGACAGTTAGACCTGTGACATCATAATGGTTGGAATCAATTATCCCAGAGAGCTTTCCCAACCTAAACAATCCTATTGTGAGAAGTCCTGCCTTTGGCTGTCTCATCATTCCAAGCACAGCAGCAGTGCTGGTAGCTACAAGGCCTGACGGAAAAACCCAAGTTACATTACTCACAAAATATAATCCTCCTCCAAGTCTTTGGCCAATTTCAGTTTTTCTGTTAACAATATAAAAGCAGTCAAGTTTCTCACAAAGCTGTAAATACTGAGTATACTCTGGTTAAGCACAGCCAGTACTTTAGAATTCTTCCAAATTATTCTTTTTCTTAGATGTGATCCAACATCAATTTTAGACAAAGTTCTGAACAGATGTAAAAGACCAGGAATTGTTACAAGCTGCACAAAATCCTACCAAACTGTGGCTGTAGTGTGCAATTAAATTCCAGAAAGAACAACTATCAGGTGAAATGTAGGAAGAGACTAAAATGCAAGAAATTATGATTTCACAACTATTTACTATATGGCTATAGCTTAAAAGCAGTCCACTTCCTATGTGAGTCTAGGCACTGATGTTAAAATGACCTACTACATCTATCAATTTTAACAAGGATATTGTTATATATATATAAATATTTTGCTTCAGAAATGTCTCAAATTCCACTTAACTCTTATAGCAAAAAAAAAACCTAAAAAACAACTCCAACAACCCTGAAGGTCTCTGCTCTTACAATCTTTAACATACAGAGCATACCCTCATTTTCTTAAACCCAGCAGTCTCAAAGGTGCTGCTGCAGTAGTGCCTACACAAACAGTATTGTAACAATTGTATATAGCACACAACCAAATGAGGCGCCTAAGAGTGAAAATAAAATTAAAGAATCATGATTTTCAGAAACATGACTCGTGACTGCTGAATCTGCAAATTATACAACCTACCTGGTAGCTTTGAAACATTAAATAATAGCAACCCAATTTAGACTTCACTTTCTAAATATATTACTAGAGTTAGTTCACAAATAACACGACTAGAAGCTGAGCTACCAAGCCGTGAAATCCTCTACTCTCATCCAACCATTTATGTTAAGGAGATCCCAGACTTCCATGCAGGTCTTTCCAATTCAAATCATTCAAAACAGATGTCTGTATTCCCTGTACGGCTAACACAATCCACACACCAAAACAGCCCTTACACCACTGATCACCTGGTCTGTGCAGCTGTTAAAAGGTAGTATTGCCTGTGAGGCAGGAGCAATCTTACCTGGCCCTCCCTGCACTGTGACATGCAGGTGAAACACCTGTCACAGAGGCAAAGCGCTGGATCAGCACACATGAGCCTGGCGTGGCTCTGGATGTGGGGAGCAGCAGCTCCTCCCCAGAGCCTGGCCCAGCTCGGGTCCCTGACACGCAGGTGACACACCTGTCACAGAGGCCAGGCCCTGGACCAGCACACAGCAGCCTGGTGTGGCTCTGGACTGTGACACGCAGGTGACACACCTGTCACAGAGGCCCTGGATCAGCAGCCTGGCGTGGCTCTGCACTGGGGAGCAGCAGCTCCTCCCCAGAGCCTGGCCCCGCTCGGGTCTCTGCCGCTGTCACACAGCACTGCAGGCTGGGCTGCAAGCGCTCAGCAGGGCACAGGTGCTCACTGGGCACAAGGGATGGACAAATGTGTTGGAGGCTGAGATCCCTTCAGGCAAGAGGGCCTTTGGCTAAAGTCCTGCAAACCCACAGGTTCTTGTGTGAGATACCTGCATGCTTGTACCAAGCAGCCTGCTGTCCAAGAGAAGCCCACCTCTTATTAATCAAAGGATAATGATGATTAATAAAAGGACAATCATAGCAAATAAGTAGCTCCAAAATCCTCAAGGCCTGCCCCTGGGTCACGAGATGTCTGTCTCTATATCCATTAAATCAACTTATTAAAGTAACACAATTTGGAATCCTTATTGCAACTTGAAGACAATCAACAAAAAATCAAACATATTTTGGTTGAACTCTAAAATAATGGGCTCATCAGCTTCCCACTAATTTCAGATGGATACATTTCATTTTGTGCTAGTAAGAATGTTTAACTGGGACCTCCTACAGACCAGGAGTAAACAGAGAAGCGACCCTCAATGGCACTTTCAGACAGAAGACAACATTTTCTCCTTCCCATGGAAAGAATCTCTGGAGGTAGGATTATGAAGAAAAGTCAAACTTCACAAAAAGCTTTAGCTATTTTAAAAGCTAAAAGCAACTTTAAGGACTGTAACTCATTGGTAGATACAGTGACATGAAAATATTTCTGGGATACATGGATGATGGCTGTCCAAATTCAGAGGGGTAAAGGCACTGTGAAAACAAAATAGAGAAAAGAAACCCTTATGGAGTTAAGGTAAAAGATACAAAGGAGCTCTTTTCCAAGTATCTAGTAATCCAGGCAATTAGTACTAAACAACACTCAATCCAATGACAACGGAACTAGGTTGTTAAAGGACAATGAAAACCTGAAGTGTGCTGTAGGGGTATCCATAATAAATACCTGGGGACTTAAGGTAAAGAAGGGTAAAGGGAAAGGTAAAGGAAAGGTCAGGTAAAGGCAGATTCATTTACTGTATACTGTGCCTTGGCATATTCAGCTATGAGATCTAACTTCTTGAATTATAGCCACAAAGCTACTGACATGGACAGCCAGGCCACATCCCCCCAGTCTGCACTGCCCCAAGAATCACAACAGTCACCCAATAAATCAAACTCACCCTGCTCAAAAGCAAGGTGAGCCCCCACCAGTTTCAATGTTACGAAAAACAGAACAATTGCCTCGAAACACACCCTTAAGGTGCTGGTCAACACTCCTGCGACCCAGGACAGCCTTGGAGCAGCCAAGCCCTCCTGCCCAGGGCCCAGTATCAGTGCACCAAACTAATGGCATCAGCCTCGGGTATTGTAAAGAATGTGGAACTAAATTATTGCAATAGAGACTTGGTGGAACCTGGAACAATAAACCACAAAATCACCAGTTACAACCCCTTGTGGAAAAAAACCGTAGCAGATGCTGGTGTGTGAGACAGGGACGCATCCCTGAGGTCCGGGAGGATGAAGGGCACGGGCGAGGCAGGCAGGGCTCAAGCGAGGGGCGCGAAGGCAGACCTGAGATTATAGAAACAACACAAATGCAGCGACTGCCAGGGGCCGTGAGAGCACGGCGGGCACGGGCAGGACGGGGCGCCGGACGCTCCGTCTGTGCACGGGAGCGGGCACCGCTCTGCCCCCGGCCGTGCCCGCTCCGGGCTCGCCCGCCGAGCACGCAGCGCAGCGCCTCTCCCTGAGCCCCGGGCCGGGCTGGACGGCGTCACCGCCGGTACTCACCGATCCCGGCCGCTGCCGGCCTCCGGTGCGGGCATCGCGGCGGCCGCACGGATCTCCGGCCCCGCCGCGGCTCTGCCCCGCGCGGTCCCGGCCGGGCGCGGGGAGGGGCCCGCACCGCCCGCTCCGCAATTCCACCGGGCCGAGCCGGGCTGGGCCGGCCCCCGCAGCAGTGCCGGGACTGCCCGCACCGATCTCCAGCGGCCGAGCGGCCCCGGGCTCGGGCATCGAGCACCGAGCGCCGGGCACAGGGCACCGGGCATCGGTGCCGGCGCGGCCGCAGCCCCGCCCCGGCCCCCGGCCCGCTCCCCCCGGCCGCGGGGGCGGTGCCGGCCGCGCCCCTCCTCCCCCCGCCCCCGGCGCGGCAGCGCAGGGCTGGGCTGGGCCGCGCCGCCGCCGCCGCAGCGCTCGGTCCGCTCCGCCGCCGCACCGCCGGGACCGCCGCCCGCCCCGCGCCCCCGGCCCGCCCGCTGCCCGCTCGCCCTCGCCCGCCGCCCCGCGATCATGGCCGGCTGGCAGAGCTACGTGGACAACCTGATGTGCGATGGGTGCTGCCAGGAGGCCGCCATTGTGGGCTACTGCGACGCCAAGTACGTCTGGGCAGCCACGGCCGGCGGCATCTTCCAGAGCATCACGGTGAGCGGGGCCGGCGGGAGCGGGGCCGGGAGCGGCGCCCACGGGCCGCGGCCGGGGGACGGGGGCACCTTGCGGGCGGGGGGCGCGGGCCCGGCCGCCCGCGCCGCCTTTTTGTGCGCGTCGGGAGCGGCGCGGGGCCGGTCCCGCGGGCGGGGGCGGCGGCTGGCCCGGGGCGGGGGGTGCGGGCGGCGGGCCCGGTGCGGGGGGTGCGGGCGGCGGGCCCGGTGCGGGGCGGGCGGCGGAGGAAGGCGGCTCGGACGCCGCCGCGCCGCCGGCTCCATGTTTTCTCCGCCAAGATGGCGCTCTGCCATTGATGCTCCCCCGCCCTGCCCGCCCGCGCCCCCGGCCCGCCCGGCTCCGCGGCCCCGCCGCCCCGAGAGAGGGGCCGTGCGCGGCCGCCGGCGCGGCTCCCCCGGGCCCACGCGGCCCCGCCCCGGGCGCGGCGGGCCCGGTCCCGGCCGAGGCGGAGCGGGGCCGCCTGGGCCGCGGTCGGGGGGCCGGGCCCGCCGTGACGCTGCACTTTGCGGCCGCCGCGGTGCGGCCGGGCCCGCGCCGCACCCCCAGGCTCCGGGCCCGGGGCCTTTCCCGAGGGCAGGCGGAGGGGCCGCGGCGGCGGGAGCGGCCCGGGCCCCGCGGGCGGGCCGCAGCCGGGCTGATGCCGCGGGCGCGGGCAGGCCCCGGGCTGATCTCCCGGGACAGGTGCGGACAGAGTCCGCGCCAGCCCGGGGTCAGGCTCCGGCAGGCGCCCTGCGCCGTTTAACGGGCTCGGGCCCGCAATCGCTGAGGCTGAGGCTCCCCCGCGCGCAGCCACCGCGGAGCAGCGCAGACTGCGCCTAACAAAGCCCTGTGTTCTGGAGCACTTCCTGCGGGTAGCGAGGGGAAATCACGGCCTCGGCCTCTCCACACGAGACGGGACCGGTTCTAAATAGAAATGACGGCAATATACCCTTCCGTGCTAACTGAGCTCTTTCCTTTGACAGCCAGGAGAAATAGATCTGGTTGTAGGAAAAGACCGAGAGGGTTTCTTCACCAATGGTCTGACCCTTGGTGCAAAGAAGTGCTCTGTGATCAGAGATAGCCTGTATGTCGATGGTGACTGCACAATGGACATCAGGACAAAGAGTCAAGGTGGTGAGCCGACATATAATGTTGCTGTAGGCAGAGCTGGACGAGGTAAGCACCCTTTTCTCTACCTTCAGATAGCTAAATTAGGAATGTGACCCTAAGTATAGACTCCAGCTATTAAGAGAACCAAACTCCTGTATTTAATGGCTAATTTTGGGAAATGATGCAAGGGAGTGGATGGCAGTGCTCTAGCTGAGTTCTGACTGAGAATTACACTCATCCCTGTTCCCACCTGCATCCCAGCCCAGCACCAGGCTGTGCAGTAGTTCACAGGTCTGTGACAAGCAGGAAAAAGCAGGCTGCAGCTCCAAGCAGGCTTAGCTGGTATTCCATCACTTCATACCTGAAGCTCAGAAGGAGTCTGTTAATAACAGGCAGTGACTGTAAGCTTTCTCATTGTAAATTGCTTGATGGAAAGTTTATTCTGCAAAGATGTGAATCTCATGTATGAGCTGCTCCTACTAAAAAGTTCTACATTAACTTTTCTTGCACTTCCTATTGAGCCTGCTAAAGTCAGTCCAGGCAGAAAAAGCATGTCCAGTTTGGTGCCACTGAGAAATGTGCTTCATTCTCAGACACCTGCTCCTTTGTGCTCTTCATTTAACTTCCAGTAAAATCTGTTATGGGGCAGGCACTCATCTGGGATATGAAATAATGTCCAGTAGTGGTGTGTCTTATGTTGGGAACACCTGGGCTAGCATTTTTGGGCTGGCTGTAGAACAGGTTCATGAGTGACAAGACTTTTGCTAATAGGTGTAAAACCAGAGGCAGAGCAGATGTCTGTAGGCTAAAGCCCAGAGCAGGCATGCAGGAAGAGGGTTGGCAGCACTGAAATGAAACAAGCAGAGTTCTGACTTGTGAAATGACAATGAGAACTGTCTTAAGCTTTTATGAGCAAATTGCTATGGGGATAGAATCATAGAGTCATTAAGGTTGGAAAAGCCCTCCAAGATCATGGAGTCCACCCCTTCTCCCAGTGCTGCCAAGGCCACCACTAACCCATGTCCTCAAGTGCCACAACCACATGGCTTTTAAATCCCTCCAGGGGTGGGGACTCACCCACTGCTCAGGGCAGCTGTGCCAGGGCTGGGCAACCCTTTTGGTGAAGAAGTTTTCCTAATGTCCAACCTAAACCTTCCATGGCGCAACCTGAGGCCCCAGTGTCCGATCACGTGTAGGTGGACTGGCTGCAGCATTCCCAGCTTGGTGAACAGTCCCTGGCCTGTGGCAGCCCAGTGTTCCTTGTGCCCCCTCCCTGCTGGGGGATATCTCACGGCAGCTCACAGTGGCTCTTGCTGGTGAGCCTCCAGTGTTCCTTTTAGCAGATAATCTGGAACACCTTGCTGGAATTGGGGGACTGGGGAGAGCCTCAGTATGACAATTGTCCCTGTGTTTTGTCTTATGTAAAAAGTGTGGTTTATAGCTGTGTTATTGCATGGAAAGTCTCAGCCCAGCTCACCCTTTGGGGTTTTTACCAGCATCAGGGCAGTTACTCTGGTTCCAGATACTGGGAATTTTCTTTTGCCACAGTTGCACATGCACTGTACCCCCGCTCCTACAGGTGTTCAAACTGCTGCCAGGATTTCCTTGCTGGGTGCTGAGTTATGGTGAGAGGCATTGTAATGCTGTTTTGATAGCTGGTGGCATTTTCCTCAGGCTTAATGCCTCCACAGTTAGATAAAATCCCTGAGGGTAACTTTCTCCCAGCCCTTTCTACATCTGTGTTTTAACAAAACTGTTAAATTAGCTTAATACTCAAATACTAAATCTTGAATTTGAGGGTGTTTATTGCACTGAATAAAAGTTGCATTATTTCCATGTCTAACACACTCTTTTTAAAACTTTTTTTCTTTTCTCTTTCAGTCTTGGTCTTTGTAATGGGCAAAGAAGGGGTCCATGGAGGCGGATTGAATAAGAAGGCATACTCAATGGCAAAATACTTGAGAGACTCTGGGTTCTAGTTGTTAGGCAGACTGTTAAGTATTAGGGGAAGATTGCTATTAAATTTTCCTGGCGGTGAGCTTTAAACCTTACATTCTGGAAACTTTACTAGCAATGCAGGGTGATGGGGTATGAACCTGTGTCTCCTTTGTATCCCTTTGTTGGTGGGGAAAGGTGTTATTTTTTTTTTCCCTTTAATTCTTTTCATTTCTGTTTTGTTTCCTTGTGTACTCCAGCATTGGTTATAGTCATGGGAAAGGAAGGTGTCCATGGTGGGACACGCGACAAGAAAGCATATGAACTGGCTTTATACCTGAGGAGGTCTGATGTCTGAGCAGCCTCTCCCCATCCACCTAGCAGTTGTCTGCAGCACCACCCGCTTGTGCTCAGTGCTACCAGACCGTAGATGGTAGTTTGTGTTTTTTTATTTACCCATTTCCTACTGTCATAACTCCAGTTCCCCCTTGTTCATCTCTGTAACCACTGTAGGTAACCGAGCCCATCTGGCACCACCATGATGATGATATGCATGATAACTTGAAACTTGGGAGGGGAACATGCCAAGTGTAGGCTCTGCTTTGTCTTAGCAATTAGTATGATATTGACAGCTAAACCAACTGAGATACTAAACAAGGTGCCGATTGTACAATCTAATTTGATCAATGCCTCTTCAGCACTTTGAGCAAGTCACAGCTCACTAGTCTTCCTTTCACAGAGCACGGTTGGGAGGAAAAAAGTGTGTGCATATCTTCATTTCTGTCCCTCTCTTTGTTTCTGTTTTTTAAACCCATGTGTTTGCTTACACCCATTTTTATAGTGCCTGGTTTGTTTAACCAATTTGCCACTCAAAAGCTATTAATGTCACATTAGTTTTGTCATTGCACTTCACTGTAGGCTTAAGTCTTCTCTTACTTTTTCTTGGTGTTGTCTGAAGATTGTACTGCTTAACAAGTGCAATCACAAAACTATGAAAGGGTACAGATGTACTTCCTCCCATGACCTTAAACCACCATCCTAAGGACTCCCCAGACATTCCATCATTACAATAGCTCAGGCACTTTTTTTTTTTTTTTTGCCAGCTCCTGTTCTGTAGTTGACTTGTGCAAGGCTGCCACTGTGGCCATTAGCTAGCCTGGTATAACCAGCTGGAGTGTGTCTGGTTTCAGTTTCTCATAGGACCAATTTTAATTTGCAGCTTGGGGGTCGGGGGGTGGGGGGTGGTGTTTTTGTTTTTTAATATGAAACTGCAATGTCATTGTGGAAAACTGCCACCTTCAGCTACCCTGGGAGCTATGACTGGCTTCAGTCTTTCTGCCAGATCACTTAGTGGTGCAGAGTTTGGCTGCTCTGAAGCCACTGTTTGGATGAAGGTCGGTAGTTTGTAAGCTAAACTGTCAAAATACCATTTCAAATTTAAAAATCTTCATCTGGCCTGTCACACCCTTGCTGCAGAAATGATGGAGTGAGCTGCCTTGTGCACGAGTCATCTGAAAATGTCTGTAACCAAACTCAGTTCAGGCACTGTTCTGACCTGTATGTCCATTGCAAGAACTGCAGAACTCTGTATACTAAAGAATAAATGGGAGATGGTAGTGGTTGGAATAACTGACTTGGCTGTCTTGTGATGAATTTTTTAATATGTATTCTGTGCCATACTATTGTTAAAAAAAAAAAATGAACTGTTGCTATTGTGAGATGGATTTTAACTGACTCTGAGGGTTTCTTTTGACTGGCACTACCTTAGGGACATTCTAGTATTTGCTTCTATTGTTGGGCCTTGTGGATAATGTACAGATTTAAACAAATTCTTGTTGCTGATTTGTCCATTTCTTTCCCTGCACTTTGTTACATCTGGGATACAGTCTAACTCATCTGATTTAATATGCATTTCAAAAAATGCCATAACTATTAAAAACACCTTGTTTACAGACAGATGAAATAAATTTATTCCAACCAAACAAAATCAGACTGTTGGTAATTTTTCTGCCTCACACCCAGGAAATGCTCTGAGGCCCTTCAGTGCATGACTGGCTCCACTAGCAGGAAGTCTAAGTGCAGTTTTAAGTTTGGCAGGACAGCAGTAGTATGATAATATAAGTAGTATGATATGGTAATAAGATAAGTAGTGTGATAATATGACTTTTGTCAAAAGCCAGGCAGTCTTTGGGGCAGATCTTAAATTAGGAGATGATTTCTCATCTCTTAATTCCACATTTATCCAGCTCTCTGGTGTGGGGCTCCCCTGCCCTCTGAATGCCCAATACATCATTCCTAAACAAGCTGAAGGCAGCGTGGCATTGGACCTGGCACAGGAGCACGGTGGCCTGCCCAGGTCAGGTCAGCCAGGGTGGGAATGTGCTCCCCTCACCCAGACAAGGGGCAGATGTAAGGTCTCCCTTACCTTCAAGGATTGCATCTGTATTTTTTACTTCTGCTGAGAACTCCTACAAATACCGGCCCAAGGGGATGTGATGGTGAACCCTGGAGCTTGTGGGATGGGAGGACCACTGAACCCAAATCATGGGAGGTGAATCTGCCTTCCTGGGCCCTCAAACCACTCAGGTGCTTCTGGACAGGACTTTGTTCTCCCCTCCTCCCCCCACACCTTCATAACTGGTGTCAGCTGCACCTGCTCCTCTGTTTGGCACTAGACCTGGGTCTAACTAAAACCTTCCTATATATAGTGTTCATATTCTCCCACTGCCAAGTGGCTCTGTGTCTGAACTGGATCTCCCAGGGCCAAAGTTGGAGCAGACCAACGCACTCAGAGCACAGAGCAAATTCCTTTCAGTAGTAACTGGTACAGAGGAGGCAAATCTGCTTCCCTCTTAAAACACACATGAAGCCGTGCCCAGTGTCTGAACACAAAGTTGTACTCACCTTTTGACGGCAGAACCTTGTTTCTCCCTAGTTAGGAGGAATGAGGATATTGTATTCCCAGAGTGGATTCTATGGTAAGGCCAGAGTGGATGGAATTGACTGTAGCAGCACCCCAGAGGCAGAGCAGCTGCTGGCAGCACACACCAGGCACTTGTCATCACATTCCTTACTGTGACATTGTTCCTTTCTGACCAATTTCCCTCTCTTGAGGTCTTTGTCACCTGTTTCCTTCTGCTTGGTTAAGAATTAGGTGTTGTTCAAATTACTTTTTCAAATGCATTTGTTGGTGAATTTTCCTAGCATAACTGTCTGCAACTGACTGCAGGCACTAGAATTACATAAGAGCATAGTAAAAAGTTTAGGTCACTTTGTGGTTCTGGAACTCTTCAGATTTTGGGGACCGTTCCTGGAATACAATAATGAATAATCATATGCACTCACAGCAACAGCAGGGACCTATTTTAAGAAAAATATTTCAGCGTAGTAATTACATTTTCAGAAATCATTTTCCCATTTGGACTCACCTAGACATATGCACGGTGAAGGGGAATTTTGCCTTGTGAAAATATACCACTACACTGGCTGTCATTACCCCATGGCTGCTGGCAGCAGTGGTTTGGAGATGAATCATCCTTTTGTTATTATCCTTTTGCTGTGCCTTATTGTGCAAAATAAACTTTCCCTGCTCTCAGCCAGGCCCAGAAAACTGATCTGCACTGCAGAATATGTGGCTGCATGGAGTAAGGTCAGAAACCCCATGTGGGAGCCTCACCTGCCATCGCTTGTCCAGGGTTCTGGCACTGGGCTGTGGTTCTGCAGGTGCTGCCAGCTGGGTAGGAATTGTTCAGAGCACCCTGGTCCTCCTTCACACTCCCCCAGGGAAACTACGGACTCTGGCCAGCCCAAACTCCTCCTCAAGCTACAAGTGAACAAAAATGAAGGTTGTCTGCAGAACTAAGACCCCTGCACATAGCACTGGTCAGTGCAACCCCTTGTACTGTGATTCACAGTATGATGCAGGAAGCATCTGCTTGGGCTCCCAATAGTTCCAAGTTACACATCTTCAAAAGCACTTCAGCCTCAGTAATGGAGGTGAGTACTCAAGGCCTCAAGTGATGCAAAAGTTCAAATAAGTCCTTTTGATATTTAAAGTGGAAAACATGTTTATTAACATTCTTTCAAGCTTTCCTTAGTCAAGGCCATATAAAAAAATCTCCATTTGAGTATATGCATGGTTTTACTTTCTACATAGTTACAGAGGTATTATATAGAATCTACCTTTTTTGTGATACACTGGTAAGTACTGAGTTCTGTGAGACTGGTGTAAGCACTTGTTTTCAAATCAGGTATTTGAAAAGAACAATTTTTTATATACAGTTTAGCAGACTAATGCAGCATAAAATGCTCTTAGTAAGAGGTATATGAGCCAAGGATCAATATATTACTTACCCTAAACTTTTTTTTCTGTGTGGAACAAAACCTCTGTCTTGGTTATCTCCTAGCTCCCACCTCCTCACTGGAAACCACACAAGGTAGTAGCAGCAAGGAGGGATAATAATGTGCTTATGGTGGACCTGACCTTGTGAATTGCTCAAAACTAAACATATACTCTAAGTTTCCTCATCCTGGGAATTGCCCAATAGAACTGCTTAAACTCAGCTACCATGGCAAACTCCAAAGGATAATTTGGAATCACTGCGTTGAGATAAAAAAGGAATTTCTTCTGCTTTAACATACCAGCACATAGAATATTGGTCTGTTCTACTTTTTCCTTTCAGCAGTGGTGACAATTTTTAGGAAAACTATACAAACATGCAAATACAGTTTTTGTTGGGCCTAAGGGGTAACACATATCTACATATAATAAATATTGCTCTCAGGATGACCCAGTTGTAGCTACAAAATGGAAATAAAAGTACTTCCAGAGAAATCCCATTTCAACAGGAGACAGTCTCTGCGATATTTCAATTGATATAAACTATTAACATTATTCATTAGCATTGTGAAGTCCAGTTTAACTGTTGGTTTTGAGAAGACAGAATGTGTGACTGAATACCTGAATCAAAAATAATCTACCTGTAATGATTTAACCAGAGTACTACTACATGAACTGCTGCTCCTATCAAAGAAACCAAATGGATTACAGATTAAAAGAGATTCCCTATGCAAAGGTTTGTAAATAGCCTCAAGAACTCTTTTGTTCATACACCTATGGGTCATCAGTAGTCTCAGACAGTGTTTGCCACTCTGTACTCCCTGTCCTCACTGGGCTGCAGCTGAACCACTACACTTTCTTCATTCATCCCATTTTCCGCATCACTGCTATCAACATTGTCATTGTCATCCTCCTCATACTCCGAGGACTCGGTCATGTTCTGATGGGAATGGGACTCTGACAGAGCCCCGAAGGACTGTGTGCTGACCGAGGCCAAAGGCCTGAGCAGAGGAGTGTTCTCAGACACTTCATTCTCCTCCTGGCTGCTGTCTGTCTCCGAGTCAGAGTCCCCCTGGGAAGGGACCACTTTCTGCTTACACACAGGACAGGTTTTTTTTGTTTTTGTCAGCCACGGGTCCACACACTTGCAGTGATATGCTGTTAGAAAATAAAATACAAGGACATCATTATAATAGTGAAAAGGACAGGGAAATCTGCTAAACCATTTCTGTTCAGTAACACTGGAGAATTTTAGAACGTAACTCACACAGAATTCTAGTGCCAAATTTGTTGGCATGTAGCCTGTTCAAAACACTGATGGCTTAGGATCTGAGTCACTTGGGTTTATGCAATGAATACCTGTGTTTTTTACTGAGTGAATGAGAGCAGTAGTACAACAGGCCACATCTGATGACAAACCTTAAAGATTTTTGACCAATTCCATCCAATTAGCAGCAGGCATGCCCATCATCATCATCCCCACATGGTCCTCTCACCTCCACATCAACATGTATCAACACACTTCATTATTACAAGACATTACTGCATGATCTTGTGGATCTTAAATTAGGCCTGTAACTGGCACTGCAACTAGACTGGCTGTGTTTAAAAACAAGTATTTGTCTTACTTATGGTATTAAAAATTCAGCTCTTCTGGGTAAGAGAGACTTTTACTTGGCAAAGAGCTTGTGTTTACATGGGCCAGCAACACCACGTTTAGTACCTGGTCAAGCACACTGGAAACATGTTCTACACACGACTGGTGCTGGGGGCTGGTGGTGTTCAAGTTAGGTTACCTCTGCAGTCCCCCACGTGGAGAGATACCATGGACTTGTTCTTTCTCTTCTGAGAAATCCTTGTTTGTCAGCCTGGTCTGAAATTGGTTTTATGACTGAGGTTGTAAAAGCTCAGCCTGTCACCTGCTGTGCTGGCTGTGTATAGAAAGCTGTAACACATCTGCAATGGGCTGGACTCGAGAAAGACTGTGACAGGGAAAATATTTCACTAACTGACTTCCAAGTGCAGTCAGGCAGTGGAGTGCATGGCTGCAGACTCCAGGACAGACCCATCCCTTCAGCTGCACCTCTAAGTCACCAAGAGCTCAGTTAAGTTTTGTGGTTTATTTGTCTTGGGGAAAGTGAAGGCCTATTTATTTAAATGTAAAAGTATTACAATAAATATTGATATTTAGGGGACAGCATCTAGTCCCGATTTTCTTTTATGTGTATATCCAAGGAAAATGCAAAGTGGGAATGCTAGCTTTTTAGCTTGCATATAAGCAAAATGGGATTTATAAATCACTTACTAAACATATGCACTGTAGGTTTTGGACAGTGTTTTGGAAAGCTCTTTTTAATCTAAATTCAAACCTAAAACACAGTTGCTTACCATGAGAGCACGGAAGGATCCTGAGCTTGTCTCCATCCTCATATTCATCCAGACAAATGGCACACACATCATATTCATCTCCTACACCATGCAATTGAGAATTAGTTTCACTTTAAAGGCCTTGCAGCACACCCTCCTGACATGCACATGGGCTTGGGAACTTGCATGCAATTTCTGCACTGATTTTTTTTTAAGCAATGTTTTAATGCTCAGCCACGGCCTTCTCTGCTCCCATTAAGGAAGTGTTAGAACTCCTCTATTTCAGTGAGAACAGGGCCAACATAAACGTTTTGTATGCTTTCACTCAAAACTCTTTTACCTATTTCAAGTGTACGCAAAATTATCTCTGAAACTTAATACCCCTTTGATTTACAAGGTTTCTAGAGTTAAAAACAATATGATCCAGTGAGTTAGACAAAGAATGATCCACTTGCCTTTCTTAAACTTATGTACAGGAAGTTTCTTAAGCTGATCCTTCCTAAGCCGATTCCTTCTTGCTCTGTGTCTGTCCTGAACAAATTTTGTTATCTGGAAACAGACAAGATAACATGAACAGTAAGTTACACCAATAAAAGAACAATAGAAGTTTTGATTTATGAAGTTTTGCAGTAAGTTGGTCGAAAAGGAACCCTAGCTAACACAGGATAACTTCTTTCCTTGGCTGAACAAAAGGATAAAGCCAAACAAGCCTAAAGGCTGTTCTCCATGAACATGGCACTTGGAACTGAGAGTACACAAGGGTTTTTTTGAGAGGAAAGAGAAACAAAAAGGTATGTATCCTACATAAAATAATGGCCATTGCTGCAATCCTCTCCTGAGACCTGTAAAAAGCAGGAAGTATACTGCAGAGCAAAACACAATTCAGTAAGTTTGAACAGTTTTCCTTACAGATTTAGATTATTACATGTCTTTTAGAGAATTATTCCCACATTCATCAGAACTGTTTCAATATTAGCTAAAAGAGTAGGTTGAGGAGTAAATGGTTTACTTTGAGTTATTGTTACATGTTATACTATGCCATACTAAGATCACTCAGTAAAACAAAAAACAACTAAATAACTAGTAATACAAAGCTGTCCAAATAACTGTAATAAAAATTTTGTTTCCATTTTCTTCATAGTCCCGGATGCTATTTCTGTTAAATTTCTAATTTTAGTACCTGTGATATGACATTTTTTCAAATATGATGAAAAGCAAAGAAATGAACAAAGGATATTTGAATCTAAACTGTTCATTCAGGCTCTTTCACCACAACTAAAAAATAAGCTGTATGCACAAACTGCAGTTTTTGTGCTGTAATGCAGATCCTTAGTAGCAATCAGAGTCTCATGTAAATCTCCTAATTAAAAACAAGATTGTCTTAAAGAAGCAGGGACAGAATCAGAAAAGAATGAGGACCAAATCCAATCTGGAACCTCCCTGAAATCAATTTCACTGCACCAATTAATTGTCCAGTGCTCTAGTCTGTTGAGCTGTCTCTGTGAAGACCTCTCTATATGCAAGGGAATCAGTATCTCCTAGTTTAGTATCCTTGGCATATTTACTCAGTGTGTATTCAACTCCTCTGTATTTCGGTTGCTGACAACAACACAGCAGAGAACTGGCCATAAAACTGACCCCTGATGAGCACCAGGGCAGCCCAGCCACCAGCCAGGTGTGAGCCCTTTGCTGCAACTCCCTCAGCCTGACCCTTCCCACAGTTCACCCACCGTCCTGTGTACACAATTAGCTTTCCTGGGGTGGTTTTGCACAGAAGGACACTGTAAAAGACAGTAGCAAAAACTTTGCTAAAAAGAAATTCATCTTTAGGTGATCATTCTGCTTTGTTTTCAGAGCTGCTACAATTGCAATTGTGCCAAACATGCCCAGGATTGCCAATGAAATGTGTAACTTCCAGTGCAAAAAATACTAATGCAGAAAAATATTTTAAGTGTTTATACAACAGTTGATGCTTTACTTGCTTTTTCTTAGAAGGTAAAATAATAATTTTGGCACAGATTACAAAAAAAAATGGGACACTGAGTATCATGAAATATGTAACTATGCTACCTTCCCATTTCAAGGAGAGATGTCCCAGCTGAGAACCCCTACAGCAATGCATGTGCTGAGACCAGTGCTCTGTGCTGTGAGGCCCTGTGCTCACACACTCATAGCTACACCTGAGTGCAGTACAAAACAGTGAGCCCTGCACCCAGGAGCAGTGGGACTAATGAGTATTAAGTTTGGTAAGGCAGGATATGCTCTCAGTGTACAAGAGCACAAGGTCACTCTGAATGGGGCCAAAAAACAAGCACTTGTGGAGTTAAGAGTGCAGTGAGGACAATTCCTACAGGCAGTTACACGCTAAGGAGAACATCCAAAAGGCTTCTGATATCCCTTTGACAAAATCCTGCACCTGTTTGTTTTATTGATAAACTAAAGGATTACATGTAAGCATGGTACAGATATATGCAGTACACACAGCTTGACTCTTCCTTTAACTTCAGTGACAGCTCCCTGATGATTTGAAAGAAAAAAATATTATTAAAAGAAGAAACTTACCATAAATATGACGATGAGAATAAGACAGATCCCTACTATTATTAGGAAAGGGATTAAGTAGTACTCCAAAGGAAGACTGAACTCTGGGATTAACACAACGTGGCCACTGTGGGGAGGAAGAGATAACACCTTCTAAATTAATGACAACTTAATGAACAAGCTGACAAACAAATACAATAAAATTTTTTTTAAAAAGATTGTCACACAAGACACAGGAACCCTACAGGAACCCTACCTGTGCACAGCAAGACAAAATTCAGTCCATACCCACACAATGTAAAGATAATTACATAAAAGTATAAAACACTGTTTCTTAGAACATTTTTTGAGTTAAAACTATTTACTGACCTCAATTAAACCTAGAGAAACCAGGAAAACCACCTCATAGCTGCTTTGACAGCAGAATGAAAAAAATGTTACATGACTATCAAAACATACAGCGAAATTAATATTCACTAAAGCATTACAGGTTGCTCTCAGCCATAAGACTTCACCTGAAACATCTATAACCTCTGTCATCACAGCATCCTACTTTAAAGCCATAAATATTCCAAAGAGACAACAATCTAATGCAAGGAGTAACACAGCTGCATGTGAGTTAACCTACCCTTTTTCGTAAGTAAACTCCTCTTTAAGAGAATTAGCTGATGTCTCACCAATAAAGACAGAGGGAATGTCAATCTTCTTTAAAATCTCAACTGCATAAAAAAAAGCAGGAAAGTAAAAGTATTATTACATGGACATCTATGGGTACTCAAGATACAAGACCTGAACATTATGAGACTATCACAACAGAACGATATTTTAGCACAGTGACATCCAGCCCAACGCACATGCATGTTACAGCTTTACTTCATATAAGTACTATTATTTTTCCTACACAATTTCTAGCGAATTTATTGCAGGTAGAAAAAATTAAATTCCTAATGGGATAAAAGCAGCCTAAAACCAAAATATGTTGACAAAACAGGATCATAATTTTAATTAGAATACCATTCTTCCCTCAGAGATTCAAGCAAGTCACACAGCTCCATTGATTTCCAGAATTTCGGGCAACTTACATGATTTTGTGAACTGGTTCTATAAGTTTTAATTAATCTGTCTTCCCTCCTTTTCACCCCAAACATAAATAAACATACTGGAAACAACTGTGGCTAGATAAGGTCAGAAAGAAGAAAGAAGAAAATCAACACATATTTCAGTCTCAAGAAACTGGATGAATTGTTGTCTTCTCTGTCTACCAGTGAAGGCAGAAATAAAGGAAAAGTTATCAAAAGATAAGTCACATATTCTAGAAAACCTTCTCCTCAGCTTCACATTGTATTGATTTGCCCCCTAATACTTCACATTTAAAGCTCAAAGTAACCTGAGTTTAGTCCATCTCAAAGCAGTCAGGTTCCCCAAGGCAAAAGCACATGTGGCTGAACGTCAGCTCACTCTATGAGGTCTGTGTGTGTTGGGAACTTGTTCTACATTTTGGTTACTCAGTGAAACCTGAAAGTAAGATTCACATGGGTTGAAAATTCATTAAACCCACTTTCACATAACTGCCCAGACTACTCAGCTCCCATGTAGCTTGTCAAAGTTCACTCCCACTTTACTCAATGGCATTTCCACTGGAAAAGAATTTATTTTCCTCTTATTTATTTTCTTGTTCCATATTGAACAGGTTGAAAACTGAACAAAATAAAGAAATGCCACAAAGAAAACAGTAACAGCACTAGAAACACAAAGCACATACCATAGAACAAACCTAGCACTGTGACTAGATTTCAAGATGTTCTAAACATATCCACTTCATGAAGGTTAAAATTGGAACAGCTAACACAAGAATGGTAAATGGTGCACTGGTCTCTAAATACTCTCTTTCCAACTGAAAATTAGTGCAGGTGATATGCTAGAATGCATTTGTCCAGAGGAACAGGAAGATGCATCCAACAGTGCATCAACAAACTGGAATGACTATCACAGGTGAACTTCATGATCTAAAGTCCCTTCCAACCTAAATGGTCCTATGATTCTAAATACTAAAATGTCATATTATAAAGTTTGCTTTCCTTCCAAATGCACATTTTCTACTTTTCCACTTAACTAAGAATACATCAGCTATTTTCCATATAAGTAATATAAATCTAGCCCAGAACACTTAAACTGAAATTTGAAGGAAAACCAAAAGAAATGTTCAGAGAAGGCACAAGTCAATGTATTTGTTCTTGCACAAAATTTCCTGTTATTATATCTTAAAAGCAAGAGGATTTATCTGGGTTTTTTGTTTAGTTTGGTTTTGGTTCGTTTGTGGTGGTGGTTTCGTTGTTGATGCTCTTGTGGCTTTTTTGGTGGTGCTGCTGTTTCCAGTGGGTGAAATGATATTCAAACAGGAGAGAAGAAGTGATACCTGTACTTACTGTCGTTGGATCCCATGCTTATGAGGTCATCAGAATCAACATTGTGAACTATAGCTGCCTTGTATCCGGCTCTCTGGGCATTTAACACCTGTAAGCCACACAAAATGCTTACTGGAAAGACTATTGCTTGCAAATACAGTAGCCTGCCTGTGCTTTCTGAGATAAGGTGCACTCCCACAAAGTGATTAATATGGACATAATTTGCACCTATAAACCATGTGTCACCTTTCAAAGCAAAATCATATAAAAATTTTTACACTCAGGTAAAAATTTCTTCAGAAAGCCATTTTAATATTGTCTGCACACAGACTATATATATATATATATACACACATATATAAAATAGAATTAAAAACTTTCTACAAATAGTTAAAAATATTTCATCATAATTGAAAATAAAGGCACTAACTCACTTTGGTAATCTAGATATCACCACTTGAGAGTTCATCAAGTCAGATGAGTAGTATCTTTTCTGTGCTTTAGAGATGTGGAATATCTCACCTGAAAGCCCAGGTATAAGAAGCTCTCTCACGGAAAAGTGCAGAATTATAACTATAGGTACAAAACTATTCACATCCTGTGTACCAATTGCATTTTTAATATAGACTCACCTTTTCATCAATACAAGGAAAACCCAAGGTCCATGTAAATGACATTTACTGATATTACCAACACAAACATAGCTAAGTTACAACTGTTCATCTTGGATACTGCTTTTACTGCATCCATCACAGTATAAAAATCTCGGCACAAGCTGCAAAAAGCACTTAGAGCACCTTGAGAAACTTTTGGGTTTCATCCCAACAACACCAATTATCTTCCCATATTGGTAATGACTATTTCAAACAGCAGAACAATGATACTGGAAGATGCAGAATGTAGACACCTTGAGAAATTCCAATATTGAAAAAAAAAAGCAAATCCACTTAGAGATGTTAACATACATGCATGGTTGAGAATTTGGCCAATATTGCATCACCACAGAAAATATCCATAGTGCATGCATAAACAAATCAAGAAATAACTTATACCTGTACTTGTAACACTTGTCATTTTCAACATGAGACAGAAGTAGAGGACTTTTGCCCCCTTTGTTTTCCCACTGAGCCATATGCACACACAGTGGCAGGATTCCCAGGACAGACTATGTGCCATGCCCAAATCTGATGTGAAGGCAGACAACATGCAGTGAACCTGCCTCTGCAGGTGGAAGCTACAGTCTAGGTAGAATTTATATGGTTCAATCACCACATAACTGAATCTACCACACAGCAGCAAAAGCAAACACAGCTGAAATCTCCTTTTAGTTCATGAAACTCAACAACAAACTGAAGATCCCTATTTTCTTTAAGACATCCTTAGCTGCCTCATTGTATCAGATTAATTTTCAAGAAAGCCACAGTCAAACAGAAATCATTCTAATTTTGCATTTTTAAAATCAGAGAACGTTAAGGGTTGGAAATGACCTTAAAAATCAAGTGGCTGGAGCATGTCCAGAGAAGGGAATAGAGCTGGGGCAGGGTCTAAAGCACAAGGAGTGGCTGAAGGAGCCTGGGGGCTCAGCCTGGAGAAAAGGAGGTCACGGGTGATGTTCTCACTCTCTACAGCTCCAACAGGAAGGTTCAGCCAGGTGGGAACAGGGCTCTTGTCCCAGGCAACCATCAGTAAGACAAGGGGACATAGTCTAAAGCTGTGCCAGGGAAACTCAGGCTGGACATCAGGAAGAATTTCTTCACAGAAAGGGTGATAAAACATTGGAGATGGTAGAGTCTCCATCCCTGGAGGTGTTTAACAAAAGCCTGGGCATGGCACTCAGTGCTCTGGTGTAGTTCACATAGCGGTGTTTAGTCACAGGTAAGCCATTGGTTGGACTTGGTGAGCTCTGGTTTATCTGTCTGGAGACAATAAAATTCTCCCTTCCCTTCATATCCATATCTATTCCACTGTTAGCTATAGAATTTTTTCTGAAGCACCAATAAACTCTTTGAAACAGAGGGTGGGGGGAAAAATCACATCTTACCTTTACATCAAAGTTGCACTCCAGCCTTCGGATTAACACAATAAAAGCACCAGAGGAGTTGTCTCTCAGTGGAGGTGGGGCTATAGGTTCACATGCATTCTCTGGTTTGGAATTTATTAGAAATCCCTAGAAAACAGGAGCAGAAAAAGAAGTTTCATTTCTTTTTAACAAAAGGGTCAGTAGTCAAGTATATGGAAAGAAAATGGCACATTTTCATACACTAGCTAAAAAAATTGTTATTATCAGCTCAGTTCTATACCATAGTAAGATTTCTGCTACTTCCCTGACTATATATTTTGATTTATCAGAATTATTATATCTGTAAATAATTAGAAAGTTTAGAAGAAAATACAGTTTTTCTAATCCCATCATACTCAGACTCTGCAGTGTAATTCAAGAAAAAAGAAGACAGCATACACTACATTAACATAGTGTAACTATTGTTCTAGGACATATGAGACTAATACAGGAAACCACAAATACAATGGCCTAAGAAACACCAACACAAACTCAGCACTCGCCAATTAACAACAGAACACAAGCAAAGTTCCATCTATATAACCCCAGCACTGACCTAGCATACCAAACAGCTGGTTTGCTATGGTAAGCACAGAGCACTCAATAAGCTATAGCTGAAAGCTTCAAGAAGTAGGAAACTCTGGAAATACCAACTTTGAAGCAATCTTTAAGTTTTTAGGTGGCTGACATGGTGGCCTTCTGTCAACAGTCTATTGCCACTTACTATAGAATCTGACAAATAGTTTTTTACAACTTGCTTACTAATAAATCTTAATCAGACCATCTGAAAGAGTATTTCATCCTATTATAACAAATATCATAGCATATTTAAAAAGTAAAATCTTAATGCAAAGAGAAAGTTTTAGTATAGTATTCAGTTCTAAAACTCCATTTCTACACATGTGATGACATCTGTCTTAATTAAGACACAGGGCTGTCTAAGAGTTAAAAAGGTCAGAATCAAAGCTCCTTATATCTATTTCTGGTGTATTAAATTGGCTCACTACTTGGGTCACTTAATCACCCTCTGATTCCCAATATAGTCAGTAAACAACTACACAGCTTTAACATACCTTCTCCCCATGATAACACTCACTGGGCATGGAAATGAAACTTGCTTGAGGGAAATTGCACAGAAATTCCTGAGTTACAGGAATTCTTGCAGTACTTTATTACCCTTTGGGATTAAAAGGGCAACATGGAATTAAAGAGCAGTCCACTCTTTCACCTTATCACCAGCTTTTTTTCCTTTTTTTTTCCCTTGCAGAGGGGTTACGTTCAACACTGCAACATTAACAACGTTGCAGAGGCAGTTTTTGGGGCCCTACAGGCTTACAGACAGAATAAACACAAAACAACTTCCTGCTCACACGGGCTATTCACGGTCTCCATGGGGTTAATACAATACAAACTCCTCTCCTCCAGAACTTGGAAGGTGGTCTGCCTAAATTTTTGTTTAAGAATTCTAAGCTGTAAAAGGAAACACAACTCAGTCATAAACCCTCATACACTGTTCAAAGGGAACAGCAAGATGAATCACTGCCACGTGACTGATTCCATGTAGCCACTGCCACAGCAAAAAAAGTAAAGAAGCCTGAACTTTCCACAAGCCCTAAATTGCCTGGATGACCAGACACAACCTCCTTTCTCATGCACAAGTGTTTCAATTGCCAGAGTGAAACAGAAAATACGTTTTATCCAAAATGAACAAACTTACTGACACTGACTTGTACAAACGTGACTCTAAAGGAAACAAACGGTTCCTGTCACTGCAGAGCACCTCAGGTCAGGCAGCCAGAGAGAGAGAGACCTTGCCCCTTGATGCTGAACTCAGCACAGCACACCAAAATGCATAATCTCAGCAACTACTTCCATGAATGTGAAGACTAGAACTGAACTGGATATTCACCTGGCTTTTATGTACTTTTCTAAGCAACAGAACTGTGACACCAGTCCACAGCATTAACATCACCATAGGACGTTTATTTTAAAATAATTTAGTTTCTACCTCCTCTATCTTATATTACAGAGATAAAAGTTATGAATAAAAGCCTTCACACCAGTTACTACTGTCACCGTATGTCTGGACAGCTACTACCTCAGCAGAACCCAGAAAGACCAAAATGCGCCTTATCACTGCTGTCTAAGGAAGATGCATTTATTTAACCTCTCACAGTTCTTTCCCATTTTATTTTCATCTCTTCTGTTAGTTTCTCTCAGTCCACCTACAGATCTTCCTGTCTTCCAAGTGAGTGTACTGACCACACTAAAGACATGAAAAGTAATTATCCTGCTGTAAAAGACATTCTTGCGGCTGTATTTCAGAAGACATCAAGTCTTCAGAATTTCTAATCCAGCACAAAATACTGATAAAGCCTAACCTGTATTCCCATGGCCATATCCATCTTGGACAGTTTTTGCATATTAATCATTTTGCATGAAGTCAATACAACTTTTCCCTTTCCAGTTCCACTAACATTTGCAAACCTTTACATCTTACTTCTGTGTTCTCTAATACTAGGTGACGTTTACAATTCCATATGGTATAATATTTATACGTTTTTCCATGTCAATGAAAATGGGATTAAGAAAAATTTAAAAAATAATTAAAAGCCACCTGCATATTTTCTGCTAATTCAATAGATCAGCACTTCCTAGTGCCTTCTCTTGATATTATTATGACCAGTTTTCAAGTCATGGCCCAGCATCCCTACCGAACACGATGCTATTTCAAGAAGACACTCCAACAGATAAGTAACAAAAATGTATATGTGTATCTGCATTTTCCTCAAATATTGATACAGAGTAAAATAAAAGAGCGTGAGCGTAACCCACGCCTTAAGGGGCACTGGGAGAATGGGGGGACCTTCTCACCTGCTACGGGGTGTGGACTGCAACTGAAGGGAAACCATGTAAGTAGAGGGCACAGGATCGACCACAATCCCTGCCCTGGACCCCAGCACTGGGCACAGCCCACAGGCACCACTGCAGAGCGGCAGCCCCTGAGCTTCAGCAATGCAACAAGAGTAGCAAACAGACAGCAGCTGTAACTTCCCAAAAAACTGAGCTACAGTTGCTTTATACAGCATAATTAACCAGGGCCACACGCCTCTATCTTGCCATGCCACCCCTTCACAGGGTGAAGGGGCTTCCCAATGTCGGACTGTAGGGAGACAATGAATCTTCCAAACAGATTTTTCAAAAAACTGTTTCACACAGAATTTAGTCTGTCTTCTGCTGATTCCAGTGCAAGGCAACTGACATCATGTATCAGTATTGCCATCAAAGCACAGAAAACAGTGGTCTATCAAACTTCTTAGTAAGATTTCCATTATTTATCTATTTTTAATATATTTGATAAAAATTCCAGCAAAATCTCCTAAAGTAGACAAAGTGAATTACCAAAATTCACTTCTTTGCAAAAGAATCTGCCTTTTCACAGACAACATCAGATCCTTTGCATATTTGTTTTGTTTGAGCAGTTGATTAATAATTTCTGTCTTTATTTTTCCTTGGCACTACATTCCTTTAATTTTTACCTTTTTTAGCTTGCAGAGGAAATGCTCAGCAGATACAGTTCTCTTTAAACATATTCAACATTCAAATTCAATCTAGCACTTCCCAATCAAATCTGTCATTATCTCGAACCCTTTGTGCCTCACACCAAGTGCCAAAAAGGATTGTGGGGGTATAACCGCACTCCCACCTTCCTCACCAGCGTGGCAGCAGGTGGGAGCAAAAAGGCCTTGGCTGTGGGGGCACTGCCCAGGAGTAACAAAATCACCTCTGTACAATCAACCCTGTGTTCAGCACAAAGCCAAAACACAGCTCCATACCAGACACTGGAAGAAAATAAAACTTTAGCTCAGCTCAAAAAAGCACTATATATATATATATATATATATATACACATACACACACATATGGGTTTTTTTTTACCTTCAAGCCTTCTGCTGGCAGTCTGTAGCCAAATCTAGCAGGTAGATCATCAAATGTCTGGGTTCCATTTTCAAGGTTATACTAAGAGAAATAATTTTTTTTAAAAAAATTAGGTTTGCAACAAGACAAATAGTTAACAAGTATAAACAAACCAAATATCACAGTGTATTTTTTTAGATTAAAGTATTTATCAGACTTGGACATCTTGTGACTATGTCAATGAAATCACAAAACTGCTGATTCCACCTGTCTTCTACTCACATGTTAACATCATTCTTTTCTTACCTAGCTGTCAAAACAAGAAAGTAAGTAATAGATATTTTGTTGAACTATTTACATGGCAAATCTTTCTTTCTACTGTATAAAATTCAAATACTATCATATGTGCACAACAGAAACTACAAACAAACCAAGCAAGCAAAAATCTGAAGAGCGGGGACACGTGGATGTGGAGTTTTCTTTGGATGGTAGTGGTGGGTCTTTTGCCCTGAATTCACCTGCATACAGGGAAAGCAAACTTTTAAGAGTTGCTTTACTGTAGCCTCCATATGCCATCCCTTCCCAATTCCCTACTATACATTCAGAATAGTCGCTGAAAAGTATCTCTAGTTTTGTTTTATAATAACTATGAGTTTTAATTTTAACATAGAGGAATACTGTAAAAGACCCTAAATACGTGCAAGTGCAAGCTTTGTTTCCCCTTTCTTAGTTCATCTTCTCTGGCTGTATAACATGCCGAACCAATACAGAATTCAAACAGAAAAAAATACTGTGTATTTATGGCATATTTTTTTAATTAAAAAAAAGTTTCCTGCAAAAGTGGTGAACTCTACAGTTAACAGACTTGAACATGCATCGGTTGTTTTATTAAACAGTTTGGTAAGTCAGAAATGTTTGTCTATTCATCATATCATCCAACTGTCACACAGAACAGCCAAGTAAGGATCCTGTTTGTTTCAGAGGGATGTTTCCTACCAGCCAGGCTGGGACAGGGGAGTTCAAACTACAGTTCAGAGAAAAACACTGCCATGATTTAGCTGAAGTCTTCCAAAGGAGCAATGTTTGGAAAGAGCTTTCTTCCCACAGACTTTGAGGGGCAAGAGGTAGGAATGGAGCCAAATTTCAAAGAAGTTTCTTTATTCTGTGTAAATAATGTGCCCCCACAATCTCTCCTCCTGGCCTTCCATCAGAGAGCACCAGTGCACCACCTTCCATTCACCTTCTTCAGAATGTCCTGAGCTCAGGCTACTGCCAGTTTGCCCTTGAATCACTTGACAAGCCCCAGCTTAAGCCAGGAGTTTGACACAAGCCTATTTCTTTTTACCCCGTTTTAAAAAAATAACCAATCCTCACATAACAGCACTTTACATAGACATGATCCTTCGAGGCTGCAACTATATGAGAACATAGAAGCATAAGACCACTCCTAAATGTGAAGGGAAAAGAAGAACTTCTTTCCTTGGTAGGAACCAAAAACTTTGGCCAGAGTTTTGCTAACAAATGGTTAATCATTAAATGGTGAAATCTCTCAAGACTGTAAGTGATCTGTGCACCAGCAATTCCATGTGACACAATACAAACATTCCCTCTTCTGAGCATCTTTTAAGCATTCCACTGGCTCCTTTGTACAGCAGTTTAGTATCTAGTTCATCTCTTAGTTTCTTATTTCAAGATATTCTCATAATAAATCTGCAACTTCCAAATATCTAAGAATAAAACACACTTCATTTTTATACAGTATTGTTTTAGAATACTACACACAAAGCTTAAATAGGAAAAGAACCCCAACTATATTTCCAAAGTGCTCTGTTTTTCTTTTTTTTTTTTTTTTTGAGGTTGATGTGAGTTGTTTGTTTTCTTTTAAGTAACTTTTCTAAGAGAGGAAGAAGCAAGAATGAGTTAGGTTTTTGTGAAAAGAGGAAGCTCAGACTTGGTGACAGAGAAAAGAGGGGAAGGAAATTGTGCTTACAGTAAAAAGTTTAAAATTTCACAATAAAATGATCACGTCAGTGCCATGATAAAGCGATTATCTATCTGCATTGTTTCTGTGTATTTTTTCTTCAAAAAGTTTTTACAGAATAGTATCAACTGATTCATTAATGGAACAGTTGAAGAGAATTCAGTATCATAGATATTTCATCCATGTAGAAAAGTATTATTATACTTACTGCTAAAATATCTGCCTCCACAGGTAAAAGATTCAGGAAGGCAAACAACTGCACAGTCACAATAGTGTATATCTGAGTGGCAGACAACATCAGCATTCCTATTGATAACAGCATATTTTATTCAATACCTGCAAGAAAAGAATCAGAGTCAAGGCACACATCAAATACTTTCCTGTGTCATTTTACAGGACTCTTGGTCACTTAAAACTCTTAATATGCAAAATATTATTCAATGTATACCTTTGAGAAACAAGTAATCTTAAAGTTACAGGGTTATTTTAGAAGTTATATGATTATTTTAGAAGTTCCTTTTGCTAGAAGCATGTCCCTCCATGGGAGTGAAAGCATGCATAAACAACAAAAACTGTAAGAGCAAGACTTGAAAAGGCTTCAGGCACCACAAAGCAATGCAAGGGGTACAGAGGGATGATCATTCACATTACATTAATCATCCTTAGACACTTCATTTTAAACTTCCCTTCTTCTAGCACAAATCCAAACCAGCAAAATTCCTGATGTACCTTGAAACATTCCACTAAAAGTATGGATTCCAAAAATACACTTACAAAAGCAATGTGATACCAACTTGAAGGAACTTGAGATTTCTCTCAGGCTTAGCTACACCATGACTGTGGGCAAGCAACCTCTTAAGAATACAGAAAGCACAAAGTATCTTATTCCCTTTACAAAAGCTCACACCAAAACATGATCAAGCCAGAAAACCTCACATTCAGAATTTAAATAAACATGCTCCACTACACCTCATACTCAGAGTACAAAACAAGCACCAATGAAGTGCTACGTTCAGCGGGAAATGTAACCACGTTCACTCCTGAATGGAAGAGAATTGTAGGGTTCACAGCTGTCTGAATGTCTCTAGAGATTCTTCCAGCCTCAAAATAAGAAATTACTCGAAATTACATAAAATAGCTGTAACACAAAATAATGGGCCTGTTTCTGGGTCCAACATAGCTATAAGAATTAAATTAATTAACAGACAAGTTGCAAAAAGTGCACAGTATGCACTTAATGTAATTATCTGAACATCTGGATCTCCACTAACTTCTTTTACTGGAGTAATTAATAAAGTACTTCTCAAAAAACTCTATTTAGTCATACAAAATGTTAGTTGAAACAATTTTTTGTCAAAAACTTCCAAGCTGTGGCGTCTTATACAATTGCTTTCATGTGAATTTGTTTTAATTTGACTGTAGCTATTTCTTCTGAAAACTATTGACTTAACTGAGAAATCACAGCCAACACTACTACTACTACTACTTTCTTTTTCAGAATCAAGAAAAACCTAAGAATTCCTGTCCTTCTGACCTACCCTTCATGGATTTTTCAACCAAAAAGCATTCTCCCATAATGTGGGGCTCTCAACATTAATTAAAGCAAATACCAGAGAGATAAACTTGATTTAAGCTAACATGAAGATAATTAGAATTTATTAGTAGTATTTGGAGGAAACAGCTGATAGTGATACTTTCAACTGTAGTATTGAAAGTTTTGTCACGCTGTTCTCCAAAACTGATATGACATTAACAACTCTTAATGTTGTTAATTAACAACATGATTCCAACTTGGCCATCAGACATATAATGCTTTGTGAAATTTTCAACTGGTTCACAGAAATGAAGTTACATTCACAGGAAAGAAATAGTAGTGAGTTACACAACTAATGAACTTTTATTACTAAATTAAGATTTATCGCATTCTCTCATCAGCCTGCCCTAAAAAAGAGAACATCAGTGAAACTGGGAGGATAAAAGAACCATTGTTTCAAATACACAGCCATTTTTACTGTGACAGAAACAACAATACACTTGAAGCTACCAGAGCACTTTAACCAACACAGTAAGTCCAGCACAGAGAAAAGCACTAGAGTATTAAGCAAGCTTAGAAAACACAAGACATACAAAATGCATATACAGTGCACTCTTCCCCATCAATCTACATGCACACAAATTCTTCTGTGCTCAGGATCTGACGTCTCAGATGCAAGCCAAAAAGCCTTACAATTGCTGAAATTCCATGGCTCTTGGAAAGCCTGCCCCTCTCAGCTGAGGGAGGCAGCTCAGAGCACACAGAAAGGCAGGTGTGTGGAAAAGGGCTCTAGTGCAAACTAAACAAAACAAGTTCAACGTGACTCTGCAGTAACCTTCCACGCTTCACACTTGATTTACCAGTGTGTATATAGACAAAGTTGTCCTTAAATAACTTTGAGTATTTCTTTGCACTCTCCATGCTAGAACACACAAACCGAACTGTGCCTGAGGTGCTGCATCCCTCTGTCATGGGTCTGAAATGAGGAGGGGAAAACGTGGGGTGTGCTGGACCAGCACAACGCCCCTGCAGTAAACACACCAAGCACATATAAGATAAAGGTCACAAACGCATTGCACAACTCAGAGACACAGACAGGAATTTTCACAGCTTTTGGCAAATGTTCACAGGTCAGGCTTCACAAACTACACCTAAATATGAAATTTTTAGATATTTGTACCTCAATCAACTCAAAATCTGTTTCAGAGCATAATACAACACAAAGCAATTCTATATTCACATGGTTATGTTTACATTTTAACTCTCTCAATAAAACAGCTTTTCCCTCCCACTTCTGAAAAAAAACCAACTTGTACATTTGTACGAAACAAACTTAAATTCCATTCTTTTAAAGCCAAATGTGATTGTAAATCTTACAGCAATCACAAAAACAAACATATAAACATACAGAAACTTCGTGACAAATTCCAAATATTTTGGTAGACTGGGCTGCACCTTCCAAAATTTCATAAGCAGAGGATTAACAAAAACTAGACAGCTAATAACAGTAATTCTCATTCACGTTCTCTAATCTCCCCATATCTGAATTCTCGCATTTTGATGCCATCGTATCATTACTGACAAAATGTCCATCTCAGACCTACCACAAAACTGGACACTGACGCACGCGAAGTAAGATCCGCATTTACACCTGTTAAGATGCAGGAAGAACTCCTCTCAATTAATTTTAACGTTTTTACTAAGAACTTGGCTTTCAGCTAGTCAGACTCGACGCTACTCATCATCCCGCAAGCCCAACCAGCAGCCCCAGCCCGCCTCAATCCCACACACCCGGCAGGGACGGAACGCGCGACCAGGGGTCGAGCATCCACCGGGCCAGGCGCCACGCTCGGGGAGCGCTCTAGAGGCCTCCGCTCCGCGTCGCTCATCTCCCTCCCGCAGTTCCCGGCAGGCCCGGGACCGCGGCCGCTCCAGCCGGGCTCAGCCCCGGCAGGGCCTAAGCCGCCCACGGAACCGGGCCCCGCCCCGCCACTCCAAAGGTGGAGGCGAATAAGCACTGCGCAATGGAGCAGCAGGCCCGAAAGTGCTCGGCCGCCGCACGGTCGGAGCGCCCAGGGAGCCTAGCGGCCGCGCCCCAATGCTCACCTGCGGCCCGGGGGACCCGCCCCGCGCTCACCTGCGGCCCGCGGTCCCCGGGCGGCCTAGGCCGACGCCATGGCGCGTTCCGTGCGATCGGCGCCCGCGCCGGAAGTCCCGCCTGCCGCCTCTCCGTCGCGGGCGGTGGCCCGGGAGAGCCCATTGGCCACGGGGGCTGTCACTCAGTGGCGGCGGGGCGGGCTCGGCCCCGCCGGGGGCGTGGCTACGCAGTGGCTCCCACCCCGCCGCCAGGGGGCGCGCAGCGCCTCCGGGGCCAAAGCAGCGCCTCCGGGAGCGCCTCGCACATCTGAGGCACGGCTGGGGCACATCTGGGGCACATCTGGGGTACGGCTGGGGCACGGCTGGGGCATATCTAGGGCATATCTGGGGCACGGGCTGGGGCACATCTGGGGCATGGCTGGGGCACGGGCTGGGGCACATCTGGGGCATATCTGGGGCACGGCTGGGGCACGGGCTGGTGTACGGGTGGGGCATGGGCTGGGCACATCTGGGGCATGGCTGTCCCAGCGGGTCCCAGGGTGTCCCGGCAGGCCCAGGCTGTCCCAGGCTGTCCCCACGGCCCCGGCCCCGCGCAGGCGCCTGCGGGGCGCCGCCCCTTCCCGGTTGTGGCGGAGCCGCGGCGATGCTGCTGGTGCTGTCGGCGGAGCACCGGGCTCACCTGGGCTGTTTGCCGCGGGCCGGCGGCGCAGGTCGGGGCCGCGGCGGGGCCGCGGCGGGGCCGCGGGCGGGCGGGCGGAACCGAGCCGGTCCGGGGCTGCAGCGGGGTCTGTTCTCTCTCTGTCCTTACAGCCGTCGGCGAGCTGGGGCGCCTGGCGCTGGAGCAGCTGCGGCGGGGAGCGGCACCGCGGGCCTGCGAGTCCGCCGCCAGTGAGAGCCGGGCCGCGGGGAGACCGGGCCGGGGAGCGGGGTGACCGGCCGGGGAGCGGGCAGCGGGGGAGCCGCGAAAGCAGGCCCGGGGGCGGCGGAGCGGGCCGGGGAGCGGAGGGACCGGCCGGGCAGCGCGGGGACCGGGGGGACTGGGACTGGGAGCGCGGCCGGGGGGAGAGGGGGAAGCAGGCCGGGGAGCGGGGGAAGCAGGCCGGGCCGTGAGGAGCGGGGGAGCGGGCCGGGGAGCGGGCTGGGGAGCGGGGAAAGCAGGCCGGGCCGTGAGGAGCGGGGTCACCGGCCGGGCCGTGGTGATTTCGCGGCAGGAGGGCGGGAACACGGTGGGCTCTGCGCCGGCCACGAAGGACTGCCAAGCCCCCGGGGCACGGCGGAGAGGGGCCGAGGGGAAGGGCTGGCGGCATGGAGCTCCAGCGCCGCGGGGGTCGGTGCTTCGTGCCCGGGGTGGGGAGGGCTGCGGACACCCCTTTTCCAACACAAACCGTTCTCTGGACCATGCCATAAGAAATTGGTTTGTGTTTTTCTTAGTTTTTTGTGCTAATATGCTGTACATTATTATTTGAAGGGCGTGACACCCTCTTCTTTTTCTAAGCATATTTTGCACATTAAGCATTTGATAACTTTGCAGCTTTGAGTCTCGCTGCTGTGACAGTTAGCAAGTTAAAGCACTTTGTGCTTTCTTTAAAGGAAAGCTGAACATGAGCGTTGACATCATTCAGCACGGGGTTGAAGGACTAGCGTATCTTCTTACTGAGAGTTCCAAGCTTATGGCAAGTATACTTTTTCATGAGGAATTTGGGGATACTCTAGAGATGTCTTCTGGACACTTAGACCTCTAAAGATACTGGTGAATGGGGAAAAGATAGCTCCAAATTTAATGACGTGTATTATTTTAATTTCAGAAAAAGGTGTCTCATGCTGTTGTCTTATTGAAACCTTGTGTCTACATGTATGACTCTGGAATTTGTATTCAGTGTCTGATGCTAAAATTTAACAACGTTTTAATAGTGTAATTTATTGCATATAGAGAAGCTTACTTCAGGATAAACTCTAAATAATAAAACTCAAATGAAGAGTTTGTTGTTCAGCTACTGCACAGGATGTGGGCTAGACTAGCCCTCTGTTCAGCATTCCTTGTCTTTGTCCAGTGTGGTGGGTTTGAGAGCTTTTTCAGCTCTTGGCACCAAAAGTTTGAGTGGGTATAAGCAGATACTAAATGATTAGTAGTTGGACAATTACTGTTTCCATCAGAAAGACTAGTAACTATTGATATAGTAGAGTATTTGAGCAATGACTACATGGAGAAGGAGTGCAGAGACAAGGAATGCCTGATGAAACTCAGGCAAGTGTTGCTCCCAAGAGTAGGTGAGGAGGGAATGGAAATGGTGCAGAGCCTTTCCTTGAAACAAGGGGTCTTGAGTGGCAGGGTGCTGTGGTAGGATGTGGTTGGTTACAGACTGTTATTGCGGGGTGGTGCATTGCAGAGGTACAGTGGTGTTTTCTGTGGACTCACTAACAGCTTCCCCAGTGCTGGGCCAGGCTGCTGCAGTAAGCACAAAGGCCTGTGAAGCTTCTCGGGCCCTTGGGCCAGGAGCCTGAGCACTGTGCTGTGTGCTGCTCATGTGCAGATCACTGCTGGGTATGTGTACTCTGGTTATCAGTGGCACAGCAGCACCCGCACAAATGGATTCACACAGCATGTCGTGCCTTGTGACACAGCTGAGGTGCTCCCTCACGCTGTTTTGGTCTTTGATGTGAAGGCTTACATGTGATGGGGTTGAATGTTCTTAAAAAAAAACTGCTTCTGAATCTCATACAAATCTGCAGTAATACATCAACATTTGCAGATCCTTAAAACCTGGATATTTGTTTTGTCCGAGGTGTAGAATTGTACTTGGACATACCTGCAGGAAAATAAATAACTAACTGCACCATAGCATAAGTGATGTTTAGTTACAGTTTTATTTGGTTCTCAGGAAGTAATGGTGATTACCTGGCCTAAATTGCTATTTCCAGATTTCTGAGGTTGACTTCCAAGATTCCATTAATGTTTTGGGATTCTCAGATGAATTGAACAAATCCTTGCTCCAGCTGTACCTCGACAACAGGAAAGAGATCAGGAGCATTCTTGGAGAGCTGGCACCAAGGCTTCCCAGCTACCACAGTCTGGAGTGGAGACTGGATGTACAGGTGACTGCTCTGATGTTTTCAGTATTCCATCCTTTCCTTCACATTTTTTTTCCATAATTAAAACCTACTAAACAATCTAAAAACAATTGAGGCAGCAGTACTTCATGTATTTAAAAGTGGCATGACTTTGTTAGTGTCCCACAGACGGACAGCTGTGAAATGAACAGGATATGCAATGATGCAAAGCACTTGTTGCCTGATGAAAATTGAATTCATGGTTCTATTGATGTTTTTAAAATATTAACATATACTAAACATATTTGGTCTAGATTATTACCTTATTGTCAGAAATATTATGAAAGCATAGATTAAAGCGGGTTAGTATTAATTATAAAACACAATAGTAGCTTGTGTGTATCTTTAATGTAGATGCAAAGGGTTTCTGAACATTAGTGTGAACAGGTTCTACAAAGCTCTTGAGAACTGTTAAGAACAAACTTTGATAACCATTGGTCATTTTTGTGTTCCTGTTCCACTGAACCCCTCCTGCAGCTTGCAAGCAGAAGTTTGAGACAACAGATCAAGCCTGCTGTGACTATGAAGCTACATCTTAATCAAAATGAAGATCAAACTGCCCAGGTGTTGCAAACTGACCCTGCTACCCTTCTTCACCTTATCCAGCAGCTGGAGCAGGCGTTGGGGGAGATGAAGATGAACCACTGCAGAAGAATAGTGCGCAACATGAAATAACCTTGGTTCTCTGCTGTCTTGCTAAGCAGTTTGTAAAACAACTCAAAACACTGCTCACAAATACATTTTGAGGAAAAATAAACATCTGGATCAGATGAACTGTTTTCCTGTGCCAGGACCTTGAGCCAGTATATACCGGTCAAATATCCTTGGCCACCAGCTTCGCACATCTATATGTGGTGACCTTTTTCACACAATCATCTTCATATATAGTACATGGTAATTAAATGTGATCAAATATTACTACTTGGGATTTTTGACTGGTATTTTTTATGTAATTGATCTGTGTTTTCAGGTGAAACACAAGATTAGCCAATACATAGGTGAGTGGTTTCCCTCATTCTGTCTCTCCTCACTCCAGCCATAGTCTGGAACTCAGGGCAGCAAAGCAGAAGGTTTAAATAGAGATCTTTGAAACTTTTTGTGTCATCTCACTATTGCCTGATGAATCTAAACACATTTGCCTTTTTCTCTTGTAAACATTTAAAAAAATCCAGCTGCTCTAGAGCTGATTGGCATCACAGTAAGTGCTGGCAGTCTACACATGGGTCATATCCTGAAGCATGTGCTAACTGAGAAGGGGGAGGGTTTTCCTTGGGGATTCTGAGTAAAATAAATCCTTCAGATGAACACAAAATCTCTGTACTATTCAAAAACATTTGAACATCATGTGAAATTGAGATAAAATAATGTTATTGACTTATTTTTTTACAATGTAAAGTCTTGCAATGAGAACAAAGAAATAATGATAAGGAGCTTTCTACATCATACTTGTGATTTGGTTCCTTTATCACTTACTCCAACCCCATTGTGATGGAAGTATCCTTGTCTTCCACAGACTTGAGCGTATTGAGTCACTTGCCCTCAAAGCTGGTGGTCATATTTTTTTGTCCAAAGAAGGTAGTTAGTATTTCTAAACAAAGACTAATTACAACAATACTATGAAAATTTATTCTTATAGTTTTAATCACTTTCAAATTATTGGAGAAAAATCCTTTAGCCTATACCAAGTGGTACAATAGCAGATAATTGTATTATTGAGTAAAAAGTGCAGCTGAAACACATCTTGTTGAGGAAGACAGTTCTGACTGTAATAAATGTGGCTTACGTTTGGGACAGATGTGTATGTACTCACCCATGAGATGCCATGCTTATGAAAGTGGTCTAATGAACATAGATGAGATGGCCCCATGCATGAGGCTGTCAAAGCCTTCCCTTGAATGGACATGTCACCTGGGAAGGAATGGAACAGGTGTGTGGTTTGTCTTTACTCAAAGAAACAGAGCCTGGAAGCAAAAAAAGCCCTTCTAAAGGCTGTATGAAAAATCACTCGTGTTCAGATCATTATCTGTGCAATAACCACATGCACACATACCCAGAATCTCATATGCAAAGGATTTAAATAAGAATATTGCAGGAAAGAAAAAACAATATGTGATGTCTGCATATACCTGGAGCAGGTACTGTGATTAGCACTGCTCTTTGAGCTTGTTGCAGCAAGGAACCAGTACGAAGTCGTAGAAGAACGGTACAAAAATTCTTTGGGAAGTGAAACATAAGTCTCAGGAATACTGGGTTTCCTGACCAGAAACACAGCAGATGTCAGGAAAAATAAAAAAAAAAAAAACAAAAACAAAACCCCTCAAAACAACAAAACCGCCAGACCCCCATAGAAACAAAGAACAATAAAACAAGTCTCGAGGAGATCTGCTAAGCCAATGGAAATATGAACAGGAAATGTGACGAAATGTAACTGACAAGGAATATTTGTTGAAGCAAAGCCATCAGGAAATGCACAGGATCTGTTTCACAGACCTAGCTGTGGTTTGTGTACAGGTTTAAACTCCAACTCTGAGAATCTACATAACCAACATTATATGTAACATTCATTTGAGGGACAAGGATGGTTCAGTCAGGCCCACATTTTCCACTAGAGAAGCCAAATGCAACTTTAGAGAAGTTATGCTTATTTTAAAGAAATAAGGAATAAAGTTCAGAAAAACATTACTTAAGACTTTTCTAGTGTAGATTCTGCTTACTGAGGGGGGTGTATTCTTATCAATCAGCATAGCCTGGAGTCTGTCCAATACACAGAAATAAAATAACAAATGCATTGCTAAAATACAGTTGTGTTCATTTAGCCAATGTGTGATATCTCTATGTGTGTAGTCATAAAAACACTGGATGCTTCCCTCTGTAGAAACCAACACTTAAGTGTTGGAATGTGAACAATATTATTCTTTATATACACAGCTTCTGAATTTAAACAATTTTCGCTCACATTGCTATGCAAAAGTTATTCCAAACGCTCCAAACAATGAGACAAGATCAAAACAATTGTATTTATTAATAATAGAAAACCTCAGGTATGCACTTTGATGACAGCTCTCATGTCTAGTATAGGCTAAATCAAAGACAAATGACTGAATGGGCAGTCAGCAGACCCACAAAGCATCATGCCTGCATTTGAAACTACCCCTATGGACAGTGAGCTGGAAGGACGTAACATACAGCTCTGCACAGGACTCCTACTTGCCAGCAAAAGGCCAAACCTTATCCAAATCACAGCGAAATGGTTGCTGTGTATGTCACTACAAATACTTAATTCCTCCCCATAGCTATAGCATCGCTAAATCGCGCAATTCAACTTGTACGTGAACTAATTTAAGCATCATTTTGCTTTCAGAAATTAGTATCGCCCATTAACTTTCTGAACAATGGTTTTGGAGCAAAGCTCCTTAGCTGGGCAGAGACAGAGCGCTCCGGAGGCTGCCCGGGCACCACGCGCTGGGGCCGGGCGGGAACGGCGGCTCCGGCGGGGTGGCAGCGGCGCCGAGCGCGGCCCAGAGCCGAGCGCAGCCCAGAGCCGAGCGCGGCCGAGGGGCGCCCCGGTGCGAGCGGCCCGGCGAGCGCGGCGCGGGCGGGGCGGGGCGGGGCGGGGCGGGCCGCCATGGCCTCCGGGGCCGGCCCGTGCCCAAAGTTTCCGCGGCGCTTGCATAACTGCGGGCGGGGCGGCGCGGGGGCCGGGCTGCAGCCGCCGGCACTGCCCCGTCCCGGCACGGCCCCGTCCCGGCTCGGCCCCGGCCCGGCTCGGCCCCGGCCCGCCCGCCCGGGACACCGGCGCGGCTGGCGGGGGCGCAGAGGCTCCGTCCGCCCGCCGAGCCCGCCCTGCTCCCGCCGAGCCCGCCCGCTCCACAGGGCGCGTCCTCGGCGGCGGCCCGGCAGCGGGGCCGGCCCCGGCCACCGCCCGTCCCGGGACGGCTGCGCCCGCCGCCGGGCCAGAGCGGCGCACAATGAACCCCGCGGCCGCGGCCCCGCCGCCGGGCCAGCAGGTCATCCACGTCACGCAGGACCTGGACACGGAGCTGGAGGCGCTTTTCAACGCGGTGATGAACCCCAGGCCCAGCTCCTGGCGGAAGAAGATCCTGCCCGAGTCCTTCTTCAGGGAGCCCGACTCGGGCTCGCACTCGCGGCAGTCGAGCACGGACTCGGGCGGGCCCGCGCCGCGCCTGGCGCCCGTGCACGTCCGCTCGCACTCGTCGCCCGCCTCGCTGCCCGGCGCGGGCGCGGCGCCGCAGCACGGGCACCTCCGGCAGCGCTCCTGCGATGTCACGGACGAGCGGCCGCTGCCGCCGGGCTGGGAGATGGCGCTCACGCAGACCGGGCAGCGCTACTTCCTCAAGTGAGTGCGGCGGGGAAGCGGCCGGGGCATCGCGGGGCGCGGGCTGGCCGGAGGGCGGCGGGGTGGCCTTCGGCTCCGGGCTGTGTGCGGCGTTCCGGGGCCAAATCCCTTCCCGGCGGGAGGAGAGAGGCAGGGAGATGTCCTGCCGTATTTGTTGATAACGAATTTCTTTCCTGCTTGGTCACACGTCCGAGATTCTGAAACTTAACTTTTATGGGAAAAAGTTGAAAGCCAGTTATTTCAGGGAGTTTCTGGGACGTGGGAGCAGAGCTCCGCATGCCCGTGAGCTGCCGGAGGTGGAAGGGGCTGTGCGTGGGTGGGAGCTGCCCGGCCCGGCCCCGGCCGCTGCGTCTGAAGCATCCCCGTCCGCGGGGACGCGCGGGAGCCGCCTGGTTCAGCGGCAGGCTTTGGCAAGTGTGCCAACACAACTGCCGATATCTCTTCTGGCCAGTCATTTTCGCCAGAGAGTTTTATTTATGACAGTTGACGCTTGATTCAAAGCCGTTTAATAGGCCTGAAAATACGTTATAGCTGTAGTAAGTGGTAAGGCAGCAGTGCCTTATTTTGGTAGATTCTGTAAGTCAGCCACAGATTCATTGCAAACTAAGTCATACTGCATTAACTTGGTAAATAAGATAAAATGTTTGCTAATGAAATAAAACATTTACTGATGAAGCATCTACCTGAGGATATTGAGGGAGTTAAACTGCCGGAGCTCCAGAACATCATTTACTTGCTCACAACAACCTTCTTGTTCAGCAGAGTAAAATCTTGAGTTCACATATGTTCACCCATGTGTGGGTATTCAGCCCTCATAAATGTCATAGAAACAGTGTGTGAGGGGAAAAAGAGACAAAACTGTTGAAAAAAAGTGAAAAAAAATTACTTGATTGTATAATGATTTCTTTGCCTTGTGGGTTTGGAATCTCTAACGGATTACTCAAGAGCCCAGTCTCTAATAACTCTGCAGAGTTTAGATTTTTTGCCTTTTGTGACACTCGGAGCTAACAGCAAAGCGTGTAAATGCTTTTCTGTATGTCACTGTACGTTGTTTATGATACTGTGTGCATGTGTCCCAGGGTCCAAACTTAGAAGTTTGTTATTAATCTGGTTTATCACCTAAATGAGAAGACCTCATGTCTCTGCACTTTGCATGTATTTTTGTCAGTAGAACAAGCTACAGAGAAGTAGCTGACTGACAGGAACAGTGTAACAGACCATTCATAAATAATTATTCAATATAAATTCTTGCTAGGGTTTGGCTAGGGAGTGTTTTCAGATACCTCTGGCTAAAAATTGCATAATATAATCTTTGTATGCTCTATGTCTTTTGACTAGTATCAAAATGAGCTCATGTGGTTTCACCTTCCTGTCATGCATTTCTGACCTAGAGACAAAGTTTTCCAAGTCAATGGATTCTTGTTGCTTAGGCCAAAAATAAAAGGCCTTTAGTAAATGGAAAGCATAGGTAAAAGACTCCAAGTGGTTTTATTTTTTTTTCCTAATCCTGTCAACAGTAATACTCAGATTAATAACATCCTTTTAAATATAAAATATAATATGCATTGTGCATGTAATTTCTTACCTAAGTTAATATTTGTTTTATTTCCCCAGTTTTATCTGTCCAATAGAACTTCTCTCGTTTATATAAAAATTAATTGGAATAATGCATTTCTTTGTACCTTTAATGTATTTTGTTATGCCCCAATGCTTTGGGGAGTAATATTTAGCAATAAAATGCTCTCATGTGAATGATAGTATTTTACAAATGGTGTAATATTCTTCAGGTGAAAATACAATTTAAGATTGATTATGGGAAGCAGCATTTAAAGCTGTGTGCAATAAAATAATAGGTGATGTGCTAAAAGTCATATTTGATTAAACTAGGCATACAAAGTTACATTTCCCTATACTCAAGGGAAAAAAAAGCCATTGCTTTCCAGCATAATGATAAAGATTTGCTTCTTGGCATTAGCAAAATAAATATTGAGAAACCAATTAAAAGTAAATGGACATAATAGGTCCTATTAAAGCTTTTATTATCTGTTGAAGTTTAGAATGCAATTTGTTGTATTAAAACATATTTTAAATGATTATTTGACAGAAGTACTAGTGTGAGTTTCAATGAACAGTGAGCTAACCTTGTTGATGGGGAGCCAGCTACAACTTGAACCAGTTGCAGTCCTGCATGTCAGTTCCTGCAGAAATTTTCTGGCTGTGACTGGAAGAAACATAAGTAGCCTGGGGACCACTCCACCCTGTAATTAAATACCAAACCACATAAGTGGGGGCTGGAAAACAGGCTAATGAACGCACACTTGCAGCAATGTTATCTAAAGCATTTTTCTGTGTGAGCCTGTGTGGAAAAAAATGTAAGTGTGATTTATTTGTGATAAAAAGCATTTCTGTAGAGACTGGCCTACTGCCTGCTGTTAGGCCGTGAGCAGGGAATGTCAGTTGCATGTTGAACTACATGCTGGGCCATGTATACATATTCTGTAAAAAGAATTGCTTTATACCAACTTAGTTTAGGTGGCGCAGTCTCATATTTCAAATGAAGACTGAGGGTTTCATATTTTCTCAATGTGTGTAGAGATCCTCTTGGTCAGACTCTCATAAACAGATTTGTGAAACTTTTGCCACTGTTATCTTTATCACTGTTATTTTTAAAATGTTACAGTAAACATTTGCCATATCAGGACATATTTGTCAGAAAGTTCTGCTCAGGGATAAGGAAGCTAATTACTTACAATATTTCATTTACTCAAAATGTTCAGATTTTTTCTTACTGGTTTCTGTTGGAATAGAACTTGATTTAACACAGAATCAGTTTTGTATCACTAAGTGTGTTCAGCAGGACAGCAGAAGAGTAACATAAATACTATAAAAAGTAATACAAGTACAATGAAAAACTTTTTTCCTGAGAATGACAAAACAAATAGTACTAAGACAGCTGAACTGCTGAAGTGATTTTCTAATATGGTCTTTCCTTGAAAAGCATTTCTGTTAATTCTGTAGAGACTGTTGTTATTTTATTTTGGTAATTTACATTGTGCTTGGTCCTGTGCAGCATTTGTCATAGAGAAAGAGGCTGTGCATCCCTGCTGGCTTTGGCCTTGGCAGCAGAGAGAGACATTTCACACATTCATGGTGCTTTTGGAGCATTTAGTCCACACCTTAAGTGATTTTTTTTTGTTCCCTGTTTCCAGTGGGGCTTGGAGCCTGAACTCTTCCCCTTGCCATTATTACTTTATTAAAAATAAATTGTAATCTGCTAGACAGTACCAGGATGTATTATTGCCAATGGCTTTTATCCAAAATTGAGTGCATTAAAGAGTTCTTAACAGGCAAGAAGCTGTGATGCACCACTGAAGTTTAATTGTCAGAAATTCAACCGTAGCTCACATTTATGACTCATTTTAGAGACACTTAAGAAGTTCTGAGATTGGAATGCACACATCAAAACGGAATTTTCAGCCTGTAATTGACAGCAGTAGGGGTCTGTTTGATTGCTCCTCAAGTGCTGATTTAATGTTGATGATGTTGGAGTTCCATTTAAAAGCTACCAGGGATCCATGAGCTGCTCCTCTCTGAATCTGGCAGTAGAACCAGCTACAGAGTTTCTGACAAAGGCTGGTATTTATTCATTTTCTGGTCCAGGATGGTGTCTTTCCATGATGAACAGACTGTTTTTTTCAGAATCTAAAAGTCATGTCATCAGTGCTGCTTTAAAGGATTTGGTGGTTAATGTGGAGCTTAATAAAATCTGAGGACTGAAGCAGATATGGAATAAAATTGCTTCAGGGATGCATTTGATTTGCAGGATGTGATCCAGTTCCCCTTCCTGTTGAGTTTTCTGAGTTAGGATACAAGCTACATTTTGTATCCTAAAGTATCAGTGAAACATCAGTGAAGAAATCTTTAAGCAAGACTGCACTGACCCTAGAAGTATTTACAAGAATTTCCTTTGAGGAAATATTTAAGAAAATTCTTGTAAAGGGCTGTCCAGAAGCAGAATTTGAATTTTGCTGTATGCATTTCTAAATTATTTAAGGAATCAGTGGTAGCTGTCCTGTACAAACTACTGTGTTCATGTAGAATTTGATATATTGGACTTATGTACAATTTTAAGATAAAGAATTAATAATGTGTGCATGGAAATATTGGTTTAATGAAATTTGTCTTAAGTTAGTCCTTAGGCATAGTGTTAAACCCAAAGTCCTTGAGTACTTGTGCATTAATGGATAATAACGGTCATACAGTAATCTCATTAGATGAGCTGAAAATACAATTGCTTTATGCATTAACGATTAGGAAGTAGTAACAATTAGCATATTCTTAGAAAGATATCTATAGGATTGATGCAGGTGTTAATTGCGAATGCTACCATGAAAACTAGACCTTTTCTCTGATCCCACCTGAAAGGGTTTTGTCTTTACAAATGGTTTGGGTTGCGCAAAGAAAGAAAAAGAATAGTAGGTTTATTTTTATCATGTTTGTGAGCTGCTGTAGTCAATATCTAAAAGCTGGTCTGCCTGACCATCTTTACTCCATAATTAGTAAATGACAGTGTGGAGAAATGTCTGCTTCTGAAGGTTATAGATGTGTTCAATTTTAAACAGGCGTGACAATATAGAATCTGTAAAGTCTGACTTTGAAGATTTTTGCTGTTCACTCCTTCAGATAGTGTTGGAAGAGTCAGTGGTTGGGCTTTGGCTTGTTTCCTTTTGGATGCTTTGGCTGAAGTTGAGCATTCTGTCTTTTTGATGTCAGGGCCTGTTACAGGACAAGAGCTTCTTTGTCACAGTGTTTGGTGCTCTGGGGCCTTGCTTGATTGGCAGATACAAATTGTATCAAAGCAATTAAATCCAAAGGAAATGTCATGTAGGCTGAATTTCAACATAAAGACTTGTGGCATTTTCCCTCTTCATTTAGGGAGAGAGAAGTCAGCATGATGTAGGGTGGAGATATTTAGGGGTTATTTGTTTCTTTGCTTGTTTGTTTGTGGATCTTTTTATTTTCTTTAACTCAAAGTCCAGACCTAGAGAACTCTTCAAGAATGGAAAACTTGGGAACACTGCACTGACCTGCAGTTTTCCCTACCTATGACTGTTTTAAAGGCAAATGTGATGGAAGCTGCACTGCAGACAGACACAGACTTGCTAAGAGAATTGAGCAGAATATATTGTGTTAAAACTGAAATAATTGCTTAGAGTGTCACCAGACAATAATGCAGTATAAAGGGAGATGTGAAAGAGGAGTTGGCTGCTGGCATGTCCTCGAGGTTCACAGCATGTGCATCAGCAGTCACAGCACAAGCACAGCAGCAGCAGAGCTGCAGGTTCAGACACAGCTTTTCCTGCAGGGACTTGTTTCTCTCATGTCTGCTGACCCCTCTCTGTTTGCATGATCAAAATGTTCCGTTTTGTTTATTAGGTGTTGCTCTGTCCCTGATAATTTTTGGATGCATTACTCTGACAGTCTTCCAGGTTAGAGACTAGCAGGACGCTTCCATGGTACTTTTGAGTTTTTTCTTGTGCCTCAAGTAATCATTTTTTCCTACCTGTGATCAATTTTCCTTGTCTGTCTGCTGGGTTTTTTATTAAATGTTCTACATTCCTGTTTTCCAGTGATGGATTGGTGAAAAAAGGTGTAAGCATTACAAAATGCAGTAATAGTCCTTCGTCAAGCAATTATTGAAGATAGCGCTTGAACTGTGAGGCTTAAATTTTGTGTGGGCTTTTAAAGAAGTTTTTAAAACTTCTTGACTGATGTATTTTCCTAGTTTTCACTGTCTCTGTGAGCGCAGCAGGAAGTGGGAATGGTTGGGAGCTGACCTGGGTTGGAGGAAACGCGGTTCCTGTTGTGCTGCCGACTGCGGCTCTTCGGAAATGGCGAAATTTCCCTGGCCCTTCTTTTCTGGGCTTCGTTGCAGCATCTGTTCTTGGCCGTGAAAAACTTCTCTGTATTGAAACAGGCAGTGGGCAGTAATAAAATATTGCTTCACGGATGTTGTTTCTTACCATGCAAGCTTTTACACCCTTTTGTGTTCCCATGGATCAACGCAGACTTTATCACCAGAATATCACAGGCAGTTGCTGGTGATTCCTGATTGATTGCTGCCAGCAACAGGAGTTCAAAATCCCTGAAAAGAATACAGATTGCTCTTTGAATACATTTCTGCCACTGGCAAAAGCTAGCTGTATTTTGTACTAACTGCAGCAACTCCCCAAAGGCTTTTGGAGATAGAGCACATAGAGGTATGTACAAGGAAGGCACCTTACCCAGCTGGAGTTTGTTAGATTTTCAGACCATATTTCCAAAGGTCTCTTCACCTGATAAAATCATCTGACCAATGTGGGCTGTAAGTCACCTTTTTTAAAAAATAATGAAAGAAAAAAAAGAACAAAACTGAATTGTTGGGTGTTTGTTTGTTTGCCTAAGCAGCCTTTTGTAATCTTAAGGTGGAAATGGCAAAGTTGTTTTAGAAGTTTCTTAAAATCCTGTATTTTCAAATGCTTCACGAATAGAAGTGAGTGCCATATGAGAAAGGCTTTGGATTGTCTGCTTAGTCAGACTGCTTGAAGAAAAGCAGCGTTTTTTATTTTGGCGTGTGCTCCGTGTGGTTTGTCTCAGAGCACTCAGGCAGTTCCATCCTGTGGATGCCCATCCTGCCGTGCCCTCACCTGCACTGGGTGTCTCTGGACTCAAGCAAAGCAGGCTTTGCATCAGTAAATGAGTGCTGCAGTAAACCTGTGCTGTGTGGGCATCATCGTGCAGCTCTGTGGGGAATGTAGAAAAGGTTAGGAAGGTTAGCCTTTTGGAGCTGACAGACAGAATTTGGTGGGGGAATTCTTCACAGAAGGTTTTTTTTGATTTCACGTTTGGTTTTGATACTGCATTTCCCATTTCATTTTTACTCATTCTACTGTATATGTTTAAACAGAAATATAAGTGCTTTTGCTTCAGAGATTGGGTAAAATATTTTTTGCAAATGAAGCAAAATGAATGATGAAGAAAAGATGATGAAAGGAAATGCCTACTGTTACTTAAAATGTAATTTCTAAAGATATAAAGCAGGCTGAATTGTATTGGCATATCAAAACTGAAAGTTTGATGTGAGTGAAGTTTATGAGGAAATTGTGGATCACATTTTCATTTTGAATAAATGTTTGTCTCTGCAAACTGCAGCTCTAACTGGCCTGGCAGCCTTGCCAGCAGGAGGGGTGATGCCAGGGACTCTTGCCATCCCTTCACACTGCAGAGGATGTACCTGGTATAATGTATAATGTACATAAGGTATAATGCTTTGACAGCCATTCCTTTGATAAAGGCTTTTCCAGTCATGGAATGTTATTTTCACAGATGCTGCCATCACTGTCTCTCTCAGCCCTGACATTACCAATAGTATGTTATAATATTAGATAAAATTTAATTTTTATTAGAAGTGGTGCGGGGCTCTACTTCTTTATTCTATGTTCTATAGTTTGCATTTTGTTTTTTGTCTGTTAGTGGAAGACTTTGTGGAAATGGAAAATCAATGAAATTATGCTACTGCAAAGGAGCAGATAATGTAAAATTTAATAACTAGAGTAAATGAGATTTCTAGTGAGACTGTTTATAACTTCCTGAAAATTATTGATATGTAGAAGAAATTAAGGTTTTGTTAAAGATTTAGCAGTGACACTAGTCAGTAAAGGTGTATATGTTACAAAACATACTTTTTCAAAGCTAGGACAGCTCCTGGTTTGAGATTTGTAACTTTATAAAAACCTTAGCAAGTTTAGTCCATAAGTCATAAATGAAAAAATAGCTCTTGGTGTTAACCAAATATATGAAGAAATCTTATTTTAAACAGTCATCCGCAGTGACTGGATAATTCACATTATTATGTTTATTTTCTTCCTGTGTTAGTCTTTCTTTGAAGACAAAGGGAAGATCTAACTTTGATTCCATATACTCCGTTTAGTTATATATATCTTGTGAATTATTGGGAGATTTGGCACGATGTTCCGTTGCCCAACATCTGGCCGAGGGGTTGTGCTGCCCTGCAGGTCCCTGTTTGGTACTGCAGGGTGGAAATGAGGGAGCACTCTGCTGCAGCAGAAGTGGTTTCAGGTGCTGGGCGTTCCAGGAAGCAGCTCCTGTGCTGATTCTCTTTTCAAATAATTGCTAAAACTTAGGTATTGGAATGATCCTGGTGTTTACGCTGTGTATTTATGGTCAAATGCTGCTCAAAGCATTCACTAAATGTTGAGGTTTTTGCACAGTATTTTTTTAGCAATCATGACAGATCTTTCTTGTAACTGAGAGTAGGACAATAAAGGGCAAAAGAGCATAAGTTTGCAGATAAAACAAACTGGGATGCAGTTAAGACACAGAAGCACTGTCAGTTTCCATTTTGTGCTGCTTTTCCTGCAGATACAGACATATGTTTGCATTTATTTGAGTCATTTTGTGGTACTGCCTGGTTTACTTTACTGAAAGCATGCCTTCTACTGAGGATATTGTCTCATGAACATTTCCTTTTTCTATCAGGAGGCTTCTACTAGAACAATATTTTCAGTGGTCTTTTTTTATCTTAGAGAAACAAATGCCTGATTCATTTTTCTAGAAAAAACAGGAAGCTGTGAAGTAGACAGACTGGAAAAGAAATGCATGCTGTTACCTAAAATGTAATTTCTAAAGGTATGAAGCAAACTGGAAGTAAGTCTTTGTTAGATTCTGAGGGATATTAGAGTTTCACTGTTTTTTCTCCTACTATCCGGACCTCATGTGAAGAACAATTTAAGATGATCTTGTTAAAAAAACCCCAAAACCCAAAAAACACTCACTCATATGAAAACTTCAGATGAAAGCAGTTTCAGCGCAGCAGCCTCTGCACTTTTGTGAGTGATGTTTTCTGTGCTCTTGTTCAGTATTGCTGCACTGGGTCTGACAGATTTTCAGCACAACTACTTTTCAAAGCAAGAGAAAAGACCAGATGGGGAGATTGAAGTTGGGAGTTCTTTGTGTCATGTATGAGGTTGAGATATTTCTTAAATAGAATGACATGATTAATGGATAAAATGTTCCAATTAATTGTAATAGACTGAAAAGCCCTGCATATTCATAATCAGGTTACTAAGCGTGGCTCTTTTTTTTTTTTTTTTTTTGGTTGGTTGTTTTTTCGTTTTGTTTTGGTTTTTTTACTACAGAAATTATTGATCCTAGAGGCAGATTATTCTCAGATTTGCATGCAGATTTGTTATTATGACCTTCTTGGGAGCTGGAAATATCCACAGACATTTTGCGCCCGTAAAAAGCAAAATGACTGCATGTTGAAAGGGAAGTGGAGCATTACAAATCCCACACCACAGTAATGTCTGCAGTGGGATCATGGTTCCCAAGCATTAACTCAGTGCTGAGGTGTTGATGCTGTGCTGTATCCCTGGTCCTAGGCTGGACCTTGCTGTGAATAATCTGGTCCTCCATCCCTGGACCTTTGCTACTGTTCTTTTCTCTCTGGGAGCTGTAGTCTTTACTGTTGCTGTAAATACAGAAATTAGAAATTATTGAAAAATTATTCCCTTAGCACAAGCATTGTGAAAATTTGAAGATTTGTCTTTCGTGTCCCCCATGATAGAGGCATGCATCCTAAGGAAAAGTCAAGCTAAAAGACTTCTGTTATTCTCACATTTTGTGCACTGACAAATAGGAGATGAACTTCCTCAGAGCTATAATGAAACAGCTCTGTTGAAAATATGTGAAGTTCAGTTTTGGTGTCTGCAGATAAGTAAAATACTGTGTGGAAAGATTATCTTGACTCTATTTATAAAGGACCTGCACAGTGCAAAGCCATCAGCAATGCTTCCCTCTTATTTGAAGTGGTGTTTTTTTCTTGATGACTGTACTAGGAACAGCAGAGAAGAAGAAAATTCTGAACTAAAATTCCTCTTGGGGGCATATGGAAAGAACATATCACTGCAAGAATTCCATCTGATACAGACCTGAATTTTTCCTGGCTCTGTTGGGCAGGTCCCTGTTGTGGCTTGCATCTCAGGTACTGGCAGAATGGAAATGTTTTCTAGTCATTCCGTTTTTTTTATCAAAAAGAAAAGTTGCAAAGGTGTTTCATCATAGGGTCTTTGAGACAAAGCTATGTCAGTTTTTAAGATTTAATTTATATGTGCCATTTTACATAAACCACAGCTTTTAAAAAAAATTATTTAATGTTAGCTCCTGGGAGTTTACAGTTTACAATTGAATTATTTCTTTGAGACATTAGAATAACTATTCCTTTGATAGTGTAATTCTAGATGGCATATGCAAGAGTCTTGACCTGCCAGATCATCTCTGCTAGGCCTAAATAAATCTTGAAAATATTTAAGTGTGCTTTCACTTCATGCTTATTATTTAAAGTAATCCAAAGCAAGAGGATGATCTCTTTAAACATAGATGAGGCATGCATAATTGCTCTTCAGTTCACATAGCTTTTCTGTATGAGGCCAAACCTCAGATATCTGGGCTAACTGTGCCAGGAAAAGGGCTACTACCAATTTAAATCCAGGGCTGATGAACGACACACTCCTGCTGCTCAGTTTTGGTGCACTGGGGATAGGACACGAGGGTTGGTGAGAGCTGCGTTGGGGGAGCTCAGACTGGGCCAAAGCTCTGCCCTGAGCGCCGTCAGACACTGGAACAAACTCCCAGCAAGAGCCCCCAAGCCCATTGCTGGTCAAAAAGTGTTTGGATGGCTCTCAGATAGCTGGTTTAACTTTTGAGTTTCCCCTTTGGATAATCCTCATGGGTCCTTTCCAGCTCAGGATATTATATGTTTCTATTAAATAATTCTGCATTTATTTAATAAGAAGTCCAGTTGAAATACAGGGAGACGTTTTCAGGTAAGAAGCTGGTCTGAAATATTTCATTCCTACTAGATTTTAAAAACCAGATGTTGGGTACCAGATTTTAAAAGATGTATTGGGAAATTTTACAGCACTTAGGACACTGCTTTTTAAATTCAATTTTTCAGTCAGTGTCAGCATTTTTTGTAGCTATGATACAACATTTTAGTATTAAAAAAAAAATCACACCTTTTCTGAGGGTAGCTAACACTTTTCTCCAACCACTCCATATACACACACACACTCCACACTACTCCCCAGTCAAAATTGTATTTGTTAGCCCAGTTAAATGTCTAGGCTAAACACTGCCTGATCAGTCATTCTCTTGCATTCCTAAATAAATAGATTTAGGGACTGCATTTGACTTGCTAATAATACGTGGGATTTGTGCTGCCTCCATTTCACAGCATTATTCCCTTTGAGTACAGCACAGCGTATTCCTGTGACCTGTGCCCATCTTCTCATACCAGTAATCCTCAGGCACGTGTTCCTTGCACCCCATTAGTAAGATGCACCTACATTGCTAAACATCTGATATTTTTACACATTTTTCTGAGCTTAAGGGAAACCTTGCTTGCCAACCTTTCAATCTTAAAAATATTTATTTTCAAATAGACTCTGATTGGAATATTACTGCAGTGTCAGAAATTACATAAATTTCTTATGTTCAGCTAAATCGTATTTGAAATTCTAGTCTCATTTTTAAATTCTCCTGTACAGAGAACACCAGTGCAGAACTGTCACCCTTCCTAAGCTCAGGTCAACTGTCAGTTTTGAGATATCGTTTCTTTATTTTGGAAATGTTTTGTTTGAGAAAAGACTTGGTCTTTTAACCAGCTCCTGCTTTTCGTCTGTTTTCCATGGCAAATGATCACGTTTCCCAACCATTTGCAAACAGTGACTGTCTGGCAGGATTTCCTGGATACACATTAGTTTTGAGATTTGAGTAAAAGGTCAACTTTGTGAACTCTGGCGATTAGTGTGGTTATTTGTCCTGCCTTTTCTTCCATGGGAACTAATCAGCTCATATGGAAGGTAGAAATAGCGTCCAAGAAAAATTCATCTGCTAGCTAATCACCTCCACCATGAATCATAATTAAAAAAATAATCCAAGTAGGACATCTCCTGACCTTTGTATACTGAAATTCTGAACAGCTGGAACCAATATGTTTGGAGTCAGAGTTTTGTAAGAAGCTTCTGAAAAAGTTATTCATAACCTGATCCCATTTTTGTCTCTTAGAGTGAGGTTCTGAGGCCCTCGCAGCACATCACTCCGAGCTGGGTGAACAGAGAGAAGTGGATAGCTATACTGACTGTGAAAAGAACCATTTCTTTTAGACCTTTTTTTTTAATATTCTAAGCTGATCTTCAAAATTAAGAGGGTAATAAAAACAGATAAACCAACAGATGTTTATAGAAGTTTGACCAGTTTTAATTTGTTTCTTGTGACTCCGCTGAAAGAAGCAATGGGAATTTTCTAATGTGCATATGCCATGTAGGAGATTGAAGCCATAGAATTTTTTCCATGTTGTGAGGGAACCCTCTAAATGGGCAGTAGGGAACAGTAGAGAAGATGCTGATGTTGATAAATGGTTTTATCATTATTTGCATAGAATCCATCAGACATTTCTTCAGGCCTGAAAGTGGAGGGGTGTGTTTGAGTATCAGAAGTCCTAATGGATTTCTTAATCTTGTAGGGAAAGAGCCATGCTTCACATCCCTTAGCCCCAGCAGCTGAGTTTGGTTGATTGATTTCCTTTTCCTCACCTTCTGAGGACTTAGAAAGAGGGCAACATTCTTTTCTACCTTTTGTCTGTTTAAGAATTATGTATCTCCTGAATCCTCTGTTTTCCTTGCTGTATTCTCAGTAGTGATTAAATGGCCCAAATGGAGGAAGTAAGATAAGTCCTGATGCATTCAAGGTCATGGTTGCCTCAGCATTCAGTTAAGTGAAGCAGATTTTTTCCTATTGAGTTTATTTTGCGGAGGAAATGCCAGAGGCAACCTGATAGCCGCTTTCTCTGCCCGTGGTGTCTGGAGCCTTTTTTCTGCTCTAGGAATGAGATGTGAAGGTTTTGGGTGTGTAGGGCTGGGCTGGAGGGGAGCAAGAGGCAGCTGTGCAGGCTGTTTAATGGACAGGTGTCAGGATGTCACCGGGGGCTCACAGAGACCTGAGGGCAAGCTTTTTCAGACCTTGCAGAAAGGCTTGGGCACCACAACTCCATCAAGTAACCGCGTGTTCGTGTCCTTGTGTACATACTGCACATGGAAAAGAAATCTGTTTATTTAACTTTAAACACATGGGTTTGAAACAATGGTTCTTATGATTCTGTGATTAATCTGCATCATATAACACTTAAAAGGATAGCAGGGACCAAGCACCACAATTTGTGGTTGGATGGAAATAGAAGTGTTGTGAATCATGAGCAAGTGAATAAAACCTCAGTGTTTACAGGTACCAGTCACAAAGTTGTTCCTGATGATATTTCAATTAGAAATTATTTTCTGTAATACTGAGAGATTTGAGCGGCTTGGTATTTTAAATAATTCTATCTACCTCATAACCACTATTGGGGCAGATAAATATAGACCCAAAATAATTTTATTCATCTAAATTGTTAGGTCAGTGATATATTGAATTAAATTTGTTGCCTAATCAATATGTTTAGTTGGTTATGTTTTGCATTTGCTCTTTGGCAGACCAAGGTCTTATTTACAAGATATAAATCTTGGTCTGAAGAGTTAGGGATTTGGGTCATGGAAGGAAAAAAAAATAAGTTAGTATCTAGTTTGGCTCTGCATGTCTGTTGTGCTGTAGCTATTGGCATTCATATTAAAATATAAGTATTGCTGTCTGTGAAGTTCAGTGAACAGAAATTATTTTGGCCTTTTTGGAGCTTAATAAATGTACTGACCTGAAGGCTGAGGTTGTGAGAATGATCTCTGACTGAGAGCTGCAGTACCAGGAACTGCTGTGCACAAATGTGTGCATTTTGAGCCAGTGTTCAGTTTCTAGTGATGGAGGATTGTCTGTTTGGCAAAGGTATTCCTCAAACCAGTCTGTGTTATTGTTTGGAAATCCTGACCAAGCAGTTCAGGAGCTTGTCATAGGAAAAAGTTGGAACAACTGCTGTGCATTTGTGGAAAGAAACTCTAGAGACTGCGGTAACAGCATTTTGTTTTCTTTTGAAGAAATGCTGTTTTCTGTATGACTTCAAAATCCGAAGGTAGGCAGGATTGCAGATGGGCCAACTTACAGAGTAGAAAATTGTTTTATTTCTGCAACAAAAACCTTTTACAGACGTGCACTTGAATATATTGCAATGATCTGAAGCTCTTAGCAAGTAATTATTCAAATTACAAAGGAAAACCAGTGCATAGTTGTTAGTTAAATAGCAAAATAGAGTCTTATTGGTATTATGAAAATTAATTCAACCCCCTAAATTCTCTGATTAAAAAGGCACCAGTACTAGGAAAAAACCTAGTTTAATTTTTTTTTTATTTTTTAGTGAATTTAATTTTTTTATGTTAATGAACATGCCAAAATGCACAATTAACAGAAACATTAACATTGATTTTGTGACAGACTCAGAAACCAAAACCTGAAATAAAAATTTTGATTACAGAGGAGAATTCTGAGACTAAATTCTGTGGAGTCATGCATTTCTCTGCCTCTGGCCAGTGCAGTAGAATATAATGTTAGGTGTTTTTTCTATAACTTCAAAGGTATTTTGTGTCCTGTTTTGCTCTGGGTTGTTTTTCTATCCTACATCTTTTCTTGCCTGGGGAAGATTTTCAGTGTGTCCTTTTAAGGGCACTGCGTAGTTGAAGGGGGAGTTCTTGTTTTTGCATTCATTTCTACTAGAATGCAGAATATGTTAAAATAATAACAGTTTGTCTAGAAATGCCATCTTGGTAGTCAAGGAGTGTTTATTAGGTTGGGCCACTTCTCCCATTCTTGTTACAAGACAGCACCAATTTATGTTTTATGTATGCAAACCCTGATTGTTCATAAATATGGTCCCTTTTGACATGGATTTAATACTGGTAAGTGAGACATTCACAGCAAGACCTGGTGATAGCCCTGTAGCTCAAGTAGAGGACAGATAGAACCTTTCATTTTATAACCTGTTCAACAATTTCGGAAACTGCACACATCTGAAAATGTCATGTATCGCTCACAAAAGAACACTTTGTCTTCAAATTGCTACATATTCCCCTAAATAAAATAAACAAGGTTTTAATAAAATCATAATATGTCTCTTTAAATATGAGTTGCTACAGGCACTCATCACATAAACAAATGCATTAATGCTATTATATACTGTATACTTTAAAAAACCCTAAGAATGTTCTATATAATAGCTTCATTCAATACCTTCTTTTTCATTCTCTCAAGAATTGGGATTTCATCCAAATTCTAAAGGTTAAGTTGTCAATAGAACTCAAAGGGTGTTTTGTTTCCATTTGTATAACAAGTTTAATGTTTTTTAAGGCCTCCATGTACACCAACAATGGAATCAGTCAGTTACAGGGGAGCTTAGCAGGACATTCTCAAAGTTCTCTTCACAGCAAATTATGCTGAAACTAATTTAGGAAAAGAGCAACTCTCTTCACTGAAGGAGTTACTTAGCATAGTGTAATAAATATTCAAATACAGATGTAATGTTCCAGCTTCAAGATCAGAGATGAGGATGAATACGCAACAGGAGAACAAAGTCCACGGTTCAATCAGTTTAATAATTACATTGGAGCTCTTTGTTAAAGCTTCATGTAATTTTCATGAAACATTACTGGTGTCTAAAAAGCAAGTGCCATGAATTGGATTAGCTCAAACTTGTGAGCTGGAGTTCTGCAGAGCATCACTTGAGCTCCCACAGTAACAAGTGGCTGAACTATTGAATGTTATTAATTTCTGCACTCTAAAGGAAAGTGATTGAGGAATACTGGATTTTATATTTGTGTGCTTTTAGTGATGATATAGTAAGGAATGATATATTCTCATTCTTCCCAACTGTGGAACAGCAGAAATGGAATCAGGAGCATGCATCTCTAAGCTCTTCCACCTAATAGGTATTTTAGTTTCACATGTATATACTGGGTATGTGATTTTTGCAAAATATTATTAACATTTTGGCTTTGAATAAGGCAAAATTTTGTCCATTCCTCATTAACAGTGAGTAATGTTGGCATATAATTAAATTGCTGAGGCAGCTGTTTGGGCTGAGCCTTGGTTGTTTTGAGGTGTCTGTGGGGGCATCTTGAGTGCTTTGCAGCAGCTGTGGACACACTGGGTGCACTAAAACCTTAGTACAGCATGTGACTTTTGATGTCTGATTTTGGTGTAAAATGAAAATACTGCTGTAGATTTTTGTTAATCTCTCCCATTTTTTCCTTCTCTGTCAAAAATCACAAGAGCAGAGCTGACTGTGGAATTGGCTGACACTGTCCCAGCCATTTCACAGCTGATGCTGTCCTGGCTAAAGGGTACTGTTGAGAGCAGTGGCCTGGCCCTGTCCTCCTCTTTTCAAATATTTTTCTCCATTTTCTTCACATGGGGCTGCAGGCTCAGGCAGATCACTCTGTTGATGTATCTGAAACAACCAGCAGGATTTTGAACATAAAAGCAATACATATTTTGTAGATTCAGGGGCTAGATGTTTCAAAGTACTCCCTGAAAGTGCTGAATGCTGTTAAATATCTTGTACCCCTGATCTGTAGAATGGGGATAGCCTTGCAAAACCTAATGAAGTTTCACTGTGAGGATTTTCTCATTATCTTTTAGAGATAGTTTATTACACTTGTCAGTAGAGCAGAGTTTGAAAATTTGGCAGTAGGTTTGGGATGAAGCTGCATGTTAGTTTAAGAAAATACTTCATAGTGCATCAGAAACAGAGCCTTTGAACAGTGAAATGCACTTAGTGAGTAAGACAGGTGCTCTCCAGAAAAAGCGTGTGATTAGATAAGTAACTGTGGTTTTACAGTGCATGACTGCAAGGGAGTGAAGAGAAGCTAGCACTGAGTTAGCTGTGTTCATTGTGCTAAACTTTCCACTCACATTTTTTGGGTAATGTAAATATAATCTGAAAAAAAGTCTGAGACAAGTGCCAACCTAATGACATTGATGCTTTGTCTGCACAGTCTGGCATGCAAACTGTTGATGCCAACCAAGAATTTTCTCCAAACATTTTCTGTGTGGGCTCATGCCAGCGTGAAGCTCATTGTCTTTAGCAGGAAGTGATTCAGATCATAATTTAACTCGGTCCCATTTCCACTTAAGTTTGAATTTAAAAGAGCTGTAAATGAGTTACAAGCCTGTATAAAAATCAGGCTGACCTACTGAAATTGTAGGATTTTCAAGCGCTCGTAGGAGAAGTGACTGTCTCTTCCGTGTTTGCAGGTAGCTCCTACATCACAGGCATGGCTGCAGTCTGCCTCAAGAGTTAAAGTTATCAAATGTACAGGTGCATGAGTAACATTAGGTCATGGTGCTGTACTTCCCATGAAGTCTTTTCATGTTGTAATGAGAGCAGAGCTTCGCTCTTGAAATTTTCCAGTCTGTGGTGAGAGAAGGGGAAAAGCAGCGTTGCAGAGGGAGGCATCTGAGGACAGAACACTGTATTCTCATGCAGTTGTTGGACCACGTCCTGCCTTTCCCTGCAAGGGGCATTCGTTCACAGATTGTCTTTCAATATCCAGGAAAGCACATAGCATATGTGCAGGTGTTTTTATAAGAGGTAATCTAAAATGTTTCTCACCAACTGATTTCTAGCGAACAGTAAATGCCTCCTGCGTGTGGATGAGCAGGATGGCAGTAGCAGAAGGGCACGGCCAGGTCTGCGGGGCTGGCAGGCGCTGGCACAAGGTGACCTTGGTGGGACAGGCAGGGGCAGTGCTGAGCGGGACAGGCTGTGTTTGCTCTGCCACAGTTGCTGTGGCGTCCCCAGCCAGTCCTCCCACCAGCCCCAACAGCTGCCATGAGCTGCTGTGAAGTACCACCTAATTATAGCATTTTCCTGATCCTCTTGATCCCCTTATGAGATTCCTGGTCCTACTCTTGGCCAAACTCACCAGCCAAAGGCAAGGGCCCGTGAGGGTGTGACAGTGGCACCCCTGCTCTGCCGTCCTTAGGGAGGAGCTGTTCCCTGGTGAGCAGTGGCTTTGGAGGTCTCTAAATGTCCCAACAAGTGTAACTACTGCTGGTAAGCATTTAGGCTGGTTTCACAGTGCAGTGGCATGTATACTCACAAATTCCATTAGCTTCTGGGAGAATTGGAGGTGTGCGCATACGGTAATTGTTTCTAAAGCTAAAAATCATTCCCATTCACATCTTGCATTTTCCTTTACCTCTGACTGTAAGAAATAAAAGATCACATAAAAAAGAATACTAGAGGTAAGTTTTTTAAGAAGTAGATGGTACTAGACTTTTACAGATGCCCAATATTCTGTGAGTTTGTACACAGTTCCCTTTTGGCTGCCGCATCCTGCATGATGGTGATTACTGGAATAGTGTGGGGCTTGGCTCTGGTTGTAGTTTTACCAGAAATTGCACTGCAGTACCCTGAGCAAGCTCAGACAATAGACTCAAATGTTGTGTCCCTGAGGTAATTTTCTTAAATTTAAAAACCTTCCCATCTGTATAAAGGCGTATCTTCCACATCACACAGTGTCAGAGCAGCGTGAATGGCCTCTGCCTTCCAGTACACTTTCTTTGTGCGCTGTTTTTGTTGACGGGGAGCAGAGGGACAAAGAGGAGGTTGGGCAATGCCGTGGCTGCGCTGCAGGAGATGCAAACACATTTCCCAGCGTTTGCTTTGGGTGGCTGGAGGTGCTGCAGGGCAGGGTGAGCGGCGTGTCCCTGCGGGCTCTGAGTCAGAGCCGGGCCGTGCGGGGTGAGTCACCGCCTCCCCCTCGGCAGAGCTTGGCTCTGATGTGCTCGCTCGCACGGCCCACGCTCAGTGCCCGTGTCCCTCAGTGCTCAGTGCCCCTTTGGTAAAGTGCCCTGTTGGAATATGGCTCCCAGTATTACCAGGTAGATAGACAGTGCCTGGGCCAGTCTGACAGTGCCCCGAAAAAGCTCCACACTGTTGGTCGAGCTCCACGGTTGTGTTACTTGCGGTGATAGTGCACTCACAGAATAATCAGTTTGTCTTTCTCAGCTCCCCTACAACCTTTTTAGATAAGTTGCTCTGAATTTCCTAATACCAGAAAAAACAAAACAAAACAAAACAATCACGAAAGAAAGGTCTGAAACTAGAGCCCACTGAGATGCATTGGTTGTTGGAGTGCACAGAAGCAGAAAGAGAATTGGTGTCCCTAGTGCTGCTGCTTGCTGATTCAAACTCACTGAGACGTCTTGGCAAGGCTGCGGTGGGAGTCAGGGATTAGAGCCTCGCAGTTACAAAATGCAGGACAAAGCAGCAGCACAAATTCAGAGGAACGCTGACATTTCAAAGCAGGAGACTGACACCCAAACAGGCGGCATTTAACAAAGGGCTAAGGTGCAACAGGTGGAACAGAATTCTGAAGTCTGAGTAAAATACTCAGCTGTTTACATCTGAGCTTTGGTTTAATTTTCATTTAATGAGGGTCAACTGTTGGGATACAATTTTGTTGTATTGGAGCCCTGCAGAACTTTATGTGTGGGAATGCCATGATCTGAGCAGGCTGGAGAAGCTGTTATGGTAGCATGTTCTCTGTCCTGTTTGTCAGATTCTTGTGTGTCTCATTTGAGGTTTTTTATCATTGAGTTTGTAAATATTTAACTTTCCCTGATTTTATTGGAACATGTAAAATTCTTGTTTGCATACACTCAGTCTCATCAGTCTCACTCGTGATGCAGAAACAGAAGCTAAAGTGGACATCTCTGCTTTTCTGTTCTGCTGGTTTATGAATGAAGACCTTGTTGAGAAATGGCCAGCTCTGATATTAGGATTTATAATAATAAGAGATGCAAAAATTGCTTATGAAAAACTTGAAAGTGAGAACTTTAGTATGGATTTTGGGGCTGCCTCATCATGTGTTGGAATATGCTTCAAATAAGAATCTTATAAAACTTATAGAAGTAAATCGTAGAAGTTCTTTAATTATCTACATAGTTGCATTTCAATATTATAGATGAGGCAAGATATTGTTAAAGTTTGAGGCTCTGTGACTTCATGCACTGTATGCAAGAATTCTTATACTTGAAATATAAGAGTAAAGAGAATAAAAGCTAAAATGTAATAAAAATTTACAGTGACGGGAGAATAAATTTTAATGTATTAAATGTTTTAATCCTAGAGAGAAGCAATGGTGAGTGGTTGCATTGTGAATAATAACAAATACTCTAGAAGCTGTGAAGAAAGGAACTGACTCAGCAGTTTGAAGCTGAGTAACAATCATGTAAAAGTGTGATCTTCCATTTGAGAATTGTACATTAAATGCAAAATATTAGGAGAAGAAAATGGCTACAGACTGCATAAAGATGTCACATTTTTCTGTTCTTTAAAAAATGGTCTAGGTTCTTTTCTTTTTTAACTTCCTGTAATTCACACTATTTTTGGTAATACCCAAGATGTGCATCTCAATATAGACTGAACCTTGGTTGTGGAATTGGTCTGGTGATGAGCTGGGTGTGGAGTGGTGACAGCAGTGGTGGCCGTGCCACTGGGCTCTGCAAAAGCAATTATAAGTGTAAGATGGAGCTCAGCAAAAATTTTAGGGTGATCTTTTATGAAAGTTGAATCAAAATGGTTTTCCAGACACAGAATGTTTAAATTTTTATGCCTCTTGACATGTTCTTCTTAAAGACTTGCCTCTTTGTGACAAAAGAGCTAACAGAGGAGAGCTCGCTCCAGTGCAGACAGAACCTGGTTAGCTGGTTGGGCTTGAAGCCAGGCAATCCCCTGATAGACAGTAGGCCATTGATTGCTTCAACACACTTCCTTTTTCTTTCCTTGTTTCAAGTAGAATTACATGCTCATCCTGAAAATGCTTGTCCTGTTAAATTTCTTACAAAACAGATGCATTTCAGTGTAAACTTTCAGTTGCAACTAAACCATAGTTCTTTTACCACTGAATTCTGTGGCCAAACATATTTTGCAGGGATCATTGTTATTGTTACTTCACTGTAAAATTTATGTGGATTTGTGCATGACTCCGCTGTTTTCGGGAGAATGCATGTCTATGAGTGTTTGCATACTGAAATGGTAGGTATGTTGTTAACTACATTGCAATAAAAACTCTTAGTGCCTTTACAGAGAAATTGGTGATTACGCATGAGTCATAAAGCTGTAATCTGCCTGGTTTGGTAGTGGGAATATTTGCTGGTACTCTTGGAGACATAGTTTTCATAATGTGGAAAGCAAGAAAGCAGTTGGATTTGGCAAGACAAATACTTGTCTCTTCAATATGCAGGAAAATGACCATTGCTGAGTGAAGAATGGCCATACATTGTGTATTTAGAAAAACACTGGTAGGACAAGAGTAAACAACTTTCAGACAATTCAATAATCTGAAGATGAGTGTGTACTACAGATTTTCAGTACGACAATAGAATTTTTCAGTTGTTCAAATAAAAGTAATTATTCAGCAGTAGAGCAAAAAGAAATTAGAACAGCAGGGGCAGAAGATCAGAAGAAAAAGTGAGCAAGCAGATGATAGATAATTTCAAGTGGGTGAGGGTGAGATGACAAGGGCAGATGTGGAATAAGAAAACCAAATAGGATTTTCATGACCTTATGCTTAACTGTGTAAACAGCATGCCAGATATTTTATGTTAAGCTTGTATCTTTTCTTTCTCAGTCACATAGAAAAAATTACAACGTGGCAAGATCCTCGAAAGCCGATGAACCAGGCACTGAGTCACGTTAGCCACCATCCTGCAGCCACGTCCACGCCAGCACCGCAGAGGAGCATGGCAATGTCTCAGCCAAATCTCAGTGAGTACTGGGTGGCATCTCTCTGGTGAAAACACAAAAGAGATACGAGACGCACCTTCTGATTTGTTTGTCAAAGTAATTTTTGCTTCAAGAAGGTAGCTCTGATTCTGCTGTCTGACCTAACAGTATGTTCTCCCCTTCATTTACTTAATTTTCCCCTCTGTAGAGTTGGCAGCAAGTGAATTTGTACTGTTTGAGGAGAAGTTCTAACATCTTGTGATCTATTTTAGAGCCTCCGTGGCTTTTTGGCATAGTGTTAGACATAGAAAAATAAATTCTGTCTGTGCTTTTCTGTTCTGAGGTGGTATAAAACCCCCACAAGCCCTCCCTGTCATGTCCAGGCTGTTGGAGACCCTATGCACAGTTAGTCCTACGTTTCTTCAGGTCAGAAGGTGTAGCTGGTTTGCTTGTGAGTTTGTTTATGATGTTGGGGCTTTTGCATAGTGGGGTTCTGCACTGTAAGCAACTTGCAAACTACTAAAAAGTCTTTGCAGTATGAATTACCCACAAAATTCTTATAACTGGTGTGGTTCCCTTGCTGTTTCTGTTTAGCACTTCAAGTGTAAATTTAATTGTCAACTTACATAAATCTGATATTGCCAGATTTAAGACTTAGTGAAAATAAAGGCATTAAAACTCAAAAATTTTAAAGGAAATTTGTAAATGGAAGAAAACATTTTCACGTATGATTGAGAGTTACAAATAATCCCTAATATTTCAATTCTGGAGTTTAACTTTTCTACTGCTCAAGAAGATGAGCTTACAGGCTCAAGATGTCAAAAAGGGAGACTTTAAAACACATAGCAGTTTCTTGTTCTGGTTAATTTTTGGTAAGTTGATCTCATGATTTCTTGATTGTCCACTTGCAGCGTGGTTCATGAGTGCTGTGTCTTCACATGACAAGAAAACGCTGAACATTTGTCTGCTAATGATCACCAATAGAAGTAGTGCAATATTTACTTTGGTCTTAAATTTATAAGAAACACCTAGGACCTCTGAGGTAATTAGCTTCAGTTCTTTTTTCTACCTTTGTCTCATCAACTGCTTTGCTTTGCTTGCATAGATGCAGTAAGAGTTGGTCGCATTGCAAGATTCAGTGGGCAGTAGCAAACCATAATGTGAGAGTGGATATCTGCAGAAGAAATTTCAAAGACATCTGAAAGGCTAGGGTATCTGCGGAGCGTGGCAGCACATGGTGAAGCCAACAATTGCTCTGCTGTGGCTTCAGACCACAGCTGCGCGTGGGTCAGGCTGTTTATAGCAGCGCTGGAATGGCTGAAAGGTGAGAACAGGACAGCAGGGGTTTTGTTCATACCAGCTCCTCCACTTATGCTAACATCTGTTGCGTTGTCCCTGGTTAAAAAACAGCAGTACCCTAAATCAGGACAGTGTACAGAACATTTTTCCCCTCAGTTTATTAGTGGAAGTGAATGAAAGCCAAATCCTGGACTAAAACACATGTATACTGAATTTTAGAGGAGGATCTTTCTTGAGATTCAAAGGATTAGAAATAAAATTCCATACCTAATGAAAAGTCTGTTCCTGAAGATATTTCATGTGCCCAATAAGGGTATTTCCACAGACTTCAAAATCTGTCCCATTAAATACAGTCTGTATTTCATTCAGTACCCTTCATATATATATATATTTATATATATATATGTAAAATATGAGGTTCTACTTTTTGTGTAGGTTTATATGCAGTTCTTGGTGTAGTGGTTCAGATGTGTGATTGAATTTCCCACTAGAAATAGTATGTAAAAATCTGCTCAGTGTACATATTTATTTAGTCCGGAAAACGTTCCATCAGTATGTCTTGGTGACTTTTTTCTCATTTTGATGGTTTTCAAAGGCACACTAAATGTGACACTATTTTATTAAGAAATATATCTTGCAAGATTTAATCTAGAAACTGTGTATATGCATGTGAATACACACAGAGGAATTACACAGAAAGATTGCAGTAATCTGCAGAGAGCACTGCAGCCCCTGAATACTTGACATGGCAGTTTAAAATCCCTGTGACTGTTGTTTCCAGTGCTGCAGCAGAATGCCTCTATTTTTAAATGGCCATGGCCAAAAGGCAGGGCCTGTGTGCTGCACAAATGAAGTCTGTGCCTCTGTCTTTTGCCTTAGTGCTTTTTTTTGCTTTTTTTTTTTTTTGTATTGTAGGAACTAAAAGTTTTTCTTTTGAAGATGTGCCACTTAAAAGAAAAATATTTAAGTATTTCAGGTCCGCACACTGGTCTGCACTTCCAATTGCTAACACATGTGTTTTCCTTGTACTTCTTATGAAGAGGAGGAAAATATGTTTTGTTTTGTAAAGCTTGTTGCTTTGGTTTATAAACTTCTTTCAGCAATATTTGCTGGGAATTGTACAAGGGCACTTACAAACATTTTATCAAAGCACAGAGTGGGACTAAGTGATACCAAATCATAGTATGCCTGTGTTGGAGGCATACAAAAGCATATAGTGAAAGTTGGTTGAGGTTAGTAGTCATACTACAAAAAATCTGCTGTATTTTTCTAGCTTTTCTCTTACTATGGTTTTATGTTGCTTATTTATGAGCTGTAAGCGTACACTTCATTAGCATTAGTTTTCACACTAACGTTTAAAGCACTGCCTTTTAAATATTATAGAACAAAGGCATCGGGTGTTTTTTCCTTTGATGCATCTTGTTGAATTTACAGGAAAGTAATATATGCTAGGCAGGTTTCTGTGCTCATTTAAACACCATGGCTAAATTCAGTGAGATTTCATGAATGAAAAGGAATGTTTGTCACACAGATTGAAAACATGTTCTTGCGGGTTAGCGTATATTTAGACTTATTCATTTTACCATTATTGTTGTGCTAAGATGATTTGTATATGTATATTTGTAGATGTAAGGAAAGGACAGCATTAATAGGAATGTTTTCAGTGTATGTTTTGTTGTTGGAAGCAAAGGGCAAGTGATCAGTGTCAGACTAAAGACAAGCAGAAAAAGTGTATTTCTTGCATCTTCAGAAACTTCATTTACCGTGATGCTGATTCTGCAGAGATCCTAATTTTCCGTCCCTTCTAAAACAGAGTCTTTTCCAGCTGGTTGAGGAGGTATTACCTATCTCTTGCCAATCAGTTAATGCAGTAGAATCAAGGGCCGTTTGTGGAAGTGGGGTTACTCCAAATCTCTGTTTTGGCTGTCAGGCTGAGGTCCCTGGGCAAGGAGAGCGTGTCCCCTGTGCCTGAGGGCCAGGCGAGGCAGCTGCATCCCCGGGCTGGGGTCACCCTGCAGCCTCAGCCTGAGCCCCCACCCTGCTGCCTGCATGGCATTCCCTGCTCTCCACAGATGGTGGAGGGTGGCTTTCCACCACATGTAGCAACGTTTAGAGGAAAAAATAGGTCCTTACAGGAGCTTCTTTTGCAAGATTTTTTTAATTAAATGCTACTTGTTTTGTAGTCTTTCTCTATTCTACATTAGGCAACACTCAAAACCATTGTTATTTCCATCCTTCTCCCTTCAAAGTGTTTTAAACAGATTTCTTTTGTGATTGTACTCTTCATTCAGTGGGTAAACACAATCTGGTCTTATTTAAATATTTTCCAAATTTAACAATTTGCAACTTATTTTTCCATAAAATAATGAGCCCCTCTAATAGTATTTACATTTTCTGCATGAGTTAGCTTGCATTTATATGTGAGTTCCTTAAAAAGCTCATACAAAAAGAACGTCCTATCTGCAAAAAACCTCAGAAGAGTTCTTGCCCACGCTGTGGCCCAGCTGGGTGTGGGATTTGGGCCTTGGAGCAAATAGCAGTTGCAGGCTGCAAGGCACAGCTACTCTACGTCCCGTGTGAGCGACAGAAATGTGTGTTAAGGGGTGCCCAGAGTTTGCTGGTTTGAGAGATTTGGGCACTGCCACTTTGTGAAAGGCCTCTGAGTTTGTTTGGGTGTGGATAGGGGGGATTTCAGTTTATCTAACCGTGGTTAAAAGTGGTGTTTGGTCTAACTCAAGCTGCCAAAGTCCAGCCGGGTGGGGTGTCCCTGATGCTCCCCACGGCCACCACTGTCCCTTTCGCCTTTCCTCACAGTGGACACTCCTGCAGCAGCAATTACAGACAGGTGTGCCTGGTTTCACTCCTTCTGGTACAAAAGAGAACCTGTGTGATTCATTAGACTGTGCGCAGAGATGGGATTGATGGGCAGAAAGGGTTTTAAATGCTGTGGTTACTTATGGCCTGGCTGTCAGGGAGGGAGTGACAAGTCTGGAGCTCAGGAGCAAGCTGTGTTCGTGTGGATCTTCTGCTTAGAGCTGAGCCATCTTCTGTTACCCTCTCTGTTTTCTCCCTTGCAGCGTCTTGTTTTCCAGGTGAGTTTGTACCGGATGGTCTTTCAAGGTCCCTGCTGACTGAGGCTGTTCTGCAATGATGGTTGATGTTTAGTATCTGTTGGCCCAGATAAGGCTGCCTTCAGAAAATGTACCTGGATCGCTTTTAATTCTGTACACTGACATAGCAACTTATAAATATATATTCTCTTAGGTTCTGCCAGAATGAATTCATTAATATGCACATTTACAGGGAAAAAAATCATAAATAGTGTTACAGTTCCTGACATTTTCAGTGTTCCTGTACTCTATATCTGGAGTAAATTGTATTACTTTGTCTCTGTGCTACTGGTTTATCAGCTGTCTGCTAGTCACATCCTCAAGGAGATTTGATAAGAACCTCATTAGTGGACTAATTCAGGTGTACTGAATGCAGGGACAGTTGCTGGGTGATCAGTGTTAATGTTGTGAGCTCACAAAGGTGGAGATGCCTGTTCTGAGGTAAGGCCTTCTCTCCTGGCTGAGTTTCCACACACGGCTGAGGCCTTGCACAAGTTATGGTCGTGTCCATCGTGGAATAGCTTAGCTGGGAAAGGGCCTTGCAAGGGCTCCAACCCAGCCTCTGCTGAAAGCAGGGTCAATGCTGGGACCAGAGCAGAAGCTTGGGGACTTTGTGCACACAGGTGTAGAAATCCTTTGTGACAGAGGAGAAGCTCCTGGTGCAGTTCTCACATGTTCCTCAGGAAGGAGACTGGCACCATGAAGAAAATTCTGTCAGCAGCACTGAGTGGAGCAGTGTCAGAACATGTCCCACATCCACACCCACACCCACGCACGCACACACTCAAGAATGGAGAAGAATTTCTGGCAGAGGGAGAAGGGTGCCACATGTACTTTAGTTTATTCTTGACATCTCCATTTTCACCTGAGCAGATTATGTGTAAATACTGACCATAAGAAAAATAACGTGACTCATCTCTGGTAGAAGCTGGTAATATTTATCTTAATTTTATAAATCAACCAGTTCAGGCAGAAGACACTGGAAAACCTGATGTTAATTTTTTTAGGGTCATTGTATACATTGATCCTGAGAATTCAACCACGTTTACTTCTTGTATCAAACTCCAGGTGAAGAACTATTTAATTTTTGGTTTTCCTTTCTGAGGAAGAGAGCCTTACCCTCAGAATGTACTCTTTCAAGACCCACAAGCAGGTGTGACCCAAGTGATACAAGCAGGATGGCTTTCACTATTAGTTCTCTGGTTCTCTAAGATATAGGACATTGGGTATTACAGATTAGAATTTTTTATTGTGAAGAGCCTCTGATGCTTGTTGTTTAATAGAAAATCATCCATGAATCTAAGAAATTTATCTTTCAGCTGTATTGGTAATGATATTTCAAATGGGTCTGGACAACTGGGAGTTACAGCACTTTGCCTCTGCTTTCAATTTTTTTAACCAGCCAGGAAATCCAATCAATAAAACAATGCCAAAGTCCTGTCTAGGAACAATAAACACATGAACCAAAGTTTCCATATCCTGCCATGATAAAAGCGGTGTAGCTACTATTGTTTAGGGATGATAAAAGGCAGTTTTGGTAACTATGTCAAAGAAGTCTCTGGAGATAAGAACACAGAAACTCCCAAAGTGTTCAAAACCAAATTATATGTATTTTAGTGTTCCCTAATGTCCATGAAGTGTGTTCACTAATGTCCAGGATTTTTCAAGTCTTGTTTGCCTTGGCTAGAAATGTGTGACACTGAGAGGAATATGTTTTTCCCTCTCTGTAGTCCATACCCTCATACCACCTGCGTGGTGGAAAGGCTTCCTGTTCCAGATCATTTTTAATTACTGGATATCCTGAAAGAAGCAAACAATTCATTTGTGGTCAGTGTGAATAATCTTGGCACCTGCTTCTGATGATTACTTGCTGAGACCTGAAAGTATTATAGAGGACTTGCACATTCATCTGTGGGAATGAGTGGTTTGTGATGCAGCTCTCAAAAGAATGAGGGGATTTTGGTAGTTTGCAATTAAAATCTCTAACAAGTGATTTCTCAGATCTCAAATGGAGTAGTTTATTTATGTTTAAGGACAGTGGCTAAGAGGTCCAGAGTCTAATAGGAAGTAACTTCAGTATCAGGTAAATTAAATCAAAGTAAATCAGGTAAATTAAATCAAACCTTTAAACCAGCAACTGACCATCTAGTAAATCTGAAATGCTAAAGGTTGATGTGTTCAAGAGAGAGATTGGCATTTTTTCAAATCCTAGTAATTTTTAATTTTGACACAAAGAAGTTCCTGTTGGTGTAAGCATTTCCCCTCAAGGGCAGTAATCCAAACAAGTACCAGTGGAAGAGTGGAGGGTCATTTCCATAGTTTCAAAGGAAATGAAATGTAAAAGCTGAAGACTGCATGAAGCAAAAGTAAAAATAATTTATTAAATATTTTAAATCTAACAGTCATCAGTAATTAATCATTAGCATTAAAGCTGTCTCCCATCATCACTTTTTGTTAGTGATTCATTGTTAAAAGTGCTTGCAGAGTAAATCTCCAATCTTTTAAATAACTTCCTGCTAAAACATAGCTTTGATGTTGCACCTGCGCATTGTTTGTATTGATTTTTAAAATCTTAAATCATTGAAGATGGGAAAGATTAGTTAAATGTGGATGTCACAGGCCTTAACAGTTGAAAACTATGAGAAATTTCTATATAGCTATTTTCAGCTCAGAAGTCTGAATAAAGGAGTTTCTGTGCGCTGGGATAGTGCAACTTTTTGCTTTAATACTTTACAGATTTTTGGAACAAAATGCACCAGAACTGAAAAGCAGCATTTTTTGCTGACCTTGTTAGAAGGCTAATGCTTCTTTCTGGGAAATAAATGAAACAAGCAGTTCTTTGTTGGCTAAAGTGGAGGGAGAAAAGGAGGGGAGCCCAGTCTTTTTTTCTTTACAGTGTCACAACTAACTCAACTGTAGTATGGCTGGTTTTTCAGTTTTTGGGGTTTTTTTTAACCTTTGTAGACATTTGTTTTTCATCAGACTGTGTTGCATGAGACCTGACTTTGTCTAGTTCATCTGAATTTGGGTCTGGGCTGCATATAAACAGAGCAGAAAGACCCACAGTTGCACTTCTGACACTTAAATAATAAAAATGTCATTATGTTAATAATAAAAGTAGGTGCAATCAGTTCAATGCATATGTCAAAAATGATTGACACTTGCATGTTTTGGCTTCTGCAACTTGCATGTCTCTTCCCACAAAATAATCCTTGCCTAGTATATATCCAGTAAAGTCATCCACAGAAAGGTCTCCTACAATGTCAGAAAACCTAATTCACTAGGATATCACTATTAATTTAAAGGCAAACAAAAGCAATAAAAGAATTCTTTTATTTTTCTTCTAACTGGAAAAAGAAAACCGCATAGGTCTAACTTGATGTAAACAAAATAATTGCAATTTCATGAACTGCAATGGAACTGTGGTTGCATAGTTCAGGTTTGGAACTTAGCTCCATGTTTTTACTTGCTTTCATTTGGGCTGGATAATTGCATAATGGCTGTTTATTGAAAGACTTACTTAATTTTGCAAAATAATTAGTTCCCCAAGAGAACTGAATTTAAGGCCACCCTGAGTCTGTCTGCTGTAGTGGTGATACTTTTCTCCTCTCATTTTAGACCCAGTCTCCTTTACCACAGAGTGGTAAATTTGAGCTTTTGAGTATATTTTTCTTTGCAGAACTTTAGAGATGTTGCATTGGAGTCCCAGACCCTGCTCAGTGAACTGAAGCTCACTGAAGACCGGTTGTTTTTTATTTGGTAACTTTTTGCCCTCTCCAGCCAGCCGCTGGTCAGGGGCTCCGCAGACAGGAGCTGTGGGGACCCTGCTGTGTGTGCGGGGTCACAGCGGGGCTGTGGCGGGAGTGGGAACTGCAGGTTTTTCTTTTTTAATCCAAACTTCATTATGATCCTCAGACCATTCAAATACAAATTCAGAGCTGAAATACAAATTAAAGCAGGAATTACTAAAACCTCATAAATATCACAACAGATGTGCCATATGATTATATCACACGGAACGGAGATTTGCAGAATGTCATTGTTTGTTAAGTTGCTCACTAGGGCTGACCCAAGACTTTCCTTTCGCTGGCCTTGTTCAGAGCGTTAGTGACAAGAAGTTACCAGCTGTATACCAACCCACTTTTGCTGCCTGGATTCAGTTCTGGTTCAGTTGAGCAGTCCTAGGAGAAGCACTTAGGTAAAATATTTTTCACAAACCAAGCTCAAGTATATACCACAAGGGTAATTTGCCCATTGTTGTGATTCTTTTTATTCTACCAGTGTATTTAAGGATGCACTATTAGTTTGAAGTCTAGACAGTATGAAACCTATCAAACGTGCTTAAAAGTGTTCCAGATAAAATATTTTTCCATTTTCCTATGCATACCATTGCAACTCTACCGTTAAGAAAAGCAATTTAGTTTAGTCAGTTTTTTTTCTTGTTGTTTGAAAAACTGACACCGTGAAAATTGGTAAAGCAGTAAGAAGTCTTAGTCCTGTGATAACTGTCATCACACTTTGCCACGCTTCGTTCTGCCGGGGTCCTGGGGCTTGCCCAGGTAGGTAGGGTTGCAGGACAAACTCTACCTGACATTACCTATAGTGTTGCATATGAAATTGCATTAAGATCTAGCCCAGATCTGATAGAATTTGAATCAACTAATCATTTGAGTTGGGAAAGCCCTCAGAGGTAATTGAGTCTGACATTAACCCAGCACTACCAAGGCCACCACTGACCCAAGCCCTCGAGTACTACAACCACACAGCTTTTTAATTCCTCAAGGGATGGATCACTGTCCTGATCAGCCTGTGCTGGAGCTGGACAAACCTTTTGGCAAAGAAATTTTTCCTAATCTGCAATCTAAACCTCCCGTGGGATGACACACTGGAGTGTGCAGTACTCTCCAGAACACCTGCTTCTGGAAGCGGGTTGCAAAGATGGTTTAGATCTGCCTGCATGCTTTCCACAATGTCCAGAAGGATTTGTTAGTGTGGGCTTTGCACCACCTACAGGTAGTAAAGCTGCCCTTAGGTCCATCTGGTCCTGTGATAGCCCAGGACTAATTCTCACCTGGTCCATGCAGCTAGTCCTGATCTGCATCAGTAATAAATCTAACCTGGGTCCTGAGCAAACCATGGAGTTAAAATGTTGAAAATTCACTGTGTTTCACTCCTGGCTTGTCTGGAGGATTTCAATGCTGGATTATGGTGCTATTCTTAGCACCATAAGCAGGAAGAAATTTTCTTGGTAAGCTAGGAGGGGTACCTGCTGTCTGAGGGGACAGGGCATTCTATTAGCTTTGTGACATGTTGGCACCAGAGTGACACACAGAGAGCTACACAGACTTAGTTTCTTCTGTAGCAGTTCTGTGAATAAAAATGTCTGTCTCACAGAGAATTCTGCTCTGATTTATAGTTTCTGAATTTGATCAGAAAAGATGATGCTGATTTAAGAAATATTAGCAATCTAAGCAGTATTAACTTGTTCAGCAACAGCCTTCTGTCAGCAAGTGAAGGGGTTTACCTGGGTATAACTCAGGTTTGCTTACTAAAGGTCCTGTTTCTGACCCTGTCATCTATGATGTTCTTCCCCTGTCTACCTTTAGAATATCCTACCAAAGGTGGGGGACTGATGGGTCATATTCTAGCAGAAAAGGTTTCAGTTGTTAATTGGAAATTACTTCCAGTAATAATTGATTTAAATCTGTCAATAAAGACAATGTTAAATTGAAATATTTTTACTAGCTTACTGCCTATTATAGGAACACATTTCTAGGAATTTTCAATTTGAAAAAATGTTATTTACTAGTTCATTAGGTAAATATTTGAACATACCAGGATAAGTATTATTATATTGTAAGTATTCCTGTTTGATACACTCAGAACATATAAAATCATTTATTAAGCAATTGCTAGTGCAGATCTTGCCAGATGGAGTAGTTGTCTCAGTCATTTGAAGCGCAGCAATTCTAAGGATGCATTCTTGTGAGAGAGCAGTGTGTCCTGGCCCTGTGCAGTGGGTCAGCGCTTGCAGCCGGTGCCACGGGCTCCCGTGGGTGCCACGGGCTCCTGTGTGTGCCACGGGCTCCCGTCAGTGCCATGGGCTCCCATTGGTGCCATGGGCTCCCATCGGTGCCACGGGCTCCCGTCGTTACCACGGGCTGCCGTCGTTGCCACGGGCTCCCATCAGTGCCACGGGCTCCTGTGTGTGCCACAGCTCCCATCGGTGCCACGGGCTCTGTCGGTGCTTGCAGCCGGCCCCACGGGCTCCTGTGTGTGCCACGGGCTCTGTCTGTGCCACGGGCTCTGTCGGTGCCACAGGCTCTGTTGGTGCCATGGGCTCCGTCGGTGCTTGCAGCTGGCCCCACGGGCTCTGTCGGTGCCACGGGCTCCGTGGGTGCCACGGGCTCTGTCGGTGCTTGCAGCCGGCCCCACGCGCTCCTGTGTGTGCCACGGGCTCTGTCTGTGCCACGGGCTCTGTCGGTGCCACAGGCTCTGTTGGTGCCATGGGCTCCGTCGGTGCTTGCAGCTGGCCCCACGGGCTCTGTCGGTGCCACGGGCTCCGTGGGTGCCACGGGCTCTGTCGGTGCTTGCAGCCGGCCCCACGCGCTCCTGTGTGTGCCACGGGCTCCCGTCGGTGCCACGGGCTCCCATCGGTGCCACGGGCTCTGTCGGTGCTTGCAGCCGGCCCCACGCGCTCCTGTGTGTGCCACGGGTTCCTGTCAGTGCCATGGGCTCCTGTGGGTGCCACGGGCTGTGTCATTGCCACGGGCTCCCATCGGTGCCACGGGCTCTGTCGGTGCTTGCAGCCGGCCCCACGCGCTCCTGTGTGTGCCACGGGTTCCTGTCAGTGCCATGGGCTCCTGTGGGTGCCACGGGCTGTGTCATTGCCACGGGCTCCCATCGGTGCCACGGGCTCTGTCGGTGCTTGCAGCCGGCCCCACGGGCTCTGTCGGTGCCACGGGCTCTGTCGGTGCTTGCAGCCGGCCCCACGGGCTCTGTCGGCCCCACGGGCTCTGTCGGCCCCACGGGCTCTGTCGGTGCCACAGGCTCCGTGTGTGCCACGGCTCTGTCGGTGCTTGCAGCCGGCCCCACGCGCTCCTGTCGTTGCAGTGCTGAGCGCGCCGCCGCTGCCCCCCGGCGCAGCCCTGCCGCCCCCCGGCCGCCCCCCGGCCCTGCTCACCCTGCCCGCCGCGCTGGCCACGCAGCAGCAGCAGCAGCAGCAGCAGCAGAAACTGCGGCTCCAGAGGATCCAGATGGAGAGGGAGCGGATTCGGATGCGCCAGGAGGAGTTACTGCGACAGGTAACGCCAAAGATAGTCTTACTTTGTTCAAGAGCTTTTAGTTCAATGCATCATTCTTAACAAGTACACTTAGTAGCTCTGTTACTGTGTGCCAAGACTAACCATGGTTATACAGAAGGGTAACCAAAAAACTAATATAAACAGATAATTTCATTTTTTTTCTCAAAACTAGCACTGAACAGAACACAGGATGGCCATCCATCAGAAGTTACTGACCTGCCATCTTTCTTACCAGTCTTTTTTAGTAGTCATGTAAGGGCCAAATTCTGTTCTGTGTCTGTCCATAAGCAACTAGGGCAACACTGATTCATGTGCAGTTTAACTTGATTTGCACAGGAGACCCTGCTCATACTTCATTGAAGATAAAGGAAGAACGTACGGAATTGTCCTTGACTCCAGTCTGTACTCTCTTAATTTGCACCCTTTGCCTTTTAGTTCAAATAAAATCACATTCACATCTTACATGAACACCTCTGATCTAAAGACTTTTCAGAGTTGGTTATTTGTGGATGTTTTGCTTACTGTTCTATATCTTAAGTTTCAGCCCTATAAAATGACTCATTCTGTACAAAATAGATATGTAATGTCCTTTATACTGCCTTAAGAAAACAAAGTTTTAAGAATTGTGTTTCACCTGTTACAGTCAAGTCCACTAGTGGTGTTGTGTTTGTATGGCATAATAATCAGATTCCTTAATGGAAAAAAAGAAGTATACTTTATCAAGAAACATATCCTTATTTGTGGCCTTGCAAGTGCTGCAGTTACCAGTTCTAAGTACCTTTCAAAGCAGCAACTTTCACAAGATTAAGGTGGCAGTCTCTGACATGGGCAGTGCTCTCAAGTCTTTTGTGTGGCTTCTCCTTTCCCATGAGGAGCTCATGACAGAGATGGATGTGAGAAGAGAGTGAGGGTATTTGGTACGAGCTTAGTCATGATTGTCATCATGCTAACAACATGCTTAGCTATTTTTACTTTCTTTGGCTCTATTCTTTTTTCAAGGTGAGCAAATTAGTCTTCAGAACAGTTGTGCCATTAACACAAGGGAGGGTTTTGCTGCTTTGCTGACTTTGAAACCAACACATTCACAGCACTCTCCAGCTGTGCCATACTCAGTCAAGACTTCCACTTACTGAGCCCAGCACCACCCTGCCCTTGTAGTGTTTGTTGAAGCTCCACATTGCATGAAGCAGCACACTGTCACTTTGCATTACTGAAGTTTTACAACTGGTGTAACTCTTAGAGAGGAAAGCAAGATGCAAAATCTCTTCTTCCTAACAGAGTGTTGTGAACTTCCTTCCAGTAACCTCAGAATCCTGAATCCTGGCAACTGAGGGTGCAATCATCCTCTTGGATCATCAGTGTCCAAGTACAGTTACTCCTGTCCTGACCCTCCCTTGCTGTTTTTGCTTTTCTAGTGTAACCTAAGGGGAAAATGCTGAGTAAGGGTGTATGCTGCTGCCAGCAGCTGTGAGGAGCTGCAGAGCATTTGAGCGAGGGCCAGGATTCTTTGGAGGGTCACAAATCTTTCAGCCCAGCAGCAGCTGCTGCTCCCTGCAGCCATTCCTGCAGCAGCTGCTGGGGTGGAGCAGCGTGCCCAGCCTGGAAGGGGTCGTAGCTCTGGAAGCTCTGGGCTCAGGGAATTTCTTTCCTTCTTTGTCCTCCTCTTCCTGGAGTTGCTAAAACCCTAGAACTCTAGATTGAGTGCATTCCAGAAGGGCAGCGTTTCAGAAAACCAGTATGATAGCATCTACGTAAAGGTTTCCTTACTCAGTTTTATCATTCTATAAGGAGTTAATGTTCTTTTACACTAATGTGGTTTTGCCAGCTCTCCAAAGGACAAGAGAGAATCTGCTTGCTACTAAAGGGCTTCTTGGAAATGGAAGTTGGTAGAGGTAATGTCAGTCAGAAATCTCTGAAAGGTCCTGCAGAGAAGGTGCCCCAGCACTTCTCTGTGTGCACCAGGGCCATTATGCACTGTATTTGTGCATACATTTGGAGGGTACAAATAGTCCCAAAAAGGCAATACTTCTCAGAGGCTTCTTTCTGGTCCAGGGCTCCTGTTGCAGAAATTGTCCACAGAATGTTACAGAGGCTTAGAAGAGGCTGAAGAAGCAGTGGAGCAACATGTAGAGGAACATTTATCACTGTTTTGTCCTCGCAGAATAGACCTTTACTGGCCTGCTACGACCTGAAGAGAAAAATGCCCCTGTGCTCCTGTGCTGTGCTCCTCCCACTGCACAGACTGGCCGAGGGTGTGATTTTCTGGTGGCACAGGCAATGTCTACATCTCTTGCTTTCCACCCTGAGGAATTGCATCTACTAGCAATGTAAACCCGCTGTAAAAATGCTCTCACTCATCTCCCCCAGCTGGAAATGAGAGTTTGGCAACTAAGGGTGGAACTCAGGTCAGTTCTGCCAAGAAGAGTTCTAGGAAATTTGACAAGAAATTTCTGTGCTTGTCAGGCATACAGCTAAAAAAGGGTTTACGTTTTCTGAGGCAGTGAATCATTCAGCTCACTGTAATGCTGTGAAGCTTTAAAAGGTTTTGAAGATAACCACTCATGAAGCATTTGACATGACTTTTTGATATTAGAATTCTGTGGGGTTTTTTAGTTTATTTCGTTACTTATTTTGAAAGTGTTCTTTGGGTTTATGTGCGTCACAGTGCCAAGCAGATCACTAAAGGCACCTGTTCCTTTGTGAGCTGAATGCCAGAGATGGTCTCTGCTGGCCAAGGAGGAGGCACCCTCCCACACTCAGAGACTGGGAGCTCGCTGGTGTGGCTGAACTGATATTGCTGCTCACAGGGCTGCGAGACAGCGCTGCCATTTTTTGCCAGACTTTCATCCTAGGGTAGAAGATTAACAAATATTCTTCTTAAAAACCTTGTAGTCATGCTTAGAATAGAGAACAGGACATAGTAGGGTATCATAAAGCTTTGGGTATTGTGTGGTTGATCAATTTCTCCATTACCATTGCTGTAATAATGTCAGAGGAGCAAAGGAATCTGACATCTGTAGTAGTAATAAACTTGCAATGTGACTTCTGAACAAATGACCTACAGCTGAAGAACATATGTCATGTATGGTGGAGCCAGTGCTCTGTCTGCTTCCCCAGCCAAATCTGACTCCAGTGTGCAAGAGTCTGTTCCTCCACATTTTAAAAGTACACATGGAGTTCATATTACAAGCAACAGGCAATATGTTGAAATAAAGACATGGGAGGTGAGCCATTCCCCAAGGGAGAGTCAGTCAAGTAGCTCTATAATAAATATGGTGTTTTTTGCAACAAAGAGGAGACAGGAAGTTAGATTATGTAACTGATAGTGGGAGTTTTTCTTTATGGTGCTGCAGGCTTTTCAGCTGACAGATGTTTTGTTTTGGATGGCCTGTCGAAATCTCATGTGGCTGTAAATGTCATTCTTATATTTTTTAAAAAGTTCTGAAAATATCTGCCTGTAGACAGCTAAAAAAACGACCTTCTCCTTCTAAGAGGTTTGTACATTTTCACAGACTCCAGCTGATTAAATTCTAAGTAGAAATGTCACCATTAAAATTGTCACTTGACAAATTTAATCAAAAACCTAGTATACATAAGCTATTAAGAATCTTAAGAATGTTGGTTCTTAACACTTGCTAAATACTGACACCATCTAAAGTAAATTGTAATTTATCAATGAATATATTGATAATTTTGTTATAAAGGAAATATTTCTTTTATGGGCACCAATATGTGCTACTCTATTCACAAAGAGACCAGACCATTCATCCTCAATGAAACAAATAATTGAAAACATAGTAAAACATCATATTCTAGCCTTGAAGACCTGTTAACCCTTTCTGTGCTGGAGAGAACAAATGATTGAGTCAGAGAAGTTTTCTACTAGGATTTAAATTAAATATTTACTTTGCTTGTTTCATTAAAAAAAAAGTAAGTGGAGTTAATTATGGTAAAAATAGATATAGCTTTATTATTTTAAGGTCTTAGGATTTTTGTTTGGAACATCCAGTTGGGGTCAGACAACCTGTGTATAGAACTCTGTACCACTAGATGTCATATGTGTTTCACAGAGATAATGCTGGAAGAATTTATCTTTCGGGAAGAGTTGCAAAATAAGTTTCCTTTGGCTCTGATTGCTTGTTTGTCATCCTGCAGATAATAGACATGAGACAGGTCATTAAGCAAATGCTTATTATTAGGCAGAGTGTTCATTCTAAATGTTATTGAATCACAGTTTTGGTTCCAGTGGTTTTCTTGTAACATGTTAAGTACTTTGTGGTAGCTGAATGGCTTCCAGACATGGTAGAACTGACAGCTAAATTCTGTGGTGCTTTAAGACACGGTCATGGTTTTCTTCATATCAGAGTAAACAAATGCTCATAGTGACATCACTCAGAATTACTTTCCTTCAGTGAATATGTTATGTGTTCGTTATATGTTGTTACAAGACTAGAGTGTTTCTGAGTTTTGGAATAACCCCTCCCTGGTATTTATTTGTCTTTTCAGGAGGCTGCTCTTTGCAGACAACTTCCTATGGACCCAGAAAACATGGTCCCAGTTCAGACAGCTGTGAACACCCCTGCCATGACACAGGACATGAGGGCTATCACAAATAATGGATCAGATCCTTTCTTGAACAGGCAAGTTCATTCTTCTTCATTAGGCAATTGCTTCTGTTGCCTTCTCTAGGCTGTTACAGGTGTCTCTCCAAAATAATCCCTATATCATCTTCTTTTTTTTTACTTACTGTAAACAGGGGATGGCTGAGTGGCTGGCCCAAAATCTTTCAGTTTATGCTTCAAGAAGGAATCTTTTTAAAAAGCAATAAATTGTAACAGGTGGTTTTAATTCTATTGTTAGTGCATGTAGAAGACTAGGTAGAATAGGTCTGTTACCTACGTGTAAATACATTCAGCTTTTTAGGCTGTCGGAACTGATTTCAGCTAGAGAGTTATATATGCATATGTGTATTTCAAAATTTAAGAGTGACCTCGCTTAAATTACTTTGTTATTTGGGCTGATGTGATGCAAATATTATGTTGTCTGATCAGTGGCCAGCAGTTACAGGATGAAGCTTAATGACTCAGTATCTATTTCTGTGTTCTCTTCTGACACTGTGCTCAGGAACTGTGTCTGTCAGAGGATCTTTACTGAGTGTTTTTCATGTTTCAATTTGTAGTGGGCCGTACCACTCCAGGGAACAGAGTACAGACAGTGGCTTGGGATTAGGATGCTACAGTATACCAACAACACCTGAAGATTTCCTCAGCAACGTAGATGAGATGGATACAGGTAGAATACTCAGATTTAGCTTAAAGTACAATCCATCTATTATGGCTGGTAATGTTTTATGATTGCACGACTGAACGATAATCTGCAGCTTTCCTAATCAAGAGAACAGACTGACATTGTGGGAGAAAATGCCTTGAAGGTGCTTAGTGCCCATAAGGTTCTCAGCTTTAACTTAGATCCAGATTCTGCTCTTTTACCTCAGACTGATATTAAACAGAATAAATAAAACCTGGCAAATGCAAGCCTTAATTTCTGTTTTCATACTATTGTCCATGGTAGGGGGACAAAAAAAGCTTGTTATGGGTTACATGTACAAATCAATACATTTTCTAACTCTGGGAAATCAGTCTTGCTTGTAAGTCGCTTACATTGGCAAAGTTGCATTTGCCTTCAAACAGAATGTATTTAGCTAGCTTACATTTTGATACATATTTATTTTATGTTAGTGTCCATGGTGTTTAAAATAATGAAATAATTTACTAGGAAATCAAGGGTTTTTTCAGAGAGTGAAATTCTCAGCACTTCCTCACCTAAACTTCCTTTTGAAGTCATTAGAAGTACAGTATTATGCAGAGAATGAAAGATTTATCTGTTAAAGGTTTTCATGCTTGTTCTTATTAATTTATGGGGAAAAAAAGTATAATATTACAGATCTAAATTGCTGTAAAGCACTTTTTGCAGTTATTTCCTGCGGACAGCATTGCCCCTGGTGCAGGGAACAGGATGGAGGTGTGCATGAGGGCCCTTTGCTGCTTCAGACTTGAAGCTGTCGTGCTTCCCAAGTGGCAGAGCAGAGCTGGGTGCTTTGAGCACTGCTGGAAAGGACTTTTTGTGCTTCTGAGATCAAAGCAAGGGTGTGAAATGTGTTGGTAGGGGGATATGTACCCTATATCTAAATGCAGTTTTGAGATAACATTTGTGTGGAGTAGGAGTGCTCCCGAGTGCTTGTAGGAAAGGGGGAATACATTTTTATGTAGTTCTGTTGTTTTAAATTACTCACAATAAGACTTTGGTACTTGAAAAGTTCTTCTTTACTTTTCCTAGGAGAAACTCTAGCACAGACAGCAATGAACATAAATGCACAGCAAACACGTTTCCCCGATTTCCTCGACTGCCTTCCAGGGACGAACGTTGATCTTGGGACTCTCGAGTCAGAGGACTTGATCCCGATTCTCAACGACGTGGAGTCAGTGCTTAACAAGAACGAGCCCTTCCACACCTGGCTGTAATCAGGCAATGCTTGTTGGGCCTACAGTGCAATTCAGATTTATTTTTCCTCTTGGGGTAGGCATAGAATATCTGAATGTCCTCAAGAGATACAACATACTGCCATATTGACTTTTGTTACATCGTCTTTATGGTCAGTTTAATATCTGCCTGAATTTGATTGATACTAATTTAAGTATGAAATACATTTATATATATATATAAAAAATACATACATGGATATATATTTCTTTAAAAAAACCCCATACCACTTTACACATCTGTGTACTTTTTTACGTTTTCAAACCAGGTGGAAACACTTCACTTTTAGGACAGAAAGTGGCTGATGTTTGTACACATCCCTGACTGCTCTCCTGGGTACTGACTGACATCACAGAGCCTTTGTGAGTCAGAAAAGCTAACTCCTAGCTTGCCTGGTTCAAAAAAAGTGCAAAGGATCAGGACATGAGAGCAGTTTCATTATTATGTTTATGACAATACTATCAGAAGCTTTTTTAAAATCAAATTACTTAAGCCTTAAAAAGCTTTTTTAGTTCTTAGTGACTAACTGTACTGTATAGAATACAGTTCAAATATGATCCAATCAAGCATAGTAATTCCCATTATATATTTGTGAAGGCACAAACACTACTATAGCAGTTTCTTTTTTTCAGTAAATTACTGTATAGTTTTCAGAAAATAATTGCGTCTAGTCTCAATATACCAGAATTATTTAGCAACATTTTTACACTACAATATTGTTACAAAATAAACCAGGCTGGTACTGACTGTTGCCTTTTAAAAACAAAGAAATGTATTATAAACAAGCATTTTTTAAAAAATTATTAGTTTTTTAGTTTATTATATTAAGCACTACAGTTTTGTAACTTAACACATGAACAAGCAATTTTTTATATGTATAAAATCTGTGGCAAGTATCTTAAGTGCAAAACTATTCTTTTAAAATCAGTTCTGGAAAATGTGGCACAACTTGTTAATGTCATACATAGGGGGAGAAAAACCTTCCTCATACTGTTTTCAGTGATATTTATAACTGACAATGTAAAAATACATGTAGTTCTATACATGAAAAAGAACCAGGAACTTTATCAGGGCACTGCTAAAGCAGCATTGGGACTCACCTGGTCAAGCTGCTTAGTTTTTATGTCTTTCATTTACCATAACTGGTGCGCAGGACACGAGGCATGTGCTGTGTGGTTTTGCCTGCTATATATCCTACAAAACTTCTTTATCAGAGGTTTGGGACTGAGAAGACATCAAGTGCATTAAGTCTGCAGTTCTCCTGAAATGCAAATGAAGCCCTGAATATTCTTAAATGTTTTGAAATTATCTTATTTATAATTAATGGATATAAGCATTTTGTACTGAAGAATAGGTAATTTTATGAAAGGCATTATAACTTTTCTCTAAGCTTAATCCAGGCTATGTAAAGAGAAGAAGAGATGTAGCACTAAGTGTAAATGTGTGTTTGCAAGGTCTGATAACACTTAGCAAGATATTACTGATGCATCAGAATATTGACCCTTAAAGACCTTTTTTCCATCTGGTTGGGTGAAGGTAGGTGAAAAGGTCAGCGATGAAGTGGTGGGAATACAGAGTAGATTTGGAAGATAAATGATGAGTTAGTAAATGTAGATCCCTGCTGGGAAGGATGGCTGCAGACAGGGGTGCATAGCAAATAAATCTCCGGTGTTCAGTGAAAAACATAAGAGAAGCACTCAATAATGTAAATGACCATGTCTGTGATAAGCTTCTAAGTTTACATGGTGTCACAGGAAGGAAAATAAAAAACACACACTAAAATTTTGAAAAAAAAGATATTAGGCAAAGACCTACAGTTGTGAGGTTTTATGACATAGTAAAAGGTAGCTTTTTAAAAATGTTCTCATTTTGGTTTTTTCTAACAGAAAAAGAAGTGTAACAGCAAAGTTGTGTCTGCACAGAAATTAATCGCTGAATGGGCATTGTTTTTCTTTTATTCTTTTGGGGGTTATTAGTTGGGTTTTTCTTTTTTTATTCTTGATAGTTTTGCTAACTGTTGAGATACCATAAACTTCTTTTCAATAAACAGGGACCGGGCAGGGCTGACCAATATTACTGTAATTGGTTTTAATCTCTCCCTTTTAAGGATTTCTTCAGGTTGTTAGCCTAAATGAAAAAGAGATGGTCCTAAGGCTTTGTTATTTAGTACCATGACTGATGTTTGTGAAGAATTGGATATTTTCTGGCCAACTTTGGAGGCCGTGTCACCAGCACTGCTCTTTTGGCATAAGGAGCCGGCAGCCGCAGGTGCTGGAGTGACCCACAGCAGCTCGGACCTGCGCGCTGGTGTGCTCCAGGTGGCAGAGCCTATCCACAGGTCACCTTCAGAGAATGCAGTTTGTTCATTTGCTGGCAAATCTGCACCATTTAACATGTAAGCTTGTCATAAGAGAAGATATTCTGAGCAGGTTGGCTAGCAGCTCTGTGGGTAGCTGGTGCTGATTCCTGCCCAGCCACATGCATTGTTGTCAGCCAAAGGCTGTTCTGTCTATGGGGAAAACGAATGCAGCTTTCTAGTGAAATCACATCGGGTGTTTATCATAACTGTGAAGCTGCAAGCTTGATTCCTTTTTTATTTGTATTTCTGGTGGTTGAGTGTCTTGGTGCAATCCCTTAAAAGGATAAAGCAATCATAAACTCTGTTTCTGTGTTACTTCCATAGTAAACCAGCCGTAGATCTGGAACAGGAAGGTACTGAGTGGAGCAGCACTTCAGGCTGAAAGAGCTGCCAGAATCTTAGGTTAGATCTTTACTCAGTCATGAAACAAATCTTGGTTAAATTAAAAGTGATTCTTTACACTGTCAGCTGTTAATTTTTGTTACGGAGATAATGTATCCAATGAAGTGCAATGACGATAAAATCTGTTCTTCAAAGTTATCTTTAAAAAAGTTTCGGTCTTTAAACAGGCTTATGGCAGAATTTTTCAGTATTCAAAGCACATGTAATATGAAAGTAAATTTATTGTTGACAATATTTCACTGTACTATTTCAGGTTTTGAGCATTTACTGTACTAAATTGTACACTGTCTGCTTGTAGTATAAATACAACCAATGTGCCAGGGGGACAATTTTGCTGTGACCATCCCTGAGGGGTCATATGTAAGTCTTGGTGATACAGAAGTAATGGGACATGGTTAATTACAGTTTGTATTCTGGTAATACTGTTAGAATGTAACTTGGGGAGGGATTGGGTTTGACTTTTTGTCAACAAATACTGTTTGGGGGAAAGGAAGGATTTAAATCTGTTTTAATTACAGAAAAATGTGGGTGGTTGTCCAAATAAACTTGTTTCCTAATACATACATCCATGTATATGCTAGTTCTTTAACTATTTTATTTACTTTTTTCATTTTTATATGACTTGTGTGAGCATTTATTTTTAATTTTTAGTACCTTGCAATAGATTGTACTAGAGGCAGTCAGATCAAACTGTTGTATCCTGTGTTTGATTCTGTTTTGTTTTTTTTTTTTTTTAATTATTCCTTTGATCTTTTACATGAAAAAATACAAATGAACTTAAAAGATTTTGGATGCATATTGTTTTTTTAAAATAATTTCTTTAGGGGAGGGGTGGGTTTGAGGGTTTTAGTATAGGCTTCCAGGGAACTGTAGAACACTGCTTAGAATAAAGGTGTGGACATACTATTCTGTGAAAAAGGCATGCATTTTGAATTAAAATATTCAATTTTATATTGTATAGTCAATTATTCATATATGTATATACATATTCGATACACATTTTAATTAAACTATGGGGGCAAAGACCCCACCCATGTCAGGATAATGGAAGAAGCCAGCCTTCCCAACCTCTGAGAGCTGGAATGTCTCCAGGTTGTTTGCCTTGCAACTGGTCATACTATGAGTGATGTACAATCCATGAAGAGGGAGTTAAAGTTGAATGGGAGACAGGTGATGAACATTCAAGACTGGAATGATGTGAGAAAACATCCCTTGTTCTGGGCTGAGCAACTATTTTTTCAACATTGTGTGTGTTACTTCCCTGCTTTAGAGATGAACTTTTTGCAAAGAGTCTCCAGTTAATGCATCATTCCCTGAAAGATGACCCTGTCCTGTGGTTAATGTATCATTTTTTGCAGTCTGTTTATTGAAGACAGTCAAAAAAGACTAACTGTATATAGCTCAGCTGTGCAGGGGCTTAACCTTAATTTTGTCCCACTGAAATGCATGGGCGCAAAATCACATGCTCATGCTCCACATGTTGTAATCCAATGTGTATCCTTTTATGACAGCTCTCAGCTAAAACAGTGCCATGCAGTGTTGAAGTTGCCATGCTCTCAGCAGCCTGTTCACCCAGCAGACAGTTTTGATGGGTGAATAATGAAGCTTCAGCCAGCATGGGTATTTCTGAGATTTTTACAAAGCATACTAATATTCTTTCTTTTTACTGCTATTATTTTTACTTCTGTATCAGTGTATGTTCATAATTCTACACACTGTAACACAGTGTGGTCTTTAAGTTGGTCAGGGTTCCTTTCAGTTATCCTTGTTTGTGCCTTCTTTCTTACCACCATCTTTCTGTCCCTTCCTAGTGCTGCACTCTCTTTATCTGTGCCTTCTTTTCAATAATTAACACTGGCTTTTTACATAATCCTCTGTTATGAGGTTCTAGGATTAATCCCTCTCCTTCATTTTACTGGATGCTTTGCTGAGTAAAAACAGAACGATCTCCAGTTACTGCAGAATTGATACTGCAGATGTGTGATTTGCTTGAAATTAAGTGCTAAGGGAGAGCCTCAGGTGTTAGTTTAACTGAATAGATTTTGGAATGTGATTGTGGTACTCCGAAGTGTGGGTTCAGCTGGGCTGCTGATTCTGGCTCATTTACCCTTTTTCACTATGCCTGAAGGCCAAGGTGTGAATGCAGTCTGGATCACAAGTTGAAGTGTGTGTGCCTTGTGTATCAGTTCTATATTAGCTCATATTAGAAAGCCATCACGTAGCTGGGTGCCTCTTAGAAGCTGTAGCTCATTGATTATGGTTTTAGGTATCATAGCTTGCTGCCTGTTATTTCTTACCCCATCTCCCACAAAAATTTATGTACTCTGCTTATTGATATATCAAAGCTGTACTCAGTGCAGCTACCCATCCCCTTGTTGAACACTGATGAGAAACATTCCTTGTTCCCAAAGGCTTCATAAAAATCAAACAGGGCAAATGTGAGATGAGGTGCAGGACAGCTGCTCACCACAGATGAAAGAATAGATGTGAGATAGTTGCACAGTGTGTGTTTGTGTTGAAATAAGGGGTACTCTCAAGTTCCTGGGCAATGCAGTAGAACAGGTGGGATAGAGAGCTGTTTCTGAAGAGGTTTTTTTTGTAATTTTTGTAATTTATCATCTTGTACAACATAATTCTCAGTACCTATATCAAACTTTTTAACATTTCTGCATATTGCTCAACAGCTTCCAGTGCTTTCAAGTACTTCTAGATTCTTCAGATATCTCCTAGTGTAAATACACAGTTCATGACATACATTTTCTGAAAGCACAGACCACATGATCATTATTTCAGAAGGAAAATTTTCAGAACAGATTTGGCCAATATTGAGAAGCATTGAGACATCCAACCTGGCAAGCTGGTATGTGAAAATTTGTTTCAGAATTTTTAAAAGAAGCTTATTAGTTTATTCGAATCCCTCAAATGTCTCCAATCCCTCCTATCTTCTCCTTGATTCCTTTGGGAAGTAGCTTTTTCTTTTAAAGTTTTAAAAGTTCTTTCTAAAAGTTATTTTTGCCTTTGAGCTAGCTGTCATTGTCTTTCCTCTCTCTTTCATAGTATTGTGCCAAATACAGCCAAATTGAACTTGTACAAAAAGATTAATAAACAGCATTTGTGCTCATGTGTAGATTGGAAACTTTGGGGATTTACAAGCTACTTAACTGACCTGAATAGAAATAGTAACACAAATTTGTATTTTGCCTGAGAATACCCTCTTTTTAAATGGAAGCTCTTTTACAAAAATAAATATGAATGTGAGAGTTGTATTTCACTTATTTTATTCCATGATGAGAGATTTCAGGAAGGCTGGAAAGGGAGTCAGGGCTTCATAACACTGGTGGGAGGAGGAGCCCTTCATTCTCATCTTAGCCAGAGCCAGTGCATCTGAGGGCTGCTTTGTGGAGTAGCTGCAGAAGGGATTCTCTCAGGATGAGGAGAGCTGTCTGCAATATTCCTGTTCATTAGACAGTTCCTTCTCCCTGGAAGAATAAAAACATGGAGGTAATTTCCTGGCTGCTATTGGTGTGACTCTCAAAGGCTTTTATTATTTCCTAATGGCAGCAATGCATGGTTTTGGCAGTATGTTAGAAAACATGATCACAGAGCTGGAGGAAGGGCAGTTTAGTTTTTCTGACTGTCAGCCAGAGGTGTGTATGTAAGTCATCAGTACACAGAATAACAAAGGAGAGCCATCAGTTGCTCACCCCACAACATCCGCAGCATTTGCAGTCGCCACAGATGGTTCCAAAGATGCCATTCACCACCTGAATGCCACAGAGCACTGCCTGGATCCCACTCATCACCAGCAGCAAGGAGAAGAGGGTCAGGTGCCACGGGACAATGTTATCAGGTGATGTACACTTTATCCACAATTCGTGGTCACCAAGGTAATCCCTGCATGAGAACAGAACAGTTAGGAAGAAGAGCATATTAACTCATAAAGGGGTCTCTCACCGCGGAGAGGCTGTCACTGCTGCGACATGGTTCTGCTCACTTCGGTGAATTTCCATTGCCACACTGGTGCTACTTGTCTAGAAATTGACTTCAGCTTAGTTTCTAGATAAGCTGAAGCAAGTGATTTGGAAAAAACAAGACATCAAAAGGGAGCAATTGGAGACAAGTATGTGTTTGATACAATTGAACCATTTTTAGTGTTTTGGAAAGAAAAGATCTTAGCCAAGCATGTGCCAAATGGGTTTTGTCTGTTACAGTGTTTTGTCAGGGGCATTTTTCCTGCTTTTACTTGATTACAGCATTTTTTTGTGTATGGGGGTGGGTGGGAGACTGTGATCAGGATAGGTAATCCAGTATCTCAAAGTAGAGAACAAGGGAGTACATTGTAATCAAAACAACTGAATTATCAAAACAAATAATGAAATCATGCATGTCACCTCTTGTCCACTGAGCTGAAAATAACAGCTTTTGCTGTTCTAGATGCCTCATCTAAAGTAAAGGTAATAACTTCCATAATTTTTACCTTCACATTTTGATTTAATTGTAAACTACTTAACCACTGGCTATATTTCATCTGCATATTCTTAGTGCTGACTTGTGTTTTTGTCAAGTGATTTCTGGACTGCAATCAAAACAATGTTTGAAACAGCATATTTCCAAAGACTCTGAATGAGACCAAGGGAGTTGGTTTCTGGCCCTCAGTGGCCTATGAACAAATAATCCTCTACCTGTACACTTCTCATTTTCTTTTTTTTTTTTTTTCTTTTCTTTTTCTTTTTTTTCTCTTTCTTTTTTTTTTCAGGTAATTTTTTTTTTTTTTTTTGTATATTATGTAAGAAATGCTGCCAGGTCACTCTTGACTGAGGCAGACTACATTAAAGGCTCTGAGGTAATGGAGAGTTTACTGCAGCCCTTGCCATTCTGTTCTGATCACACCTGCTCTCTTCAGTAGCACATTGTGCCCTGTTGTTTGTTGAACTTGTCTTGACTTCAGTCTCAGCAGTGGGATAGCTGGATTTAAGTGATAAATATACATGAAAGTGAACATCTTTGAGTTGCACAGCATGAGGAGCAAGCAGCTTCGAAATGCCATAGCCAAAATAAAATTATACATATATTATATTATTATATTATATTATGTAATTATTTGAATGCCATTAAATTTCAATATAATCGTAGACTCACAGAATGGTTTGGGTTGGAAGGGGTCTGAAAGATCATCTCAGTCTGATCCCCCTGCCAAGGTCAGGGACCCCTTCCACCGTCCTAGGTTGTTCCACACCCTGCCCGACCTGGCCTCAAACACTGCCAGGGATGGGCCATCCACAACTTCTCTGGGCAGCCTGTGCCAGTGCCTCACTACCCTCATAGGGAAGAATTTTTTCCTAATAATTGATCTAAACCTGCTCTTAGTTTAAAGCCATTATCTTGTCCTGTCATTATGTGCTCTTATAAAAAGTCCCTCTCCATCTTTCTTGTAGGCTCCCGTCAGGTACTGGAAAGCCACAATCACCCTGAAGCTTCTCTTCTCCAGGCTGAAGAAACCCAATTCTCACAGCCTTTCTTCATAGAAGAGGTGTTCCATCCCTCTGATCATCATTGGTAGCCCCCTTCATCTGTGTCATTAGTGAAAATATGAAATAACACCAGTCCCTTAGGGACACCTCCTGTCACTGATGTCCAAGGATCCTGAGCCACTGACCAACACCCTCCAGATGCAACCATCCAAACACTTTCTTCTCCATCTAGCAGTTCACCATCAAATCCATCTCTCTCCAGTTTGGGGAGCAGGATATTGTGGGGGATTGTGTCCAGATAAATGACTTCTGCTGTTCTTCCATTATCCACTGATGGAGTCACCTCACCATAGAAGGCCCCTGGGTTGGTCAGGCAGGCCTTGCCTTTGGTGAAGACATTCTGCTTGACACAAATCACTTCCCTGTCCTCCATGTGCATCATCAGACCTCCTACGAGGAGCTGATCCGTGATCTTCCCAGGCACAGAGGGGAGACTGGCAGGTTGATGGTTCCCAGGCTCCTCCTTTCTACCCTTTTAAAAGAATGGGTGTATTGTTTCCTCTTTTCCAGACACCTGGGGCTCCACCTGGCTGCCGGGACTTTTCAAATATGGAGCAATTACATCAGCCAATTCCTTCAAGACTCTGAGAGATGTCTCAATGTGTCATTGCTATTCATCAAAGTGGAATTTATCCCCATATGTTGCTTATCATCCCAAGAATAACCTTTCTCTTTATAGGCCCCTTTGAAACTCAGTAGTTTTCATTGTACTTGCTTTTCTTTAAATCCATGCTCTTGAACCTTATGAAGTCTTGCTGTGTGCTGCAAACACTTGTAAGAGCTTGTATAATTTAGACAAACAATATCATTCTCATTTTTATACAATGGATTTGGAATTTGAATCATCTCACAAACTTAAAACATGTATATCTTTTTTTCTGATTGCCTTGTCTTACCCAGCCTCAAAAGGGTAGGTCCAGACTCCTTGACTTTGACATTTAGGGCCTTTGTTTAGGGCTACTGCTGACAAAATAAAGCAGTATCCAGCTCCCACAACTCCAACGGCAGCAAATATTATAGAAGAAAACATCTGATGAAAAGAAAAATAATGTTATTTTGGTTCCCTAAATTCAGCTGTTCCCTGAAATGTTCCCTAAATTCAGCTGTTAATAGTCAAATAGTCAACACCTGAACAGCTGAAGCCTATTAGTTTTCATTGCATAGAAAATGTGTATTGGTATTTTAAAGCTTTAGCAGCATTGGCCCTGTGTGCCTGAGGAGGAGAAGGCAGGGCCTGGCAGCAGATGGCACTGCTCCCCTCTGGGGCCTCCTGCTCCTCTGTGGCCAGACGTTCATCTCAGGACACTGCAAGCAAGAACTAAAGTCTTGGACTACTCAAGGCATTAAAAAAATCTTCAGTATCCTTTACAAGTCGGCTTTGGTATCTTGGTTATATTTGGACCAAATAATTAGTTTTCCTTCCCAAGTCTCCCTTTAGGTTTCGTATTAGTATACTTTACCTCCTCACAGGTGTAAGCCCTAGTATTACAATTGGAGTGGATGGGAAAGTATGTCTTTATTTTTCTGGTTTCTGTTACAGAATTTTCCATTTATACTAATATGTAAGTAAAATCATGCAAGAACTAATGCCCTGCTTGAATTCTGAAATACTTGTAGCCATAACAATTTGTAGGTTAAGGTTATGTATTTTGTAGGAATAAAGTGATACAGGTGAAGAAAAAAACCCAATACTTTCATGTCACAGAATCATTTGGGTTGGAAATTACCTCTAATATAATCAAGTACAATGTGATTTTTTGTTCAGACCTCATTGCAAGAGTCTTGTCTTGAGTCCTAGCCTGCATTTTTATGTTGATATATCTGTCAGGGCTAACTTAAAAATTATAATTTTGTAGTAGACATCCTAATAATGGATTTCAGCTAAAATACCAAATTCGGTTCTCAGACACGCTGATGCTGATAAGGTCCATAGGACTCTTGGAGTAGAGTGTACTTGGCACTCTGGACAGTGTCAATACTGCCAGTCAGCTGCACTCTAGCATGCTGTCAGCAGGGAAGGCAGGTTGCTTTGCAGGCAGCACCACACACCTGCAGGTTGGCCCCCACGCAGCCAGTGCTGGCCCTGGTCACCGCGAGTGGCCCTGGTCACGGCAGGAGGGAGGCCCTGGTCACTGCCTGGGACCAACCCTGGTCACTGCGTGTGGCCAACCCTGGTCACTGCCTGAGGCCAGTCCTGGTCACCGTGGGAGGCCCTGGTCACTATGGGAGGGAGGCCCTGGTCACTGCCTGTGGCCCTGGTCACTGCCTGTGGCCCTGGTCACGGCGTGTGGCCAGCCCTGGTCACTGCCTGTGGCCCTGGTCACTGCCTGTGGCCCTGGTCACTGCCTGTGGCCTCTGGTCACCGCCTGTGGCCTCTGGTCACCACCTGTGGCCCTGGTCACCGCGTGTGGCCGGCCCTGGTCACTGCCTGTGGCCCTGGTCACTGCCTGTGGCCCTGGTCACTGCGTGTGGCCAGTCCTGGTCACCGCCTGTGGCCCTGGTCACTCCCGGCTGAGCAGTAGCCGCCCCGCAGCTCTTGGCTGCCTGTGGAGCGGTATGTGCTCTGCAAAACTCAACCAGCTTCTCTTCACTGCTTGCAGAAAATGGATCATGCAGTGTTGTAAAGACAAACAGATGGCTCCATTTCCTCCTTCTCAAGGTTCAACCTGTTTTGTTGGTATTGCGTGAAGACAGCATCAAAGAGAGAATTTAGGGAAAGTTCTTCAGTCAACCTCATAGGCATGAATCTTTTCCTATTTGTTTTTCTCTCTTTTTTTTTTTTAATTCTCAGTGGAAAATCTGTTCCTTTATTTAAAAACTATAATGATCTACTGGATCAAGAGAATTTATTTCAAAAATACATCTTTTCCTACTAGAAATAATTTTTTTTCTAATTTAATTTTTAAACTAAAATGCTTGAGGTATTTATTAGTGTCTGAAAGTATTCTTTGGAAGCTTTTCTAGTGTGAAAATCAGTTAGCTATAAATCCAAAGTGGAGCCTCACCCACACTGCTTAAAGTAGGAGGTTGGAGTAGGTGATGTCCTGACGTCTATTCCTTCCTGAAAATCTTCCTGTGAATCTAATTAAACACATCTAATTTTGTTGGCCTGCAGTGAGTTGGGAATGTAGTGCCTAACTGCCAGAGTGATTTTAAAAATTGCCAACAAAAAATGGTTAAGGAGAGGACTGTTGTATTCTGCAAAACAAAATGTAGATCTTTCAGCAATAAATTTTAATTCTGATAGTGACTATAAGTATCTTGATATCCTTTTGCTATCCTGATAGCAAAAAACAATGAGGCTATACTGTTCTAGTACAGGAGGTAAAACATCAGAGGCATAATACAATTTTTACAGCCTGCTATTTCTACTTCCCAGCACTCAAACAAATGGCAGGGCTTTTTGTCCCACACTCAAGATAGCCTCTATGTAGACTCGCAATGGCAGTGAGAGGAAAATACGTATATCAGTAACAATTCAGCTTTTACTTTTTTTGCCATGTTTCCTTTCACTTACCGCAAACCTCTTTCCACAGCTCCGATTACCACAGCATCCACAGCAATCATTATTCTGAAGGCCCAAAAATACCAAGGCAGGGAAGATCATCTATGAATAATAGAAATATAGTTTGAACTGGGATGAATTCAAATTACATCTTCTTTTAAATATAGTAATTCTATGTATTTGGGTTTTTTTTCCTTATCATTAGTTTAAGTTACTTATTGCCAAACCTTTGGATGGCTTATAACTTATTTGTTTATCCAAGAGGAATTTGCAGTCCTGAGAAAATTCAACAACGCAAGTCATGGCTGTGGATGGGGGGAAGATATAAATATCTGAATTTAGACACTTACCAATACACCCGATCCCAAGATCCCTCCAAAGTACCAAACTTCATCTGTAATGTGTGCACTCTCTTCAACTTTTCCTCCAGGGAAAAACAACAAAATGTTAGCAAGGGTGCAGAGCACAGCCAGGGGGATGAGAGTGCTTCCCAGGCACTTGGCACAGCCTCCCGTGCACATGCTTCTTTAAAGGAATTGTAAACACAATTGAAGATAAAGTCTCTCAGATGTTCTCAGAACTGATTTATAAAAAGAAGCTTCTGGGTGTACTTTGCAAAATCCAGTTTCTGTGGTGCTGTTAGAGGAATTGAGCCTGTAGAATGCTCCTGTCAGTGTTCCTGCAGTCAGTTGAAAATGCACTGTGCTGGTCCTTTATATGTCCTTGCAGCTGTGATGTCAATTTTCTGAACGTCCGTAAATGAAGTTACGTTCAGGGCAGCCTCTCATTTTACTATGACAACCCACAAAATCGGTTAATATTTTACTAAGGTGGCTGACACATTTCATAATCTGGGCTCAGGTCATAGGTTGATATGTGTCTCAGCTCTGGATCATCATTTTTACAACACATGATCTTTCTTCATACTAGAAAACACTTACTTTGCAAGGACTGACAAAAAATGCATAATGAGTCAGCTGATATGAATAACATATTCATAGTCCAAGTTTTTACATGTTGTGAGACAGTTCTGTAATTGAAACAGTAGAGAAACTAACTAATGCAAAAATTAGCCATTTTAGACCAGTAAAGATACACATCCAGAAACCCAAGAAAGCTCTTGTGTTGCAGCAAGATGAGAAGCACTTATTTATTGAAGTTAGGTAGTTTGACTATGCCTCAGGGCATGCATTTCTTCTCTATTTTTGGGATTGAAAGATTGATTTTATATTTATTCTGTAATTTCATACTCTGCATGATGGAAGACTGCAGGAAAGACTGAATTAGAAATGCTCTAATATTTAATAGCTCTCTTCACCAAATATTAAGTTATATGATGAAGATGAACAAAAACCTGACAGTATTTTCCATAGATTTTATTTTGAAATTATGGCATATGCCATGTTTTATGATAACTCACACATTTTTTTTATTTTCATAGGAGAATATTTAATAGCACTTAAGCTTATTCAATAAAGAATGGCAAGAAATGATTGTCACTACTGCCAATCATATGTATTTGTTATTATATTAGGAAGATCAGAGGATGATTTTTTTGTGAGGACCAGTCCTAGGAACTGGAGTGTCTGTAGTGCTGAGCAGACTCATGATTTCTGAGGAAATGATGCTAGTTTACTTTGTAAAATGTTTTATTCAGGTATTTATTAAGACAAATTTTTGAGTGGCTTCTCAAGTTGGTGCATAATGCAACAGGAATTAAGTGAACAGGTTCTTGGTATGAAGTGCGGATCTAGCAGAGCAGCCTGGACAGTGACAGTGGTTGTTCCTGGGGGACTGGAAGATCCCCATGTCTCCCACTTGCAGTGGCTTGGTAACAGGCACTGGGAAAATGTTTCCTGTAGCTGGAATATAAGTCTTAGTTGGCTTTCTCCCCTTCTCTATCTGACTACAATGTGGCTTTTTTTTTTTTGCAGCCAGTGAATCGTGGCTTTGCAGTAAAAAGTTTTAAGTTTTATTGCGTCCAACACCCTGCCATCCTATTTCACAGCAAGTGGTTCAAAGGCAGATGCTTCCATCAGGTTGTTGCCAGGTGTTCACAGCACTCCTGCACTTTTCCTTCCTCCACTCACTAACATTGCTGGTGCCACTGAAGTCTAACCAGACCCCTCTGTTCAACTGCACTCATTTATGCATGGAGTTTTTAAACTATTGCCAGCTTTTATGTCAGGAGTTAAGCTGCACATTATTTTTAGCAGGGAAGTGGCATCCAACCTGATCTGGAAAGCAGCACTCAGATTGAGTCAAGCATTTTCCCCAGGGAAAAACTGGCTGGCTTGCACATTCAGGTGCTCTGAAAGAGGCTCTTCCCTTCCATTGCCACCCATGTTTTCCACCTCTGGCCATCTATTTGGGAGGAGTGACCCATTGTCAAACATTAGGCACAATTCTAGTCCTGGAATAAATGCTTCATCCTGGAGACTCTGGTAACCGGGGTGGAACCAGTTTTGAATGTTGTGTCATCCTGTCCTCTTGAGCAGCGTGTATATAGAAACTGTAGTATCATAATGGAAGGCACTCCTTTCTCGTGTACTCGAGGAAGGTGTTTCCTTCACTCTTCATCTCCTGAGTCATACAAAGTCCATGCTGTATAGAAAAGAGAAATGACAAATTTTTCTGTGGAAAATTATAGGAATATCAGGCCACGCAGTTTTGGTAGTTTCAGGAGGATGTAAGCAGTGCTGATACCTTTCAAATTTTGTATTTTGATGTATCTAGTAATTTGGAATTGTAGATAGGTTTGTCTTGGTCAGTTTTTTGTGTCAATTACTGAACTCATTAGACAATTATGACCTGAGCTTATAAGTCCTTGCTCTTGTGATTTGTGTGGCTGCTTCCATATTCTAAATGTATTTTTGGTACCCGGAGCTTGATAAGCTTGTGACAAGTACTGACCCTCCCTTAAATTGAGTCAGGAGGGAGTGGAATGGTACAAATTCATAGGTAGGATGGGATTTACACTAGCCTAGTAGAAAACAGGTCTGCTCAAGCCTCTGCTGTTGCTAGTAAACTTGTGTGTATGCATTTACACATAATACATATTTAATAATTTACAAAATATATATGATGACACATAGATGTCAAGCAAGAAATACTGAAGGATGTTCCTGCATCAAATTGCTCTTAACACATGTAACACAATGCATGCTTGGTGTTGTGCAGCTCCATTGAGGGCTGGAGAGAGGCTGGTAAACTGTGCACCGAATTTCTTTCTTTCAAGAGAGTGCAAAGGAGAACGAGCTGAAAAGTGTGTCCCTTCATGTGACCCAAATCTTCATTGCAGCGAAGGGTCATGTTAGCACAAGCTGTTCTTTGGAGACCTCTAAAAAGCCCTCCAGCTCTGACAGCTGTGTAGTAAAGGGGTACATCCAGTGGGATGTACTGAGGAAGCAGAACCTGCTCCTCTTGCTGGAGATTCAGGCACTCCTTCCCTGTGAAATGCATGGATATGCAATGCATGTCAGGGAGAAGCTGAAAATGGGGCTATGTACAAAAGTAAAAGCCACCATTGCACCCATATACACAGCTTTGGCATGGGAGAAATTAATTCCCTCTCCTGTGCCCAGGCTCCTCTGTCAGACCTGGGGGCTGGCGTTGTGTGAGGCACCTGAGAGCAGAGAGGGGAAGATGCCTAAGGAAAAGCTCAGTCTCATGGGTTTCCTCTCGACAGCTTTTCCTGTCCCAGCCCCAGCTGCGGGACTCTCCCAAGCTCTGAGGACAGTCTGTTGATGTATTGGGATTCATATTCCAATATTTACAGCACACCAGAACATTGATGTACGCAGTATTTCCCTCATATCTTTTTGACCTTTGTCAAAGCTCAGAGCTTATGGAAAACTCAGCTTGGACTGGGTGGTGTCCTCAGTGACACATGGACATTGCATCACCGTGAATACAGACAAGCCAAGTACGCTGATGACGAGTGTCTAGGAGAAGTGGGCTGGAAGGCACATTAGAACTACTGTATTCAACTGTACTGTGACTCACCTTTATACTTCGCTGTTCCATTGTCATGTTCTGTTTTACATGTCCCCACTGCTCGTTCACCAACTTTCCCACAAATACCCTTTTTGACATGGGGCGTGTTCTGTAAGGGTTTTAGTAAAATTCCATTCCTTCTTTCTCCTGGAGGCATACTCTGAACATGAGTCCAAAAGTAACTGTCAGCCAGTAGCAAATGGGCATGTGGGCTCTAAGCAATCTCTGATACTTCTCTAATTTATATTACTTTAAAGTAAGCAAAAATTACATAACTATAGGTATCTAATACCTCTCTTTTTCTACTGTTGCATTTCTTGAATCTTGTGATATTTATTTTTGTTCATTTATATGAAAAGTGTGTTGTTGTGTATTAATGAAATTGACCTTTTTGTAATCCACAATGTCTGTAAGAGAAAACAAAGGAGCTTCAGAATTGTGGTGGACCATCTAAGCACCACTGAAGTACTTTTAACAATGAGGACAAAAATTCCACCTAAGGTATTTCTAAAAATGAGAAAACAAAGGAATTGTTTCCTTTAGGGTTACCTGTTATTTATTTCTCTGTGGGGCTGTGTGCTCTTTATTGTCTTGTTACAAGTTTTTGCCAAGTCACACAAATTATTATTTACAGTGGTTATACAACATTTGCAGTTATATTTTCTTCTTGTCAGTATGCCTGCTGAAGTGCACAACTGTCCGTCAGGTACCATTATCCTCTTGCTGTAATTTAGTTTTTCTTCTTCCTCTTGACTTTACAAAAGCAAGCAAACAAGCAGTAGACACCTGGGAAATTATGCCAGTTGCTTCAAATTTCAGAAACGGATGAATCTGCCTCCTATTTTTACCAGATGCATTTATTCATTCCCTGCTTTGCAGGGAAGTGTCGCAGGATGCTATCACTAGGCTTGGTTTTCTGTATCAAAGTGACTATTAGTCAGTCACTTATATGTCTTCAGAGCCCAGTGTTCATCCTGATTCAGTGTGTTTCTGAAGAGTGCAGCAATATACAGTGTGTCTCCATGTGTATTATCCTCACAAAAATCCAGTGCTTTTCCTGCTTTGGTCTGCTTCTAGTTTCATTTTCTAGCAGTCAGGGTACCTGATATTTCACAAGAAAATTTCAGTTGTAAGAAATATTTGTACAAGGACTCTAAATCTTTGAAAATATGAGAAATGGAAATTACTGTTGCTTGACTGAAATCTTGGCTACAACTTGAAACACATAGCTCCCATCATATTCAGGGAGGGCAGATTTTAATTCTTGTATTTTTGGTTTTGACAGGCTTTTTATGTCTATATTTTGAAATTATCCTATCTCTTTGTCTTTTGCAACAACTAATATCTTTAAGTTTTCACATCACATGCCTGGACCTGGAATTTCCTTCTTTGCTTTTATAAGCACTCAGATTCTTACAGTGTGTGACAAAAGCCATTCAGCTGGCTTAGTCCTCCCACTCTCCTTTCAAGGGGCCTTACAGGCAGCCCAGGGTTTTACCAGCCTTTCTGGTGCAAATACCCGACAGGATGCCAGGAGTGCTGCTGTGGCTGCTGAGGCTGTGGGTGCTGCCTTCCTTGTTTGCAAACCATCAGTGCTGGTGCAGCTGGAGATTGCTCCTGTCTTTACTGGGGTGCAAACATCGAGTGTACACATTGCTTTAAGGGAAGGTAGGTGCCAGAGATAAAGCCTGTGCATTCTTACCCCTTGCTAGATACCAGTGTAATTGAGATGAACATCCTTTCGTGAATTCATTAACTCAGCTAGGAACCTTATGTGGCCCCAAATGCAAAACAGGAATAATGCCGCAAACTTTCATGGAGTTGCTTTGCTTTCACCCTGGAACAGAATACTTACCTCTCATCTTTCTTTCTAGTCTTGGAGGAGATGGGAGTAGAAGAGAACCAGCTCTTTCTTTCTACAGCTTGTTTGTGATGATAAACAGCTTTCCCATATGCTGGTTCCTGTGGTGATGAGGAGATGTGAGCTCCACATCTGTCAAAGCCAGTCTCTCTCTCAAGTTTCATCCTTGCTGCTTTGTTTCATATTCTCCACTTGTGTTGTTCAGCTGAATTGTTCACGTACTCCATGAAAATGGCATGATTGTGGCTAATTGGCTCTTTGCTCTCTTGCTTCTCCAGAATTCTGTAAGGGATATGTCTGCCTTAAGGCTTGTGTAGGGAGACAGAATGAAGAACGAAAGGAAGGAAGACTATCTGTTCTGTGGAAGTAGAACTGTTTCCATTTTGGGTCAAATCTGAAAGACTGTTATAGTTTTGAGTGTATTCAAATCTAAGGATTGCTGTAGGTCATTCCAAACTGTATGTCTCATGTACTTAGATGCAATTCTGTACCGCTTTTGATTGACAGTAAGAATGCTATATACACCATTCTTTTTAATCCATCTGATGAGAGACTGGGATGTGTAATGCCTCATATTTATCTTACTCATAACTACAAACATGCCTCCAGCTGGCTAGTCCACCTTCTGTGCTGATTTCACCCGGACATTTGTTAAGAGTGGGGTCATAGTCCAGGTTTACAACTTATTTCCTCTTCAGTTGTTTTCTTTATTATCCTCATGCTGTAATTCTATTACAGAAAGATTTTCAAGACTGAATAGTATGTTCTCCTATGCTGCTCTCCTCTGATAGCAAGAATCAAGAAATTCTAGAGGAAGCAGCTGGTTAGGTTTTTATGTGTGGAATGCCTAGAACTCACAGCTGTGACTTTTACTCCACTTTTCCAAAATCAATAAAACATTTAGTTTTTACTTAATACATTAAGAACCTAGTTGTATACCTCGAATGTATCCATCGCTCCCTCAAACTTCTGTGGGAAACCTTGCTGTAGAAGAAATGAGGAATTGTCTTACCCAAATCCTTCTTCATGCACAATTTAAATGCTATTATTTTACCCAATATGCTCAAGTTGCTGGTGGCTTGACTTTGGAGTTCCTGGTTATCAGCAATAGGCTCCACAGGCTCGTGGAGGGCAATGTGGGACTACATGCTTGTGGCCTTGCCTGCAGTAGTCACTGCAGTGGTGGAGATCTGAGGCTGAGCATTTGCTTTTGCATCGTTGTAGTAATTCACTGAGCTCTCAGTTAACAAATGCATTTAAAAACTGAGACAGACCATGCAACGTTAAGTCTAATTTCCAACAAATGTTGTGGAAGTTTGTGTTCTTTTTATGAACTGGTTGAAAATGTGTGAAAACTTGGGGGTTTTGTGAATTGTATGCTGTCTACTGACACGCTGTCTACTGACAGCCCCAAAGACAACTCTCCAAAGCAAAGCCCACAGAGCAAAGACGTGCCATGCTAGTCCTGTTATCAGACCATTAGTGCTTTTTTTTAAACTTGGATTTCTTAATTAGAGTTTCAGAGGGAAGATGGGACAACCTCTACACCTTCTCCCAGCATCTTTGCCCCTTCAGTTCTTTCTGTGCTGTTGCAGCTTTGAGAAGCTTGCCCTGTCCCTGTGTCTGGAGAATTCACGGGAGAGGGGTGCATGTTCCATGCTGCTCCCTCACCCTCCACTTCATCCCTTTGCAATCATGAAATCTACAGCAGGCACAGCAACAAAGTGGTTGCTCTGTAAACAGACATCCAGATGGTCTAAGGCAAATGTTTTGTATTAGGCGCTGCTTGTGCCGGGTGATTATGGATTAGTTGCTATTAAATTTGCTAGGCTAGGAGTAGAGTTATACTGCTGGTCACAGTATCCACATTAAGCTTCAAATGAACCTTAGCAATGGAAATCTTGCCTCTGGGCATGCCCTGTCCCTTCTTACAGCATAATTCTTGTCATTGCCACTGTGTAGTGTCTTTTTCGGGTTCTGTTGTTGTGTTGTTACTAAACAAAAGGACATTCTAGCTCTCCCTTCATTTGATTACACCTTCCTATTTTATTTTTTTTTTTGCAGACCAAGTTTGTCCCAGCTTGAAACCAAATTATCTGTTACTCCCTCATTGAAAGCCCATATGGTTTTTAGGTGTAGTATATCGTACGCAGAGTTGGAATGTCTTAACTACTTCACAGATGTGTTTTTTATTATAGTCTATAGTTTAAAGTTTCTTTTCTTTTCTGAGACTTACATGGACCATTTCATTTTGTCAACACAGTGAAGACAGGCATGATGTGTGTTTCCAAAAGAATTTGACAGTCTTGATTTCAGAAGTGAAAACAAACTAGAAACAAGTGGTATTTTAAATCAGATCTTTTTGTTTCAAAACAAGTAAAAAACCTTTATTGTCAGGAACAAGTTATATTTGGTGACCTTCACTTGGGTTTTCAAAGTTGACACAAATAATTAATTCCCTTCCACCACTTCAGTTTAAACTCTACCATGAGTGGTGCAAGACTGTCTACTGAAATCTTTTTCCTTAAAGCAGGGAATCTACAGAAGAGAACAACAAGCTTTTCTTGTTGCGTCACTGAGATAATACCAGCTACACTTATTGAGAGGAAAAATTGTTTTACCATAATAGCTTAATAAATGAGGGTCTTTCAGCAGCTTTTGTTAAATTGGTTTTATTTCCATGGCAACTCTTTCTGCTTCGTGGACAAATTTGTGTCAGTGAGGCTGAACAGAGAGGAAGATAGGCCTTTCTGTGCAGTTGTAAGTGGGCAACTACAATAAATTTCAATATCACGAATGGATTGTTGTGTAGGAAATGCAATGTTACAGTTTGATGAGAATCAAATGTCAGCAAAAAATAAGCAGGTAATTGAGAGCGAGCCTGTTGATAATGTGGGTTCATCCAGGCTAAAAGCTCATACAGGATCTCAGCTGCAGGAAGCATAATGCAATGGTCTCTCTCTGTCTCTCTCTGTCTCTCTCTGTCTCTCTCTGTCTCTCTCTGTCTCTCTCTGTCTCTCTCTGTCTCTCTCTCTCTCTCTCTCTCTCTCTCTCTCTCTTTCTTTCTCTCTCGCTCCCCCTCTCTCTCTCTTGCTTTCTCTCTTGAATTTTTAATGTGTTTAGGAGTGTGATAGAGCCAGGTAACTATTAGTCTATTCTGGAAAATAACCTCTTGCTTCTGTTTCAGTTTGATGCTTCTGCATCAAATTTGATGTTGGCTACCATGTAGTTGGAAAACCCAGAGAGACATTTACCAGAATGCTGTTTATTTTTGAGATTTATCATGTAGGGGTTAATGGTTTATTTTGTTTTCAAAAGGGTCAGAAGTAATCCAGTTTGAATGCAAAACACTGGGTTTTGTGAAATTGTTAGAACAGCAAACTCAGGGTTGGTTACAAAATTTTTTCTTTTTATTTTTTTTTCAAGCAGCAAAATAAAATTTGGATCTTTTTCACATATATGTTTTCTCACAAAACTATAATGTAGCATGTTTTACAACAATTAATGTGCTTAGTCTTGATTTATTAAACTTTCCTTTTTTTGGTGAATGGTTAAAACTGTGGTCAGAGTTGACTCACCTTGAATAGATTAGTTATCACTTGTGTTAATATTTAATGGTACGGTACCAGGCTGTACCCTGTTCCTTTCAGAACACTCCCATATTGTTTTGACAGATAATGGACCTCCTGTATTCATACCAGGGATCTGGGATGAAGTGTACTCTATGACCTCAAAAGTGCAGTGCTTTTGCTGTGTTTATCTTTATGTAAGGGCTGCCATGGATCGTAACAGTGCAAACATTCAGATTCCAAGAGCCTAATTCTGACCTTACAGTGATTAGCAAGAAATTAGGAATAATTTAGATTTTTTTTAAAAAAGAGATCATTCTAGTTAGTTATCTGTATTTCATAGTGAAAAATATGCTGAGCATTTGAAGCTGGCCTGAAGTCAAGGGTCTGTGGCAGACCTTAGAGTTCACATTTTCTGCTTTTCCTGTCTGTCCCTTAAGCCGTCTTTTGTACCATCTCCTCCTGTCACCGTGGCCAGAGATCAATTGCACCCCTGAGATGTGGTGCCTTCTGCTGCCACTTCCCCATGGCCATGGCTCTGCCTGCCCAGCTGTGTCCTGGCCATCCCCCGTGTCCCCCCGCACAGCACCATCACCTCTGCAAGTGAGACACCAATACCAGGAATGTTGCAGCCGGTGCCTCTGTTCTACAGAAACAGGGATCTGAAAAGATACCACCACAATATACAGGCTCATCCTCTCTATCACTTTGTTAAGACCCTCCAATTGCTTCCCTTGCTCCCTTTGTTGTGCGTTCGGCGCTTCACCAAGAGCACAGAAAGCACCTTTTTGGTAGTGAGGAGTGCTCTGGCTGCTCCAGGCTGCAGGGCTCCTGTCCTGGCGTGGGCAGCAGAGCTGGGCCTCCTGGTGGCTGGGGGTCAGCAGTGTCCACCTGAGCTTCCACCAGCACCCAGAGGAGCAGGCATGGTGCTGGCATGGTGCCACTGCCCTTTGCAGATGGGCTGATCTGGCTGAACACAAGTGGTTTGAAAATTTTTAATTTCCACCACTGTGCTAGTTTTCATGCTTGTTAGTTCTCTGATCCAGTCTGAGTAAGACCACAGGAATGCTAGGGCCAATATCAGGGAATGAGTGTGAACAGGACCTCAGAAGAATACAGGCAGTTTACTGTTGAGGGCTGCGCTGGTGGGCTGGGTTGGATGCAGCTGTTTTTGACAAGAGAAGTCCCTGGTGAGGTTAAGTGCAAATAGTTTAATCAAACTCTTTTTGAGGTGTCTGTCTGTTTCAATTTTCCCTCTTGGACTTCTAGCAGTCTGGAGTGATTTTAGGACTCCAGAATGAACTTACATGGTACTAAAGTATGGTACTAAAGTATGGTACTAAAGGTCTGTTTTAATAGCATTTGTTTTCAAGTTCAATGTGCAGGATATTGCTATTTGTTTGTCAGCTTCTTGGTAGCCAATTCTCACACCATTTAGAGGAGCTGGGAATAAATAACACTACCTTTCTAGAGTGGAGACCAAAATTTTTTTTAACTGGTGAATATGTTCCGAAACCTTAGTATACCTTTACAACCTGGTTGTAGCAAAGTAGGTTCTTTTAGATCATCACCACTATGCGTCATAGTACCACTCCAGGTTGCCCTTAAGTGGCCTGTCAAGATCCACCTTGGCTCATCTGATGGTAGTCACTGTATGATCTTGTGCAAGGGCTTCTCCTCTTGTCACACCCTAGCCTTTTTTGAGTAAAGCTATTGTATACTCTGGAAATATGTATATCAATACTAGCTTAAAACTACCTGACTTGCTACATGAATTGTCATCTTAATACAATGAGGTCTTTATTCCTAGCTTCATCTTTGTATTTTGCTGTTTTTACTGATTTATTAGTCTCTAATTACAATGTAGAGCTCATCCTGGGAATTTGACAACAGCTTTGAAAGTGCTAAGCTTTTTATAGCCTTTTATATGTTCTTTGGCATGGGATAAAATTGCCATTTCTCTAGCATTGAAGAGAAGAAGAAGCTCTGGCTGAATAGCTGTTTCAGATCCATGTTTATGCTTGCAGGTAGAGCCAGTTTCTCTCAGATACAGCAGATATGCACTTTGATTTTGTCAAAACTCCTGGCTTTTCTTAGTTTTTGTCTGTCTTTAAATGAAAATCACTGAGGGACGTGGGCTTTTCTATTTCTGATTTCTATTTAGGCAACAGAGTAAGTGACCTGAATTTCAAGCTGCTGAAAATCACAATACACTAGTTGAAATCCTCTTGGGATTTGGTGCATAAACTGCAACCAATTTGCAGCAGGAACAACAATTCAGCAGGAACGTACAAGCTGTATGTCTTTCCAGGAAACACACGTAGCTCTCATGCAGAGGTCTTCCTCTGCAATTAGTGGTGTTAGAAACTTGGTGCGTCGCCTGGCTCTGTGCTCCTTCACTGTTTCTGCTCAGTCCCTGTGCTGTGCTGCTCACACAGGAGCATTCTGTTTCCTCCCTGAAAACAGTGCCCTTTTTGCTGATGCTCTCTGGGACAAGCTCAGGTGGTGATTTTCTGTCTGAAGATTTGACTTGACAGATGGCAGATATGTCTGCTCTGCCTCCTCCCTTGTGGAGCGTGTGGAAATCGCTGAGGAATTCCCATGCCTGTTCAGCCATGTTATGCTGGGGGCAGCCACTAAGAATGCACTGTGCTCTTTAGATTTAAATGGTGAGAAATCTGCCGCTGAACCTGATGGTGTGTGCTGAGTGGGTATTTTCCTCCTGTTCCACTTGAAAACAGGAAATCTTCTGAATAGTGCTGGTAGACTGTAGAAGTGATACTTCATTAGTGGTGCTGCATTTAGGTCATATCTGTAATGATGTGGAAACAGGTGTTTTCAGAACTTTTGTTAGTCTTTAAAAAGTAACAAATATGGGAGTTATATGGCAAAGGCTTTTTAAAAAGTGATCTCTGTTTCCTTGACTGTTCCAGTAATTATCCCTGATAACAGGCATTTCTGCTAAATGCATAGCAGATATTACAACATAATAAGAATATTAGAAAAAAAACCTACAAAAAATAATGACCAATATGTTTGGTTCTACATATTATTCTAGGGCATTTGATACACAGAGAGTTTGTTCCCAAGTTATTTTTCAGTTGGAATGCTTCTACCCAAAAGGTGTAGGTATGATTGAATGTGTAGATATGCCTCGTAAGTACTATACTTAGAAAAGCAGAGTTGCATTTTTAAATTTTTATTAGATATTTATTTCTGATTAGATATTTCAGCTTTGCCTGCTTATTCTTCCTAATATCCCTAATACTCCTGAAAACTTGTGAATTTCTGTTTTATAGTGAGACTATATAATGATAGTTGGGTTGCAAAGTGTGTAGGAAAAGGGAAGGCTTTTATTAGAAGTTATGAGCTGCATTTTCTCAGCAGGCAGGTCAGCACACTCTGCACACATGCCTCTTACATGCAGTACCCTGTAACGCCAAGGGAGAGCATTCCATCTAATCTGGGGCCCACAGGAAAAAGTTCTTAGTCATTCCTTCAGTGGCACACACATTGCCTATTAAGAAGTATTTTTAGAAAGAAGCAGAAGTCTACAGCATGGCTCACAGAGACTATTTTGAAATACCTGGCTACATCCACACCCATGCTTGCAGCCTTTACTTGAGAAAACTTTTTAATTACATCCATGACATCTGTGTCCAGGTTGAGCAACAGAGGACAGACTCTTAAACATAATGGGCTACCTGTTGGGCAAGTGAATCAACTATTTTCAAGGAGAGAACGTTCGTGTGCTGAGCAGAACTAAAACCCAAACATCTAGGTACATAGCATCTTTGAAAGCAGACATAAAACTTCACAAGATTTTTGTAGACTTAGCAAGATAATTTGGGTTAGCTTGAGGTCAGGATGATGTATGCTGGAAGAGAAGTGCTTGATCTGTCATGACATGGTTTGTAGTGACACCTGCAAAGGCACCTCAGAACTGACACTAGTTTCCAGCAGGTGTGAGGATAACTGTGTCAGCCTTGTGGCAGGGAGAGGGAATTCCTTCCATTGGGATGGACTTAGCTGGATGCTTGGGTTTGTTGTTGGCCAGGAGGAGTGAGTCATGCCTTGATCCTGTCAAAGAAATGAGGTAGATTTTGGAGGCTGGAGCAAATCATTGTGTGCAGACGCACATTTTAAAAGTGGAGTGAACATCACTGCTTTTAGAGTACAGATGTAGGAAAAGTTGGGATGCCCAATTCTTGACAACAGATCATTAAAACTCCTCCTCAACATGAGGAAAGTCACAGGCCTTCCTCAGCCTTGGGACTTACTAGACCACATCATTTTGTCAAACACCTTATCAGTAGGCAGGTCAGGCTGGCTGCGCTGCCTTCTTGTGCGCCGTCTCAAGCAGTGAAAGGTTTTGAGAGACGCCCAGGACAGCAGAGCAGCAGCAGCCCAGGGAGCTGTGTCCTGGAGCTCAGCACTAGAGCAGCATTTTCCCCACAAAGTAAAAGTTCAGGTGTGAATATATTTGGCAGGATTTACAGGACACTTTGCTTCCACTGATGTCCTCTTGTGAGCAGGCAGACTGGCACTCCAGGCTTTTTATTTTGTTTCAAGATCATATGCTGAAGGTAAAAAAGGGCTTTTCATAACTTTACATATTTCTTATAAACTGTTTTGACTGTGACATATAAGCAAATTTCAAGTGTGTTATGAAAACCACCCTTCTGTAACTCATCTGCAAGTGAAATCTATTCTGTGTGAAGGAACAAGAGTTCCCCTCATGTAGTAATAATGACAGTTTTAGGACTTTCTTACATTGGATTGGGCAAATTGGGTTGCTACTGCAGAACACTGTGCTAATTCATAATGCTTATATCTTATTCTAAGATGGATTTAGAGAAGTGGGAAAAGACTATCTTGCTTTTGGGAGTTTGTATTATGAAGAAATACATTCACTCTGCTGGTTTTAATATGAATTTCTAATAATGCTTTTTGTTTTGTTTTGTTTAAAGCAGGAAGAAAAAGCTTTTTTTTTTTCCCTGTAGTGCGTGAACATTTGAGAAATGCCTCCAAATGAAGAAACAATCATAGGTTTGACTCTAAACGTTTTGGAGAGCTCTAATGTTAAAGGTATGTCTTTTATATCCAGTAAGAAATTTCAGAGGAATGTATTTGTTTTTCAAGTCTGATCAACTCTGAAAGTAAGATTCAGACACAGAAGAATGAATCCATAAAATTTTTCAGGCGCTGTTCAAAAATGTTCAAAATGTTCAAAAGAAGTATTCCTTGACAGAGGTGAAAGGCAAGGCTCCAGATCAGGTAAGCTGTACAATGAATAGTTTTCTACTTCTAATTGAAGTGTGATTTTATTGGAGAGAGGTTATTAGTATGAGACTATTTTGAATTCTGTTTTGAAAATATTATGTTTTGCAAGCTACAAAATAAACTTTAAAGAAAATTTCCAGAATGATTTAACTGATTTTTTTAAAGAACTCTATATCTTTTCAGAATTTCTCATGGCTAACTAGTGCACAATGCTGTGAGCAATATGATGAAATTAGTACCTTGAGCTATGTGAATAATGTCTGGATACACAGTGTTTTTTACTGCTTTTTCCTGTGCAGTAGCACGGGCTGTGTTGCAATGTGTGGTAAATCTATTGCAATTGCAGCTTTGCTGCTGCTGCTCTCAGGTGCTGAGGCTCAGCTTCATTTCACTCAGTCTGTGCTGACAGACAAGGTACCTGGGAAAACAGCCGCCCAGATGTGATGCTAAGGGGTGTTCTCAGCTGGTTATTTTAGAGATATTTTCTCTTCCCTTGCATACTCTGTAGTATGAGGAGGAAATCTGTCTCTGGGGATTCTAACCATGACTGTGCATATAATGGTTGTCAGACCTCCCTCACAAGTATTTGAAGCATGTCACCATTAAATAATTCAGCTAAAGAAGTTGTTCATTTTTATAACATTAGTCCTGGGATTTTTATAACATTAGTCCATGTGCTACTTAAAAAAAAATAAAAGTAGTTAGAAGAAAGAAAATAACTATTGTTAAAGTAGTAAAGCGGCAAATACCTATTAGAAACAAATAATCTGTAGATTGTAAATCAGCTAAAAAGTAAAGAAAGGGAAGACATGCACTGATATTTTAATCTAATTTTAAGCAAAAGCTGGAAAGTGTTCAATTAAAAAAATTACTGTGTAATGACTGCATGATATTTTCCTCTTGCCTAACAGTAACATAAAAAATTTTGCTTGGACAGTCAGAGAATAGTAAAAAGGAAAAAGAGTTGGTTTAAACTTTAGATCTCAGTCACCATGATCAGAGAAGCAAATGAATGCTGGGGCACAGCTTGGAGCTCCCAAGTCTCTGTGTCTTTAGGTGTTGGTGCCTCGTGGCAGCTGTTCTGTTCACAGCTGGTCTCTGTCACATGGGCAGCACCTGCAGGATCCCAGCCAGCCTTTCTTCCTTGGGTGAAGGGGAGAAGAGGGAGATTGTCTTCAAACAAAGAGAGCTGCAGCTCTCCCAGAGCTCCTTTGTTTCCCCCAGCACTGTCCAGGCCCAGAGTTTCTGTTCCCAGTGAGAGCTCAGCGTGGCAGCAGCGACACCAGCGTGTGTGGAGCGGAGCTTGGAAGAAGGACCCTGGAGTGAAGCTCCCCAAACACCCACCACGCCATTCTGCTTCCCAGCGAGCTGGCTGTCAGCAGTGATCTTTCTATTTAAGGGTTTTCTTTCATTAGTGTGTTTGAGGGGCAGAAATGAAATATTGGAGGCTGATGAGATTTGCAGTCAGGTTAAATTCAATAGGATCCATGCTTAGTAAAATCTTGTAGCTAAAAATCATCTTAATGCTTTGCATAATGACAGCTTTATAAAAGGAATCGAAGGAAATCCATGATCACAGTGATTACTTATGCAGAGGTAGAAATTACCATGTGTGTAAGTAACAGGCTGTGTTAGTCTGGGTTTGTGTACTTTAGATAGATGCGTTTACTTTAATTTATTGTCAGGATTGTATTTGAACCTAACCAATTATTAGTTATAAAGTTGAAATGTCTTATGGATATAGGCATTATATAGCTATTAGTGGACTTTGGCTCCATAAAACTATTAGACGACCTTGGCTCCATGTAGTATTTTGTCTTTCATATGATAACACCTATCATTTCCAAGTGTCTATCTAAACCTTGGTGTGTCTCGATTGTTTCAGATTATCACAGAAGTATGGAATCAGTTTATTAAAGCCGTCTGGGACCGTTGAGTCCAATGATTCCCCCAGGACTGCCAAGGCCACCCTAACTGTTTCACCCAAGTGCCACATCTACACAGCTTTTTAATCCCTCTGGGGTGGGGACTCCACCATAGGGCTGGTCAAACCTTTTGGCTAAGAAATTTTTCCAAGCATCTCATCTAAACCTCCCTTGGCACAACATGAGGCTGGCACATTATGGCTTATACTACCAATATGGAATTGCTCTCCCTAAAGTTCTCCAGGGATGTACTAGTGTGAGACATTTAGCCCAATACAGTCCTTTGCTTTAAGAAAGTGAATATGGATTAGGATCCTATTTTGTCGTATGCCTGTTTGAATATATCCTTTGGTTCCAGTAGGACAGTTCACAATAGAGGGCTAAGTTTTGTCTTATAGGTATAAAGTAGTTAATTTTTAACTGACACAGAACTTTTGTGTCTGCTAAGTTTTATTTTCTGTGTTTCAGGCAGTAGGAAATCTAGCTTTGAAAATGTATTGCCACTAGAATTGAGATGAATTACTTTACTGTGGTGGATCCTCAAACTAATGCCTTGAGGCTTGCACTCTATTCAAATACAGCTGCATGGGCTTTAGAACATGTCTGGTTCCAGATAGCTAAGAACTTGGACCACAAGTGGGAAAGTACTTACCAATGAAGCATGTTCTAGTGTCTGTGAAGACTGTTTGAGAAGATGATCAGAGAGTCCAAACTATACTACTCTTACATGACAGGATAGTTAATTCTCAAATTTTTAAAAATATGTATTTTCTATTGATGTTAAGCTCTGCCTGACTAAAGGAACTTGTTTTTGTTTCACACAGCTCCTTCTTAATGCAAAAGAAGAACAGGAATGGAGTTGTAGCCTCTTCTGCCTGTTTTCTCATTCTGCAGAGCAGATGTGAAATTCCTGGAGAGGAGAGACTGTGGGATGTGAGGTGGCTGAGTCTGACAGGTGAGGGTGTTGCACACCTTCACTAGCCTCAGCAGGTTGGCCTTTTGTCTGTAGTTCACAGTCTAAGTTCCACCTTGTGCCAAAGTTCCATGCAGAACTATGCAAATGCAATGTTGGTGAAGTTGCTCCTGCAATGCTGTGGCCATACCTGAGCCTTTTTTCTTTAAGGCTAGGAAAGGCAGAAGTGTCTGTCATGACTTCTAAGGTACTGGGACTCCTTACCATCAAGATAAAATGTAAAATGACTCTATTAAGAGTGCAAAGTTATATAGCCCTGACAACTGTGTACCCTCTAACCAATGATGATTACTTTTCTTTTTCCTCTAAGTACAATTTACAGCGTTAAGGATGATCTTTGAGATTGTTGCAAGATGAGCTTGTAAATTTTAGGTCTTCATTTTATTTTGACGGAAAAGTAGAAATGTCTTCTATTTTTAAGATTACTGTTTTATAATCTTAAATAATTAAAAACAAAATCCAGATTCTGCCTTGGCAACATTCATTCATTCATTCATTCATGATCCTAGTGTTATCAGGATTGAGTTACTAGCAGTAAAATTTAATAGAACCTTGTTGTTAACATTACTAGGCATGTACTTTTCAGACACTTGTCATGGTTTAACCCAGCCGGCACAGAGCTGCTTGCTGACTCTGCCCTCGATGGGATGGGGGTTAATAGTGAGAAAACTGATGGGTTGAGATAAAGAGTTTAATAATTAAAATAATAATAATAAATTGAAATGAAAATTTACTGTAAACTAATTTCTGTTGGGATAATATTTTTATTCATTGCACATTAATCATAGGCTGGACTAATCAGCAACCTACTTTAAAAGTCTGCATATGAACGATGCTGTAATGGCTTTGTAATTGTAATGATTTCATGGACGCATCCTAATTTTCCTTGAGCCCTTTGAAGTCTCTAAGTAGCGCTCCTTTAGTAACCCTATGTCTTCATCTTAGAGCAGAGTGTAATTTATCAAAATCGTGGGAGTCAATGGAGTATAACACATAAAAGCCCAGGATGTTTTGCTTGACAGGCAAGTACTATGTTGACATGGTTTCAGTTTCCTCTGCCTGACAGTGCCTGCCTTTTTGGAGGGAAGTTCCATCTGATTCAGTGTAGGCACTGGGGAAGGACTGTGGTTTTTAATTTTTTGAGGTTTTTTTTTCTCCTCACCTTTAGAGGAAGCTTCCAGTTTGTTTTGTTTCCTTTGTCTTTGTGCTTATGGAGAGCAGAGATCAGACTACTTTTCTGTAAAAGAAGAAAGTTGGTTTATTTTCTTTCTTAACATTTATAAGTTATATATATATATAATTATATTTTTGGAAGAACTCTCTTTTGGAACTAACACCTGAACCAAATCCCACCTGTCTTGTCAAAGCCTCAAGATGTGACTTGGTGGGCATGGTGCCTTAGTTCAGTTCCTCTTCCTGTAAGAGTGCCCTGTGCCTGGCTCTTGTGCCACCAGGAGCTGTCACTGAGCATTGCTGTGTTCCACCCAAGGCAGATGCCTCTCACCTGAAGATGGCATTTCAGGTGCTGTTGTGGGGGACTGCAGAGCTGGAGGCCACTGGAGGCCAAGGCCCTGGAATGGACCCAGCAGGACCCGTCCGGTGACAGCCTGATGATCACCAGAGGGAGCTGCTGGAGTTCCTGGGGCAGTCTGTCTGCTGAGCACTGGCAAAAAGCCCATGGGCAGGATCTGACTCCTGGCAGGAGATGCCTGCAGGACACAATGCTGCTCTGCAATGAACACATCTCTCTTTCTGCAGCACGAAATTCCATGGTTTTGTGCACAAATGACACAGCTACTTTTAGCTGTAATTACAGTACAAAGGAATAGAAAAGTCCTAATTCAGGAAATTAGTATTTCCCCATCCTCCAAGCCACTTGCAGTTCGTTAGAAAGGCACCATAATCTGTGCATTTGAAAACCCTTGTGAATGGAGCAGCTGCAGTAGAGTGCTGTGTCTAGTACCCCGTGGTAGACCTGTCTTGTAGATTTACAGAGCATACAGTCTCAGCTGTGTTGTTCCAGTATGTTACCTTAAAAAATACTAAGAATTAATTAAATCATAATCAGCATTAAATGTTATTTTCTTCTGCTTTTGTCCCTCAAATGTTACTTAGATGAAAAATAATCCTCTGTGACTAATTAGTTTTTTAATAATGGTTTTTAATTGGTTCTTTTTTATTGTTTTTTAAAATATTTTTAAAATAATGTTTGGGGGGTTTTCCTAAAAATTCCATCCTACTAAAAATGCGTGCTTCTTTTGAATAACATTTTTCAGACCCCTTGGAGGAACATGAGTTAAATAGTTGGTTTTATCATTGACCGCCATTTTAAGGAACATCTTGTAGCAAAGATTCTGTGTGCTGAGTGTATTTTGTTAAATGGATTTCAGAATTCCAGTTTGAATGATGATAGCAAAGATTGATGGAAGGATGGGATTGCAGTTTAGGAAATAATTAATTTTTTAAGAGTCTTGTGATCATGTCTGATTTGCTTTTCTGATTGTGATGTCTGATTCAACTGCTACTGATGCTGAAAGATATGCAAGTAAAGACAACATGCTGGAATGTTAGTCATGCTAATGTGAAAGACATGTTAAATTTAAACATTCATTTCCCATCCTGCTGCTGTGGAATCAATATGTAGACTGTTCCCAGCCAAAGCAAGAGTTGTGGGACTGTTCAGCAAGTATAATTAAAACATTTAATTGACATGAACTTACGAATGGCTAATTCCAGATGCAAGACTGCATGATCAATGTATGAAGCATATGCTAAGGAAAAAAAAAAACAGACAAAAAATTTTGTACTTTTCCATTTTCTTTCATTTTTTTTTGAGCTTACAGATCTAAAATACATGGTATGATAGAGGTAGTCTGGTTTTTTTCTTCTGGATTAGTAGTTCATTACCAACAGGATCACTTTATGAAAAACACAAAGGTAATTAATGACTGACTTTTGCACCACAAGACCCAAAGACATAACACTGGTAATTTTTGTTCCATGTTTCCAATGTCTGTTTTTTGTGGTTGCTGCAGGAGAGGGGAGACATCAGTGACACACTGCGATCTGTAAGACCGTCTGTTCCTTGTACTGTGCTATGCAGACTTTGCATGCCAAACTGATGTCAGTTTTCTGACCCATACAGTCAGTACAAACACACAATGTAGAAGAGAGGATGCTTATAGTACAGTGATGCTAATGCCTCATGCTTGTTTAACTTTTGCAAGAACATGACACTTTTAGGGATAGACTAGAAATCTAAAATGCAAACCTGTGGGTAAATAGTACAGTCCAGGTGAAACAAACTTTTGTGGCCATTTTGCAAGGCCAAGGTTTCACCCACAGGCTGTTGCAGAAATAGAAAAAGGATTTGTTTGTCCCATGTCCTACTTTTATCATAATAACATTGTTGGAAGAATTAATGAATGCAGGCTACAGCATGGTTTTTGCATGTCACCAGAAAACAGTGTTTGAAGTGGTTTATTTGATTGTGGTATTGCAAGTCCAGGGTCAGTAATAGCTGTTCTTAAGTAATGTTTATGGGTTCTTCTTTAAAGAGAGGGATTTCTGTACACTCATTTAGTGGTAGCTCTGCCCTGATTGTAAGCTTTTCAGTCTCCAAACTGGTAGGCTAAATGGAAAAGCTACTTTTGTTGCATAGTTGCTGACTCCTTCTTAGGTCAGCATTATTACTAATAAACGAAATGTTTTCTGTATGTGTCAGTGTGTGGTGTTACATAGAGGTGTGAGCACTCACTCCACGCTGACTTCTCTGGTTCAGATCAGATTTCTGTCTCAAAGAGGTGACAGAGATAGCAAGCAAGCACGTGCATGTGTGTTACAGCTGTGTTAGCAGCAATTGCTCTCATAACAGTAGGTAGTTGCTTGTGCTCATAAGTAGTTCATTAGTTCATCTGAGGAGCTGTGATCTAATTAATAAAAGTAATCTGGAGACTTTCTTCTCTCTGTGGCCAGGAGACCATAGGTACCAAGGGCTTCATGAGGAGCAGTTTCCTCTTGTGACTATCCAGGTTGAGTTTGTCAACCAATATAAGCTTAAGAGGTGGTGAGGACAATTACAGCTGCATCACAGTGTTTTTTGTGAATGCTTACTGGAAAACATGGGTAATGCACCATTTGAACATTGAGAAATGGGCAGCAGCATTGATGGGTCACAGGGAGTTGGAGCTGTCCTAAGGTCACCAGGAGCTCTGTCTGCACAGCTGGCCAAGACCCTGCCCTTAGTTTGGCCAACAGGTGACCACACATTCCCACTGTGTTCCCAACAATTGTCTGAGCCATCACTGGCCTCCGTGAGCAGCAACCTATTAAACGATAAAAGACCAAAGGAGAACAGCTTAAAAGAGAATACAAGTGGGAATTATTAACCTGTGTAAATACATATGTTATGTTGCCCAGTCTTTCCAAATGAGTCTGTGAAGCCCATGCCATTATTTCCTTTGCTGTGTTTCACCTGCAGATGCCATACAGTTACCACATCCTGTCAGTGCTTCCATGAGAGTCACTTTCCTCCATTAACCTTTTTCTGATGGTGGGTGAGACCACCAGAAATTCTGCAAACAAAAGTTATATTCTGGTTAGACTTTCTGGTGGAAGCTGTATCATAGGGTGTCCAAATGGCAGTGGCACTAGTGAAGCCCCCTTGATTCACACCTGAGCAGATCTTTCAATGTAAAAAAATTGTATTTGCATCAAATACCATGCTTTCTTTCTTTCTTTCTTTCTTTCTTTCTTTCTTTCTTTCTTTCTTTCTTTCTTTCTTCTGTTTTCAAGGTCATTGGAAGATATTTTAAATATAGAATTGATTTTAAATACAGAATGTTCTTGATGACTTTTTTTTTTTAATGAAGTATTTAGAAAACCATTATTTAAGTTGTAAATAGAACAAATTTACAAGTTTTCAAATATATGACTAGGGCTAGGGTTTTAAATCCATGTCCCACAGGTGATATGTTGGTGTAGTTGTTGAGACGAGGGGAAGAGTATTGGGTGATGAGTTTTGGGGAAGGAGTGGTTTGGGCTTTTAGCCCAACAAAATAAAGGAAGTTTTCAGTTGAGCGTCTGTCTTCTTCTGCAGAGGAAACTTGCAGAATAATATTTAGGGTTGTTTTAGTCATTAGCGGTGAAGCACAGAATAATGGCCAGCCTACGTTTGTACAATTGGAGGATATTTCTCATAATGAAGGAAGTCTCCAAGGTCAGCATCTACAATACCCGGAGAAGTTACATCACAAAGTCACAGCTGCACCAGCCTGCTCTCTTCCCCTGCTTCACCCCCCACCTTTTATTTTTGCACACATCTCTTGCAAGAATACCATGGTTTTGACTTGGGCTTGTGTATACCATGTTATTTAGCTATTAAACACACCCCACTCCACCTTCAAAAATGAAACCTGAATGGTTTTTTTTAAAGTTTCATTATAGTCTTCTAATATCCTGTACATTCCCAAACTCCATTTGTCTAGCTTCTGGTTTTGCAATGAGAAATACATTGTACTGTGATGATGGCAGCAGCACCTGGATCTAGTTTGGGCCTGTGCATTTTCGTTACCTCCTGTCATATGAGGGCAGTAGGCATGGCAGCTCACACCTTTGTGTTGAGCTGTGTCTGAAGAAAAAGGCTCTGGACTATTTTAGAAAAATTTGCAAGAGGGAAAAGAGAAAAGGGAAAAGAGGAAAGATCTTAATTTTTATAGTGCACTTTGTGTCTCTATTTACTATGGAAATTAATGTTACTGGTACATAAAACACCATTTGGAAACCTTGGATATAATCTGTTTCTTTCTTGGCATTTTTCTTTTTGTGTGTGTTCTATACATGGTATTTCAGTGCAAGGACTCTCTTTTATAATCCTTTTATTAAGCAGTATTTTTCATGAGTGTTTGCTTGGTTTAGCTGTTACCAAACCATTTACTAATTGATTATTAATCTAAAATCAGCTTGTCTTATAATGGAAAGAATAAGAACAATCCTAAGAAGCTTACCTGTTCCTTTTATTTGTTTTCAAACCTCCTGGTGGGGTTTTCTGTTGTTCCGTCAACAGGATAGTAAAGTTAGAGGTTGCTCTACATACTTCTCATTGCTGTAGACCTTTTTCTGTTTATACCCAAAACTCTGACTCAATGCTGTTGAAGTCAGCCAAGTCTCTCCCTGGCTTCAGGTTGTTCTGAATCAGCCTATAAACCTAAAATTCAAAGCTGCTTCTAACAAAGAAAACAAAACATCTTTCCTTCAGTTCCTAACAGAACTTGTGTTGTGGTTTAAGCCTGTTGTTCACATGTAATCATGTTCACCAGTGATTATTCCAAGCATCATATGTTTGTGTGAAATCACCTAGTATTCAGTATTTCCTTCATTGCATTTGGTTAATCTACAATTAATGCATTTTAAAAGGGCGGTGGTGTTCTGCCATCCCTGCCCTCTCACTCTGCAATTGAGAATGGTGGTTAGGAAGGGTTATAAACGTCATCTAGGTAGTTGGGTAACCCCTGGTATTTAAGGAGGTGAGAATTACACTGATCTTCTTTTAGGTGTGGACAGTTGTGAGATAGGTTGAATCGGACAAGTTAAGGAGGATTTTTAAAGTTGAAAATATGTGTTTTGGAAGGTGTGCTAGATGTGTTGGTTATAAGTTGCTCATCCTTGCCCTCCTCTGCATTGTGGCCAACACTTTACTTTATTTTCCCAATGGTGAAACAAGATTTGCTTCAGAGCATCACCTCAGCAAATATGTGGAGTGCCTTCACGGCATTCTAGGTGGAGGCTTTCTGGTAAGTAATAACCTAGTGTCTTCTTTCAAATTTATTTTGGAGGTACATGGTACTGCTCTTTCTCTACTGGTTGACTGAATTTATTCATCAAATATCTTTGTCAACAGGTGTCTCTGTAGTTGTATATATAAAAAAGAGCTATATTGTCCCATAGTTATAATTAATTATTATTGATTTTGTTATCTACAATATTATGTCACTTTAAAGCTAAAAAATCATAGGGTCAGGGGCACAGAATCCAAATGCAAAAGTGAAACCAAGCCTCTCAGCAAGTCACAGTTAGCATAAAGGGTTAAATCTTAAATTTTTGTTATATTATTGAACTACTTTCCTTTTAAATGTCCCTAAATAATGAGCATTTAGATAAAATTCCTTAATTTCTATTATCTGACATGCTGACAGGTATTTCTCTGACTTAGTTGTTTATTCAGAGGAATTGAGTGGTAGTTGTCAAAGCTTTGCATTTGAGTAACAGGGTGCAAGGACTGAGTGTGTTTATTATAGGATGTCATTAGGCTGAAGTTCTTATTTTCTATCTTTTCAGTTTTGTGGATCACACTGCAGCATATTTAAGACATCTAATTCCAGGCTTCCTTTTTCATCTTCTTTTACAAATCCTCTTAGAAATAGGTTATAGGTCCCTTCCAATTCTTAAGACTCTATGATTTTACGGTCTCAAGGTGTCTGCAAATCACAGGTTGAAAACAATTGCATGCTAAGGTGTTTTGTGTTGTGAGAGGTGCTTACAGCTGTATTACAGTCCCATTGGGACCTAGAGTGGGATTTGCAAAGACTGGGCTTTACACACAGGATAATACAAATGGAACCAGTGGAACTTCTCCTGCAGTGCGCTTGTACAACCTCTTCTGGACTTGAAGCATTGAGGCTCAGCATTGAGTTTGAGTAAGGCTTGACAAGTATGAGTCTGTTCAACAGGATAGTTATTATTCTAGTTTCATGTTAAGTAAGTCTGTGGCATTTTCAAATAACTCTCTACCATTTCTTTATTTTTTTACCAGAGTACTCTTGGGTGTAGAGTCTTAAGTGGACACTGTTAAGTGCTATTATTGCTGGTGGGAGGATCCTCTTTTTAATCAGCTCCTTCTTGTTCATTCAGCTCCTTCAGTTCATTCTTGATTTTATGCTAAAAACTCTGGATGGTTTATGCTTTTCATGGATAGCTTCTGCTTTGTTACTTTGCATTTCTGTCACTGGGAACTGGTTGTGAAATCTTGGAAAAAAGTAGATGTCTATAATAAGATGTTTGTCTGAATTGAGCAAAATTTTATTAGACTTTCTACTGTAGTCAGACTGGTTTTTCACACAGGTAATGATGATTGCTCTTAAGTAACAAGTATATTGGCAGCAGCTGTTTTTCAAATAACTTTATTTTGTAGTCCTCATTGGAATAAAGCTAATGCCTATTTTTTTTTTTTTTTGCAAAGCATTTCATTTGCAAATACAGCGTTTAATGAAAAGAGAAAATTTTAAAGCTGAAATACTTTAAATGCAGCAACACCCCAACAGTTTCTTTCTGTGCTTAAGTGCAATATTGCCGCAGTGGCAATAGAAGTGTACGTGTCCTGGGGTTGGTGATGTCAGTAGTGAGATGCCTACTGTGTTAAATAGGAGTGAAGCAGAATGACCTGTACAGCTTACTGCCAAGAAGCAACATAAATGAATGCAGTTTGAGTGCTGTATTATATCTGCCCTCTCTGTGCAACCAAAAGGAACAGTGTGGGTTTTTTGCTCCATACCCAGGTACTCATTCCAGCTGCAGTGTTCATTGGGCTTCACGATGACGACTGCTGTGGGTGCTTGGGCCATGAGGGCTGTGGAAAGAGCTGCGCGGTAAGTGAGCCTGTGCATCCCAGTCCAGGTAATCCCAAAGACAAGGCCATGGCTGTGCTGAAAGTTCGTGTTTATGTCTGCTCTGCAGATGCTGTCCTCAGTTCTGGCAGCCCTTGTTGGGATCCTTGGCTCTGGGTACTGTATAATCATTTCAGCGCTGGGCTTGTCTCAAGGACCGTATTGTCTTACCCACCCAGAAAGAAACTGGATCTATCCTTTCACTGACTCCTCTGGAGGGTGAGTCGTCTGTTCATGAGGATGTTATCTCCTGCCAATGTACACATGGGCTTTATTCCAGTACCTTTCAGCAATGTTCAGTAACCATATACCAAAATCTATTCATAACTCTATCCTTCCCAATTCAAACTTAACAAATGGCATCAGTTATCCTTGCTGCTAGAGTACAAAATCAAAGCCATAAAAAAAAAAATAGGTGATTAAATATATACATCATATACTGTTCATGTCCAGGAACATCTCTAACAAAATATAAAGCTTTAGGACTTTGAAGGATTTACAAACTAGGAATAGAGGTTGTTAAGATATTTGTCTTATCGTTTGTAAGAGTCTGTTTTGTCAAATTTGCTTCTGAAGCTGCTTTGCACCAGCATAAAGTGGCACAATGCCCACATTAGTGACAACGGCATAGAATCTCATAAATGAAACTTGAGAAGATTTATAAGAATCTTTGTACACTGCAGGGCAGAGAGGGCAAGAAGCTCCTAACTAACCCGAATTAAGGTTCTCCTGCAAAAAAAGTCTCAGTGTGCTATGCTCCATTAATGCACATAAATTCTGATGTGGTTCATATCATGGTGGGCATTTAAAGTGGCTGTATGGCTGGCAACCTCAAGGGTGTATCTAGCAACATTTTATGGCTGATGCCAGACTAGAGACAGTTGGAGTACTAAGAAGCCACATAAAGCTCTTTGCAGCAGAGTTTGAATTTTATATTTCACTTGTATCTCTTGTATATCTTGTATTTCACTTGTATCATTCCTCTTTCTTCATCTTTCTGACTGTGACTGAGTGTAGAAGAACTAGTTTAGGTCCTTGCTGAAGGCAAGTGTTGTCGTTTTCAAGGTGTGAGTGAGCAGTAACAGCTGAAATACTGCAGTACCTCACCAAATTTTTCTGTGTTTGGCTCATCCAAGTAAGCATATGAGGGCCCAAAGACAGTGACACAGGAGAGAAAGTAACCCATTTGCCTTAGATCAATGATTGCTGTCTTTAGAAAAAAGCCCAATCTTGCAAAGCTCATGTGATTGTTTTGAGAAAAACCTTTGCTCTTTCAACTTACTTGAGTTTATGCCTCACTTCAACCAGCGATAGGAAACCCTAACCTGCCTTTATACCTTAGATTATCTTTTTAAAAAGAAATTAAGACTTAGCAAAAATGTGTGGTTGATATTTCAACATCTTCCTAAACCAAAGAAACCTTGCATGGAGTAAACCATTGCTTTTTCTATTGCCTTAGGAATCTATTTCTAAGGGAACCTAGCCTATTAGGATTCCATAGAGTGAATAGCCTCAATGCAGTTACAGGCTAGACATAATTTGGTTATAGTATATGGTAAGTGTCCTACTCTCACACAATGTTAATATGCTTTTAATTGCTGTGTACAGGTACTTGTTTGAGTATAACAAGTGGTCTGAATGTCAGGAACCTCAAAACATCGTGCAGTGGAATGTCACCCTCTTTTCCATCCTGCTTGTTTTGGGAGGAATAGAATTCATTCTGTGCTTCATACAGATAATCAATGGCATTCTTGGAGGACTGTGTGGGCTGTGCTGCAGTCATGAGGAGGTAAGTAGTTTGCAGATATACCCATGCTTCTCAGATGAACATGTAACTTGTTACTTGTACTACTGTGGAGTTTTACTCAGCAGTTACTTTATAGGTATTCTTAAGCAATAATTCCCCGTATAGCAGTTCCTATAGCCCTGCTGCGATTGGAATTCTCATGTAGTGTTTGATCACAGGCTTTCAGCTGATTCCTCAACTGTCACAGTGATGTTAATCTGCCTAAGAGCTGGGAGCTAGAGGGCTTTTGTCTGTCCGATGACATATGCAATCATCACACTGCAGGTGATATAACTGAGATACAGATCTCCTGGTGTTTGTGGTCTTTGCCTAAACCATTGTGGTATTTTGTGGTGCTTGTTCTAGCTATATTGTATTAGCCTTGGCTTTTGTCCACAGCAGCTCGTAAGCTACTGACAATATGCTGCATATAATGAAAACTGCAGCATCCTGGCCTTGCATAGTGGAAGTAAGATAAGAGAAAGAATTAAATTGCAAATAACTAATAAAATCTGCAGACAGATCTGAAAGGTTTTGGAAGGTGGATTTTTGTTGTGAGTGAGGAAAGGAAATTTTTTCCAACTTTCTTTAAAGCCTTGTTAAATAGTTTGAATATATTCCAAAATTAGTATCAGAGTGCTAGTGTTGGAAAAACCATGGTTTAAAGCATGAACCAGATATAATTTATATCACACACTATAGGTAAGCATGTGTTTCACATTTTCAATTGACACAGTTGAGTGCTGGGGCTCTTTCAAAGCTATTGCTGCTTTTTTCCCGCTGTCTACCTTGCTCTAACTCCAGTATAGAAAAGCTATGCTATGGTTTTCTAAATGTTCTCAGGTTCATTTTTGCATTTTTAGTTGGATACAATATTAGCACTGTTTCCATTAATATGTTTCTTTCTTTTTGTTCCTCTCCACAGACATATGTTTGCTAGAAACCTCACCATGTATTGACATCGGTGCATGTGTGTGCTGTAATGAATACACTGTGTATATTTTTTTAAATATTCCAGGCAAACTGAAATACACATTGTTGTCAAACTGTGCTGTTGCCATGAATTTAACTGACTTGGGGCCTTTGCTGTTGGAGTCATATGCAGGTTTTCCACTAACCTGCCTGAACTGAAAGTAAATGTATCCTGAATATCTTTGGTTCATTTCATCTTGGTACCGGCAACTGCCTTAAAACATGTCACTAAAGTGACTTTATTTATTTTTCTCTTTCTACTGGCACAACAGCTCTGTACTTTGTCCTGTTTTCCCAATAAAGTTGCTCTTTCATTCCGATCTTGGAATGAACCCAAACCAAATCCAGCCTGGCCTGGATAAAAGGTTTTGGTTAGCTGGACCAAAACCAAAGCAGCAGTAAAATGTGGATGACTGAGGGCTTTTAAGGATTTTTCTGAACTTCCCCTGTATTTCACAAATAAAGATTTGTATTAAAAATACCCAGGAGGTGTCAGTGATTCCTTCCCTGCCCATGTTGAAACACTGCTTGCCTGGTCTCGGAGTAAAGGACAGTGGTGGCCTGAGAACATGGATTTAATGCAGTCAGGTTATAACCTGTTTTTCCTCTCCAGCAGGCTCTGCCAGAGTAGGAACTGCTTCCTTGGTTTGGCTCATTGAACTGAAACAGGTGTTTGTTCCTCAATAAGCGTTCACCAACAGCTCTGGGTCAGACACAACAGCACGTGTGGAGACTCAGTCCTGGGTCAGGGCTGGCAGGGCTCAGCCAGGGAGCTGAGGGGGTCCCGGCACACCTGGGCCCAGCTTAGCACCTCCTGATTGCTCCATTACAGGCCTGAGATAAGACAAGATGTGGGCAGGACTCTTGTTTTGTGCCTCAGCTACCCTCAGGCCTCACAGCGCTCAAGGAATGCAGTCCTAATTCAGGTCAGTAAAGACAGATTAATCTGAAATACCTGACTTTACGAGTTATCAGCCTGAAGGCATTACTGTAAGGTCCTGGGTAAGAACCTCTGAAGTATAGCTTGTTGCACATTAGAGTGAATGTTCCATCACAATAACATCTGAATAATATGCTACCGACAGCATTGCTGGCAAAGCCACCATGGTAGCATTGCTGCTGGCAATGGCATTCTTCAAGTGAAAACCAAAATGTTATGTGCTCTTTATTTCAAAGGAATGAGGCTCAGGTTTGGAATTTAGCTGCTCATACTGTCTTTGAAAACAAGCAATTTAGTTTCTATTCATGGGATAAAAAGAAGTTCCAGTGGGTGTCAGTGCATCCTTAGGCTATTTGTAACGAGGAGGGTGGTCCTTAAAGACAGCCAGAAACTTCAGGTGTATCTCAGGCTGTCTGCGCAGTTAAGTCTGCCCTGTACAAATACATACCTGAAAAAAAGAAGTGAACTGTGAAACCAAAATTGTCTACGTACATCTACATCAGCAAAAGAATTCTCATATGAAAAGAGTTTGTATCTAGAATCTCAGGATACCTGAATTTTGCAAGAGTGTTTATTCATACCTAAATACATAATATTGGATTACTCTAAATACATAGAGGTAATTGAGGGACTTTGATGCCATTTAATGCCATTTCTTTGTAGTGTCTATCCCTGTCCTGTCCTGCTATGGGAGGGAGGAAGGAGAATATGTGCATGCACATATGTATACACACAAAATTCCTTGCAGCTGTGTGATACAGTGTCTGTGTGTGTGAAGATACAGTTCTGAAAAAAAATATCTGCAAGTTTAAATGGGGTGTGGAAGAAGAGAAAATGGAAAAGAAAGTCCTCAATGGAATAATGTATAATTACCATGCAACTTAAGGATTTTTGCCTTTATTCTTGCATAATGGTTATTTGTTCTTCTGGTAGACACAATAAGTTAAAGAACTGAAACAATTTTGCAATATATAGAATTCCAATATATAGAATGATTAGGCTAGTGTTCAGACCCAAAACTTCAGCACAAATGCATGCAGCACCAATAGATTCCTGTCGTCCTAATGCACAGCATTACTCTCTACATTGTCGTGTAAAAAATGGCCAGCTGGATTATTTTGTTGTCTGGTGCATAAGACAGTGTTTTGAGAGATTTATCAGTTACACTGTGAAGAAGTGATTGGTTTAGGTTGCATTCATATCAGCTGGCAGCAAAGTCACACAGAGTAAACATGAATTTTCAGTAACAGGCTTGGAATCAATTCATGAATAATGACAGCAATGTAAAAGCAGTGCTTGCAACACTTGGCAAGATGCTTGAGAAACTAGCTTACAGGTTTGCTTAATTCTTAGTATAAAGTAGTTGTTTCCTGTTCTAGTGGCATTGTGTGCCAGAAAAATAACCACGCTGAGCTTTGCAGGGCTCAGTTTAAAAGCAAAGTAATGAAGCAGACTGCTGTACTGCAGAACAAATGCTGCTTCAGTCATCCTTTCTCAAGTTAGCTTCTAATCAGAACAGGTTATAATGGAAATGACATTGAATTTGATTATAAAATAAGATGCTTGCTACTAATCTTGGCCTTTGCTTTTAAGAAAATATTTCAGCCAATTATATGATCTTTAAGTTCTGTACTAAAAACTCATGGGGACTGGATGTGCATGATTTTTATGCAGCTGTTTTCTGTGCTCTCTGTGACATAGTGTTGATGACATGAGTTCTGTCTCTGCCTATGAGTCTGGAAAGGCAGGTTTGCTACTAATTCTGATTAGAGGGAGACCTGAAAAAAGTATCCGTAGTGGTGAGAGAGTAAAACAGGAAATATGAGAAGATCAAGAGTGAGGACTTCAAAATGAAGCCTCCTAGGAAAAGAGTCACAGCAGAGAGCAGGTAGAAGAATGGTGTAATTGTGTGAGTACCACCCTGCCCATTTCCTTGTATGATCTCATGTTAAGCGATAGTATGGAATTAGTTACAACATGCAATCCAAACAGCTTTTATGAGAGGATGAGAGGGGCCTCGTGTGACAAGCCTGAAACAGCTCACAAGGAAACACAAGGAAAATACATTGGGATGTCATTGCTTCTAAAAACAGCCTTCCTGCTTTTGATAGAGGTGCCTTTTTTATTTGTTTTGTGGTGGGGGTTTTTGGGGGGATTTTTTTTGTTTTTTGAGTTGGGTTTTGTTTTTTGTTTTTTGTTTTTTTTTTTTTTTTTTTTTTTGTGGTTTTTTTTGTTTGTTTTGTTGTTGTTTTTTTGGTTTTTTGGTTTTTTTTTTTTTTTGGTGTTTTTTTCTCTGGCTGCAACTTTGCTATTGAGTAAAGCGTAAGGTCATTTTTGAGTTACTTTTCTGGTGACTCATAGGGGCATAAGACTGAAGGCTTGGGCTGTGCTGCAAGTGTTCAAACTGCCCTGGCTCTGTGTTACTGGGATAGTGTTTAGGTGCTCAGGGGTTGGGGAATGATGACATTGATTATGGGAAAGCTCTCTGACTTTGGCTTTGTACTCTGCAAACAGCAGGCATTTCAAAACAACAGCCAGACCTTTTGTCCTGCACAAGAAGTCACATGTACATAGGTCAGGCTTGTAGCTGTGCAAGCTCAGCTGTAAGAACAGAATGAAACAATTGGAGAAATAGCAGGATTTAATTTGCAAAGTACTGGAGCCGCATAATGCTGTGGGAAAGAGTAATTGATTAAAAGTGTTAAAATAAGTCTGCCTTGCAGTTTCTAACCAGTGTTATTTGGGCTTCTCTAGTCTCTGCAAGATGGCCCAGACTCAGCCTGCTGCTGCAGGTCATTAACTCATTGGTTCCCCCTTAGGGTCCTCCTAATAAATCTCTGTAGTATAAGGCGAAGTGTGGTCTTCTGTACAGAGAGTGGGCATATTTATCTTCTTACAGCCCCCTTCCCTATGCTGCAGTAAGGTTGAAAAACCTTGCTTCTGTCACAAACTATGTTGAGTTTGTGTGTGGGGAGGAGGACATTTTTGAGCAGTCACTAGGAAATGACAGCTTTGAAGTTCCTTCCTGAGTCTGACTCCTAGACATATTTCATTTGGAAGATCACAAAGGAGGATCTTTTAAAAGGGAAATGACTACATAAAGCCATCTTTAACACAGGATAGTGAATTTACGCAGTGATACTCATCTGTTGTTCTGCTAACTGTTAAGCATTTCTGCTCCTGGACTCACACCCCAGTCACTGCTTCCTGTGAATATGAATTACTGAATCAAGCTGGGGAGGTCAAAATATGTCTTATATTGAAGGTGGTGTAAACTTTTATTAGCTTAGAAGAAGAAAACTTCAAGAGTTCTTGAGAGATGGCTTTGGAGACATGTGGAAACTGTTTCAGTTGCCTGCTGGTACCTCTTGCACTTTGGAGTATTGTTGTGAATGTCCTCCTATACTTTCCAAACGGGAAAGCTCTGCCTGCTGCCAGTTACCAGTTCCCCAACCATGAGTGGTATTTTGAAGGCATCTGTTTCTCAGGTGTGATGGTAAGTGCTCAGTGAATTTTTAATGAATTGCATTCTACTGCAAATAATATTGGATTACTCCTCAGTAATGTAATTGCTTTAAAAAAAGAGCATATGGATTTCTTCAACAAAAACCACTGCAGGCAGAAAACTCAATCAAACTGAAAAAAATAGTATACTGAATGACAAGTTATGTATGTTATTAAGTGCAAATGATATCAAATGATATTGCAGGGTGTGTTGGGGGTTTTTTTTCTGCTTTTTTTTATATGTAATTTATGCTTGCATTATGGAGGCAAACATGATGTTAATTTAATCACCTGTAGAGGTTGAATTACAGCTCTTTTACCCAAATGAAAGACAAATGAAAGTCCAGGTGTATGTTATCAAAAGTTTGCTTTACTGACTTTTTCTAGAGTGAATGTGTTGGTAAGGAAGGCAGTACTCTGATTTGTGCGCCTGTGTCAGCAAGAAGGCGTTCAACTGATGTGTTTGTATCAATAAAATATCCTTCTTTTCACTGGTATTGATTCTTTTGTTTGTGACCTTGGTTTTATAGTTTCAGCTTCACTGGTGTGGCTGTGCCCAAGGTCATAGCACTTTACTGTGATGGTAGAGGCTGTACTCTTTGTCTTTCAAGTACAAGACACAAGTACACCAGCAGCCTACTAAAACCCCCCCAGTTCCATGTATGCCTTGAGTAATTGTGCTGTCCTATGGATCAGCTTTAAAATATCTAGACAGCAGATGAGATGCAGTCCCTGCCTTCCAAAAGTGAAGGAGACTTTGGCTTAGTATCTGCAGTTATCTCACTGACCTTATGATGTTCTCTTACAGATCCTTCTTTTGGCAGTAATTCTAATAACACTGGAGTGTAGTGTATTCTATCGGTGCTGCCAGAGTGAGAGCTGTAACAAAACCTACAGGGTGAGTCTGTGTTTTATTTCTGTACATCACATTAGCATTTGTTTCCAACGCCTTCCTGCTCCTGCACATCCTGCTGCCCTCTCCACTGCTCTGTTTTCACTTCCTTTCACAGAAGATTCTAAATTGGGTTGCAAGGTCACAGAAAGTGTAGCTTCTTTCATCTGGAGCATAAACGGGATTAAAAAAAATTAGACACATTAGACACATTTCCCCAAATCCTTGTAAAATAAAATAAGAACATAGAATGAAGCACACCAGCTAAATAGCTGCATCCCTTTGCCTGTATTATTTGGAAGTGTTTTATTTCAGAAATTACTCAATACACTCTGGGATGCAGACATATTTAATACACAGCTGCATTCCTCTTGTATTTTGGGAAACAACTTTACAAAAATGGAAGTTTAAAAACCCCACACAATTAATATATAACTTATAGTTGTAGAACTGTCTTAAACTCTGTCTTAATCTTTATTTTGTATGCGTATTCTTACTATTCTTTGCCTGCTATTTTTCTTCCTGAGTTTTGAAGAGTGGGAAAATCAAATGTGACATTCAGCCCCAAGGAAGTAGCTAGACAGACTGAATGATCATATTTGCTGTTGACACTATCCTCACAAGGTAATACTTCTCTCTCTCTCTTTACTTCAGAGTTTTATTTCTATTGTGCTAGCCCTGCTTGGAATTGCTTTCTCAGGATACAGTTGCATCATTTTTACCCTGCATTTGATTCAAGGCCCTTTCTGCAATTCATCAAGTGGATGGAATTATATTTTCAAAGACACTGCTGGGGGGTAAGAAACATTGGTGTAACTCTTCTGGAAGAAGTTGTTTACCAAATCAGTAGTCAGAAACATTCTTCTTACTTCAGTCTGGTGTTTCTCTAATAGGTACCTCACAGATTACCCTGCCTGGTCTAAGTGCACGGAACCTGCTAACATAGTGGAGTGGAATATTATTTTACTCTCGATTTTGATAGCACTCAGCGGACTGCAGTTGATCATCTGTATTCTCAAAGTAGCCGCTGAGTTGAAACGAACACTCTGTGGGACCTATTCTGTTTTTGTGCAGGTAACAGAACATCTGAGGTTTATTTATTCAGCATCTCCTTGTCACTGTAGCTTCAGCAATTTTTCTCTCAGTTGGAGACCTACCCTTTTGATTTATGCATTCTCTATGCTACAGCATATTTTTTCCAGAGAATATGTACTGATAATACATTTGTTTGTTTTGATTCATCCACTAATTTCTTGTGTATACAGAGGCTGGTGGCTGCTCACTCTGACCTTTTAGACTAGGACTGAGAAGAAATAAAAGTGTTTAGGAAATTTAAGTAGATGCCAAGTCCATTACTATTATGTCAGCAGAGGTTGCTGAACACCTTTGTTCTAACATTCAATTGACAGACATTCTTACTAATGTGTGGCTTTCACAGCAATGATGAGAAACATTAGCACTTTTTTTTTTACTTGCAGGCTGGAATTCTCTGAAAATGGCAAGGAAATTGTTGCTGCTTCTCCCCCATCCCCAGAAAAAGAGAAAAGTGGCCTCTCCGTAATCCATAGCGGTAGATTTGAGTGCTACAAAGAAAAATGTTGCCCTCGTCTTAAATCTCTATCCATCAAACTTCTGTGTTTTGGATGAAGTCTATTTGAACTGTCTGACATCTACATTCTTCTTCACCTGTCCTGTTGAGCCTGGCAGGGACACCTAATTTTTTTACCCTCCAACTTGTAGTGACAGTAGGGATATTTTACTATAATGGAACTGCTTTTGTATTGAAATTACCTTGTTGTTTTTTCTTAAGAGGATGCTGTAGAACTGCTTTTGTACTCCCTTGTCATTGCTTAGACCATATGACTGTTTGTGGTTTCAAAAGGGCCTGGCTCAAAGCCACGATTCTGGATTTGACCATCAAGAGGAGCTAGTGCACTGAGTGAAGCCATGATTTCTAAATGAATGAATTTTAGTTACAGACAGACCATGATGGCAATCGTGGAAGGAGGTGGGCAGAGCCTACCCTCGTCCTTCCACCTTAGAAGTTTGTAACTGCAAAAAGCAATTACTGAAAAAAAGTCTATCAAGTCTTTTTGTGGTAAAAAAGGCACCTGGGCCTGATTGACTTATTGGACACACAGGTCTGAACTCAGCTCTACTCATTGGTACATTTCAATAGCTGCACTGGGTTTCTTTTCACTTTACATTTAGAGGAAAATTTTTTTTTCTTTCAGTCAGGTATGATTGGACTTGAGGGAACATGAGGGAACCTTGTGAGCACCCAGTGCTGGCTTATTAATATTCTTCCGAGTATCCTGACCTTGCTACAATGAAAGGCTAACATTCTTGACAATGATGATCCAATGAAAAAGAATAACCTGTTTTAAATTAGCAGCTAAAAGGTATTTTTACTGTCTCAGAGAATTATTTTTTCATTCTCAGTGAAAATTCAGGGATTCACAATGAAGTGGACAGCTGGCTCATTTGCAGTTGCATGGCCAGCATTTGACTGTATTTAGCATTCGTGGTTTTGGGGGTTTTTTAAAGTTTTTTCTTCTGAGCCCTAAGAGGAAAGAGAAATATGTACTTCAGACTTGCAATAATGCATGTATGCCTATTACATCAGAACTAGTGCAACTCAGGTACATTGTCATCAAATACTAAACACTTAGAAATGCAAACCATACAATAAGTGTCAGCTTTGGGTAAATTATTTAGAAAAAATTAGAATATATCAGTCATTTAGTTCTGTTTCAAGACAATGTTGAGTTTTTGCCTTCATATTCCTTTGTCAGATGGTTTTGAATAGCTGATTTCTTCCTGTAGGATTTCAAGAATGCATCTAAAATTTTAATTGCTTAGTTTCTTTTAAGTTGCAAGAAGTATAAAGTAATTAATAATATCTAAAAATGGGGCTAGTCTTTTGGGAGGTGGTTCAACCTGGCATGGATTGTCAGGGATGCATGATACAAAGGCATGATGATAAAATGAGGACTGTGTCATTGCACACTTGTTTTTCTTTAGACTTAAATATGTGACATATCATTTATCTTAAATTATAATCCTGCATTTTTATGGATTTGTGGATGTTGTTTGTGAACAGAAGGAAAAGAAAGAAAACTTAAAAAGCAACCTGTACTCCCACCAAACATCTCAGAGAATCTTGCTGATTTCTTGCCTACAAAATCTGGATCTGTCTTTATCATTTTTTGTGTGATTGTGCCTGGTGAATTTACATTTCCACTGTATCACAGACGTCTCTTAATTTTGGAGCTTAAATTAAATAAAGACACATGTAATATAGTTCTTGTTTGGCTTCCTGATCCTGCAACCCTTTTTACCCATAATCCAGAATCTGGCATCTCCATTACCATAACCAGCCTCAGCTGCAACTTGGTGGTTCTGCTTTTAAAGATGCAGTTTATTGATTTGAAATTGTTAAGAATACTAAAGGCTAACAGCAGGCTGTATTTCCAAATTTAACAGCCAGTTTCACACAGGCCTTTTGGGTGTAAGGCAAAGTTAACCTTGATCTAATCATTTAAGTCCTGATTCAAACCTAAGTATATTGTCTTTAAAAAGTGGTGCTATGAGCTGTCTCTGGTAGCAGAACCAAGATTCCTGCAAAGGATTTTAATTAACTGGCTGGAAATCTAGACATAACCAATGGTCCTGATGGTGGTGCTTGAGGCAATGTGACTGTGCAGCTGCAGAACACAGACCTCACTCCACAACAGGGAGAAGTGGCCCCCAGGGCCAGAACAAGGCTTGCACCGTGTTGGAATGTGGAGAAACCCCTCTTTGCGCAAGAGTCCCTGCACACAAAATGCTGAAATCCCCATGTAAAACACCCCAGGCACAGGAGGAGGAAAGCCGCGGATACGAGTTCATGAACTCCTGGCAGAGGGGAATCAGTGCTGAATCTGCAGTAGGAGTTCAAGCATTGTTTGTCCCCCACAGCCAGTGCGTTTTGCCAGAGTATCAGGATTCTGTGTCTGGGACAGTAATGGCATTCATTTAAAAGACTGCAGGTGGAAATCACAGCAGACATTCAGTTTTGTAGTAAAATACTGTGGAGCCCCACCCACACCTTTGCATTTTAGGGTATATTAATATCTGTGTAGGTAAAAGTGACTCTGGCAAAACTGCAGTTTCCTTACTGTTCCCATTATGAATAGAGGGGTTTTCCACATGGAGCAGCAGAGGATAAATGAAGCTGCACCAGCTCTTTAAATGGTGTTTAACTGCAGGGGTTTACAGGCAACCAGAGCAGCAGCATGGGCAGCAGGCAACAGACACACATCATTCAAATGCAAGGATTGTGAAATGGTGGGGGTTCGATTCAGCCTCTCTGTGTGATCTTATGAATGATATATGTATATTTGATATGCATATCATATCATATATCATATGTGACATTTTGTCAGAATATTCCATTTGGGGGTTTATTTATTCTTTTCTTTCAAGGAAAATTTTGGAAGTAAAATATTTCCTTTATCTTTTCAATGCAATTTTGGGGATTTCAAAAACAGTCCGAGTATTTCAGCATCCTCAATATGAGAAATTAGGTACTATGGTTTAGAACAATTAAGGAGTGTTAATGACACCAAACTGCACACCCATAATTTAACGAATTAAATAGGGTCTTTTTATTTAGGTCCTGAGAGAAGTTTCTGCTTTTCAGACACCTTCTGAAGATAATAGAGACTTCAGAAACTGAGGTACTTTTGAACTCCTTAAGAATAAGATGAGTGTGTTTAGGCATACAGATAATCTGAAAGTTTGGGGGAGGTGCGATTAAAAGCAGGAGTGGAAAATATTGTCAGAAGTTTTTGTTATATTTTTACATAAAAAAACCCATTCAGTTCTTTTGGAAATCAAGGAAGAGAAATTTAGAATATTTGGAGGTGTGAGGCAAAGTAAAGCATATACTTTTACCCTCAAATAAATGTGGAGATTTCAAGGGTATTGCTGGTGTTGTTTTGTCTCTTCCTCAATCAAATGGAAATCTGAACAAAAATATATCAAAAACCTACATACTCATGAACAACTGATTTATGAAGGAATGACTTTGAATTAAAGTATTTTAATAGGAGGTAAAAGCTTTCTCATTTTTACCTCACCTAATTTACAGTTGGGGTATTTGCAACCCCAATAGGCTGGTCTTTACACTGCTCTACTTATCTTGATCTGTGGCAAAGGAAAAAAATCCCTACAGAAATAATTTTGATCATGTGACATCAACCTGTGAAACTCCAGAATTTCATCATAGATTTGGGCAGATTTCAAAATCTCAGCTTTGGCTTTGTCATTTAGAGAGAAGTAGAATCTTTCATTTAATCCAGATGTGTAGAAATATGAAGAAATGAAATATTCTGACAGTGACTGATAGGAATAGTGATTAAAATTTGTGAATTATCTTATACCATAGTCCTGGTGAACAAGACTTAGATTTTTATGTCATTAAGGTAAAACTGCTATATTTTAGTTATATTCTGAATATTAGTCTTCTATCCAAAATAATCGTAATTTTTCTGCCCAGTATTAAAATAGCTGCAAAGGATATCCTGCTTATTACAGATAATTTTAAGTTGTCATACAATGGAAACTTGTAATTTTAGTTTAGAATGAGTATAATTGTGTCAGTGCTCAGAGCACAGATGACATTTTTAAAGAATTCCCAAGTCTGTAAATCCATTTAAATCTGCTTTCAATTCACTGGCAAGATTTGCACTCTACAACAATCTGAATGCTATTTTGTGTGATTGTCGGTTGGCAGAAACAGAAAAAATTTCTTTGCTTTTCTGAACTGATGAAGTTACCAGAATCTTTTGTTTGCTCTTGACACACAGAGACATTGTGCAATTGTTTTTATTGTTTTCACAAAAGCAAACAGGAGCAGGGAGGGGGAGTTAAGGATATGGGGAGTAGCAGAGATAGGAGCATATAAAAGGAAATTGCATGTGTCCATCCTGTGTTTTTTATTTCACGTTTTCCTCAAGGTCCATGAATGCAAAATGAAGCTATTTCTCCTGATCTGCTTGCTGGTTTCTTGCTGTTGCCACGCTGGGGCAGTGAACCGGGAGTACTACATTGGCATCAGAGAGACTGTCTGGAACTACGCACCGGGCAATGCCAATGCCATCTCTGGGCAGCTTTTTGCAGAAGAAGAGTAAGTAAAGCAGTGTTGAGTTCTATTTTACAACTTCATCTGGCTTAGTCACCAGGGCTGTACTGAAAACTTGGTGAAGGCAGTGAAATGAGTCTTGGTGTCAGTGGATTTTCTGTCAAACATATATGGGAATTTTGATTTTTTTTTCCTGGCTTGCTTGAGAATTGCATTCCAATGCTGTGCTAATTCAAAGCCTTGGAATATGCAGTAGAGTGTGAACTTGTTGTAATGAAATATTTACTCAGTAGAGACTAGAATAAGACCCTGAATGTCTAATGGTGTTTAATTTTGAATGTCTAAGGTGCTAGTGCTGAAGAGATGGTTTTTGTTTTTAAATGCAGAACTGACAAATTTAAAAACAAATTATAAATTTGAAACTTTCCTACTGAGCACAGGTTTTCTTTTTAGCTATTCACTGTCGGCAGGGATGGTTTTCACTGGTGCAGAAGCACAGCTGGGTATTTCACCCGCAGTGGAGGAGCTGGGTTGCTCATTACGAGGCAAAAGAGGGTCCTGTGTAGAGTGAGAGCAGTGAGTAGGCTGAAGATTTGTAGGGTGAGGAGGAGGGAAGCATTCTGAGGTCTGAATAATCAATGAAGAAAATCCAGATATAAAAGGCATCAGAAAAATATTTCAGAGAGGAAAACTGTTCATTTCTTCTCTTTTTTCAGTGCCTTAAAAATTATATAGGACTGTATCAAAGCAAAAACAATGATGAGAGAAATCAGAAATTAGAAAGTCAGAAATCTCAAAAATGCAGTTCTCATTTAATCTGTGGATGAGGGATTGCAAGATTTCCTGTGGTTTGTTTCCTTTAGTGAGAGCCTCAGCCATAACCTGCCACTCAGTCAGGTGAGATGAAGCAGTTAGCTTTTCATTTTTCCCACTCACAAACTTTGCGAGCTGTAAGACACTGCCAGGGGTTCAGCAGGCTAGTAACTCTGCCTGGGGGTGGAAGCAGGCGTGCTGTCTGGGCATGGCAGAGCTGTGTTGTGATACAGCAAGCCACTGCTGCTCCCTGCGCTTTCGCTGCTTTCCCCTGGTCTGTGCTGGCATGCTGCGTGCCACGTTAATTTCAGGTTCTCCGTGGTTGTATGCCTGCAATGGAGCCGTCCTTCGTATTGTACTTTTCAGTTTCAGCTGCTCTGATTCTCCTTCTCCACCTGGACGCTTTTTAAAGGTGTGCTTGTGTAGAGATTGGTGTTTATGGGGGCAGGGAAAAACAGTGCAGGAGGAATACTCTACAACTAAATGGCAGCTGTTTAAATGGTCCAAGAAGAGCCGTACCATACATGTTCAATTTGGGTTGCAGCTCAAGAGCCTCATGTACTCAGAATTATAGTAACTGAGCCTTTTCTCTCCAAGTGGAGCTCCGGTCTGGCATTTTAATTGCACTTCTGACCTGCACTTGCCAAGGCACCTACAATTCCTTCCCCATGTGCTCAAACAATACTCCACCTTGTAGAAAGTAGAAAATGCTTTGCATTTTTGGGCAGTATTAACTTATTTCACCACAAGACTTGCATGTAGTTGTGCACAGTGCTGCAATTACCTCGTCTTTATTTGAGACTATTAATTAAAAACCACATGACAGATGCATTTATGTATTTTCTTTACAGGCAGGCTGAAGTCTTTCTGAAAAGAGGACCACACAGGATAGGAAATACTTACAAGAAGGCTATCTACATTCAGTATACTAATCATTTATATGATGTGATAGTTGAAAAACCTTCCTGGCTGGGTTTTTTAGGTCCTATAATTAAGGGAGAAGTTGGAGATTCCATTACTATTCACTTGAAAAACTTTGCTTCCAGAAACTACACACTGCATCCCCATGGTGTAAGATACACAAAAGAAAATGAAGGTAAGCTTGATTCCATTCTGGACCAGAATTTATCAAAAGTTAATCGTCCCTTTGAGTGTAAGTGGTATTCTTCTATCAGAGAGAAGACTGGTCAAGTAAAAAGAGATTTAAATTAGGACACAATCAATTTAAAATAGGAGCCAAGTTTGAGAAATTTTCAAGAGTAAAATACAAAGCCAAAAGTGGAATTTGTGAAGGAGGCAATTTTAGATCAACATTTTACCTGAAATAAGAATATTTGTGTTTCAACCAAGATAAAGGTGTAAAGGTATATAAGAGATTGAGGTATGGAGGATATATAAAAATTTGATGCTGTGAGGAAGACATTGTTAACAATAATAATGTACTGCTCCAAATTCTTAACACTAAATTTATGTATATCGTATATAAGATACACAAGAATTTCTTAAAATGGGTAAACAGATACTGCTTAGTAATTTGTTTTCACTATAACTAGCATGTGACACACTCTGTCAGATCAAAACAGTGTATTATGTAGCAGTACATACCCTTTTCAGAATTTTTTCTGTTGCTATCATTCCAGCAACACCTATATTCCTTCAGGGCATATCCAATGTTTTAGAACAGTTTCCAAGATTAATATTTAACAAATGTTTTACAAATATTTGAATTATTCTCTTTTTTACAGGAAGCACATATTCCTCTCCAAATAAATTAGGGACTAACTTTAATGGGCCATTAATTGAAGTACTCCTATGAACTTCAAAAGCCAATGAAAAGATTCCTAACGAGAAAGAAAACATCTACTCATCTGATTTAAAAGTTGTGGGGTTTTAACCTGTGTTCGGATGTTCAGTCCATTTTTACTGCAGCATGTAATCAACTTTCACATGGCAGGTGCCATCCTAACACCCCGTTGTGAGTGTGTTGTGCTAATGGTGACTGTGCGGAATTCTTCAGGTGCCTTTTATCCCGACACCACCAAAGATCTGCAAAAGCGAGATGATGCTGTCGAGCCGGGCGGGCAGTACACTTACACCTGGGATGTGACAGAGGATCAAGGTCCAGCTGAAGCAGATGCAGACTGCATAACCAGGGCTTACCACTCCCACATAGATGCTCCCAGAGATGTTGCCTCAGGGCTTGTTGGGCCTTTAATAATTTGCAGGAAAGGTAAACCATAAATAAATAAGTGAGTAAATAAATACATATGCAAGGTGATTGGTAATTATTATTGATAAATATCAGTGAAAAAATTTCCTGGAAGAGGAGAAGATTACAATTTATTTTGAAATAACTGATTTTGGTCTTCTCAATCAGCTGCCTTCAATAGTGTAGGAAGTAGTCTGATTTTGTGTATGAGAGTGAATATAATTTGCAGAATGCTTTGTTCACAAATCCATATGAGTGAGATGTGCTATGCTAGCAATGTGCAAGGAATTGTAAATACTAATATAAGAAAGAGATTAACATGCAATATTTATTCTCAGTAATTTTATAGAATCTATCAAAAGGGATATTTTGCTTCTTAAGTGTGTCTATAAGTTTATGTATACAGTCATGCTCAAGGAAAGTGTCAAAACATGAAGTAAACAGGGTCCAGCCCTACTGAGACTAGAGTTAAAACTGACAAAAATATTAATGTTAGTTACCAAGATTTTGAATGTACCCTTTTGTTTTTCAGATACAATGAATGGGGACACTGATCAACACTTTGATGCTGAATTTATCCTTATGTTTTCTGTGGTGGATGAAAATCTCAGTTGGTACCTAGAGGACAATATCAGAACATACTGTTTTGAGCCTTCCAAAGTGGACAAAGATGATGAGGACTTCCAGGAAAGCAATAAAATGCACTGTGAGAGAACGTTATATCAATGTTGCTTGTCACTGATCTCGTGAAGTAATATTTTTCTGTCTTGTCTCTTTTAAAGATGAATTGTAGAATTTTTTTTTTAATCAGAAATATTTCTTAGAGGATTAAAACAGATTCTTTTAAATAAAAATTTTAAAATTTAAAAGTGATGGCAAGTATTGTACAATCAAATCTTTGGAGTTGTGATATAAAATTCTTAGGGCCATGAAGATCTTTGCCAGTGTAATTTTCCCAGGCAGTGTAAACAGAGTTGTGTTACTTTGTTCTGTTTCTTATTTCTGAGCTCTGTACTATAATTTCATAGTTTAGAAAAGCAGTTCTTACTGTTAGTGTAAACAAATAAGATACCTCTGGCTCTGGCACATATTCCAGAATCATAGCTATGTAGAGGAAGCATGTGTCTGGTACTGGCAGTGATTTTCAAAAGTGTGGAGCTTGCTTTTGAAGCTCTTTCTATTTTGAAGAATAGAGCAATGGTTGTATGATACCTGCATTTGAAGAAAACCTCCTAAGGTCTGTGAAATTAACTGTAATAAATTACATTTATTTTAGCAATCAATGGATACATGTATGGATACCTCCCAAACCTCACAATGTGTGTGGAAGATAAGATAAAATGGCATCTTTTTGGCATGGGTAATGAAGCTGATATCCATTCAGCCTACTTTCATGGACAGACTTTAATAGAAAGGCATCATCGAGTTGACACCATCAGCCTCTTCCCGGCCACATTCGTTGATGCTGTCATGGTCCCGAGGAGCCCTGGGGAATGGCTGCTCAGCTGCCAAGTGAATGACCACATCCAAGGTACCGTACAAGTTTCAGTGATCAGAATTTTTTACCTTAAGAGTTTACTGAGTCACTTTTGCAGGGCTCTTGACCTGGTGATATGCCAGGCAATATTCTCCTCTAGGTAAAAAAAAACTCTCAGAGTAATTGAAACGCCTACAAGTGCATTAGATGGGTTTGAGCCTGTATCCATGGGAATCAAGGGATTCTTTTCCCTAATGGACATCAGCAGCAGCTGGCAGCACTTAGCCCAACTGCATTTTTGCAGGCCTCGCTCTTGGACAAAAAAACAGCATGGTGTTTGTCCCCTGCTGGAGATAACTAACCACAATTTTCTGTTTGCCAACAGGAAAGTTGGGGCTCATTCCATCTTTGAAAAGGGGCACAGAACAGGCAGGCTAACTTGCCTGCTGACAAAGACATGTTCTGGAAAGTGCATTCATGAATAAGCAGAGATGTTCTTTTTGCTTCTCTGCATTGTCCTGTGTTTTCAGTTTTAATAGCCATATTAAATACTTAGAAGCTAATTCCAGGCTTTTGAATGATCTATATTCCTGTGAGCAAAGTGATTTATCACAGAAGCGGGAAAGAACACAGAACTGAAAATCATTCTCCAGGATTTGAAAAGTCCAAAATAAAAAGTGTGTAACCTACAGATTCAAAGACACAGAGGTTCCAAGCTTTATCAGATCAAGCAGTATCCTGATATGGCTGAGGCATTCTAGCCAAGATATAAGCCCTGAAAATTGGCCTGATTTGTAGCTGTAAAAGGGCTCTCTTCACTATATTATTCATGTCTTCAGCAATCAGATTTGCTAACTGCTTCCCTTAGGATGCAGACTTGGGAGTTCCACAAGTAAGTTGTTTATATTTAGATAGAGGACGGTCAGACCTTGGCTGGATGGTTCATGGACAGCACCGTGTCCACTCTACCCCAATCCTCTTTGCCATGCCAGTGGCAGCTTTACAAGCAGAATGCCCTTTACCACGCCTGTCTGCCTGCTGTGGATGCCACGGCTGTGTTTCTATATCCTAGCTCAGCTGGCACACCTTCTTTTATAGCATTTATCTTCCATTTTGTGATTTACACATCCATCAGTGGTGGGGGAATTGTCCAGGGAACAGAAGAGCTGTTGGACGCAGGGAAAGAGAAAACAAAATGCAGTTCCTTCTGCCCAGGTTTCTCTACCTCTTTTTTTCCCAGGTGGTATGCAGGCCCTTTTTAAAGTAGAAGATTGTAAGAAATCCACACCAGGTCACAGTGAGAGTACAAAGATAAGACAGTACTTCCTTGCTGCTGAAGAGATCATCTGGAATTATGGCCCATCTGCAGTGAACCATTTTACAGGACAAGAATTAACTGTTGACAGGTAAATGCCTCTAATTAAAGAAGTTTCATTTTCCAAGAAGAATTTATTTAAGCATGCTAAATAAGGTAAGCATATGGCAGAACTGACTTTTAAGCATAATTGCTCATTGTCCTCATCTGTGCTTAAGTATTAGTGCTAGAATAAATATCAGACCAAATTAGGTCATTTGTTTTCCCTGTAATCTGACCTTAAATTTTGCTGCTATGTTAGTTGTTTCACTGTGATTAAGGTGAATTATTATGTCATATATAGGCTATGACTCCTTATTATTCAAGATGGTTGATTATCCTGAGTTATGGAACAAAGCAGGAGATCATGACCATAGCCATCGATGATGAAACTCAGGCTAACAGCATCTCACATAGAAAACAAATTGCAAGAGATAGCTTTGCCCTTTACACTGTGTTTACGTATTCATGACCTGGAGACATGGAATACATTGATTCCTCAAGTTTTTCATCTGCTTGCTCTTCCACAAGCAATGCGGCACAGTCCAATGTTTGAAAAGTTCTTGGAAAACACTGAAAGGTCCTTTCTGAAAGAGTAGAAGTGTCGAGTGAATCTTTTCACTTTTTATATAGATATTACATATTCTTGGTATTTTTATCTGCTCCTGTTTAATTTTTGTAACTTCTAAGTAAAAGAAGAGTAAATTCAAGATTATGAATCGTTGACTAGAAATCATCATTAATGAGTCTCTAAGCAGACTGGCTTTGTAAGGGCAGCTCAGCACAGTGGCTTTTTCTTAATGAGAAGTTAGTGAAGGATAATGGATTCCTGCACATCTTCTAAGTCACTGCATATAAGTGTGTGACCATACCACTGAAAAGAAACCCAAAAGACAAACTCAGCATGCCATAGCTCTGAAAACAGAATTGAGGTCTGACTGCTTTTTTACAACTGAGCATTTTGAGTTGAAGTGCTTGCATCTTTTGCAATTTCTTTTACACAGTGAATCTCACATCTTTTTTGAACAAAGTGAGACAAGAATTGGTGGCTCCTACAAAAAAGCAATTTACAAAGAATATACAGATGGCTCTTTCACTGAACATAAAAAAAGGCTTGCAGAGGAAGCACACCTTGGACTCCTAGGTAAGAAAGTCTAAAATTTTTTTGTGTCAAAGATTTATGAGAGTGAACAGTCACTTCCACTGGTTAGTAAGCAGTGCTCCAGCCTCCAAGGAGAAGCCCTTAGCTCTCGCTGCCTCCGGCAGTCACTAGTGCCTGTGGTTTCCCCCAAGGTGTAAAGAAGCTCTTGACGCAACGCTGCCACGGTACCCAGCTTCCCTGCAGGAGCATGCCATGGTCTCCAAAGGTCAGGCTCTTAATTCCAAGGCCAGGCTAGGCAGATCTAGTTCTATTGACAACCTTGCTGCTCCTGGCATGGGTTGGTGCTAATGTTTGTAAATCGCTTTCCAAAGGGATGGAGCTGTCCTGAAAGTCACTGGGCCTCCAAGTGAACTGGAATTGGTTGCTGCTGGGCAGTTGTGTGATTCAGGCCACGTGCCAGGGACCTGGCCTGTGGCCACAGAGGCCCAGGGGCATTCCTCGTGCAAGGGAAAAAGGAGCCAGCCACTGCATGCCATAAATTCAGGGTGACCATTTGATAGAACTATCCCATAATCAGACCGTGTACACTTTTCCAGGACCTGTGATCAGGGCTGAAGTGGGCGAGCGCATCAGGGTGACCTTCCGGAACAAGGCCAGGCGCCCGTTCAGCATCCAGCCGCACGGCGTGCGCGTCCGCAGGCGCGGGGCCGGGGCGCGCTTCGGCAGCGGTGAGCCGCCCGCTGGGCACCTGCCCCGAGCTGCAGGTGAGAAATGAAAGGATGTGCACTCACATCATTCCCAACCCTCATTTCTGCAATAGGTACTGAATCGCCAGCCTCTCATGTGAGTCCCGGCGCCACATTTACGTATGAATGGGATGTGCCAGAAGATGTGGGTCCCACAGACCAAGACCCAGACTGCTTAACCTGGCTTTATTACTCAGCTGTGGATGCAGTCAGAGACACCAGCTCTGGCCTTGTGGGGCCTCTCCTAGTGTGCAGGAAAGGAGCTCTGCTTTCTTCTGGGAAACAGGTCAGTCAAAGAAGAAAAGTGGAAACATTTGCATTGCCACAGCTGAATCTGCTTTCTCTTCTCAGACTGCACCACCTCCTCTCCACATTACAGTTTCACCAATGTCCTAAGGGGAATAAACAACATGAATAAAGTAGGGTTGGTTTTCAATATGGCTCCAGATAGACAGTCACTGCTATGTGAAAACACCACTGTCATGAGCTGCTACTGGCATTCAAGTCTCAGATAGGATGAGAATCTCTAGGAAAATGTAGAGATTTTAAAGCTCAAATACAAACTCACTTCCAGAGGTGGTCGTTGCTGATAGAATGAACATTAGCAGTAGATACTTAGTTACCAGATACAGCAATTGCAGAGCTTTGAGATTATCAGAATGCAGTATCAATGTGTGCATTTACTCTATTTTGTGACTTGTACTCATAAAATATTACAACATAGGAGTTTTCCCCGTGACATTTTCTGTTCATTCATTTCTACTTTCCCTTCTACTATTTCTTCCCAACAGAAACACGTGAACATGGAGTTTTTTCTACTTGCCACAGTATTTGATGAGAATCTGAGCTGGTATTTGGATGATAATATTTTGATGTTTACACTAAGTCCTGATAAAATTGACAAAGATGATGAAGACTTCCAAGAGTCTAACAAAATGCACTGTAAGAAAATTATAAGTTAGTGAAATATTAATTTCTGCAGTAAGGTTTTTACTTTAATGGTTTCATGTTTGAGGCAGGAAAGCTGTACAGTGCAGACACCTTTCATTCCTTTCCAGTGGGAAAAAAACCCAAACATTTCAGTGCAATTCAGTTTCAACCAAATGTGGTAGTTTAAAGTACAATGCCAGCTGTTCAAAGTGTTGCATGACAGTTCAGGATTTAGCATGGTTATGTACCACTTTGAGCAGATAGAAAGAAGAATTGGGTCTTCAGCCTGTATGCAACACTATGAGTGCAACCAGTCAGCAAGACAAGACCGACCTCTGCTTTGCAGATGGTGTAGTTGAAAGGAGGTTTTTCACAGAGTTTCAGTGAAATTGAGGCTGGATGGGACCTCTGGAGATCACCTGGTCCAACATCCTGCTCAAGTAGGGCCACCCAGAGCCACTTGCCCAAGACCATGTCCTGATGACTTTTGGATACCTTCAAGGATGGAGACTCTGCCATCTCTCTGGGCAGCCTCTGCCAGTGCTTGGTCAGCCTCACAGCGTTTCCTGATCTTTGGAGGGAATCTCCTGTGTGTCATTTGGTGTCTGTTAGTGTCAGCAGGGCTTCTGTCCCTATCGCTGGGTGCCACTGGGAAGAGCCTGGCCATCCTCTTGGCGCTCTCCCTGAAGGTGTTTGTACAGGTGGGTGAGATCCCCCAAGCCGCCCCTTCTTCAGGCTGAAGGGTCATCACAGCTCCCTCAGCCTTTCCCTGTAGGAAGAGATGGTTCCTTGTCTCTTCATCATCCTTGTGGCCCTTTGTTGCCCTCTGTCCAGTGTGTTCATGTCTTCCGAACCGGGGAGCCCAGCACTCAGCACAGCCCTGCAGGTGCGGCCCCAGCAGTGCTGGGCAGAGGGCAGGGATCCCTTCCCTCCAAAGCCAGCTAGACTTTGCCTCAGGATGGCTCTTTGCTTCTTTAATAGGGCAGAACTGAGTTTCACACTGATCGTGTTTTAGTACTGCAGAAATGTTTTTCAAGCTCCATGGGAAAGAGACGTTTTTACCCTCAGGCCTTAACTCTGCTAGTAAGACCTAATCTTTAAACATATTTGTTTTATACATTTTGAAAAAAATTCCCCTCAGGCCATTCCTGTTTACAGACTCTTGGTGCTGAGCATTCAGTAGTACCTGAGAAGCCCAGGATTTGAAAGTTTTGCAAAGGGCTGTCTAGAAAGGGTTAGTAACTCAAATGAAAAAACCCCTCTGATTGCCTCCACTCTACACCTGCAGGGTGTTGCAGGGTATAAAACAGGATCTTTTATGCATCCTGTATACATGACAAGTAGAAAGCAGGGAAATTTCCAGTTGGCCAAGGTAGCGATATGTGCTGTGGACATTGAAAAGGGAAACTGTTGAAAATTAAACACTGTGGTTTAAAAGTTGTTTTGCTTGAATTGATTCTTTAGTTTTGTTGATGTGATAAAAGTCTTTTATCATTGATATTTCAGTCAGTCTAAGGCATGACATTACATCTGAAGTGTTTATTAGTTAATCTCTATTGCAGAATTAAGTAGTATAATAATCAAGGTGGCTTTTGCTTTCTCAAATCTTCTATAGCCATTAATGGTTATATGTATGGAAATCAGCCTGGTCTGGAGATGTGTAAAGGAAGTGTTGTTTCCTGGCATTTGATGGGCTTGGGTTCAGAAGTTGATGTCCATGGGATATACTTCTCAGAAAACACATTTGTAACTAAAGGAACAAGAAGGGATACAGCAAATCTGTTTCCACATACAGTTCTTACAGCTATTATGAAGCCTGATTCTGAAGGTAAATGTCTTATTTAAAAATCCTGTTACTAATGCAGAAACTGTTACCTATGAATGCTTTGTGCATAGAGACAAGCTTTAAGTAGGTGGTATATTGATCCTGGTGCTAAAACTATGCACAGTTGTGTTTGAAGGGCAGCAAACTGTAAGGACTTATGTTCTTAATGCTAAATCCTTGATTTTCCTAGCTCCTCTGTATGTTGAATTTTATTACTACAAGTAGCCATGCTGCACAAAGATTTTGGACATTGCTTATATGAGATAATTATATTAAGATATTGCTTATATGAGCAATAATCTGTGTCTCGGTCTCCTCAAGTCTTTGTTTCATTTATGACCCCTAGGAGTTTTTGAGGTGTCCTGCCTGACAGCAGACCACTACACTGGGGGCATGAAACAGAAGTACAAAGTGAAAAAATGCCACCGGTGGAATGTAGATTTATCTATGTATTTGCATGAAAAGATTTACTACATTGCTGCAGTGGAAGTTGAATGGGACTATTCTCCTAACAGGACATGGGAATTCGAGCGGCATCAATACCATGAGGAAAGGTACTTCAGAATATACACAGGGAAAAAAATGCAAAACAAAAGTGAAGGAGCAACTCACTTCTCCTCTGAAACTTTTCCTCTTCCAAACATTTCTAGACACACTTTCTTTTCACAAACATATTTTGGGTTCACTCGAATTTCTCCTTCCCCAGTGCTGCCATGTAACTGAGCCAAACAGCATAATGCTTGAGAAATCACACAGATCTTCTGTGGGACAGGTGTAGATTTTAATGGATCCTGGATAATGCATGTGCATTCGTTATTTACTGATGTTGGTAGTCCTTGACGTGGAAAGCTTAAAATGTTCATTGTCATTTTATCTATGATGACTATGTCCTGATAAACAAGGTCTTTGTCTCATGTTTATTTGTAGTCTGAGTAAGGTTCTTTGACCCCTCTCAATTTCATGAGCTTACACAAGATACATTCATGAATGAATTCACTGATCATGAAGCTTGTTGTCTTGGTGTTTTATTTCCAGTATTTGAATCTCAGTGAGAGAGAACTGATTGGATAAACTAATTCATGCCAATTAGCAGAAAAGGCTAAACAAGAATGATGAATTTCTGTGTTCTACCTGAATAACTTGAGTAGCAGATTATAACTGTATTTTGTTATTAACTTAATTGTATTTTCTTCTTTTTTCCTCAGTTTGATAGTACATATTTTGCCCTGTATACCAGTGGACTCTGACATAATTCTAAGCACAAGTAATATGGACTATGCTGTTACTAGACTTTTCCCCCCCATATTGTGTCCACTCCCCATGCAGTTCAGGTTTACAAGTTTTAGGCTTCATTTCAAACGTACACTGAAGATGCCAAAGGCTCTGTTTTTCAGTGTGCAAGTTGCTGTGTGTCTTCATGCAATTTGTGGCATTTGCCAGGCCAAGCACTCAGCATTTTTTCAAGTACCATAGACTTGATCTATTTATAGTGGGATTTTTAACCTTCTAAAGGGGAACCTCCCAGCTTAACAAGAATGTTTTCATGTTGAAGATACTTGCAGTTTATGAGATTACTCTTTCAGTTTATGAGATTACTATTTCTTTTGAGCCAGATTCTTGCTTGATAGTTAATTGACATACCTGCAAAAGATGGTCTAAAATACATGAAGGAATGCATTTCTTTCTTCTTTTGGCAGCCCTGGCAATCCATTTTTAAATAAAGATGACAAATTCATTGGCTCAAAGTACAAAAAGGTAGTATATCGTGAGTACACTGATCAGACATTCAGTACTCCCAAAAACAGAGCAAAGGAGCAGCAGCACCTGGAAATTCAAGGTAAAGTCATCATGTTCAGTTTTAAAAATGCAAAAAATGCAGTCACACAAATCAAAAGATACTATTTGAATAATATTGAGGGCAGTTCTACCCACAAAAAATTGCCTCAATCTAAATGGAAAACCTACTTGGAACTGCTACTTTTACTGCAGTGCTTTCCCTGCAAGATAGCATTGCTTGCTCTACAAGGAAAAAAAAAAAACCCTTTTGGTTTGCTGTTTGGTCAGAGATTCTAAGTCAGCATAAAACTGGGCAGCAACATCCAAACTGACTTCAGGTACACAGTAAGTGTTCAGAACTTGAGATGTAGAGGCCTAAATTTAACATCTCAAGTTGGCGTGTCATAATGAACATTTTCTTTATACAGTTTTCATCTGACTTATAAGCCAATGTTGTGAATTGGAACACAACAAACTGGCTGTCTGTTCTGATGTTTTGTAAAACCAAGTTAATCTTTCTTTTCAATCCAACAGGGCCACTGCTTGTGTCAAACACTGGAGATAAAATTATAATATTTTTTAAAAACTTAGCATCAAGACCTTATTCTATCCATGCCCATGGAGTGAAAACAGACAGTTCTGTTGTTGCTGTGACTAACCCAGGTATCAAACCACCCTTTTTTATTTCCAGCAGGTAACATCAAGACTTCTGGTAAGCTTTAGCAAGCTTCCAGAAGCAGGATAAACATAATTTTTGTTCGTCTTGCCTCAAGTTCTTAAATTTTTGATGCTGATTGTGACAAATATTTCTATAGTTCAAATGCCCCTCATAATTATTTCTGTGTGTCTTAGCCCTTGACTGATCAGTAATTTTTTGATACAAAAAAAGACTGCACCTTTCATGAAAGCAAACAGGTTTGGCTCCATAGGGAAATCATAGCTTATGCCATTACTTCTCAATTTCCTCTGTGATCTTTACAAAATATTCAACCGATGGTTAAGTATGGTGAACAGGACAGTGCAGACACACTCACACACACAAAACCATTGTCAGGAAGAATCATGGATCTGCAGAAGGGGCCATCAGCTAGCCAGCGCAGTAAATGGAGGGAAGGGGAACTTCAAGACAAATATAATAAGCTGTAAATGGAAATTACATCTGCTTCATGATGACCACCTGGGTCAGCACATTGAAAACTTCAAAAATTAATTGATACTTATTTAATTCAGGTGATACAACAATGTATGTTTGGAAAATCCCAGAGAGATCTAGTCCTGGGAGAGGAGATTCACACTGTATTGCGTGGCCATACCATTCAACAGTGGACATCGTTAAGGTATATTATTGATATCAGTTTTGTTTGTGTCTCCAACATAGATATAGTCAACGTAGATGAGTTTGAAAACTTTTCTGCTTTCTCTGCTAAGGTATTTCCCCTATTACCATACCTTTGAATTTATATGCTTCTTGAAGGCAAGTTGAAAGAACATCAGGGCAGAAATTCAGTGCTACAGACATTCATGGTTTTCTTCCTGGTTGTTCTGCTGTTAGTATAGATCATCTCACATTCCCTTCTTAAAGCTAACACTTCATAGCTTGCTCAATATCTATCAGTCATCTGGGGGAAAACTGAAATGCAACTATGAAACACAACTCTGCCATTTTTTACCAAACATGAATTAGCTTAACATAGTATTTTTAATGGAAATGAATGTATTCTTGCCATTGTCTCAATAAATACAAATAGTGTCAACAAGTATATTTTGAATGGAAATCAAGCTCAAAATTATAAAAATAGTTTGAAAAAAGACCAGTAAATTAATATGGAAGAAATGTTTATAAGAAGAGATGAAAATAAAGTAGTCTTCATTGAACTTGATTTCTGCGTAACATGTAACAGTGGAGAAATAACTTTCTTTGACATTGGCTTCTTTTCTTCCCAGATACTGATAGCTGTGAAGATAGTAAAAGGATTCCTGCATGTCATGGAAAGTACTTCTGTTTAGTTATATCTTCCAGTTATGTGGGTTTTCATTTGTCATTTCAGGACACTTATAGTGGATTACTAGGCACACTCATTGTGTGTCACAGACATTACCTGCCATCATTCCATACTAAAAAGAAAGTTCAGTTTGCTCTTCTCTTTATGGTTTTTGATGAAAATGAGTCATGGTACTTGGATGAAAACATTAAAATGTATTCTACCAACCCACACCTTGTTGACAAAGAGGATGAGAGATTCCTTGAAAGTAATAAAATGCATGGTATGTTTCCCAATTTAGTTCATATAGCTCTGCAAATTCTACAAAATTATGTATTTGAAAGTGTATGTATATAAATTCAACTTTCTCAGCCCCTTGAATTTCCAGTTCCAGGACAGAAGGCCTGAAAAACTTTACTCAAACTTTTTTTGAAAACACTGCTAATGCCAGTGAATGACTTTTTTTTCACAAGTTAAAAAAACCCTTACCAACAACAAAATCCCCTGGTATATTATTATGTTGAAGTTTTAGTAGAGAAAGAATAAAAATGAAATTTTAAGTTCTGATTTGATGTCAGCAAACAATTGCTCTGGATATGTTGGAAAGTCTATGTGAATCCTGAAAGCATGTCTTTGTAAAGCTTACTCTTCTACAAAGATTGACAGGAACTGCAGATCTTTAAATAAAGACCTCCAATTCCCACAGCTCTTTAAAAACTGCAACATTAGCAATGATGTACAGCAAAGACATTTTCTTTATTACGTCTTTCTTTCTGGTTTAATGGGGAACATAAACACAACCATTCATCATGTACCCTCCAAAGCCATTACTTTTATTTGGCATTGGCTTTTAAATCTTTCAATCTGTATTATATTAGAGATAACAATACATGATACACAAAATCTTATTTGTTTTCTCTGTCTTACTTTCCTTCTTTTTAGCCATTAATGGAAAGGTGTTTGGAAATTTGCACGGCCTGACCATGCATGTTGGAGATGATGTCAGCTGGTATCTGATGGGAATGGGCAATGAGATAGACATTCACACAGTACACTTCCACGGCCACAGCTTTGACTACAAGGTATCAGGTCTTTTTCTTGCTGTGTTAAGAATGAGAGGTAAGTCAAATATCAGGGACTGTTATCTGTGGTGAAAAGTCATCTTGCAATATTAAGCAGGGCTTGTACTTTGACCGTAAGGGTTTTATGCCTCAAACCTGTATTTGATCAACATACAGGAGCCAGAAAGTATCTGCCAGCAGCATTCGCTCACTGGTAACCTCAGAAATTATTTCAATAAGATAGCTGTGAATTTTTCATGGCTGTGGTAAGACAAAAGCTATAGTTTTCCTTCATTTCCACTTAGGTGCTAGTTTATTAAACTTTGGAGCATGAAGTGGATGTACAAAGTGATGTTTCAGCAGAAATGATACACAGAACGTGTGCTTAACACAGTTTAACTGTCGCTTCTTTTTGTCTTGAAGCAAACAGGGGTTTACCGGGCCGATGTCTTTGATCTGTTCCCTGGGACATCTCAAACTGTGGAAATGACCCCAGAGAACCCTGGAACCTGGCTGTTGCACTGTCATGTTACCGACCACATCCACGCAGGCATGGAAGCGACCTACACCGTGCTCCCAAAGGAAGGTAAGAGGCACCGAGCTTGGTAACATTTGTTATGTTTTAAGATGCACAATGGGGCTCACAGACAGGCCAGCATACTTAGAACCAGTTCAGGCACCCAGCAGTATTCCATGTCTAGAAGCTAAGATGTTGCAGGCAACCTGGTCATACTTCCTTCAGCGCTGCTCAGGAAAATGAAGTAGTTAAAGGACTGGATGATAACTGACTATTACTTCAACTTACCATCCATGATATCTACATGACAGATTTTTTTATTTAAAAAGAATTCTTCATGAGACAGAGTATTTCTGTACCCAGTAGTGACAGACTTCATCTCAATCTTTGTTAAAACAAGCAACACTGATAAATACAGATGAATTCATCATCCCCATACAGCTGAAGTACTGAAAAACTAAAACAGTGTTTACTTTCTCAAGGGCATGTTGTAGCTTTACGGACACTATTACCTTGCTCTGGCAATATCACCAGTGAAAAAACTTGAATTTTGAAGAAAAGTTACTGTTTCTAAAAAGTTAATTCAATTTTAAAACCAACATTTTTCGGTACTCAAAAGACAGAGCATAACAGGTATTGAGAGAAAGAGAACAGTAGAAATAATTCAAAATATGTGATGTATGTATATATATACAACCATGTGATTTACATTTTAGCTATACTAAAAAATACAGAATGCAATGTTAAACAGAAAATCTAATTCTATTTGATAAACCACTGGAATATGAAACAGAACCTAATTCAATTTTATAAACACTAAAACTGAGTATGTTACAGAGTATGTTATGCCAGATGTCCAGACAATAACAAAGCTCATTTAAGAGTATACAGGAAGACATGTAAAAACAGACTTTCAACTTGGATCAGCGGTACATCAGATTTTTTTTATTATTAACCATCTAGACTGCATTGAAATGTAACCCTCATTGCATCTTAAAGTTGTTTTTAAATCTAACTCACAATGTCCAGAACATACTTGAACCCCTGTGCTCATTTTGGACTCTGCTGGCCGCATGCACAGACTGTTCTTTTGATGAAATGTACAATAAAGCTATTTTTCTCCCTCTAGACACGCAGTCTCTGTTCCCAAGATTATTCAATCAGTTCAAGCGTAAAGGTGTGCCAGGCACTCAAGAATGATGAAAGCATTTTAACACAGTGATACTCCAAAGTCTACCTTAATTTCTTGGAAAATATTCTTCTGGACCACTCATCTCTGCACAGTTTGGAAGATTTCGCATAATGGCCGTGGCTAAGAAAAGAACCACAGACTAAAACAGCTACATGAATGTAACAGCTTATAAATATATGTTTCTGTAAATGAAAACAGTATCTTGCAAGCGAAACATATTCTAGGTGATGGCTAATGCATGTTATTTAGCAGATGAGGAACACAGAAGAGCTAATGAAATGAACTTTTTTTAAAGTTTGCAAATAACCCTGAGTAACAGCACAATTTGGGGTATCAGTCATCATACTGTCACATTTTATTAGTACGTCTGTAGTAAATGTTTAGAAAACAGTTCAGTTGTACTACAGAGTCTATTTCCTAGCTGCTTTGGCACCAGAATTAGCTTCAACACAGATGCTTTGCCTCAGGAAACAACTGTCCTTCTGCAGTTGACATAAGATGTATATGAAGGGAGGCTTGCAGTACCTTATAAGGAGTTCTACTGGTTGTTTCATTTACTTTTTTATTACACCACACTGTAGCTGAGTGGACAGCAGGTCCACAGGTCATTGTTTTAGGTCAGCAGCTTCCTCTGGCTGCAGTGAAGAAGATGTGGCAGAAAAAATGCTGCAGTTCCATCTTCTGGTAGAAGACTGAGGAAATCCCTTAGCTCCAGTTCCATTGCAACAATTGATAAAGTTTCTGCTCAGAGCAGGGGAGAAAATATTGTTTAGGTATTTTGAGTTTGGAACAAAGAAAAAAATCCAAAGCATTAACAATGTAATTATTAATTAAAATAATCAAATTATTTAAATATCGCAACTGGAATGATATTTGAGACATAGCCATTTGTGCGCAAACATAACTATGGGACATCTAAAAAGGAAACTGAAATTATGACTTGAATCAAAAACAAGCCTCCATCTAACAAGACACATCGGGTCTACACATGGCACTAACACTAATGAAGTCTGATCTAGTATTTCACATGTTTTGCATGAAATGCAAAGCAAGCCCTAGAAATCTTATTAGTATCCTCATTCAACACTATCTGTAAAACTGGATGCTCTGCAAGAAGCTTCTCAGACCAAGCTGTGTAATGGTATGTTCTTATGCAATTACAACACAGTTACTGCATGAAAATAAATCAAAGAAAAACTGCTGGCACCAGAATCCAGGACATTACAAGAACTGTGCTGCACAATGCAACGCCACAATGCTGTTTTTCTCAGGCATTCCAATAGCATACTTTGAACGGTATATGTGCTTTATTTAATATTCCTAATTTCTCAAAACAATCACACTGGCCCCTCAGCTATACACAATATTATTAATTTCTTACAAATGTGTAATGATAGGACTACAGAACTACTAGGGTGAATTTCTCTACTTTTAGTATTAACATACTGTTTTCTTTAGTTTATGAACTAATCATCAACACACACTTAAGCCTCCCCTGTGTTATCACTAACAGCCTATTACCTAAGAATGATATAGTCATTTAGCCTAGAAAAAAACAATCAGAATTAGTTCTGTTTAGTAGGCTTTTTAAATTGTCTATTCCTTACCTATACAGAAAGAGTATGATTACAACAATTTACCTGTTTTCAATACAAAATTAATGCCCTGATTTTTATGAGGCTACACTGTCTACATTGCAGAACTCTAATGACCAAATAGGCTGCTATTGCTACTGCTACTGCATTAGCTTTAACTGAAGAAAAAGACCCCTTTTTTTTCAAATTATCATCTCAGTAGTCCTTAGTCTGAACAGTTATTAAGAATGTTAGCTGATGAACATAGCCTTCTAGAGTTGAGTCACAACCAGTTGATTTACCTTTGAGTGATGAAATAAGAACGGGGCAGTCATTTCCAGTAAGTCTAGTTCTCTTGCAAAGTTCAGGAAGCAGCTTGTTCCACCACAGAGCCTAATCCACAAAATCCAACAGTAAACGCATAAATGAACAAGGACTGAAATTAAGAGTATGAAAGACCTGCTAAAAATAACCTGAACTAAGCTCAGATGTGTACAAATACAGGTCAGTTATTATGAACTCAGTAATTCGTTTATATAATGCTTAGAAATGCAGTGATTTTGCATATGTTGTGTTTTTCAATCTTCAGTGTAGCTTTTTTCTGCTCTTTATAGAGTGTCCCTCATACCTCTATAGAACAAAGTTTAGAAGACAAAAACAGTCACCTAATTAGCAATACCAATTCAGTCAGAGAATTTTTTCTCTCAAAACAGCTTAATGGAAAGTGGTGAATAGCATTGCTCTGTCTCCTGACCTGATGTATCTCATTTCAACAGCTGAAGTAGTAAATTAGGTTTTGTGCACAATTTTGTAGGTAAGAATGGAGAGAAGGAAAGGGATTTCTTTCCTCCTTTAAAACTGGTAACTATTTTCTTTCACTTGTGTTCAGATGCAGTACAGCAACCTCACATTCTACTCTAATGTGGGAACAATCACAGAAACAATTTCCAGATCTGAATAAAAAGCTCAAATCTGGTTCTGAATAGAGTTCTAGTACACCTGTCTGATAGAGATCACATTTCCTGACTCTGGTCAGCAGAGCTCCATACAATTGATTGAGTTGCTGTGCTGGGAAATGGAAATTACTTCTATTGACTACTTCCTGTAGTCCTGGAACACTAGAATAAATTCAGTTCCAACGCTAAAACTGTACAGAGGTGTAATGGGAAAATGGGACACAAAGATATAATCTTTCCACTAGTGTACTGGTACCATTCTGATTGCTAGAAGGTCAGAAGATGTCACTAGAACACAGGAAGAACATACTTAGTGCAATTTTATTCAAGGGACCATGTTCTCTTGTCAGTCAGCTTACTACTAAGATTTCACTTTATAAACATTGACAAACAATTCAGAACATAGTCAGTGAGAAAAAATAAGCTTTTCATTTACAGCAGAAAAAGAACATATTCTTTTTTCTGAGGCACTGTACCATCTAAAAAGACTATGCTTCAAGTTTACCTCAGTGAATAGAGTAAGTGGCAAAAGAAACTGGAGGGAAAAAATATTCCATTACAATTACTGAGGACTGGGTTAAGGAACTAAAACACCAAGGAAGAGGTGGAACGCAAGCTAAGCAATTTACTTTGCCTGAAAGCTAGGCTATGTGATCCATCCAGAGTCCATCTGTACACAGAGCATTTCAGTTTGGGAAAAACCCCAAATGACAGTGAATACTGTATTGAAAGTAGCCCACCTGAGTGTCACCTTTCAGCTCATGCTGAGCGTAGATCACAGCTGCCCCAGGACACCTTGTGAGCAGCTGGTCAATGGCTGCCTCGTAGTTGCCCAGACGGGTATTGCAGAGAACACGGACAGCGAGGCCAACGCTGTCAGCCTCTGTCAGGGGCTCCAAAACAGGCAGCGCTGAAACTATATTGATTGACTGACTGCATAAAAGAGACTGCAGACAAGAAGTATTGTTTGGATTTAAGACAAACATTGCAAAAAATGCTAACCATAACCTTAGAAGAAAAGCCCTTACTTGCTCGAATACTCCTGAAATAATACTTCCTTTAATAAATATTGCTGAAAATTGGGAAAGCAAGTTTAGAGTAGATGCAAATGTAAATACTGTTATCAACAGAACTCTTCAGTATTTTTTTCTTGCATCATTTCAGTCAACCTTTTATTTTGACTTGGATAGCTTAGGGGGGAAGAAGGACAGTCTGCTGGAGAAAGTAATTCACAGAATCATGAATATTTGCAAAATGGATTTAAGATGTAAAGCAGTAAGATGTAATACTTGTTTCATACCTGTAGTCTTGAGATGTCTTCATGGTAATCTTTGTCAGATGAACATCCCACTGACATTATGGAAGCTATCCATGGAACAATCAACCCAAAATGACTGCAGGAATTTATCTATATGAGACAGAATTAAGTTGCAATAAGAAGAAACATTTCTGTTAGTGACAGTACCGTATGAAGCTCATTGTGAGTAAAGAAAAATTTAATCTCAAATAGTATAATTTAGAAGAGGACCTACCCCTTCTTTCCTGATTTGTACAATTTAATAACAAATACACTGGAAACTTCTATTTATTTATAACTTCTATTAACGTCTGTATTTCAGCTTTCCTGTTCACAATTCTTTAGAATTCATCATTCACATGATCTCCTCATTTAGTTAGCTTAGTAAAATTGTAAATAATCCACCTGACAAATTCTCACTGTTTTGTTTTAACCCTTATTTCTATGCAGAGCTGACTCCTGTTGGAAGTGTATTTGCAAATGTCCTCAAGGAGCAAGACTGGCCAAAGATAGAAGCACTAATTTGTAACTGCACATCACCTTATTTTATTTCACTCTTGCTTCTTTTAAGAGATAAACTATCTAGAATTAAAATATTAAGCATGGTACTTGGATAGATTGTGGAGTCCTAACACTGCAGTCCTAAAACTTACTCTCTGTGGTTTACAACTTACTAGATCCTCTGTTGTTTTCAATGGCTTAGTCTCAGGAAGTTGCTTCTTTGATATTCTCTGAACATACTGAGAAGTAACCCTCAGCAGGAGCTCCTGAAGTATTTTTTCCTGAGAGGACACTACAAGAAGAGCTTCCCAGAAATCCACCAGGAGCTGGGGAATAGTGTTTTCACTGCTATTACACAGCATCTAAGAACAAAAATTATAGAAGACAGCAAGTTAGACTATGGTGATTATTAGTAGCAAAAGTTAGAAAAAATAGGAGGAACTGTTTTTCACTTTTACTAGAAGCAGAATTTTGATTTCATTTTTTCCCGTGATTCTATGTAATACACTGCTATGCAAAGTAAAAAGTTCATTAGATGATTTTAAGGTAATCAATTCTGACCAACAGATTTGATTTCTTCTTCAAGATTAACTCTACTGTCAGAAATGTCAGTACAACTGTCAGCAAGTATTTACAGTCTGCTAATGAGGAGCATTTTTACATATGCCGAGAGACAAGTAAGTGTCTTGAAAAGAAGTCTCTATAGTCCATTATAACATCTGCTGTGTAATTCAGCTGGGCATCATGGTAGAACCCACAAGGAAGATGATTTAGGATCTGCTGTGCTAGCAAAAAGAATTCTTACTTGGTTTCCAAATGGTTTTAAACAACAACACTGGCTCTAATTGGAACTTGGTGACTTGTTCTTTTTGATATAGGTCTTTCACAGTAACAGATATACTTAAGACTGCAACACACTTACATTGAAGAACACATCTTTTAAGCCAAGTGTTGCTATTCATTGTAGATAAAGGAAAAACATATTTGTCTAGTCCCAATTGAGAGAAAGAAAACTTCAGGAACACTAGAAAAGCTATTGGTATTTCTTATAAACTGCAGACATATACTTTTCTTTCACTGATTTATACAGATCATCAGAACATTACATATCTGTTACATATTTAAGTCGTATTCTTTAGAAGTATGTTTTAATTCTGAAGATTTCTTTAAAAGAAGATTATGGAATTAATTTATCCAGATTCTGTAACATTTCCATGGTCTTATAAAGCTCAATTACTAGGAAGCCACCGAAAGGGTTCTGAGATCAGGGTATTTTCCATTCAAATGACAAGTTAAAAGCAAAGAACTTAATGGGTTGGTTTCTTGTTTTCTTTTTTTTGCTTTACTTAACCAGTATTTCATTCCATAAGGTACGGTTTCTGACTCTGTAATCATCTATCATGACTAGAATATCTCCACCTGTCATCTCGCTCTTTCTAAAGAAATGCTGAAATGTGAGTGAAAGAGCAGCTGGGCTGCTTTTCTTTCCCACAACAATATCACTATGAAAAAAATAGAAGCAAAGACATGATCACAGGCCAACCTTGAAAAAGGTATCTGCTTCTTCTAGTTCAATTTTACTGTTCTCATGTAAAGCCACAGTGGCAGCCACGAGTAAACCAGGCTGCGTCTCCTTCAGGTGAACAGCAAACTCAGTTGGTGTAACAATTCCTTCCTTACGCTGCTGCAGGAGCCGTGGCTGCCCAATGAAGCCGCAAGCCAGTGTTGTCTACAAACATCAACAGATACAAATCAGGTAAAGAATTCAATATATAGATTATTCTACTCAGTAAACTCAGTATTTCCTCTGGCAGTGAAATTTAGATGGAAGCAAGGAAGAAAGCAAATCCTTTCTGCAATTCACAGAGTAGCTCTCCAGAGACAGAGATCCAAACTACATCTGGAGCAGCAACTCCAGAAAAACAGGCCTTGTACCTGAACACTGAAAGTAATATTCAGTTGAAAGATGGAGTTAGTGTGTACATAAAATGGATTTCACTAAGTAATCCAAGACATTTGATATACAGGGTGGTTTGAAAAATCACTGGCTGACATTTCAAGAGTCTACTTTGCAGAAGTGTGATTTTTATTTTGAAAATACCCCTAAAACAATGATCAAAATGTGCTTCACTTTGTGTAACAGGAAGCTATTTTGAGTTGAGTGCTTATGAAGGTGAATATAACATATTATTCCCATTTTAAAGACAGTGGCAAAATAATGCCTAAGTAAATTAAATGAATTACGCAAGACATATAAGGCAGACCTAGAAGAAATATTAAGAGTAGTTTTCTGAAAGTGTTTTTTCCTACTTTGAAATAAAATGCTTTTTTAAAGGTGAAGAGCAATAGAACATATTTAACAGATCAGATCAGAAAGAAAGAAAATCCAACCAAAAACACTCAAGCCTAAGCCACCTTATTCTCAAAATAACATCCATACAGCATGTTTGCTCACAACATGACAATTTCACTTGATCGTGCTGCAAAAGCAGGTGGTGCTGAATATAATTTTTGAAACAGCTCCCCACAGTTCCGATCCTGCAACTCAAAACCAGCTAACTTTAAAAACTCTGCAGGACTTTTTCCACCAAAGCACGATATCTAACTTTGAAACAGCTATCCATTTATTTCAAAAGTGTTTAGACTCCCAATATTCCACTGTAAGAAAAAGTCTCTACTACCTTTTAATATTCCACAGTCTTGATCAAACTCAACAAGAAGTAATTTACAGACTGGTCTCACACAATGTGAACATCTGTGGCAGAGACAGCTCCACTAACATTTTTGCCCCCAGTGATGAGGAATTATTAATTTCATAGCTCTGAAGTAGGTTCTGATCTGGTCTTAATAAGAGTTAAGTGCTTTGATTCCACATAAGATGTGAAATTGTATACAGAAACTTCAGTTTGTAAGAACAATGAACAAATATTCTGTTCAAGAAAAATTTTATAATGGCTGTTTGTATACAGGTGTTTAGATGGGCATATCACATATTAATTTCAGGTGGAGAGGTGAAGAAATGCTACTATACAATCCTCCCATGCAGCTGAAGAGCACTGGCAGAGTTGGTTACATCCCAGTAAAACAACATCTAATTGATTAAGAATAAAGAGCTTCAAAACTTGCTTATTTTGTAAGTTTTTGCCAAGACAAGACTACCCTACCTGTAGGGCAAACTGTACAGTCCCAGTGTATGTCAGCCCTCTGTTCTACTGTTACTGCAGACATCCAGTGGAGCCTACACAGCCTATCAGGAGAAAGACGAGTGACTGGAAGCTTCTTTTACTGTAAAATGCAACTACAAGTCAAACTATTGCCCTGGACTTTGTAAAGCATGAACAGCTCACGCTCTTGGCATACTTTACCTCCTTATAGGAGTGCATTTCATGTTCATACATTGCCAGGTCTCCCATTTTCAGAGCAAAGAAAGCCTTAGTAAGTGTCAGGACCACTGATGGCATCATCTTTTCTACTTTCTGAAGATACTTCACAGCTGTCAAAGGACATATGTTTCTCATGCTGGGACTGCAAAGGATATCAGGCAGCTGCACAGGGTCCGCAAGATACAGTATCTGGAGAACTTTATTTCCTGATTCCTATTGAAATAAAAGCCATTTGACAGTTCAGAACTTTTCAGATGTTCATTTTTCTACGGCATTTGAAAGTACTGCAGTTCTATTGTTTTGGTTTTTGTGGAAATTTTTTTTAAAAACTTGTCTGTTTTTAAAAACAGACAAGTTCAGCTTAGCTATCAAATCACAGCACCTTTCCTGCCTCTCTCCTCCCTACTGGTAAAAGTAAAGGATTTCTAACTGGTAGTGATCCAACTCACATTCTGGCATGCTAGGAGAACATCTACCATCAAAATGAATTGTTTTTAGCAATTGGTATAATTTAGCAATGATCAAAGGAAACAGCTTGTTTTGCTACAGAAATGGAAGATGACAGAAATTTGAGGCAGGGCTTTCCTGAACCAGAAGCGTCTCTGTGCAAGTGGGAACCAGATCATAGCAACATGCATCATGATAGCCAAATGTGTAAGACGTTGCTTGAATGCAGTCCAAATCATCACAGGTGCTGCTTGCTATTCAACAACAGTGGGAAAATAAACATAATGTGAAAAAGAATAACTGTAAAACTAAAAAAGCAGCTCAGCATTTTCAAATGGAAAGTGATTAATATTTGATACACAATTCTTAAAATCAGAACTAAATTAGCAGATTACAAATAAACCAATTATTTCTACCTTACTTAATTCTTCGTTTGAGTCTTCATTAAGAGAATGAGTTAAGTAAAATATAAATCCTCTCTCATATGTCTGTATTTCATCACCTTCTGAAACTAGTCTCTTTAAAACTTCAGTCATGGATAAACCTGACATTCTGTAGTATGGCAAAGCAAGGTGGTAATCCTTTGTGTCAAACCTGAAGGAAATAAGAGAGGAAGGAAAAAAAATAACAAAACAACTAAGGGCAATGCTTTTGCCATCACTCTTTGTAAGAGCTAAAAGTACATCAAACAAAGTCACAGGCACATCAGTTATCTGCATATATTGTTCACATTCAACATAATTCTGTTGAATTCAACATAATTCTGAATAATTCTGTTTAATGACAAAAAAGACAACCAGAAAAGAAGACTAGACTAAGCTGGTTTTGTAAAACATAAAGGTTTGTATGACATATGCAATATTAATGTAAAATAGCAAAGAATTATGGATTTTCATTTTAAGGTTACACCACTGGAAACACATGCCTATGCCACTTTGACATCTAAAACATACCTGCTGTAGCAGTCTCCTAAGAAGGCACAACTTTCTCTGAATGCTCTCAGAAGATCTTCCTTCTCATCTGATTTAAGGAAATGAGGGTCCATTATAGCTGCTCTGATCAGTAAGTGAGCCTCACTTAAAAGATGGATGCAGCTCTCAGTTTTAACATTTTCATAAGTTCTACTATATTCTACCTAGAACAGACACAGCACATACTTAGGCTACTGACAAAAATTAAGAATATACAGGAATAATTTTAATGAGGACAGCATCTGCCTGAAATTGGACTATGGGTTTTTCACAAGAAATATATTACACCATATTCAGCAACGACATGCATCAGAGATTAACTAGCAGTACTTATTTTTAGTTAGCATATAACAAAGGCAGGAGTTGAGCATACCATTTCTCTGTAAAGCTGAATTGTTGAAACAGTGTTTATAATATATAAATTCCAACCCGGCTCTGACTCAGAATTTGTTCTGGATTTGATGTGGTCAGTCTTTCTGGAACTAGAGAAAAATGCTGAGTTGTCAGTGTTGAAATAAACACTATGCAAGCAAAAAACCCCCACTCATTTTGTAATTCAAATGCATAAATAGGTGTGTCTGCAGACACGTAAGTGCTGGAGAGTTAAGCTGTGAATTTAAGTCATACTGGCTAATAACAGAACAGAGATAGGCATGTTCACACATAAGAGTCATCATCAGAACTGTCCACTACATCTCCTGTGCTTAACACCAGGGAGTATCAGGAATCATGGAATCATCAAATGGATTGGCTTGGACCTTAAAGATCATCTAGCTCTAACCCTCCCACCATAGGCATGGGATGCCACTCACTGAACAGGTCAGACTACCCAGAGCCTTATCCAACCACACCTTGAACAGTTAAGTAATTTAAATTAGCTGTTTAATCTCCCGTAAGGATTTAGTGCATGGCTGCCCCTGCAGCTCTATCAAAGTGTTTGCCAACACATGGGATAAAGAGGTATCAGAATACTTTTATTCTAAAACTTTGGCTTGGTCTATAAAGCCCTGAGGTTAAAAACACTGTGGGAAAACAGACTCTTTTTGTTCTGTTTTTAAATTTTATTTTAACTGTACAGATGAGAAGATTTTTACATCTTTATTATCAAATTATTGTGCTACGTAGCTTAGTATTTGTCCATTACATTTTTTACAGAAGGCAAAAAGTGTATCTTCTTCAAATGTCAATTTGATAGAATATTTGAATATTTGAAACAATGCAACTGGCAGAAAATGTGCTTTATACAAGAAAACTACAGTATTTGGAATAGTCATGTTTCCTTACAGGCTTCTCCTTATCTTCTTCTGAATAATGTCTGCTCTAGACTTTATGAAATACTGGGTCAACTAACTCCTCAATCAACTAAAGCTGTCCCACTCTTGTTAATTAACTTTAACTGACTTTAATAAATGTGGTTTCTGAATAACTGCTTAGAACAGCTCCTTAGCTGTTTTATGAAAAGCCTTCAAAACTGGAAAGGGAATAGCAGTTTCCTTGGAAACTTTTAAAAAGTCAGATATACCTCTGGCTACACACAGGCTACAACTGTAACTTGGGGTGAAGTCTGACCAACTTTTGTCATTGATAACTACAGTGATCCTCACAACTTTCTTGGCAAGAACCCTTAGGCAAAGATAAGACATTTCACTTTGTGCTGTGACATATTTTGTAACCTGTAGCTATGGCACTACATATTTTTGGTACTCTACATTTTTTCTCAAGATAAATACTTTGTAAATTCTCATGATAAATTCTTAGTAATGCTATTTTAACATTTTGTTGATTTCAGGCATTTGTGACTTTATGCTCATTTCTTCTATGTCAGTAAATACAATAGAATTGAAAAAAATAAAAGCTTGATTGCTCTTCTCAGTCACTTAGAAGGCAACTATTTCTCAAGAGTTTTTCAACAGAAGAACCTCTCTTAAATTGCAATATCCACAAGTTCAACGCTGTACACAGAGCTCTAAGTACCAGCTCCCTAAAAGATACAAATCCTTACAGCATCCTTCTTGTAGGCTTTCTTCTTTCAGTAATATCTTCTGTGTCTGCCTTAGTCAAAAGAATTATATGGTTTTTGAAATGACAGATAGCTCTTGGTCCTATAAAAAGCTGCATTCTTAATGTACAGACATCCAGTGTGACAGGTGGACAAGCCTATAAAGGAAAGTGACTCTTTTGTAATTTCACTTGGTACGCACATTGAGTTTTTAAATAAATCAGAAAAAAAAGTAACCTTTGTACAATGATCTGACATTAAGAACATCCACTAGCTTTCCTAACTTTGAGTGCATCATATAAGCAAGAATAAAAATACTCATAAAGGCCTGACAAGAATTATTTAATAATGAGTGGAAAAAAATTTATTTCACTCTTCAAAGCAATTGCACAGTTTCAGCTATGTTTCTCAAAATAATTGAACCTGAAATAGATGCCTAACACAGAAAACTTTATCCTGATTAGTTTGATTTTGGCCGCTGATTATAAAAGCCTTAATCTGAGTTGCTTATAAAAAGCAATTACAGATAGAAGTATTATATTTGCTTGCCTATTGTTACCTTACATAGCCGGTATTATTTTCCCAATTTGTTCTATGCACTTTTCATGTAAAACATATGCTATCATCTATATTGGACTTAAAATTGAAAAATGCAGCCTCATTTGCACAGAAATATTCTAAATTTACAGCTTTAAAAAGATAAAATACTACACTTACAAATTAACATATATAGTGAAACAAGACAACACAGCGTTACATGAGTAACCTGCTTTTTGAAGACACCTCAATTTCTTGTAAGAGGTGGAGGCCTACAGTGGTGGTCTGGAGGCTCTAGACTGCCCTGGGCTCGTGAGACCCAGAATGAGGCAGCTCTAAACCTGGTTTAAAAAAACAGCAGGAAAAACAGTAATGGCAAGTAATAAAAATAACCACCATAACACTTCAAACTCCACACTGGGGCAGGGATACCCATGAGGGAACTGGCCCATGAAGGACCCAACCCACACCAGCACAGGGATGTCCCAGAGGGACTGTAGCCCATGGATGGATCCATGCCAGAGTGGGTAGACACACTGTGGATGGCAAGCTGCAGCATGGAAATCTGTGTAGGACTGCAGCCTTCACACCTCTCCAAAACTCCTACAGACACACGAGGCAGCCTGCTGACTGACTGCAGGAACTATGATGGATGTCAATGTGACGCACAGTAAAAATGCAGAAAGCTGAGACTAGAGAATGGACAGGAGAGATTGTGTCACGTGCTGGTATTACCTATCCAGAGCTGGGAATACATGTTTGGTTCTTGAAAAGTTTATAAAACTTCTGATGTCCTATGGTTTCTTTATATCTGCTGTCTACATGCTCAGAAGAAATCCTTAAATGCTACCTTAGAATATAACTCTGTCTATCTTTCCTACTATTTTTATTCATGTATATCACAATCTTTACATTCAATAGATTTTTACTGATAAGCAATTTAAGGAAGGGGAAAAGTTAAGACCTCCAAGGATCAAAAGCCCTCCTTCTAAAAAACATGCCCTAAGTATCTGGTGGCAGACTTGTTTGATTGCCTACAAGCCTCTTAGAAAAACTGTTTTTTTCAAGGACACCTAAGAGAGAGAAACATTATACAATAAAAGAAAACTCTGTACCCTTTGTTCAATTTTATACAGAAAAGCATGGAATTTAGTTTTAAAAACAAGTGATTTTATTGCTTTTCATGTTTTTGAAAACATTCTATAATGGTCTAAAATTTTACATGGCAACAATAGATTTTGAGACATCTGTAGATCACCAAAATACATGCTACTCATTTTGGATGTTATTATATTGGTTCAGCCACCAGAAACAAACAGGATTTTAAACCTTAAGTCAACTAAGTGCCATACCACTACTTCCATTCTATTAGTGAGATAATGAGAGGTGTACCTTCACAGTCGTGTCAATATATGGATCCTCACTACGAGCTGCTGCTGCACTGCATCGCACTGTGAAGCACTGCAGGTTCTGACTAGAGGAAAAGAAGAAAACACAACAATGAAGAAAAGAAATTAGATTTGCAAAAGTTAGGTAGCCAAGACTACAGTTAATCAGCTCTTTTTCCTTTGAAGAAATGGGCTTAAAAGCCCAAGCACAGGAGAGTATGTTGAACAAGCACATGAGCCTGCCCAGAGATTTCCAGGAGGCTATGAAGGATGCATCAGAGCGGAAAAAAATTTTGAAAGGACAGCAGCACAGAGAAACACAGTAAACTACCAGTAAAACCATAAGCATAGTACCTTGTAATGACGTGTAAGAACTGTGGAGTGAGGACTGCCTGCTCTGACTTTTCTGAATATTGGTAAGTAGAAATTAGTTCTACTAACTTCCCAAGAGAGTAGAGATATCCAACATGAGGTAAAGAGAAAAAGCAGAAGAGACTCAGAAGTTTTCTCTTGTTCTCAGTTTCCTCATAGGCTGTTGCAGGAATTCCTAAAGATAGTAATGAGAAAGGCATTTTATGTGCTTCATAAATAAAAACCCGGCAATTCCATTCCAAGCCTGATGCCTAAAGGACAGAATCAAACCTGCCCAAGTTGCAGACTAGTTTTCTTAGTAGCTAGTAAAAAGAAGTTTTATATGAAGCTCAGTGCATATGTCAAAAAATTGTATGACACATAACCTCATTTGGAAGCATTTTCACAAAATATGAATGTAGCACCTAGAGAAGAAATTCTATAGATGTAACAGCATTAGAGAGTCCTAAATTCACCAGAACTAAGCATCCATGGACTGAAAGCTTGATCTTAGACAATTACTTTTGAGTTGGAACGAATGCTCATCCAGAGCTGCAGCTCACAAAAAAAGTAGGTATTACTTAAGGGAAGGAAAGGCTGGAAATCGCAGAATTTACAGGATGCCACTTTAGTAGGTAACAGCTGTGATCATATTCTACAGACCCTCTTAACAAAGCCTGTAAATCACACAAGAGCATAAGACAGCTGGAGTTAAATGGCAAGTAGTTCATTCTGTTCAGCCAGCCGCAAGTTAAATGAGGCATTGCTACTTCGCAGACAGTAAACCATCTCAAACTGAGTGAGGAGTTAGTAAAAGTCAAGGGCCAACCATATCCTGGGATGCATCAGGCACAGCATTGCTGGTGGGGCAGGGATGGGATTGTCCTGCTCTGCTCTGCACTGGGCAGCATTAGCTTGAGCCCTGGGGGCAGTTTGGGGCACTAGAATACAAGAAGGATATAAACCTATTAGACAAGAGACTAAGGGAGGGCTAAAAAGATGGTGAAGAGTCTGGAGGGGAGGCCATAGGAGGAGTGGCTGACACTTGGTTTGTTCAGCCTGGAGGAGACGGAGGAGAGATCTGAGATTTTACATGCAGTTCCTGAGGGAATGAAGCTGTGTCAGGGGAGGTTTAGGTCGGCTATTAGGAAAAGGCTCTTCTCCCAGAGGTTGTCAGGCACTGAAACAGGCTCCCCAGGGCAGTGGTCACGGCCCAAGCCTGGCAGAGCTCAAGGAGCATTTGGAAAATGTTCTCAGGCACTTGGTGGGATTCTTAGGGTTCTCCTGCACAGGCCCAGGAGTTGGATTCTATGATCCTTGTGAGTCCCTTCCAACTCAGGACATTCTATGATTATACAAAATCTGACTGCTAACATACAGCATTAAATTCTTCCATGGATCTTTTGTGGCTTGAGCTAGTGAACCCCTAAAATCTGCATTCATCCCTTCCAATTTTAATTAAGGCCCTTCAGAAAGGTAACCAGTATCTTAGTGATCATTAAGGTTTATTACTCTAATTTCCTCAGCTGGCTGAGTGACAGTCTAGTATCTTGTAATAATAAGGAGAATTTTATTAATGCAACGTAAAGAGTAACTGGTTTGCAACACAGTGCGTTGAATTGGTATTTTAGTTCAAGTTTTATGTAGAACTTGGGGGAATTAAAATACTTTTTTGTTAACAGAAGCTCAGTTTAAATCATTGAAAAGGGAGAAAAGATCTCAATTTAAAAACAAATCAATGTAAAAACAAATCACACACAGTGTATGAAAGAGGATACACAATGAAGCTCTTTTCTTTCACAAGCCTCCTGTGACACAGTCCATGGTGTATTCATGCATATCCATTTACCTGTCTGGTATACAGGAAGCAGTTGAACAGAGTGCAACTTAGTCTCTTCACAAAACCCAAAAGGCGACTGGTCGGGCGCAAAATGTCTAGGAAAACAGTCCAAAAATCATGGGACTGCAGTGAAAAATTGATTATATAATTTGGACAAGTAAACAGCACTGGATAAAAGAAGCAAAGCTCACGTTTTAACACTCAACAACAATGCATCCTCCTACTACCAATACCATTAATAGCAATGCAAAGAAGCACATGGTACAGTTAGATGGAACTCTATTAATAGAGTTCCTGCAACCTAAATCCTCTCTCTTTGCTTGTCTGCAAGATGCATGTCAAAGTTTGACATCACTGAAGAAACCCACAACTGATTTTGACCTCAATTTAATCTTTTTTTCATCTTTCTTTTTAGTTCACTGAGCTATATGGAACACCATGCCATGTCCAACACTATTTTTTTTCTATCATGTGTCATCCTTTTCCCTGCTTTGCTTTGGAATTCACTGTGGGACCCTGGCATCAATTCTTCCTTAGCTTTTGATAGAAATTTTGGTGAAAAAGGAAGACTAAATCAGCTTCATGAGGAGGGGACCTGGAGACACAGGTGCTGAACTGTTCTCCATGGGATCCTGGGAAAGGCTCAAAGGTGTGCCAGGGGAGGGTTACACTTGATGTGAGGAACCATTTTCTTACCAAGAATGGTGAAACACTGGACAGGCTTCCTGGAGAGATGGCTGATGCCCTAGACCTGTCACTGTTTAAGAGGCGTTTGGACTGTGCCCTTAACAATATACTTTAAGAGTGGCTCCCTCCTGAAGTGGTCAGGCAATTGCACTAGATGATTGTTGCAGATCCCTTCCAACTGAAATATTCCAAGATACTAACAAATGGACTTTCCTCGGTATCCCAGGATTTCCTCAGTTCAAAAGAAACACCAAATCTTACAAAAACCCCAGAAGTCAAAACATCAGGTGTTTCCTTTCAAAAAGACAAAATACACAATGCAGTTTGTTTTTTTTTTTTTGTAGTAAATTAACCCATAAAAGGGAAAACACATCTGTAATACCTGAAAAGCAGATACTGCACTTGGAAGTGCTTTGTGTCTTCCACAGGTAACTCTGTAGATTCCAGTATGACAGGTATCTCACACAGCTTACTTTGTTCCCCAAGCAATTCCACTGGCTTCTGACATATGATGAACTCATCTAATTCAAGCTGTAAAGGATGTGTTGGAGGACTTTCATCTTTCACACCTGAGCAATGAAAATGCTATCTTAATTGTTCAAACCACTCCAACCACAGCAGTAAGAAAATAGTATGACAATATTGATTAAATACTCCAATTACAGCTACCCTGCTAGCATTGCCTTCCTCAAACCACCAGATTCTGAAAACAGCCATACTAGAAGATGGGAACAATTCTTATTTAAGCCTTAACAGTCTGAATACTTAAGAGTCAAGATTTCTGGGAAAAAAAACCCTAACAGGTAAACTGCTCACTAGAAGGTGAGTCAACGGCAACCAGTTCCACAAATGACTGGTCATCAAAAAATGCTCACTTTTTGCTGAAGAGGTTTTGAGAAGGCAAATGCAGCTATCACAGGAAGCTGTGTTATCTTTAGCTCATTCAAGTCCTGGAAAGCAAACCCTAGTAATACTCAGAAGGTAACTAGAACTTTTCTATGTGGTTTTTAGTAATAAAAAAAAAACAACAGGGGGAGAACACCATTATCTGAGAAATGACCCATCTTCATTCAGTGAAGAACACTGCATTTATATTGTCCCTATCTGAAAAGACTTATCTACCTATAAATGTTTTCTAGGCACAGTTTCCATTTCTAAATGACTCTCCTTTTAAGTTTCTTCAATTATAAAGAAAGGACCTTCCTAAGGTTTGTTGGTGTTGATCTGATACATATGTTTGGAAAAGTGGGAACTGATAATTGATTACATATGGATTGATATCCTGCAATATACAGGAATGAAACCTCCTGAGTACATCTATTTCTGGGATTTCTATAATTCTAAGACAAGCTCCTGAATAAGATAAAGGAATGAAAAAGGAGAATTTGCTTGATTATGGCAGGTTGTGATCCTAACAGTTAAAAAAGCATACAGATATCACCACAGAAACATTCGTCATTGTGTAAGCCAGTTACTTAGGCAGTGACACTGATAGAATAATTTTTCTGAACACAGCACACTGAACTACTGCTACTTTAACTTGGCCCATTGTGGCATCCTAAAACAGGGACCTAATTCTGTGTCTGCAGAGGCTGTACTATCTTCTAAAGGTGGAGCACAATGGCATATTTGTTTGAAATGTTACCTCCAACTGCAGGTTGGTGCAACTTTTCATGCTCTAGAATATTCAGCTGATAGTCAGTGATAGGACAATCTGGAAATATTTTCTGAAGGGCCAAGACCTTGTTTGAGACTACTTTCAGAACAACAGGAATCAATTAGCAGATTCTTGGAGATTAAAAAAATTTAAAAATTTATTTCAGCACCTACCTCCATCCATAGCCTTCTCTGGTGCACTGACTCCCTGAGCACACTGCTCTGTCCTGTCTGCACTTTGCTGGACCAGTTCCAGTTTCAGGATTAGAACATCCAGCTCTGTTGTTATAGCTATATGTCTGGCACAAAATGCAACTTCGACAGGAATGAGGTTATCAATGTGCAAAATTAAGGAGCGTTCAAAATCTAACACAGTCAAATTCTGGTTTATGACACGGTATTTCAAACAGAATATGACAAGTTTATTCTTGCAGCCCACAAGTAGATCTCCATTCACAGGACAACATGAAATGCACAGTGGAGGATCTGAAAGTGGCATTTCAACAACTGACATTTGTTCTTTTAAGGCTTCACTGTATGACTCTTCCATCTTGTGACCAACCATCCGGACACACACGCGAGAACTCCCTGCAGGCATGCATCTCCAGTTCATATATGCTCTTAGGAAAGTTGCTTTGCTTTTTTCTTCAATTGTCACCAGATAGTCTCCTTAAAAGAAAGCAGTTACACTGATAATCATTTAAAAATAGATTACAGCTTCTGAACTCATTATCTGCTGTAGTATGCTACAAAGAATATCTTCAAGTCTCAACTCTTACAAAAAAATTCCAAAAACAGTTTTCACCAATTTTCCTCTAACTGAATACAAAGCACAAGTTTCTTTGCTAGGGGGCACACACTTCACACACTACTAAAAGCAAAGACTGAGAGGTTCAGAGTAACTCCTGAGTGAATCCTCTCTGTAAGATGTGATTGCACACAAGGTTCCCCCCACCTCCCCACCTTCTGATATCCATTAATGAGGAAATGTGTTGTTCTCTACAAACCATGGAAAGCAAAGGACCAATAGATTCATGAAAAGCTGTGGAATGGGCTGGAACGACCACCCCATTCCGTGCTCTAAAAACAAAATACAAAAAACAAGAAAAAAACCCGAAACAAACAACAACAACAAAACAAACAATCCTCCCCCCCCCGGCCAAAAAAAAAAAAAAAACAACAAAAAATCAACGAACCCTCCCCCCCCCCCAAAAAAAAAAAAAAGAAAAAAAAGAAAAAAAAGAAAAAAGCAGTCAGGGGCAGGTGCACATACCGCAACCGAGGCGGAGGCAGACGATGAAGGGAGCTGCGGCTCCCACCCTCCCTGCAGGCCGGAGCGCTGCCGGCGCTGCGACCGGCCCGCGCTTCCCTACCCGGCCGGCAGGCCAGCCCGCTCCAGCAGGTGCGCCCCACCTCCGCCTCGGAAGTACCCTGAGAAAGAGCGTGAGGGAGACGCGGGCGGGAGGGCCAGGCACTACTTCCGCGGCAGAGCCCGAGCGGCTTTGTTCTCCGCCCGCCTCCCGCAGTCCCCGGCCCCTGGCCCTGCTGGCCCTTCATCCCCACCCGGCGGAGCCCCAGGGCCGCTCCACGCACTCAGACCTCACGCGTCCCGGTTTCCCCGGCCGAGCACTCACGGACCCAGCGATGGCGGGGACTGACCTGCCGAGCTGTGCGCCATGCGCAGCACCGGACCCAGTGTGGCGAAGGAGCCCAGGGCCTCGCAGCGGCCCTGTTCGCGCAAGGTGAACACGTCCACCCTGCAGCTGGCCGCCGTGCTGGCCACGAACAGCACGTCTTGGCCGCAGCAGAAGTGCGCCGGTTCCTGCTTGCAAGGCACTACTCGCTGCGACCCGAACGGGTGCAGATTGTAAAGCTGCACCATGGTCCCGAAAAGCTCCGCCGCGGCAGCGGAGCGGGCACCCGCAGCCTGCCGGGGCGGCGCCCAGCACTTCCGCGGGGGGCAGAGCCGCCTCCGCGCGGCGCTGCGCGGGGCGGGCTCGGGCGGCCGTGTGGCTGCCTCGGCACGGGTACTCTCGTACGAGGTTCCGAATGGCCTTGGCGTGACAGCTGCTGGGTGAGCACCCCCGGCAATCCTCCGTCATGGCAGAGCACCGCCGTACACTGGTGGAGCTGTCGAGGGGAAAGAGAAACTGCGAGTGATCCATGAGGAGTGTGAGACTGGGAACGATGGCTCACGAATGGAAGACCTTGCTGACGGGTGTTTGGTCGGTGGTTTGTATGCAGAGCAGCTTTCACCTGGGCACGGCTTGGAGCTGCTACTGCCAGCAGGAGCGTACCTAATGCATTAGGCTACTAAAACCTGGGTTCTTCCTTCTCCCATGGTCAAAAGCAGACTTTTTTCGTACTTAAATACACCAATTCTTTCTTAATAGTCAACAAACCCCCCCAAACAAAAGCGTAGTTATTTCACAGAACATTCCCACAAGGATCACTCTTAGCTAAATGGTCCATACGAGGATTGAAACCATAACCTTGGTGTTGTTAGCACCATGCCGTAACCAGCTGGGTCAGCACTTTCTGCATAAGTCGAATGTCCTATGATAGAGATGCTTCCATGTGTCTCTAAAGCTCTATTCATGTGACCATACTAGTAAAGAATATGAGATTTTTTTTTTTTACTATGCTAATGTAGGAAGCTAAAAATTACTATGTACTTTTAAAGCAGGTAACAGATCCACTACCAAAACATGCAATCTCAAATTGTCCTTCATGAATGTGCACATTAATAGTGAAGAAGAAAAAAAAGCAGCAGTATGTTTGGAACTTTATTTGGAAGCACATTTGAAAACAAACAGGGTTTTGCGATTTTTTTTGTTTTGGTAAACAGATTTTTCCAGGCTTTAGTTTTCTCAATATTCGTCTCCTTCTTCAGCCTCTGCTTCTATTGAGTCTAGGCCAACTTCTTCATAATCCTTTTCAAGGGCAGCCAGGTCTTCCCGAGCTTCAGAAAATTCTCCTTCCTCCATCCCCTCCCCAACATACCAATGCACAAAGGCACGTTTAGTATACATGAGATCAAATTTGTGGTCAAGCCGAGCCCATGCTTCTGCAATAGCAGTTGTGTTACTCAGCATACACACAGCCCGCTGCACCTTGGCAAGATCAGCACCTGGCACCACAGTTGGAGGCTGGTAGTTAATGCCCACCTTCAAGAAAACAAATGAGAACTTTCCTTAGAAATGCCAAGGCTTAAAGACTCATTTCTGTTAACAAAAATCACCATGATTACAAGTAAATAAAAAAGCTCAATTTTGTACTTTATCAAAATATTGTAGCACGACTGTCATCTCTGAAGACTACACAATTCTTAATCACTTAGATAACGAGTACTTAATAGGCTACATACCTTGAATCCAGTTGGGCACCAATCCACAAACTGAATGGTACGTTTAGTCTTGATAGTGGCAATGGCTGCATTGACATCTTTGGGCACAACATCGCCTCTGTATAACATGCAGCAGGCCATGTACTTGCCATGGCGAGGGTCACATTTGACCATCTGGTTGGCTGGTTCAAAGCAAGCATGGGTAATTTCAGCCACAGATAACTGCTCATGATATGCTTTTTCAGCGGAGATGATAGGGGCATATGTTACCAAGGGGAAATGGATTCGTGGGTATGGAACCAGGTTAGTTTGAAATTCTGTCAGATCTACATTGAGGGCTCCATCAAAACGTAGTGAAGCTGTGATGGATGAAACAATCTGCCCAATTAATCGGTTTAAATTGGTGTAAGTAGGACGGCCAATGTCCAGGTTACGACGACATATATCATAAATGGCTTCATTATCTACCATAAAGGCACAGTCTGAATGCTCTAATGTTGTGTGGGTAGTTAGAATTGAGTTGTAGGGTTCCACTACAGCAGTGGAAACTTGTGGTGCTGGATAAATTGCAAACTCCAGTTTAGATTTCTTGCCATAGTCAACAGATAGCCTTTCCATGAGCAGTGATGCAAACCCTGAACCAGTGCCTCCACCAAAACTATGAAAGATAAGGAAGCCTTGCAGCCCTGTGCAGAGGTCAGCCTATAACGAGGTGGGAAAAAAATGGGAGAAAAAAAGTTATTGATGGTTTTGGAGAAATCAGTATTAAAATAATCATTCAAAAGCATTTGTCATAAGTTTGCTGGTTTTACATTGTTATTATTTAAAAAACAGTGTTCTTGAAAGGTTCTGGTTTAACTGATTGAGTTTTTATTTAAAGGGGGAGATGGGGCACACCAGGAAATAAAAGGTTTATTTTGTTTTGACCAATTAACTATGCACAAAATTGTTAACAAAAAACCAGCAAACCATCAATATAGCTTGCTATAGAGCTGTGTCAATTACTTTAAATACTAAATGAATCCTTACCAGTTTGCGAATGCGGTCTAGCACTAAATCAACAATCTCTTTTCCAATGGTATAATGGCCTCTGGCATAATTATTGGCTGCATCTTCTTTCCCAGTAATGAGCTGCTCAGGATGGAATAACTGCCTATACGTGCCTGTACGTACTTCATCTACAAAAAAAACCAAAATATCACATCATAAATTTGATCTGTTCAGTTCTGTGTGTGCTGCCTAGTGACTACACACAAAGCACACGTGTCAAGAGTGTAGACAGCATTTCTGACTACACACCGCTTGTCTGACTGGTCTAAGAAATTGGCACAACTTTTGCCCCTTTGTCTCAGGGTAAACATCAGGCACACACAAAGAAGTATTTGTACTCAAGGAACACAGAGATCACTCAGAAAACTACATTACAGGTACAGACACAATACTGGATAGCACTCAAGCAAAACTCTGTATACAGTGCAGCAGTCTGGAAAGATGATCCAGATAAATAAAAAGTTCTCCCAGATAAAAAAAAAGTTCTCTTGTTTACCAGATATTGTTACTGGTAGACCATTATTTAATTTCTTTCCAATAACAATAACCACAAATGTCAAAGCAGCATCCAGACACGGTTTTAAAATCTATAGTGTTCTAAACAAACAAAAAAAGACAGTAGGGAATCCATAAAGGATCCTCACTTTTTCACTTAAGATCTTTAATGTTGGGTACATACCAACTACGGTTGGTTCTAGGTCTACAAACACTGCTCTCGGAACATGTTTACCAGCTCCTGTCTCACTGAAGAAAGTGTTAAATGAATCATCTCCACGTCCCATAGTATTATCACTAGGCACTTGACCATCAGGCTGGATCCCATGTTCAAGACAATACAATTCCCAACATGCATTGCCAATCTGAACACCAGCCTGGCCAACGTGGATGGATATGCATTCACGCTGCAAAGTAAAAAGAGAATGATAATTAGACATGAAGCTACTCGCCTGTGGGTTGTATCTTCCATGATCTTTCTCTGCTGCAATATTCCCTGGTTGCCCTTAAGTCATAATTTAAGAGAACAAGTGGTTGGCTGCTGGCAAGGCACTACTCACCGTTACTGACCTGTACTGACTTTGTGAATATGTAAGACCCTAAAGACAACATAGTCCCTATGAACACATGGGTGAATACAATTTCATTATCCCTTACAATGCTGCATATATATTCCATCTTTAATATTCAGTCTAGTCTCTTTTTACTCTTCTTTTATTTTTTGGAAGACCCCTTTATATAATATCCTCCCAATCTCCTTGACTCGTTACCACACCATATACTGGGTAACTGTTGCAAGAATCTTTCCTGCACAGGACCATTCAGTACATTTTCCTTTATAATAAGCATACCAGTATCTAGGCCCTAGCAATTAGTACATCTTTTCTTCACACATATTCCTACATGAAATCGTCTTAAGAATCAAATATAATCTGCCCCATTTCAGCTAGCTCCTTTGATTCTAAGCAACTGTGCCATGTATGTTTAATCTCCCAATACCTCAACTGCCTTACACGTGAGATGGAAATAAGCTGCTTTTCTAATTTACTGTTAGAGTGTATCTAGAAAAAAGCAGAGGCAGAAAAGAAAAAGCAAGGTGTCTGGGTGCTCTTTCCCTTTTCTTTGGTAGCTTCATCAAATTCCAGTCTCCGCTCCAGTCCCGCAGATCCGCTACGAGACTCGCGGCGCCCGCCGGGCCCCTCACCGCCGCCGGCCACTCCCCCTCCCCTGATTGGCTAGCCCCAGCGACTGGCCCACGGCACGCGCCGCCCGGACCGCCCCTGACGGCCGTCGGCCACACCCCCCCCTCTGATTGGCTATGCCCAGGGAGCGGCTCACGGCGCGCGCCGTCCGACCCGCCCCTCACCGCCGCCGTCCCTCGAGCACGCGCCGTCTCCTGTACGGCTTCACGCGCCAAGGCGTTCCAAAACCGGCATAAAGATCCGGCCGGCGGCCACCATGCCCTGTCCCGCTATCTCCCTGCCGCCTGGACAGAGGTTTCAGTTCGTCCCTCGCCTTTTCGCGCGGGAGGTACCTGCTCCGAACAGAGTTCCTTTGCACATATCTCGTCTTGCTAGCTACGGGTCGGTTTCTATGCCTCGCCTCCTCTAAAGTTAATAAGGTTTCATGCTAATTTCTCATCTTCTCCCCAACCCTTCTGCCTTAGAACTACCACTGGGACTTCAAGCAGAGACTGCCTGCGAGTGCTGCCGCAGCACGCGCAGTCACGAACTCCCCTGAAGTGCCGCAACAGAAGCCGTCCCAAACGCCCTTTCTCCCCCCGCAGCCACAAGGATCCCGTCTCCCAAACGCCCTTTCTCCCCCCGCAGCCACAAGGATCCCGTCTCCCAAACGCTCTTTCTCCCCCCGCAGCCACAAGGATCCCGTCTCCCAAACGCCCTTTCTCCCCCCGCAGCCACAAGGATCCCGTCTCCCAAACGCCCTTTCTCCCCCCGCAGCCGCAAGGATCCCGTCTCCCACCATGGTGCCTCGTTAAGGTGACGAACTCCGACTGCGCCACAATACGCCCGCCGCCGCGACCGACCAGCACCAACTGTCAACCGTTAACCGCCTCGAACCCCTCGCCTCAGGTGCTGGCTCCCCATTGGCCATTACCCGCGCGGACGCAGCTCGAGGGAAGGCCTCTGATTGGCCGAGGGTGCTCTTCTCCCGGCGAGGGGGAAGACTGCCACGAGGCCGGGCCGTATCCGGGGGCGGGGCTTGAGCGGCCCGGGGCGGGGCGCGCGCGGCCCGTGCTCTGCGGGCGGGAAACGGCCGCGGCGGGCCGGGGCTCGCTGCCGAGGCCTGCCGGGAGCGTGCAGCGGTGTCGTGTGCTGTGTTGTCTTCGTGTGTCAGCGTGGTCTGTACTGCTGTGGTGATAGACAAGTACTACTTCCTGTGGTCTGTCCTGATAGTAAAAGCATACAGATCTGCTTTCCCAAGGGAGATTTATTTGATAGGAAGGCAAAACTGAGGTGGTACTGTAATTACAGTGCCACTCTATGAGTAGTGAGCACTACTGCTCACTGACTAGGCAGATTCACTTTGGCACTTCTGGAGATTGTGTCATTAACTCCTTAAAGCAGCCAAGGAAGAGGGAGGAGACAGGTGCCTTTTTGCTTATATGCCAGAATGAAATATTAGTAAGGATACCAAATGAAATGCCAAATAAAAAGATTTATTATTCTTGAAATATAAAAGTACTAGGGTATTCCAAAGAAATAGGTCAAAATATGACATCTTCGCCCCTTTGAACATTAGTGTTATTTGCAGGTTTTGTAAGACTACTAGGAGGACACCCTTGTTGATTTTCAGGATCTAGAAGACCAATGAGATATGGTCAGAACCTTTTTTAGAAGGTTGTTGTTTATTTTCCTAAAGAATACAGGATGGAAAAATTATTTGAAAATTGTTCAATAATTATTTAGAGCTTAATTATTAACCAAGTATGGCTTGAATTTCTTAAAATTTAAAGCAATCTTAACTATAAATAATGTCACATCCATAGTATAATTGCTACTTGAACAGCTGCCACAGGAGAATTGCTTATTCCTGTTAGACAATGTATTGCATACATACTTTGAGTTCTAAGTACCACTTGTCCAAGTAGGTTGTTAAATTAAAATCATGTCTACACTCCTTTTTCAAAGCTGATAAGCTTGGACAATGAAATATCTGTCTTCCTAAAGGGCCATCTTTAGTCCTTTCTCTGGGCTCTCTCCAGAAAAAGTTTGAATGAGTATACTTGAATTGCTCTTTTGAAAACCATAGTATTTCTTTTTCTTGTACACTTCTAAGATATACTTTTCCTTTTTATTTGCCCTTTCTAGGGAAATATAATGGCATGGTAGTCTCACCATCTGTATCCAGTTCTGCTGCATTTACTCTTGGGAGTTGTTCTGACTCCCCTTCAGAATAGAGCTGCAAATGTTAGTACAAACCTGGCTGGTGCTCTTTATTAGGAACAAGCAGGGAGGGACAGGTTAGTCCCTACTTGTGCATAGTCAGTCAACCTAAGAAGACAGAGGTGGAAAGGGTGCTCTGTCTGGCTTCTGGACTGACATTGTTCCATTGCCAGATACATGAAATTCTGATGCAGCTATCCCGCTCTCTAGAGTTTCTGATAAATTTGAGGGAAACTAGTGAAGGAAAGAGCACTTGCAGAGACATTTTTCCAGTGCAGAGGTTCTTGATATGTTTGTTGGAGTCAGTGTCCCTACTGAACCTTCTGGTGCTTTTAACGTGGAGAGAAATAAACTGGGTTATGATGTGATGGAATTATCATCATTATATACTACTTGACTGTAAAGTCAAGTTACTTACTATGTTTTGCCAAGAAAGGACCATGGAATCTCCAGAACTACCACCTTTGTCCAATCCTGTGTTGGTCTATAGATTGCTTTAACAGTAGTGAAGTCTGAACAGAGGTGGGTATGGGTTCTGCTCTTTTGAACTATCATAAGTTTCTAAAACAGTGAGTGAATAAGCTTTCTTACCTTCAAAATGATTCCTGATCGTCAAGGAAGTTTTTGCAGCTTTTAGCCAAAACACTGACATCTAAACATGCATCTATAAATTCCAAAGTTGACTCTGACATGCATCTAAAATGCATCTAAATTCCAAAGTTGAGGAATTCACTGTTTCCACATGATAGGTATTTGTACTAGTACTGCATTTGATCTGGGTGGTTTCTGTGCCTGAATAGTTACAATGCAATTCTCTCATAGTAAATAACATGGGAAAGGTGTTTAGGTATCACCTTGAAGACAAAGCAGACCAATAAACTGCATACCCTCTCCCCAGGGCAGCTTGGGTTCAAGCAGGATTCTTCCAGACAAGATGATGGTTTCCATTATTAATACAAATGAGATGTGAAGCTGCAAGCACAAAACCGCTGAGTGAAAAGCTTAGCATGTCACAGTGTTACAAACTTGGAAATAATTTTATCTTTCTAATGTGAACCTAAAAGCATTTACCAAAATTGGAAAAACTTCTTGGTATGTAACAGCTTGAGAGTTAATACTACCTTCATTTTAGTCTTCTGTTGAGACTAAATTTAGAGTTGTGCAAGTAAGTAAAAATCCTATGCAGAAGCCACAATAAAGCTGTAAGATCTCTGTAGTAATCTGTCTTTGTGTATCAACTACATTCTTAAAAAAGCTTGCCAGATGTGCATTCAAATATTTTTTTTCTTTTAGCTGTTCATTGTAAGACTTTTTTGTAATTTTCACATGCTTTTACCATAAGTCTTCAGTATCTGTGTTGGCAATGTTCAGCTAATTTTTGTGTTTTGTTTATAATTATGGTACTAAAGTGGAGAAGGGATGCATAAAGTTGTGAATTTTTTATTAAAAAAGAAAAAGTTTATGAGCACTGTTAGGAGGTTGTGGGTTTTTTCCCAGAAAATATTTTTCAGATTTAATAGAAGTAATTTATTTTGGCTTGTCACTGGAGGATTTTTGGTTTGCTGCCAAATCAAGAATGGTTCATTCATTCACTATGTTTGGAAAACTGTTATTTCAAATTTGTTTGTGTTAAAGACTCTGCCTGTTGAAAAGATATCTTTATTGCTGCAATAAATTAATGTATCAGACTATGACTGCTAGTCTGTCTAATTGGCTATCAATTCATTCCAGATTAGCAGCCCCCAGTATTCATGTGCTTTGTGAGGTCTGCTTTGAATCCTCTCTAAAGATGCCTTGGTTCTGTGGCCAGATTTCTATATAAACAGTGTTACCTAATTTTAAAGGGTTGCTTTGTTAGGCAGAAGTTTTTCATGTCTGTCATTTTTGCCTCACAAAATTGTCCATTTGTATAGTGCACACAGTCTATTATTACATTTTCTTAGTAGTCCTATGAAAGTGCTATTGTATAAATTTTGATTTATCTAGAATGTACTTCAGAGAAAAAGGCTTTTGTTGTTAAATTATGTCTCATTTCATGTGTCTGTTGGGGAAAAAGAGAAGATACCCTGTGTCTGGTCCTGACAAAGCATATTTCATCAGACTGCTATTATTTCTGTGCAGGCTTTGAAGAAAAAGGGTAAAAGGTCATTCTTTTGTTTGTAACTAAGGAAGATATTGTCTTTGAAAGGTGGTTTATTTTTCTCATATTTTAAATAATCTTACTCTCATAGCCCAAATATATCCTTGCTTTAAAACCTTAAGATACATATTTCAATATAAATATGCTCAGCAAGAAGACCAATTCACTTTTAAGGAAGGCTGAGTGTTTATAAAATGTGCAGCATTTAGGTCATGTTAATGTTCTTGCAAATAAAATATTTTGACTGTCACATCAGAAATGAGAAATTGTGTTACAAGAATGAATCCTTGAGGATGTTTTTACATCAGTATAATAAATGCATAAAAGGTGCTTTGTAAAGGTGATATTTATCATTCACTATACATAACTAGATTTAATACATTTCTTTTAATGTTGCTTGGGCTTTTGCACAGCCAAATGCCCTCTCTGTAGGAATGAGCTTCAAGTAGACAACTTGGTGGAATGGTCCCCTAGAAGAGTAAATAGACTCCAGTAATGAAAAGAGGCCTGATCAGGAGTGGATATCTAACTCAAAGGTGCATTCTATTATGTTTTATTTAGCTTTCATTACGGTTTTGTAGAGCATACTCTATAATTGTGTAAATATACTGAACATTATATATGTATGGATAACATACTTTAAGTTATTATTTAGAAGTCTGTCGAGCATGTGTAGCCAGCACAGAAGAAAATGCGTACTAAAATCACACCACAAACAAACTGCAATTCTCTTGCAGCAGGGAAACATGACAAAAGGAATACCAGTTGTAAATTGATGCTGGTCATGGTTTGGTACATAGGTGTGTGTTAATTAAATAAAACTTCAGGTAAAGAGCTTTGCTTTTTGTTTCAGTTTCTGAAAATAGAGCAGTTTTATAACCACTGAAACTTAGTCAAATCCTAATTTACTTTTGGAAACAAACTCTAAATAAATAATTTCTTAAATCTTACTTAAGCAATATATATTCTGCTCTAGAGGGGAAAACTAAATGGGCATATGTTCAATACAACTCTTGTCAGAAAAAACATTGCAGTATTCATATTTTACTTTGTAGACTTGTTGCTCAAGCTCTGCCACATCATTTTTCTTTGTCTCACTTTCATTTGCTGCCAGAATTTGTATCTTTCTGTTTGTACTTTGACCTTATCATTTTGTGATTGCTTTTCTGAAACATTAAGTTTTTAACATTTAATGAAGAAATTGTTCTTTCAAGTGCTGGTTACAAATTTGTTCCTTAAAAATCTTTTTGTGGAGACATAAGAGCTAATTTCAGACATTATGCTCTACAATAAATCACGATTTTTATTCTTTTTCTTTTTAGCTGGTGCGGTTATTTTCATTCTCTAGTTAGTGGTTCTTTATGTCATCATAGCTAAACCTTACTGAGAAAACTAGAAGCATTCTTCTGCCTCACCTCCCATTCCTTGTTCCTTTTGTTCTCATGTTGGTTCCAAGAGAGATTGTGGTGCCTCCTTATTCCCTGTTATACCTAGCCAAGGGTCCTGCATACCTTATTTGCCTCATATCTGGGGGAAGCCTTTCTCACTTCTTGAGTATTGCTATGGTAGATCACTTGCCTTGGGGCTGTCCATAGCTTAAGCCTTATTCTCTGAAGTTCCAGTACTTTGCTCCTATTTTGCATATACCCTGGAGATAGAGGACTTGCAGACTTTTGACAATGTGAAGTATGTCTGGAAAATTGGTTCTGAATTCTCCTTCCCAAAGCACTCTCAATCACCCTGTAGTTTGTGACTATTAGAAATGCTGAACCCATAGTTTCCTATGGAAATTAGAAGAAAGCCTACTCACAGAATTCAAGATTAGTTCATTGAAAAGCTATTACTGAACAATGATTTGTCTCAATTGATGTGAACTTTATCAAAGCCATCTGTAGGAATGGACTCTAACTAAGTCAAAGTAAGTTCCTTTCATTTCAGATAAATACTTAATTTATTTATCAATTTAATTTGATTTCAGATAAACGCTCTTATGCATGCTTTAGTAGAGCTACTGAGGGATAAGTCCAGCTGCTAAATGTCTGGTTGTCAGTTCACAACTTTCTTGTCACTGATAGAAAATTGTTTGAGGTAAGTAGAACTGATGTTATTTTCAATAAACATGTCCTTTTGTGGTGTTTTAGAATGATCTCTCAAAGAAAATGGAGCTTATATGCAGAGGTGAGGATTTTAATGTATTTATTTCCTGTTGTCACCCAAAATGGATTGTTAAATTCAACATTTTTACTTTCTCTTTAGAGAATCAGGGCTTGCATTTATTCATTTGGATGGGTCAATGGCACAGAAGAAAAGAATGAAAGCAATTTGTTGTTTCCAAAGCAACCAAGCAGGGTCCTGAACTATAATGCTTTTGTCTCTGAAAGTGGGTGGAGTTGGATTAAATGTGACAGCAGCTTTCCTGGTGTTTTTAATGGATCCTGTGGTAATGGGTTGTTCATAATGATACGTCCTAATCTAGGTGAAGTTTCTTTGGTGTTTTTCTAAGAGGCAGAAGGAAAACCTGTCTGAGAAAGAATGACGATGAGTATCTGTTTAAAAGACAAACAGAACTTTCCTTCATTTGTTTCCCTAGCATCTTGTTTTAACACTATATTTTTTTGCTGTCCATTTATTTACTATAAGTGGAAAGAATACTAGTAATACTACTAACAGAGTGGTATGACATCTTACAGTGTAGCATATGCTATGTTCATTCTTCATATCTCTCTTTCTTTCTGATACTTTTGAATGAGACTTTCTGTTTGTTATGAACTTCAAAAGCCATAAAGTGGAATTTGAGGAACACTATATATTTAATGTAGTACTTGTCTGTTCTAGTCTCTTCTGCTATTACTGAGAATTTATTTATAAATTAAGACATTAGTCTGAGGTTACCTTTTGTGGTCATGGGAAATTGGTAATACTTACATTTAGGAAGTTTTTTTCCTTTCATTAAAGCACTCAGAAATGCAAAATTATTTGTAAAGAATAAAAATGTAAATTATCTTTATTGATAACAAAACGGTTTCCTTAGCAAAACTGATATATGTGTTGTGTCATTGTACCAGATTAAGGGTTTTCTATTCACTTCCTGCCTTCCCCTGTTCACTCCTCTGGTCTAATTCCCAAATTTTTTTGGCAGTTGGAAACTGTAACAAAATCTACACTTGAAAGAAACAGAGTAAATTAAAACAATAGTTTAGCTTTGGACTTGGGCATCCATCACTGCCAATCGAAAAGAAAAAGTACGAGCTTGGACATCAGGTCATAGATAGTAACAGTACGAAGACAAAACCTATTTATTTAATAAATGAAAGAAATTAAGTATGAGTAAGAGTATGGAGAAGTTGCCATGAAAGAATTTTTTTCATGAATCACAATGCATCTTACAAATATTGTCTGTGTATGGACTGCATTGATCCATTCACTTGGAAGGGACCTACACTACCATAATGCCATCATGTCTGACTGTTTGGGGTTTTTTTCCCAACAATTCTCTGAATACTTGTAGAAAGTGCAAAATGATTTTAATCTTCTGTGAAGATAATGAATGAGGTATAATGAATTCATCATATTGCGGCAAGCAGTTGTAAGAAAATAAGCTAAGCATTGCTAACACCAAGTCATCTACAGTCTAGGTATATCTAACAACCCAGGGCCAAATATAATTGCTGCCTTTAGAGACCACTGCACAGCGACTTCTCATGCTGCTGGTAGCCATGCTGCGATGGTAACCATCCCAAGCGGCAGTGGTTGACTGCTTATGTTTGATGGAGGAGCAGTGGGCCCACATGATCCTTTATGATCTTACTTTTGAATAAACAGTGCCAAATGAGAGTCATTCATGCATTAGCATTCCTTGAAGTGCACTAGCAGCAGTAATAGGATTTAAGAAGCAGAAATACTAGTGGAGTAATCAGTTTTTCAAATTCTGTGGATTTATTGTAGAACTGTAGCTTGGAGAGCTGTATTCCTTCTCTGAGAGGTATAATACCACAGTGCAAGGGAGGAATATTTATCCAGCTAGATTACTTTCTCCCTCCCCCCTCTTTTATAATTGTTTGCTTATTTAAATACAATCATAGATGCAGAATTCTCAGCTTTAGGAAGAAATATGAACCTTTAATGTGAGAATATCTCAGGTGTTTTTAATATTTTCCAATGTAAAATATTTTCCAATGTAAAATATTTTCCAATGTAAAATACAGTATCCTTTGTATGGATGATACTGCAGAAAGGTACAGAAGTACTGTAATTCACTTTTTCTGTGCTGGACTGATGAGAGAAGAGTGAATGTGGTACACTTCAGTCTTTCTTGACTACAGCAGAAATAGAATGGAAGATACTTCTGCATGATAAGGGCTAGGTCTTTCCTCCAGACATCATGTTCTTCTTTTACAGTCAGATTAATAATAGAACAATTTGCCGTATATAGCTTGCCAGGAATGTTCATCTTGCAGGGACAAATACATAATTTATTGCTCTTTTGCTTACTACCATAGGTTGGAGAAACAAGACCTGTTTGGCTTTTATCTTATTTTGCAGCTTGATGTCTCTGGGTGTGTGTAGGCATCAGAGGTTCTTAGAATCTAAAACAAGTCATTAAGAAGAATTCTTAGACAACCTGCAGTATGTGGGTGACATGACAAGGCGAGCCCATTGCACGAGACTTGCTTATAAGAGACAGAACATTATTAGAGTTGATGTAGATTTAAGTGTCTATTTTCTGAGAACTAGTAGTACTGTCGTACCTGTAGATAGATGAAACATGCTGGGAAAATGCAGAGCACAGTCCTGGCATTTCACAGATCCTCACATTTAATGTTACATCAAAAGTATAAGTAGTAACAGCTACACTATCATTTTGTGTTCGGCAAAATTTCTTGTTTATCTAACATGGTGATTATTGTATATACTAATGAAAGCATACGTGGGCATTCTTAACAGTCCACTTTACTGTTAAGTAACTGCCTGTGTCCAGGTGATTTAGATTTTGCCATCAGGTACTGAAGCAGTTAGTATATGCAGTGTTTGTTTCAGAATTAAAATAACAGGATTGTTTTGATGTCTCCTAGATTCCTGACAAACTCTGTTTTTAAAGCATTTACCTGAAGTTCCTGTTTGTTATGAACATATAACCAGTTCTAAAATCTTTCTTTATAGTGGAATACTTAAAGAGTATAAGGAAGGGAGTAATTAATCTGCAGGCAGTATTTGTTGAAGATGATTTTGATGGTACAATATCTGCTTTGTGATGCTATGTGCATACTACTATGTTTTGAAGGGAGGTTATTTAACTTATTCATTTCTGCTACTAATAGCTTGGAACCCCACTGTAGAAGATCAGCATTTTGAGAGGTGTTGCATGCTGGGTCAGATGTTATTAGTAAGGTCAGTTAAAAGATAATCCCAACAGTTTTCTGGTTATGAATAAATAAATCTTTTCCAGGAAGCTTTACAGTATTTTAAAACTAATTGTGCCATCACAGTTTCACCAGTAAAACTAAATTGTGAAGTGACTGTTGAAGTGTGCTTTGGATTGTAAGATTTTAATATTAGAAATTAAATGTCTCGAGCTATTTGGAGTGACTCAGATGGGGTAGTATTGCTGTTGCTTAGCCTGGCTATTACAGTTCATTATCTTGAAGGTATGTAGAACGCTTTTGTCATTGTCATAGCAGCTTGTTTAGCTGTGGAAGAGTAGCTAGCCTGCCTCATTAATATTCCATCACAAAAATACTACTTCAAAAATTGAAGCCAAGCTCTCTTCTAATAAAAGTAGCAAAGACGATATAGATATCCTTCCAATAAATATTTAAAACAAAAAAAGCACAGAAAAATTAAAAGGCCTCATCTTTTCCTCCAACTGCTTTACAACTCCATTCTCTGTGTTTACAAATTAATAACTAAATAATGCAACTGTACTTAGGATACTCAGCCCCTAGCATTTTTCCCAGAATACCTAAACTTCTCATCCTAAACTTTTATTTAGAGAAAAATAACATCTTTATTTCAGTGATTTGGGTGGGTGGTTTGTTTTATGGGTTTTTTTTTGGTTTATTGTGAAGGATTCAGTAGAAAAAAATATCCTGAAAATTCAGAACAGGGAAGAGGGAACTTGCAGCAGGAGCCTTTGCTACCAAAAAGCCTTCAGCAAGTGAAATATAACAAAAAATATTTAACGAAGTTAAGGCTCTGATTGATTTATAGCTTGATCCTATGGTATTTTGCATAAATAACATATTCAATATTTTGGATAATACTTCAGGTTACATGCCCCATGTTAATTTTCAGTTTTGCTGTCTTTGTGCTCAAAATATAAATGCTTCAAATAAGTTATAAAAATGAATTTGCTCCTAAATGTTAATTTAGAAGCATGCAAACTCCTGAAATTTTTCCAGAGTTCATTTCTTCAAAATGTTGCTTGTTAGTACAATGCTTAAAAGCACAAAAAAACCCTCAAAACCAAAATGTGTATTCATGCATTCTAACTGATGTCATACCAAGGCTGACCTAGAACAGAGGCTGGATGGAGTTAAAGAATAAAGTAGGAATTTATTAAAAGGCCTCAATGGATACACCTTGGGCAGCCCAGGAGCCCAGCCAGAGCTACATCCAAGATGAACCCAAAATGGTCACAAAAAAATGGACCACCAGTCATAAGGTCTCTCACTTTTATAAGTTCTGGTCCATTAGCATATTGGAGTTAATTGTCCAATTATAGCTTTAGGTTATGAAGTCCCATCCTTCTTGTTTTTCTCTTTTCAGTCCATGTTGTTTATGCTTTTGGGCCTGAAATTTGGGTGGCTGTCCTTGGTCCCAAGCTAGGAAAGGAATTGTCTTGTCTACCTACTCTGTGAAGAGAGCTCACCATCCCTTAATATGAAACTCTGAACTATACACTAAAGCAGTACAGAAGCTAAAAAATATAAAAGCTAAAACCTAAGGCATCATTATCTGCAAGCGTTTCATCTCATTTTAGAGGTGAAAAGGTAATAAAAGGTTAATAATGCGTCTTCTCCTTCAGACAAAACCCTCTCTAAATCAATTAGTTTCATGTTTCTATCTTAGTATTACCTGATAAACAAAGAGATCATCTGGACCGATTGTTTCAGAAAAGGTGGTCAGTGACACTTCGTAAAAATTCTTACTTTTGCAGGCTATGTCCAAAGATGGTATTTAATTCAAAATTTTAAAAGTACTTTTTACTATTTCTGAATAATATACAGGTGCAGGAGGGAGTTCCTCTGATAATTACTTCCCAGGACTTAGTAAAAAGGCAGTACTTAAATTTGTGAAACACTTACTTTTAATATTTTACTTAACAGAACTCCAATGATTTTTGTGAAGTTTTTTTTTTTTTTTTTGATGGAATGCTAGAATCATAGGCATGTATTGCAATATGCTATCTAGTAATTTCAATAGACACTTTGAACAATAAGACCATGCTAGATGCAAAGCAGAATCTGATCCACTCGTGTGTCAGTGAATGAGGTAGTCCTTGCAAAATAAATTAAAACAAATTATTTTATAGCTGCCAGCTTTCTAACAGTTTTCCTTTACTGCTTTTCCACTTGCAGTGGAAAAATGACATTTTTCACTTCCATACATATGTCTCAATGGAATGCTGATCTGCATGCCGCTTGACTTATGGAGGAAGGACTTGGTAAACTACACCCATTCATGTACCACAGAGTAAAAAACAGTGCTGAAGAATCTCAGTTGAGCATTAGCTGAATATTTGTCTGTTCCTCTCTTTCTGTTTGATTCTTGTCTTCTGATAATGTGTTTACCTAAAACATATTCGGCTCCCTTCACTGCGATGCTCAAACTTTGAACTGGAGTCATAGATTGCTATATCTATGTCCTGTTTAGATTTGGGAAGTGTACTTGACAGCGGAGAAATGGAGTCCGTAAAGCCTTTCATCTCTTATGTCTGAAAATATCAACCTGCTGATAATAAGATGAATTGCAAACATAGGAAGTGGAAAAGGACTGAGAAATAAAGGGAAGATATCTACTATCTGAAGCAAATGGGCTAATGAAAGGAGTGAAAAAGGAAGTAAAAACAAGCAAACTATCAAACTGATGCCATTTTTGGAGAGCCAGGACCTTAGCTATGGAGAAGGGCATACTTCAAGTCTGTTAGAGAAAGAATTACAAGGACACAAACGATGGAAACATGAACCCCAGTATCTGATTGCCACTGGAAAGCTGAAAAAGAACAAGAAAACAGCTAAACCTGATTGAAGTTGGGTTTTGAGAGCCATTTTTTGGGGTTTTTTGTGGGGTTTTTTTTTGGTTTGGCATAGAGTTTATGTAAGTTAAACTTTGTGTTTTGCTGTTACAGATTTTGATATTTAGACATAAGCTGGGAAAATAATTTGAAATTATGAAAGAGGATTTGGCCTCTTTTTTGTTATGTCCATTTTGCAAGTAAGAATTTCACAGGCAAGAGTACCATTTCTATGGCTAGTCAAGCTACATCATTACTTATGTGAACATATGCTGACATTTTGTAAAAGAGCTTAGTATGATTATGAAAACAACTAAAACCAATTACTAGTATTTTTTTCATCTATTAGATTATTATTTCCAAGTTCCAAAGCCATATATAACTTACTGAAGGTAGTACTGAGCTTTATGGTCTCTCCCAAGAAAGCCATATTAATATATCTGAGAGAAAATATGTAAAACTTGAGCACAGAAAAGTCCTGTGTGATTTGATGGAGCTGTTCAGTAAGCAAGTGGTTGAACACCTTGGTGTTCTGACTATTTGGGATTTTTCTTCTGCTTTTCATGATGTGTAAGTAGTCTTTGGCTTTTGGCATTCTCTTTTGTGAAGTTTGAATGGTATGTTCTAGGAGTAAGCTTTTGGAATTACTTTTAATTCCAAAGACTGAATTAGTAGCCTGTCATTCTGATTTTGACTGGGTTTTGTTTGCTTGTTTGGGGGTTTTTGTTCCTTTTTTTTTTTCCTTACCTTATGTATAAAACAAAGATGTATACGGAAAAAATGCTTCTTAAGCTTTTAAGAGTTGCTCTGAGCTGTCACCATTTAAGGAAAACCTTAGATTATATGCTTCATAATGGCAAATGAAGTTCCAATATTTGAGTTGCAATCTAAGCAATGCTGTGATTCTTCTGAATAATGACGTTTAGAGTATAGTGCTGTTTTGAGTACGTTCAGATTAGAGCAGAAAACTGCTTGATGTATCAAGTGATGCTATTGCAAGGGAAAAAACGGATTTTTGCTTTTCTGCAAAAGCTGCCTACAGCAACTGTGAAGGAAATAGTGGCAAATAATGACATAAAGGTCATTTTATTGAAAATAAGCTGCATAGAATTTGGTATAGATGTCATACCTTTCCTGAGGCCATGGTTAAACACTTGATCATAGTGAGTTACAGAGGCTACAGCAGAATTCTTTTCACAGGTGATCTTTCTTCACTAACTGTATTTGTTAATCCAAAACATGCTGGTTTTCATCTTACTCAGCATCTCTTCCTTATCTTATTGTATTAATGTAACGAAACATACGTGCTAAACCAAATTTTCAGGCAGGTAATAAGTATCATACGTTTACACTTTCTTGGTTCTCTCCAACTAAGCTTAAAAAGAAGTAATGTCCCTACTCTCCAGTATGAATACAGACAAGGGGAGGACAATGTAGACTTGGCTTTAAAAGAGTATGCTACCATTTTCCATAGAGTAGTCTTTGAGTATGCAGAACTCTCCAATATTTGTTTGATAAAGTATACTTTTGTCATTACAGACTGTAACTAGTAATCCCTCCTGCTTTCACACAACTTCAAATTTATATGTTAAAAACAAACAAAACAAACAAACAAACAAAAAATAAAAAAACACAGCAAAAGAAAAACCCATACAGGAAAGGGCTAGTTACAACCTGCAGTTCAGATGCTGTTCTTTTAAGTAGCTACAAGCTACTTTGGTTTGGACCTCATCTTGTAGCATTTTTTCTAAATGGTGAACAACTAAATCATAGAGGAATTAAGTAGTGAAAACAAGTTAAAATATACCAACCCTTATACTCATGTCTTCTGCTTTACCAGCAAATGGTGAGAGCTTGTTGATTGTTTATTTTATCTCTAGGCTCAAGATTTAGCACCATCACCAGCCAAAATCCTCCTTTACTAGAAAATAAGGAATTTATATTTTCTTAGTGTTTCTGGATTTGTGAAAGGTACAGCTGTCAAAAAACACTAATTTTACTCTGTTTAGACTTTTGACTAAAGGATAGAAAACCTTAGTACAGATGACAGGCAATCTTTCTGTCATCAGCATGCTTTATTTTTACTGCTTTTCCATGTGTCTTGGAGAACATGTAGCCTGAGTGTGGCAAAAAAAGCACTTCCTTTACTGTCTTTATACATGGAAAGAGTAGTTTTCCTTACCAGGATAGGTACAGTTACTTAAGCAGCTATGTAATCTTTCTAATCAACTAGTATCACAGTTGTTTTTATGACTAAGTTCAGTGTACAGGGCTTACATTAGGGATGGTGTTTCTTCAGTCACTTGAAAGAAGGATGCCTTCTTCCCGAACTTCAAGTTACTAATGTAAACACCTTCAGCAGGTACTTCCTCATGTGCCCTGTCCTATATTTATGGCAAGTTAATACAGGGTTTGGCCCTAAACAACTCCCTAGCAAATGACTAAGTACTTCTAAATAATTATGAACTAAAAGATGGACATTTGCTAATGAGAGCTTGAGTAACATGAGCAAAGCTTAAGGGATATTTATACCTGTTGAATATTTTAGTTAGACTGCTTTAAAGCTCCTTTTTTTAATTGCTCAAGAGTTTAGGGAAGACAGAAATGCATGACAACTTTTTATTTTTATATCAAGTGCAACATTGCAAGGAACAGATAAAACTCAGTTTACTAGTCCCATAGTATACAGAACTGAAAAACGCATTCTGCCATGCTGCAGGCACTGTGCGTAAGAACCTGGTCAAAATTTCAGTGCAATTGTGACTGGAAGAGCAAAGCAGTGCTATTACTGTTACATGTATGTATCCCAGTGTCATTAATACATTTATGGTAAAGCAGAATGGCTACCACTCCAGTGTATGAGCAATCCCATGAATTAGATTTTACATCTAAAACAGCAAGCAAAGGAATCAATGCTAATCACCTAATGAGGTGAGGTAACAAACCCAGTTTAAAGAATATGTTGAGCCAATTGATCAAAACAGAAGAAATTTTAAGCTGAAAATACCTGGCTTTATCTAGTATGGAGAATTGGAAATTGGGCAGTAATAGGTGGCCCAAGAATTCTGCTTCCTAGCTTTTGCTCAGTCTTCATCTGTAGCACTGCAGAGGCCTTCAGCCAAGAAGTTTTTCCTCAAGCTACTAGCAAGTGTAACTGACCACCATCTATACCTTTCTAGCTGTTAGTTCTGGAACAAGTCCTTGCATCACCACTGTTTGAGACAGGCACTTCTACTGAAGGTAGGTATCAAGTTTCTTCTTGATGTTGTCAAAGGAATCCACTCCCATATAGTCAGCTTGGCCCTGTTCCCACCGTTCCTTGCGTTCTTCTGAAGATTCAGTTGGTAATAGTGGTGATACTGATACGTGGGACACTGCCTCTGTAACTTCTGCCTAAAAGGAAAGGTAGAGTAAAAATATAGAAATACTTTGTGCAGCTAAAGCGCGCAACAAGCCATAGAATGGGACAACAAAGTTGATGTTATCATGCGCAGTAGCAAGCATTGCCAATGGGTAGGGATTGTGCAGCTTTCCTAGCAAAATAACAAAGCAGAGTTACAGATGTTAGCAAGGGGAAAAAAAAAAGAAAATTTTCAGTTCTTCATACCTCTCTACAGAAGCCACAAGAGAAAGCCAGAGTATAGGCCAAGCCCGATAGCTGCAAATAGTTTGTTAGAAAGATGCAAGATTACCAAGAGAAGCACATCTGAAGATGTCAATAACTTTGGTCTTAGAAAGGCTGAGAACTTAAACTGTTTCATGTACTAAGCTAAGACTAAGAAGTCCGCAGTCAGATGCAGGCTGCTAAACTCTGTGAATGACAACTACAGTCAGAAGCATTACTTTGGTTGTCCTAGGCAATGTGATTCACCATGCAAGATCTGTATGACCATATTTGCATGCTGAACTGGGGTTCTTCTCCTTGAGAACCTTATTAGCTGCAACACAGAGGACTTAGATCCTTCTCTGTATAAATTAAAGAAGTTACTACATCAAAGAAGTTACTACAGTGTAAGACCTGGTGCTACATTAACTATGTACACAGTTTGTTTTAGGCAAGCATACAGCCATGTCCAAGACCTGTCTAGCATGCTTCTCTTTTATAGTATTATTTATTCCAAGCTTAAAAGGACAAAACTAAAATACCCTGCATCCCACAAACTAAACCACACCCATGCTTTGAGATGGACAGAGGGAAGGGAAATTGATGCAATGGTAAATAACCTGTCATCCATACTTAGGTATGGATGCGCAAGATTATTAGAACACGTACCATATTTACCCCTGGATTAATTTCTTTAACAATTCCATGCTGTTCTAGTAATGGTAAAACATCAGCTATGTAGGTATCCCACCACATGTTGAGGAATTCTGGGTGAACTATTTTAGGGTCATCCATGTTGCCCTTTATGCTTTTTGTTCTGGAGTCATATGTATAGTTCCACGGCTTTGTGCTTCCCAGGAAATGCACTACCTTAGTATTTGCACCAAACCTGTTGGGAAGAAAAATTTTAGAAGTCAGTTTGTACATGTCTAGAAAACAAGTTTAGACAGTCAGACATAACTTTTTTTAACCTGTTATTTCTGTATTTGTCCAGAAAACAGAAATATGAATATTTAGGTGATTAAGTGCTAAATTATCAAACTGCCAATGCCTATTGGGACTGAAAGCATTGTGAAACAATGGAAAAAATGCAAGCTGAATTCTACATTGCACTAGTCAGAATACAGCCAAAACCTAGTGGTCTGGGCTATTTAAATACTTACAGACAACTCAAGTCTTTAGGGTCATGTCCATAGCTCAGGGGAGAGCAGTCTCAAGCAGCCGTTGCAATCGGAACTGGTTTTAAAAGTGAAAAAGATTCTACTCCAAAGTCAGCAAGCCAGAGAGTTAAGCATTACAAGTATTATGTAGAGAACAGTCAGTGTTAAGAGTTACCCTTTCAGTTTTTAGCCCTGTAGAAATGGATCATTGGATGGCTCTGCTGCAAGGAGACCATGTCCTTGAAAAACAGCAACTTTGTAGAACCAAGGCATTTCAGAACACTCCTGATCTTGGTGCGGCAGGGTTTTGCTTAGACAACCCTTACTTCCTAAATAACCTTAGGGCAACCATGCATGGCTTTGTTAGTGGGTTATTTTTGTTTCTTTTTGAAACCATTTAAACTACTTTCAATATGGACTTCTCCCTTTGTCCCAGCTGTGATTAGTATGTTCTTCTGTATTAAAAGTAAAGATGAGATGCACCTCTTCTCAAGTAAAGAACCAAGCAACATTCATGTCATTCTCCTACAGTTCCAGAGCTGGGTTTTAGCTTGATTCAGTTTTGTGAACAAGCAATACTAGTCTGTCTGCTAACAGTGACTATGTCACTTAGTTCAGTTTGTATCACATTAGGCTTTCTTGTCAACATCATATGACTGAAATGGAGAGTAACATCAAGTAGCTTGGCTTATGTTTTATTAAGCAGATGCTGGTCATTTTAACCAGGACTCGGGTGTTAAAGAGTTTTGTGTATGGAGACAATACGGGTGTGTTTCAAAAGCCATAGAATATTCAAACCAAGTATGCATTTGCATGGGGTTGTAGGTTTCATACTATTTTAAGGTCCTTGACTATATTTCAAGGTTCATGTTCAATGTTTTCAATACAACTGAACTTACTGCAGAATGAAGACTTGTGTGTGCATGAAAGGCCAAGTATTTGCTTTAACTGCATGAAAAAAAGGGTCTTCAAGAGGTCAGTTACTGGGCTTTAACTTTAAACCCCAAAAGTCAAGATTTAGCATAAGGGGACTACCTTAGTTTTATTAGCTGTCAGTACTAAACCTGAGTTTTCTTTATCTTGGGCTGCTGCTGTTCTAAGGAAACATATTGTTCAAAAATCAAGAGAATAGACTGCATAAGAAGTATCACAACATTTGTTGCAAATAGAGAAGTATACTCTTGGTATCCTGTCTACTTACAGTCAGAACAACAGATGCCAAGCTTCTACAATGTTTTCAGCATCTGCTTTCTAGATACTTTCTGGACCTGCAATACTTTATTTGGGCATTTAAGCTCAACTGTTAGGAAGCTTTATGTCTACACTGGCCTCAGCAACTAATCTGTCTTTCCACATCTCCCAGAAAAGTCCTTCATCAATGTTTTGAAGTCAGAGAGCATTTGTCATGAATTGGCATTTTCCTTTGGAAAAAGGATTACTGAGACTGCTGTGAAATCTAGTCTCACTGTACAAAGCTGCAAAAAACTTAGCTATTACTGTCAGTAGGTTTAAATTTCACTATATTCTAACTGTTGATTATCAAGAGTGTAGCTGCTGATCTAACCAAGGGAACTTGTTCCACCTATTGAGCAGGGAGTGTTGCTTACAAGGGCTGCTCTTCCAGCATTCTATTTTTGAAGGTCTGATGAACTCAGTTAAGCAACTGATTCAATCAGTTAAAGATAATTTTTTGTCAAGAACTCCCAGATCCAATTAGTGTTCTGTGGCAACTAAGTAATTTGTAAAATTAAGGTCACGTGACTGACAGCCAGCCATGGAAACATCTACTTTACAATAGATGTTAGTTTATCAAATGCTATCCAGCTACTTAGTCATTCTGAGGCTTGCATATATTTCTTTAAATAAGTGTTCCACTTTTAGCATGACAAGATTCCAAATAGTATTCTGATCACAAGACATAGTTTGATCTTGAGCCAGCAAGGCCTGCTAATGCCAGCTGCTGCTTTAGACACTAGTAACCTGATGTCATTCAGAGATCAGATTGTTTTTATGCACTTGGCACTTTCCCTTTTCCTTGCCTCCAACTTCTGTAGCTCATAATAGATAAAGAGTTTCTGTGTAACACTTCAGTTTCCCTTCTTTCCCCCCTCACCCCACCCCCTTTCTCCTGGATTGTTGTAACACTTTGAACAACCCTGCCTCTGACATACAATTTACTCACATGCCACAGTAACACTGCTAGTTAGCGAGGATACAGGCTTTGTCACAGAGGAAATATGCAATGATATGTGGTTGGTTGTATTCTTTGTTCCATCTTGCTGTTACTTAAGGAACTGACAGAGGTCTGGAAAGACTGTTAGGAGAGAATTCTAGCTTGATACAAATCTTTGTTCACCACACTTATTTGAATGGTATAGGTTGATCAGATGAAACTGTAACTACTGTTTGTTAAATACCCTAAGTAACTGGAGTGAAGAAAGGGCAAGTTATCTAAGTGGGAAGGATACCACTAGTGACATGCTGAAGGTCAGCTCAAGTTGATTAAAGAGCCTACTGCCATTGGTTGGAACTTGTCTAGACTGTATCCTGTACTGGAGGAGTGGTTTTTTCTTTTGCAAGTGACCTGTCAAATGTGCTTACTCAACTTCAGTGTTATTACCAGGGATGAGTGGTTTAAGCTGCAGATACAGCTGAATTTGATTTTCATCAATTCAATTTTTTTTTTTTAAGAGAAGAAATTACGATATTTTGAGTGGCAGGAACAGTCTACTTCTAAAAAACCTGTGTAAGCTCACATCATGCCTGTTCGTTCTGTTACAAGAAATTAGTTTATGTAAGCTCTGAAGGTCTTCTTGAAGTTTTCAACTTACGCTTTAAATGCTGGAAGGTAGGAATATACAGAAGTGCTGCTCAAATTATAAATAAACGGTAGATGTTTGCTCATGTCTGTTGTTGCCCAGCTGCTGAAGAAGGTGTTTAATAGCCCCTGATCTGCACCTAGAAGAGAAAGCATTAATAGGCTACGAGCATCAGACAGCTATTTGAAGATCTTTTTCAGTCACTTTACTAAGCAGGAGTTGGTAATGCAGTTATCATGTCCTGTCGAAGTCTGGCACAGAGCACTACTGTCCTATTTGTGAACAACCCTGTAAACCTTCTGCCCTTTGAATATTCCAAAAGCGCAGAGAATGAAATAGTATATATGGGGTTACTTTTGTTAAAGATAGGAAGCTGCTCACAAACTCTGCCATTTAGTTTCTTTTACAGCTTAAGTTCAATCTGTATAACACAGCAATAACACCCCACAATAAAACAGTACAACTGAGCACTGCTCAGCTGTAGCTCAGAAGATCAAATGGCAGCAATAAGTTTTATTACTTATGCTTACAGATGCATGACCAACATCATCTCACTGACAGAGTTAGGGTATCAGTGGCCTGTTAGACCTGCAGTGCCAGATGCATCTACCTCCACACTGATCTGATAAGAAAAGCACATGTAGTCTTGTTGACAATTACAGGAAAGCTCCATCAAATTCCTTAACAGATAACAGGTGTTTCTAATTCTGTACTAAAAAGCTCCTGACTAACCACTAAATGAGGATAACAATCTGTGTTCAAAAGGGTCATGTCTTAGTTTGCAAGTAGAGGTTGTTACAAGGTTAAGTGAATCTGAAGTTGTTTGCTATCTCAGTAGTAGATTAGCTAAAAAATGAATATAGCCTTCAGGCCAGAGTAGACTAGTTTATAAGCAGCAACTGAGAAGTAAAAACCTATTTATCTACATCCATTCATTCTTTATCACAATGAATACAATTAGTCTTTAAATGGTAATAATCCCTCCTATCAAGGAGATTGAAGGGAGTCCTCTGACTTTCACTTGCTGTATTCTTTCACCTATCACTGCATGCACAAGTAGCATTACTAAGGGGTAGGTAAGTGGATAGCTTAGTTAGCAGACAATGTTTCATTTTAATCTTTCATTTTCTTAAGCACCCAGTCTCTGCTGACTCAGGAAAAGATTTTTATTGGCCTATGATTCGATTTAGGGCAGTATTAAGGTTTATACCATCAGTGCCATTTGAGCAGAATTTGCTTTTTGCAGCTGAAGTATCTAGACGCTGGGCATAAACTTAGATGTACGGACAGTACACTGACAAATATAAATTCTAGGTATCCTGTTACAGCTGTCAGCATACATGCAGATTGCAGAATGAGAAACAGCCAGAGACTCAGTCCAGCAATTTCAAATCTCTGACTTGCCTCTCAATCTGTAAAGGAAGGAAAGCACTTTTGAAAAACTGGTATCCATCATAAGAGAACCGAGGGGGCAGCAATCGTGTATTTAACTTACTCTACAGGACTTTTTCTTGCTCAGATTGGTTTACATCCTTGGCCTTTTTTCAGATTGCATGCATTTGTGCCAAAGCAGACAATGAAAGCAGTATCTAGCTGTCCTAATTCAGACTTCAACAGGAGTATTGTTATATAAACAGGATCTCACACGCAGGGTGAAAAATCAGGCAGTACTTAATATTAACTACATATTTACAGATATATATCAATGTACAATACAGCAAGACTATTTTGGATCCCAGGCTAAAGAGCAAGAGGATTGTCTAAGCAACAGCAACATTCTTAAGGTAGCAGGACTACCAGATTTCTTCTAAAACCCAACTTTTCTTTCCTATCCACAACTTTTAGATTGTATCTAGAGTAGTTGCATGACATATTCTTTGTTATCTACAAACGTGAAATTTAGACAGACAGAGTAGACGTCTACATACGTAGCCATCATTCTTCCATTTCTGGACAACAATAATGGAGGCAGCAGTCTGCTGTTACATACAGGAAATATTCTAGAAGGCCTTCTATGCCCTAGTTACTCCTACTGCACACAAGGCACTTGCAGCTTGACTTCAACTAAACATAGTTTGGTAGGTTGTTAAGTTTGCATCCCTGTGTCCTATTAAAAGCAGTGACCCTTCATCGGTTTCTCTTACTAAGTTTCCTAGGCCCTTTTATTACTCTCTAGGTCAATTGAATTTTCAATTCCCTTTCTCCCTACGAAGTTCCTGAGCTCAGCAGTAGCTTATACAGATGGTCTAGGTCTCCATGGCATCATTACTCAGACCAGTGCTACCATTTAATAAAAACTAAGATTTGGAAGCTGAAGTACAAATTACAGTTCTAGAAATTTGATAACAAAACAACTAGCCCACTGTTTTTGCTGTTAAGTGCTGCAACAATTGCTTTGCATTTAGGACAGAGGAAGTTTCACCATTGCATGGCTTTAGCATTCATGTCAGAAAGCATATTGTAAAAAGAGGTCTATTCATTTGGGGGTTTTTTGATTGGTTGCTTTTGGGGGGGTTGGGGTTTTTTTTCGGGGGGGGGGGTAGGACAGGGTGTTGGGTTGGTTTTGGGGGGTTTTGTTTGTTTTAATGCAACAATTCAGAACTATGCTACAGATTTTGCTATCTGGTGATCAGTTTGCACCTTTGACCTTTATTACATGGCAGTATTAATTTTCATTAGGTAGCATTGAGCATGCAACTGCTCAATGTTCTTTAGAAGAATCCCTACAGTAACAAGGATTATTCTGCAGACTAGGAGTGACATCTGAATATTTTGCTTTTCACAAAGTACTGAGAGGTAAGTCAACATTACCTGAGAGTTTCATTTTATGGTCTTATTTACATCATTTTCTATATTTTTTTTCCAGTTAGACTTTGCTTTCTACCACAGTAGTTACATAATGAAATTAAGTGACAGGAGACAGTGAAGCTTTTAACTACAGCTGTCTCCAAGGGACATAAGCTTTTCCTGCAACAGTAACAGATTAAGTAGACTTACAGGGCAGCACAATTTGGTTTCTCAAGCTGAAACCTGGTACAGTGGCGGATCCCAAGTAACCTATGGTAGGAAGCAACCAAGGCTACTACATGCACTACTACATGCACCCCATAATGACAGGAAGCCATCACATAGCATACAAAGAGGTTTCTGTATCTTCAAATGTTTGATTTTCTGAAGCTGTGCTCAAGTTGACCAGTACTACTTTTTCTATAGCAGCTTGAGTTAGTATAGAACATCCAAGCCTTGAATGTTAGGGATGTCTGAAGCATAGTACTGGAGTTTCATTTCTCGTTATATGATTCTAACCTGTTAGTCTGGAGGCCAAACTCAGCTTTTATTTCATTAAGCCTGAAAAAAGTAATTTTACTACATACTGTAATGATAGCCTCTATTTCTGAGAAGGATAGAATTTTTGCATGGTTACATTGAGAATTCTATCATACAGAGTCCCCATGAGATGTATGTGGTTACTGAGCCATCCCGAATACTGTTAGACCATTTTGGTCTAACTTACACTGAAATACAAATTAATACATACCATCAAAGCTGCCTTTCTCTGTGGCAAACTGTAACAGCTGACTGTATGTTTCAATGGAAGGTCGGTAAACAAAAACTCCTGAATTAAAACAGTCGGGCCAGCCTGGATCTGGTGCGGCAGATAGCTCTTCTCTCTCAAAAAGCTCATCTATATTTGACAAAACCTAATTGTAAAGGAGTTTAAAAAAATGCTTTTAGGTTAGGAATTGTGGTATCATGTTTTTCATGGATTTTGGCAAATACACTAAGACACAAAAGGAAGTTCTTTTATCAGTGTTCATGTTACAGAAGACAATACTTGACATAAATAGTCCCCACAGACTTCATAACAGTTAATTTAGTTTAAAAGGCACACACATTCTTACTGTTACTAGTCCATCTATTATCCCTACTCTTAAAAAAAAACCACAGAAAAAAATCCAACAACCCTGATACTAGGACTTTGAGAAGTACCACGAGACACAGCCACTTACCATTGTGTCTGCATCCATGAAAACACATTTTGAAAACTGTGTCAGTTCCCAGCAGTGAAGCTTTGTTAGTGTGACGCCCAACTCAGGTCTTTTCATTAACGCCAAGTGTGCTGAATCCCCACTATCCAAGACATTTACCAATATGACTTCATCAAAGACTTTTTCCAGCACTCTCCTGGGGAAGAGTCAATTGGCAAGATTTAGTTCTAGTGTTACTCCAACAGCAGACCACACAACAGATTCCGTAAAGAGAAGTGGAATAACAGGAAACCTGGCAACATTTCTTGTTGAAAAGTAGTAAGAGTTGACTGCATATTTTGGAACACACAAGTACACCTGTCTGCCATAAAGTTCGTAATGTGCACATTTTGGGGAACAAAGAAGTCTTCTGGGTTTTTTTTTTCTTCCACAAAGTTTTAGTTGGCATTGCTATCTAGTTCAGTAAGTCATACACTAAGTTGTTTTTTTTCATCCAGACTCTAATATCTAGCAACTTAAAAACCTACTCTGAGCAGACAATTAAGAAATGGGAAGCTGTTAGCCTAGCTTGAGCAGGACAGTAGTTGAATTTGAAGCAGCTTAGACCAATTTTATGCAATATTTACACTGTTCTGGATTTGTGACATTTGAGACATCTGCCTAGACCTAGTTACTAAAACTTTCTTTATCCCATGAAGTCTTTTCAACACTAACTTAGTTATGGCTGTGGGTACAAAATGTTTTGAACCAGTATCATATTCACTAAAGAGTGACAAACTTTCAGGCAGTGTAGTGAAATTTAGTGAAATTGGTAGATATCCAACCTTTGCTTTACCATCAATAGAGAATTACCATTAGTTCAAGAGATTAAGGTGTTTGTGCTGCTTAAAACAGGAAACATCAGTAAAGTCTTACTGTTCTTCAGCATATCTTGAATGCTTAGCAATTGCCAGTACAATGTAAGCCCCACAGAGCTTTTAAATGAATTTTGGAACTCTGCCTTGCAAGGCAGTCTTTATACTGACAGTTGGTGGGTCACTGCTTCTGAACTTCAGGCATATTTGTTAGTGGAGACAGGGTGAGAAATGCAAGTTCCAATTACACCATTAGGTACATAAGTATCACCGGTCTAAGGGCGCAGTACTAGGTGGCTTTCACTAGCACATAGGCACATTTAAGGTTCATCTTAGAAGAGCACGCTCACCTAGTAGGCTGAAATGGATGTTCCTATATGCAACATTTTAAAAGTGATACAACCGTTTAGCTGCCAGGAGACTCCAGGGAAAGTCACTGCATTTTTAAAATTGAGTCACCTCTCTATTGTGTCTATATACTGATAACTCTTTTCAGAATTACTTCCCATGTAGAGAATCTTGACTTATTATCTGTACTTCCCATAGTTATCAACTGTTTCGCTGTTTGTTTTTTTTTTACCCTCTTACATGTGGAAAGAATCCAGTCCACTCCATAGTGAGACTATTCTAAGGAGGCTGTAGGAAGCAGTTGCCTCTTCCTTTCATTTGATGTACTGTGCTGACCTTGTTAGATGCCTCTGTTCAGCTGCTGATTTGACAAACTTGGTGCTACCTCAGTTCTGCTCGCTTCTCCCATGATAAAACTTGAAGTGTCCACTAGATTTCAATAGAGCTTGTGTTATATTATGTCAATTGGGAATATTTCTGCAAAACAAACACTAATTTCCTGCCCCCACCTCCACATGCATACACATAGCACTAACAAATGTGTGGGCAATATTACATTGTCGGACAATTCTAAGCAGGACTACAGAAGAGCAAAGATCTAGCAGAAATATCAGTATCAAGTCATGCTTTAGAGCTCTAACTGCAGACTATTTAACTCATCGTAGGGAAGAAAAAAAAAAACACACCAAAACATAAACAGTTCCATGTTTGAAGAACTTACAGAACTCCAGATAAGTTGAGTTCTGCTGAAATTAGCTGTTCAGCTTCCAGAGCTTTGAAAGGTTACTATTAAGAAAGTTAACTTCCATTTTTCAACCTGCACATCAGCAGGAACTGTTGCAGTCTGAAGCATGTAAGTGACCTTACCTCATAAGATCTGAGACCTGAGGAGTTATGAGTGCAGTCAGCTTCCTTGTTGTTCTATACTGTTGCAAGGATGAACCAAGTACCAGCGCTCCTTTCACATAGGAGTCATTTGTGGCTAGAGTCACAAAAGACTGGTCTGAAAGAAATGAAAGTTAGCACAATCCACTACTTTATTCTGAGACAGATACATTAGAAACCTAGTATTGTTAGGTAATCTTGCTGTGAGACCTCTAAGATGTGTCCTTTAATTCTGTGTACAGGGCCTTCCTACGTGACTCAATGAAGTAGATTGTTTGCATAGCTACATTTGCTATTGGCGACTTGACACATGGCAAAATGCAGTAAAATGACCCACAAAATCAAGACTGTTTTAAGAGAGCACCAGTTCAAATTTGCCCACAGGTTAAATAAGTCATGCCAAAAGTAGAGACAATCCAAAATTCTAAAGAGCTCTACTTGGGCCACTAATATGCTATTATACAAAAAGTGTTTGGAGTCTGTGGGCTTGCTTTTGGCCTAAAGTTAGTGGATGTAGAGTTTCTCTAGGTTCAGCTCTCAACCCTGAAGCTAAAGCAGGATAAAACTGGTAATTCATTTTCAAATGAAAGTAAGCATTGAATTATATCTTAGACAACAGTTTTAAGTTTTGCTAGCTCAGGATTTTGCAGATGAGTTGTTCTGCAACCCATGGTAGCAGCTCTGTCACAAGAATGCAAAATTTACATGGGAAGTAACTAGTAATGCAAAAGGCAATTTAGAACTTGCAGGAATAATTTTTACTCTTTGAGAAAAAAGAGGTACTATAATCTCCTGCTCCGGCTGTATCTTAAATAGAGATTAAGACAGATTGTTTTACCCTATAGTACTTATTGAAACCATATTATACAAGCTTTGCCTTCTTTCATGTTGTTTTAAACTGCCAGAGGGGGACTCATAAAAGCAAACAAGTAACTTATAAAAGCTATTCAGTTCACTGTTAGCTATTTTAATGTAGACCTCCTTTCAAAGTTATATCACTTTACAAAGCATGGTCTTTCCCACCAATCCATTTTCACTCTATCAACAAAACAGTTTCTTCATAAGAACTTCAAGAGTCAAATTTATTTTAGCAACTTTGATTTCTTTTCATTACAAAAGGTGTTAACTAGGTTAGATCAGAGTGAGAGTTCTGGGCTCTTAAAGGCTCACTGTCAAGCCTAGTAGCAAGATTAAAATACTGACTCCTTTCAGAAAAAATGTTGTTTGGCACAACGCCTAAACTCACAAAGCAGTCATCATCAATATCTTTTTAACTTAATACTCCCTTAACAGTTGACAACAGACAATCACGTACCATAATTGCCTATAAGCTCCGCAAACCTGGTCTGCAAGATCTATAGACCAGCTACAAAACCTTCTATTTTGCTTAGCAGCAAAACCAACTAGTCCCAAGGGATTTAGATTATAGTGGTCAATTACAAAGATAAAAAAAGCTTCTATAATGCCAGGAATAAAGATATTTTGTTTCAATTCACTTTTAGCTGCCTATTTGTACTAGTTCATATGCAGCAAATCTGCAGAACAACTTGATGTTTCTTTAAAGGGCAAGAGTGTAATATTTTAAGTTGTATAAACAGCCTCCTAATGGGACAGGGTTTTTCACTAGGTAATTGGCATGTTACCATTCAATACGTGGAAGTCTGACACTATGCTCTCAACAGCTCACTAAAAATCCAGTGTAGACAAAGTGGGATTGTGCCCAATATTCATCTGAATGTTGTTTGGGTTTTTTCCCCCTAGCAGTGTAGCACTAATTCTTAAAGTGACCTTGCCACTGAAAGACAGATCTTTTCTTCATTGACCTGTTAGCAGGTACACTTGTACTCCGTCTCATCTTCTTGAAACTGAATATTCACACACACACACTAAGGTCTTTAAGGAAATAAAGTCAATTTAATGATGCAGCCCCCTACTGTGTCCCAGCTCTAGGAGGAAACTTTACAACTGCTTGACAGGAGGTTAATATTGCCATCCTGGAGACCATCTAAGTCAGCATAACTTTCCAAAGTTTCGAATAAACTATGTTTTATTCTATATCTAAAGTTTCTATTGTATCTACTCTATATCATCCTGTGTTCAATATCATCTACATATCATACCTAAGTGTTCTATTCCATACAATTTCTAAGTACATGAGCTCATGCGACAATTTGGGCAAGACCAGTTGCTGCTTACTATGGAAGTTATAGCTGCAAAAGACTAGTCCATTCTACCAAAACATCAAGTATTTCAGCTGTGTGGGTCTCCCTTCTCATCCTTTTCCCCTTCTCTGTAAACACTTTCTTCACAGAATCTTGTGTTTACACAGCAGCCACTGCTAGGCCTGAAACACAATGAACTCTTGGTGAGAGTACATTCTCAAAACCACATAGAATGAGAGGCAGTTGCCCAGCTTCCTAATTGACTTACCCAGACAAAACCATGCTACTTCAGAGAACTCTTTGGCTGCCCAGTTCATAGTCTATAGTATCTCTTTGCAAGAGTTTTTGTGCTAGCCCTTACACACCCACTAGCATCCTGGAAGTCTGAGCTAGAAGCGATCTTTCATTTCATGGCATGCAGAGGTTACTGGAGTGCTTGCCCCAGATCATTTAAAAACTCTCCTGGAAGGTTTGTCCTAGGCATAACCAGAGTTCACAGGTGCTTGCCTTTTCTCCTATTCTCTGAGTTAGGTGCTAGTATATCTCATTTGTTTTTTGAGTACAGGATTCCTAGAGAGACAGGAGCATCTTATCAAGACATGCATCGGAGGGCACACTTCCTGCAGGCTTCCAGACCTGAAAATGAAACCGACTTTGCTGACAACTTTAGGTGAAAATCGGGGAAAAAAAGAAAACCCCCCCAAAAAAACCCAAACAAAGCAAACAAACAAAAACCCCCAAACAACAACAAAAACAAAAAATGCCGGAAGAAAGAAGTAACACGTACACGGAGAGCCGTAAGGACCTACTCACTGCAAAGTATCAAAAGCACATAGATCACAAGCTCTCTCGGCGTTTTAGGAGAGGGCTGGATTTTCACCGCTGTACCCCTACAGTGGCCTCTCCGGCCCATCCTGCTCCCCGCCACGCGGGCGACATCCCTCCCGTTAGGGGACGGAGCGTGGGGCAGAGCATGGAGCGAGGGGCGGAAAGAGCCGGCACCGTCCGCTCCTCTCAAACCGCACAGCGCTGCCCGGGGGGCCGGCTCCGCACCCCCCGCGGGCAGCCCCTGCCCCCACCAGGCGAAGCCAGCCAGCTCGCCGCCAGCACGGCTGCCTAAAAATAGGCGCGGCCCCCGGCGATCCCGCCGCGCCGATCCCGCGGCCGCGTGGCGGCTCCGCGAGCGCGGCCCGCGGCCCTCGCGAAGAGCGGCGCGAGCCGGGCGGGCGGGCGCGCACTGACCTGCCATGGTTCCCGAGCGCAGGTCGGTGCGGGAGACGCAGCGGCCGCGGTCGGGGCCGCGCTGAGGCCGCCCCTTATATAGGGGCGGGGCCAGCAGCGGCGCGTCTGTGGCGGCCGGAGGACGCCCCGCCCCGAGGAATCCCCGCGGCGCCGCGGGCGGAGCCCCCGCCATGGCCTCCCGCGGCGGCCGCACGTCACCCCCCTCCTTCCGGGGCCGACGCCGCGTCCTCTCCGGGAGGCCTCAGACCCCCCCGCGCGCCCACGCCCGTGCCTCTCGGGGAAAGCGGAGCCGGAAAATGCTGAAAATACTCCGCCGCGCGAATAGAGGCGACCACCGTGTCAGGGTGCTGTGGCTCAGGCCGGGAGCGGCGGTGGTACACAGGAGGAGCGTTGCTTCTGTGGCCGCTAAGCCCTGGGGGAAGAAGGACTAAAACTGCTGGGGAGAGCCTGGTCCCGTCCCCTTGGCACTGCAGGTGTTAGTACAGGTGGATGGGATCCGCCGAGCTGCCTCTTCTTCAAGGCTGAACGGTTTCAGCTCTCTCAGCCTTTCCTCCTAGGAGAGATGGTTTCTTGTCTCTTCATCATCCTTGTGGCCCTTTGTTGCCCTCTGTCCAGTGTGTTCATGTCTTCCGAACCGGGGAGCCCAGCACTCAGCCCAGCCCTGCAGGTGTGGCCTCAGCAGTGCTGAGCAGAGGGCAGGGATCCCCTCCATCTGCCTCGTGCAATCCGGGTTACCACTCACCTTTTCAGGAAGGGCACATTTAGGCTCGTGTTTAATTTCGTGTCCCCCAGGATGCCCAGATCCTTTCCTGTGGTCTGTTACCTTCCTCAAGACAATGAAATATGACTGCTTTTTGATCACAATAAATGGAGGGAAGTCAGTTAGTAAGGGGATTTCTTTCTGACTCGAAATGGCAAATAAGCCATGAACGGATTAAAAAGAAAAAAAAAAAAACTCAAATGCAAACTCATGAACAAAGAGCCCTCCAACTCCTAATTTCCCCAGTATGGGAGATCATATTTGAGCTGAGAAAATTTTTGTAGACCTGTTTTGAAATCAAATTATGTACTTCTAAAAATATGAACCAAAATCAAGGAAGCGTTCCTTGACCAACCACAAAATAACAACCCCAAACCAAAATATGCCTTTAGAGCATACCATTAATTTGTAATTCATGCATTGTATGCATAAAAGCATGTGAATCAGAATTTTAGGCAATGCTAGTAATGTTGTACATGTACAGGGATTACTAATATTTTATTTTTTTTATGCAACCCTGTTTTCAGGTATCTTTGGCTTTGACAAACTTTCCCTATGATGGTACTAGGCATGGTTTGTGTCTGTCTCAGATGAAAGTTTTGAGAAGTTTTTAGCCAGCACATTTCAGCTGTGTCTAGCTTGTTGCTTTGCCAAGTTTTGAGAGAAAACAATAGAATAGCCACTGTTGGTGACTGCCCTCCCCCCTTCCCTTGCTTCCTTTGTGCTATGTTAGAGTGGAGCAAAATAGCATAATTCCTTCTGGTTTCCACATTAAACAATCAGAAAAAAATCCCTAGGATTGCCAGTGTTCAGCTTGATAGTGTGACAGAGAAGTGCAGCATCCACCCCTATGCTAACACTTGTTTGCACATGCACTTTTGCGATTTTTCTAATGTTCATGGTTGAACAAGCTGTAAATTTTATGGTTCCCTTGTGCGACTCAATTGCATGTACATCTGTGCCTTTGTACTGACTGTTTTTACTTTCTCCATAACCTGTAGGGAAAAGTCACAAGAAGAACCTGGGAAACAGGTCTCCCATTGGCTTCCAGTACAAATGGAAGAAAAGATCATGTGACATGAGTATAGAAGGAAGAAAAGAGAAGAATGCTCAGGAAAACCTCTCGTGAGGTTACGGCTAGGATAGGCTGAACAAAAAAAACCAGCTAGGCCTCAGCTTCTATGGAAGGGAATAAATTTAAGAGTAGGTAAAAGATAGGTAAGATATGAGGATGGGAACTAACCAGGGAAACTGTTACTTGTCAGCACACAATAAGACTTGATAAAAAAATAATGAGGAGGGAGAAAGAAATAGATTTTGCTGGATTAAGAGACAGCATTCAGAAAGAATGGACAAAGTGCTGCTTAGCAGCTCATTGGGTGAATACTGGCACGCTGAACAAGGTGCAAGTCTTATGGAAAATGATCCGGTTATCGTGCAATTAAAAAATTCGATCACCATGCATGTCACAGAAGTCCAGTTACCATTATACATTATAGAATATCCTATTTTTAATGACTTATAGTGCTATTTTAATAGGAACTTGTTTATAATATAATTTTTAAAGCATTTCGAAACACCAAGTACTAAGAAGTAGCTTTGAAATATAGTTAGGATTTACATAGCAGTAACAGAAACTGCTATCCCTGTAACAGGACTGTTTAGTGTAAACTTCTAAAGTACATGATTAGCCACTTAAATTGATTACAATTATAATTTTGCAAATGTGCACAGTGAGTCCAACCATTAAGTTAATAAAATATTGTAGAGAAGGTTTCAGAATTAAACATTATTTCTGCCTCTGCAAAATCCAGGGGAAAAAAATTTTAAAAGCAACCCCAAAGAGTCAATATGATATATCCAGTCCAAGTTTGAAGTAGTAGAATTCAGTTTTTACAACATCAAAATGGTAATCTGTCCGATTAGGAAAGAGGTCTCAATGGTGTGAAGTGCACAGATAGGTGAAAAGAATGTAGCCCAATTCAAGACTATATTGAGAGATTTCATTTCATTTTTGTCCAGCCATCTCTGTCTTGTCCTGAAGTTGTCACAAACTTCCCTGATGACAAAAACTGTACTGGGTCATCCCCTCCTCTTTTTGAAGCCCTTCTCATTTTGACCTTACTGTGAAGTTAGACTGAACAGTTATTGGGTACTTAGAGTAGTCTGCATAGAATTTTAAAATGTGTCACAATTTTTCCCCAGTGCTAGGATTTCAATGTAATGTAGCTTACTCCAATAGGACTGAAAAGGCTTTCATGTTTCTATTTGAATAATCAAAATATTATGTTGTCACTATAACTTATTTCAGCTTTTCACATTCTGCTTTCCTAACAGATATCCTCTTTGCCCATCCCAAAGCCAATTATAGTTCTGACCTTATTTTCTTAAAAAAAAAAATCATCCACCTGCTAGATAAGTGTGGTAGTCTTCTAAAAAGCTAGGCTCTGTAATTTGCTTGGTTCACGTTATTTAAGCATTTCAGTGAACAGATGTTTAGTGGATTGAGGAATTCTTATAATTTCTTCTACTTGCACAATAAAATAAACATTCCCATAAGCAGGGAAGTGAGTAGATCTCAGTTTCTCTTGTATTGTCTTTTGGGTGGATTCTCAGTGATCTGCAATGCAAGCAAGCTACAGTAGAAGCTGCTCTCCTGGTTGCATGATTTACTTGGCATCTATTAAGAAGAAAATTAGTGCATTAGAGAAATAGTTACTTCTCTCACCAGTCTTTACAAGACTGTTAAAACGTTCTAATGCTGAGACCTCCTGCTGCTTTCCTATACTTAATGAAAAGGTTAAAGTATCACTGAGGAGCACAGAACCACATACAACTGATTTATAAGCCTCCTTTCCTTTGGCAAATAGGCTAAACAGGGCAGATGTATGTGTGTTTTTCTCCTAACTTGCCCTCTGCTTCATCTTTGCCTTTTCTCCTTTTCTAGTGATTCTTTTGGGATGGGAGGCTACAAGACCTACTGATCATGACATGTGGCTGAGAGCAGAAAGCACGGGTTTATTACCAGTTCCACTCGTCATTCGCCATGGTGATAAATTCAGGCAAGACAGCTATGTATTTCTCTTGTTTTGCTCTCTTTACCACTTGACTTGAAACAGTAAAACACTCTCTTGCACTATATTTGTACAGAGGAGTTGCAATAATGTATCTGAATTCTAGCTGTATTCTACCTCAGTTGGTAACAATAACTCTTATAATTGCTTACCTCCGCAGACCAGAGTTTTAAACTCTCTCAAAATAGAAAAATTCTAGTATGTCACCTGAACATGCATGTTCTTCCTTACACAGGAAGTGCTAAAACTTATAAAAGTTTAAAAACTAGCGGATGATAGAATTCCTAGAGATGTAAAGTTCTCAAGAAATTTTAGCAGGGATTTGAGAGGAAGCAGTGGCAATACTTCTACCAAGTTACTCTCACTTACGGCAATGCTTCTGTTCCATGCTAGATTTTTGTTGAATTTCAAGCTAGTACTTCCTCCAGGCTAGACCAAGCAATTAACTCTAGGGTTCTTGACCTAAGAATGCCAGTGTGCTCAAGGGTTAGGTAGTAAGGTCTTCTTTAAATAGAGTTTTATCTTAGGATGTGCAGGTTTGCATTAGAAAAAGGCCATTAGACTAGGATATAAGATGATGATCAGAAGTCCTTGTTGTCAAACCCATCATAGCACGATATGGTCCGTAGGCATGAAATCCCATCTCTCTGCTAAATCCGATGTCAGAGGTGCTGAAGGACAGAGGTTTTGTTAAAGTAGGCTGGGCATAAAAAATGTATTTGGTGAACTGTTAAAGGAGTGCTGAGTCATACTTATGAGTGCCTCAATCCCATTAATTGTGTGCTGTAGTGCTGTAAAGTTCACCTAAGAGATAAAGAATTGTTTTTCTGTTGAAATTCTGTAGAAAACAACTTCTTGCCCTGTCATGTTGGCTGTGCTGGGTATGTTTGCTATCTTAGGTGCATCATTCCAAGAAAATGTCTACATGTTAAAAGGTTAATCCTTAATTTTACACTCTTTCATAGTTACAATAGCTGTCAAATATAGCTGCCTTGCAGTATACGAAATGGGTTTCTTAAAAATATTTTGGGACTATGTTAGGAAGCTGGACATAAGTAGTTTGACAATGCCTTCTGTTATTAATTGATCCATGTGTATTAGGTGTGGTTCAATGATGATTTTCCAGCAGCATAGTTCATACAGGCCATAGCATTATTTATCCTGTGCAAACATTGAAACAACACTCATGCTTTTCTCACTATACAGTCCGGTTATTTTTCATTGTCTTTTATCAGGATTTTCATCAATGTTTCCCCACAGCTTCCAGATTGTTCACAATGCAGATGCAGCAGTTCTGTTCACTGGGCTGGGCAACAGCAATCACATTACCCATGCCCTGCATTCTTTACATTAGTTGCTCATAGGAAGATAAATTTAATAGTACAAACTGGGGATGGAAGGACAATGATGGTTGTTCTAAAGTCCATGACTGACACAATAAGAAGGCCTAAGCTCTGTTTGCTTTTCTCTGACACTTTTGCTAGTGACTGTTTATATTTTGATGCAGCTATTGCCTATGAAGATCAGTTTGGTAGAGCAGTTTACACTCATATAGTTCTTTTGCGTGACACTTAAGATACAAAGCAGGGGGATTTGAGTGCATTTTGAACCTTAGAGTTTTTCAGTACTATTTTTGTGGCTGAATTTTTATTTTCCATGAATATTTAAATTTTTTAGAAGCCCAGCAATGCTTGTGACTAAAGCATCTTAGGTATGAAGCAAACTTCAATGGTTAACTTTAACATTTTGTTTGCACTAAATCAAGGCTACAGAGCTTTCTCTGTATTCCCCAGTATCTTCTGGAGAAGCCCTGATTAAAATGAAATTTTCAGTGTTTCAGGAAAAGTTTAAGGCATACATTTTGTTATTTAAGGGATCCCATATAGTCTTCTAATAGGCAATATCAAGGGATATTCTGAATATTTTAGATCCCATAGGGATGACTGCTATGAAGTTACTGGATTTTATTCCTGTACTCTCTATTATAAAAGGAATAAAAATTTTGTAGTAGAAATCCCCAGCCAGTATTTTTCTTTTAAATGCTTTTTTGGTTTTTTTTTTTTTTTTTTTTTTTTTTTTTTTTTTTTTTTTTTTAAAGCTATTGTACAGAATTATTTGTGGCATGATTCTTGCTTTAAAAAAATACTACAAATATCCCACTTTGTAGATAAGTTGAAAATTGTTTTATTTAAAGGTTTAATGGGTATAATGGTCCAGCTGAGAGACCATTGCATTTAGCATATAGTTATTAAGCACTTAACATCAATAAAGGTTATGTTCAAGAAGCCCATTTGGATAAAGCACAGAGTCATTTATGTCAATATATGTTGAGAAAATGTGTTTCATTGAGAAAAAGGTACAGCAAAGAGTAAACCTCTCTTTATGTAGCCGGTAACAATTACAAATAGCATAGTAGAAAATGTTTTGGTTCCATTATCTTCTTCATCCCTGGAACATTTAATGTCTTTAAGTTCACTTAAAATAATGCATTTCTTCTTTCTAGGATCTTAGGTATATGTGGAGCAATTGTTAGTCTTCAAATATTATATGGAAACTTGTAATGACACCCTTCTGTGATTACTTGTATTAGAGATGACAGAGCTTTGTTCTGAAGTAATAGAAATGAAGGGGAAAGCACTGCATTCTCCTAAAATTACTATTTATACACTGTTTTTCTGTTTTGTATTGCTTTTTAACTGCACTTGGAGAGATAAGACAGATCAAAGCTATGCGTTGGTCCAGATGAGAAGTGAAAGAAGAGCAAAAGAGCAAGAAATGAAGCAGCAGCAGGAGTAGCAATTGGGGACATTTGTGATAGGTGAAAGGATTGGGAGATGTCAGTAAGAGTGCTCTTACGCACTGCAGAGTCATGCTGGAGAATGTGGCCATTAAACTATTAAGATGATAAATGGAGATGGACAGCACCATAAACTATATATTGAAGTAGGGGTCTTCCAATTTTTAATCTAGCTTTTTATGAGCTGCTTATATGAAACAACTCTCATAGGGAAATGTCTATAATCTTGTTTTGTTGCTCATCACATCCTTCAAAGACCCGTGTCTTCACAGCTAATCATGGCTGGTACAAAGAGAATTTTAGTGCCAGTTGCAGCATATGGGGGAGCAAGCTGTGGAATTCCCCTTACTTCAATATGATGTCTGTGATATTGAAATGTGACCGTGGACAATACAGCAGGACATAAGAAACAGAAATCACAGGCAGAGGTCTTTACTAGATCAGCTGATTTAGTAGAAGAAAGTAGACAAGCTATTGGACACAAGACATTCTTTAGTCTCAGTAGTAGCCTTACTCGTTTTATGGCATATCACAATAAACCTCCCCTTAACTTCTCTATTAATAAGGCAAACTACCTGTTCCTCTTCCTTAACACTCTCCAGTATTACTTACTCCTCCTTTACTTCAAAGTGTCTGCTCTCTTATCTTTCAGAGATGATCTAGCTGATAAATACCTAGTTAAACTCTGAGAAATTGCCTTCAAATTGTCTTTAGGTCAACTAATTTTATTTAGGTCTGCCACATCATTTTTGAACCCAATGAAAACCTCTGAATGTTTTAAAAAGTTTGTCTTATTTTTTCTTTTCTTTATTTTTTCTTCTTTTTTCTTCTTTTTTTTTTCAGCTACTGGTTTGATGCAGCATAATACCTCTTGTCCCAGTCCTGTAAGTGTTCCAGGGCAGGTTGGATGGGGCCCTAAGCAACCTGTTCTAGTGGTTGACATCCTGCCCATGGTGGAAGAGAGGCAGGGGTTGGAACCAGATGATCTTTCAGATCCCTCCTACCTAAGCTATTCTATGATTATCTGCAAATCTAACAATTAATTTTTTAGGGACGAGAACATGAAGGAAGAAAAACCTGAATGCATACTGGATCCACCATACTGAAAAGAGCAATGACATGAGTTTTACTGATTTAAGAGCTGTTATATTTCTCTGTTATATCTCTCTGTTTCTCTTCAAAGCCTTACAATTCCTTACCATATAAGGAAGCAGGCCAGAAATGCTGATCTTCATAGCCCCTAATATAGGAATGTCTTACTCTGCACATTGTGAAGTCAGAAACATTTCCAGGGCCATGTAGCTTTTGTAACAGATCTTGGTATCAATTTCTGGTCTAAGTGCATTTCTCACCTTTGGTCTCCTTACGCATATTCATTGATACTTAGACCTTTGGCTGTATGCTGGTGAGCTTAGTGGGACTGAAGCTTATGTTTTTTGCCTTCCATCATGCAGTCTTCTGAAGTATTCTGGGATATAAGAGGAGTAATTAATGCAATTTCTACAGCTTTGTTTCTCTCCTTTGCAGCAACAAGGTTATTGACCATCCCCGGTTTTCTAAAGCTCAGTACTGTTTATTAAATCACACTATTTATAGGAGTAAACCTCCTGTAAAAGAACAAACCTTTATTAACATTTGACCAGGCAGGCTCTCAGTATTTGTACAGATCATCTGTCACCAACTCCTGGCAGCAACTAGGTGACCCTAGTTCGGTTCTCAAGTACATTATGAATAAACCTGGACAAGCAAACACATGTGCTCATGTGAGGTTGTTTCCAGCCCTTCTTGGTTGCCAGACCATTTCTATCAGATCAAACCAGTAAAGTGGGCATAAGGCATAAGTCATATAGATTTCCAATGTTGTTTTTCTTCTATCTGCTTTTCTCAACTTTCTGTTGGGACTCCACTGCAGGATTTGTACTTCTTTGAAAATTCATTTCACTCAACTGAGTCTGCTAAGAATACATTCAATGACCAACACTTATGATAAATGTATCCTTTATATTATCAAACCAGAAGTGTTTCCTTATTTTGAGGTCTCTTGGAATCTGTTATATTGCTGTGCTGCAGTTTTGAATGACTCAGGATGTTAGGACATTGAACCATGAAAATTTTTATAATTGGTTTAAAAGTGGCCTCAGTTTTAATCACAGGGAGACATAGTCTCACTCTATCTTTTGCCCTTACAGTTTCAGCTGAAACTCTCATTTAGATTTCTTAGTGTTCCTTTTCATAATAGACAGAGAACAAAACCAGCAGATAATATTTGCTGTAGGCTGTCACCTAGCTCCCTGACTTCTTTTATTATGGAATGGAAGAGAGTAGCCAGACCAAATAACGATGTAGCTCAGCTGAACTACATGGGCAGAGACTTAGTTGCTGGGCTTGCAGTGGGGCAAAAACCATTCTCTCTGCATCTATATAGTGAGGGAGAATGCAGGAAAAGTTGTAAAGAAAAGGATTGTAAAGGACAGGAAAGCTTGAAAGAAAAAAGGAAAAGGGCAGAGCATAAATGAGAATAAGTGAAATTGAAAGGCAAAAAAGGCTGAAAAGAATTTCAGCTCTGAAGAGTTTTTAGAATCAGAAGAAACCTGCAAAAATAAAAACCATGTTTCTTCTGGGTTCTTGGCAAGGAGATGACAATGATCTAGTGAAGCGGGGAGAGAAAATCAGGGACTTTGGCTGAAAATCAGGGACAGTAAGTGAGATGAATTTTTAAAAGGCTTCAATGCTGAGAGAATAAGAAAGCTACAAATTATTTGGGGAAGAAGTTTGAAGACATGTTAAGAGTGCTTTCTTAGGTATGGCTATTTGGCAGTATTTCTTGAAACCTGCCCTGAAGACTTGTGGAAAAACAAGAAGAGCATTAGCTGAGCCTCCTTATAGCAAGACTTTGCTAGGAACCCATTGGACTGCAATATGTAAGAGGGAGTTACAGTCAGCAGTTTCGCTTGGACTGGCATAGAGCCACTACGGCTGCACGATACTTTACATCCCACTTTGCTTCCATTAGATTTTTCTGCTCTATCTTTCCTTAACAGAGTTGCTTCTCATTTTCCAGTAAAGGAATGGAATTAGTTGAAACAATTCTTGGTGGTCTATCTGCAGCACTTCTTACATTACACTTGCTTTTAAGACGATGCTAAAAACCCTCAGTACTTAGATAACATTACCTTTCTTGTGCTAATGGCTGAGATAACAAGAAACAAGTATGCCTCTTATTTGTCTCTAAGTAAATCTTTAAACATCTGAAAATTGTTCTTAGATTTTCCTAAGTGTTCATTTGCTCAGCCAAGCTATGGGTCTGAAAACTGACATGCACAGGCATAGTCACTTTTAAAATCATGCTTTTACTGAGAACTGAATCTTTCCTTTGTCATTTTGTTAAAGAGGCTATCCTGTGTCAATAATATCCTCATAAGTCTCATTTCAATGCCTCTAAAACTGTAAGAATTCAGGAAAAAAGTGCTTTCAAGCCACCCTGTAGTTACATACATGGTATAAAATGTATCCCATGCAGAGGGGTAACTTCTGTCCATCTGTGTGGAGGCAAAGGAGATGATCCAATTCTGGACAGCACATTTGACCACTCCAGAACTTCCCCAGCCATTGTTCATTGTAAGAATTGAAACATGTTCTTTGAGAAATTTAGAATTTTAGTCTTTTCTTCAAACTTTATTCCTTGTGTATTGGATTTGGTATGCAACATTGACAGATTCCATTAGCTGGTTTCAGATTACATCAGTTGTCAAAGCTTCATTTGTGTTGAAGCCCATGCAAGATTTTGATGTTGAACTAAAAAGCTGTAGAACATGACTGTAGAACATGAAGGTGATGTCACAAGCTCCTACCAGAATCTATCCTCATAAATCTCATTTCAATGACCAAAGATTCGAGTGCAACTATGTTTAAGAATGGACAGAGAAAGCACTGTTAATGAGGATGAATTATCTTTGTAACCCTTCTTGTTATGTTGCTGTGTGATGTTTTTGTCAAAAAGATTTTCCTTTTGCTTTGAAAAGCATTCAGCTGTTCTTGCTTTTCTTTTAAATACTGACCATTGTCATGTTTATTGTGCAAGATTTGGTTAAATTATTTGATACAACTTAAGGATGTTAGATTTGGTTAAAATGCTGCACAGAAGAGTAGCTGTGCTTAAACCATATGCTGTTCTGTATTTTCATTCTTGGCTTTCTGTGCATAATGTTAAGATTTCGGGGAAAATGTAACTCAATTAACAGTAATGCATTTCTCAAAGTTTTATTCATGATTTATGAAGTTAAGTTGCATATGCTGTATTCAGACTGACAAGTAAAAGGCAGAAGAGGCTACTTTAATCCTCAAGAAATCTTGCATGATACAGAAAAAAAAATAAAATAGAGGTGTCAGGTCTCAATTTACCTCACCATGCCCAGGAACTTGCTCTCCTCCTTGATTTGTGCCTGTAGAGGACCAGACCTAAGCATGGTTTGTCTCAAAAATTCTGAGTATTGCTACAAGAAAGGTGACCAGAGGAGAGGGTCCTGCAGAGGTGGGGCAGTGTGTTCTGAGCCAGCTTCCTCCTCCACCCTGATAAGAGTGATCAGTTCTGTCCCCTCGCCCCCAACTCACTCTCTTGAGGGCTCAAAGGCCTGGCTGCGCATGTGAGAATTGTGTGAAAAATCGATTTTGCCTAAGAGGCGTGCATCATATTAACTATAAAAGGGAGCAGATCGAGCCCACTTGCTCCTCTTGTCTCTTTTTCCCTCCCTTCTTTTTCTCTCTTCCATTGTCTTGCAATCTCAGCTTCGGACTGTTCACACAGCAGGAGCACTCCAGGATCTAAGGACTGATGAAATTCTTTGTTTTGTTCCCATGCTTTTCCTGAGCAAAGTACAGCTATTATATTCTATGCTGTACTAAACTCTTGTTCGAGTGGGGGAGCTTGTGGAAGTGTTATGGTTTGGGAGACAGCACCTTTGCTTAATGGTGTCTTGTGGCTTGCTAGTCATCACCTTTGGGTATTAGTGGTGTGGCTTTTGAGCCAGCATCTTTGTAGAGTTTGTTGAGGGAGTTAAGAACCTATTGAAGTGAACTCTACAAATTCAGGGGTTTGTTAGCCACACCTTTTTAGCCTAAGCAGTGAGCTGGATAGCAGTTATGGTGGCTAAAAAGCAGACTGTAGAACATGAGGTCACAAGCTGCTACCAGAAACATTTCACAGTGGAAATAACTATGCAATAGCAATTTGAAGTCTAATTTATAGGGATTTATATTAAATTTTGCAATTTTGCAATTTTTTTTCAGTTAGGCAAATGAGTTAAGATAACCAAGATCTGACGTGAAGCTTTGGGATGTAAAAAGGGAAGAGAATTTTGCTAGCTTGTTGCAAATTTCTGCGGATACCTTTGCAACTTTTAAACTACTTTCTGCCTTGTTTCTAGTTATTAACTTGCAAGAACTCTTCTGGCACATATGGAAGACACTGAAAGGTGCTTCCTCTCTTTTCTTCCCCTCCCATTAGATCAACTCAAAGCTAAATGAGTACAATACTCCTTGCCAAGATTCATAATACTGAACATAACGACTGAAAACCTTACCCAGCAGTGCTTTTTCCACCATCAGTAGGATTATTCCGAGGGGGAAGTGATTTTACTTTTCTGTTATTAATTTCCCAACATCACAGAGTTGTTCAGACCACAGAACTGTAATCTGCAATCAATTGCAAAATTCCTTACTGGTTACAATTTAGTTCTGGTAATTTGTAATTATGGGATTAGTGGTGACCTTCAGGTTGTTGCCTTTTACAATAGTCTTAGGAGGAAAGAAACATTCAGGATTGAATGTTACTGCATTTAAATTAGACACTTCTATTGCCATTTTTCTTCTCTTTCTTTTTTTCCCCTCTTCTCCCATTTTTTCCATTCACATGCATATTTTGGTTATGTAGGTTCCTTGATCAGACCTATCAGACCTCGTGAATTAAGCCTAAAGGTTGCCAGTTTTGGAGAAGGTTTAGCCTAATTTTCATCCATTGGCATTTTTTCAGCATGTTTAAATTCAAAACTATATGCTGATACATTTACATTTCTGGTAAATATACCCTGGATCTATTTCTGGGCATGATGAATAGGGAGTAGAAGGATAGCTGATCTACCTGTTTTTTTTCCTTGTATGCATGTGAATGTCTGTCAACTCTATAGGGATTTTCAGTATGCAAGACACATTTGGAGTATTATAGGGAATGGGAGCGTGTGTGTGTGTTGAACCAGAGGGAGTTCTGGTTCAAGATGTTTATTTCTGCATTCAGAGCAGTCAGAGGGACACTTGAGTTCTGAATTAATTCCTAAGTTATGTGCATCCTTACTGGAGGAAAAATTAATGAGTGTGGGCCGAGATCTCCCTAATGAGGCCAGTGATGACAGATCCACGTGTGAATGGGAACAAGCTGCAGAATTGAGTACCTCATGCCATCCTGGGGCCAGTTAAGAGCGGTGAGGTTGACAAGATGCAAAGATGTTCGGTGCCACCGTGAGTATTCAGGGCTGTGGCTGCTGCAGAGCACCTTGGTGCTCTGCCAGATGAGCTCCAAGTGTCTATCCTGGGCTCCTGTGTTGGGGGTGAGAAGGAGAGTATATTTTTCCATGTTACTGGAAATTCTGACTTCGGCTACTGTGTGTGCAGTAGCCTTTTGTTCTGTGCCACCCTCACCTGCCAGGGTGTTCGCACTGCAATGATCTGCCTTGTTTGAAATGTCCATCTTGTGCATTGATGTGTTCCTCCCAAACCTAAGCACGGGCTGGGCTCTTCTGCTCGTTAACGCTGTAGATAAGAAGGCTGTACGTGTGCAGCACAGAGGATCTTACCCGTGAACACGAACTCTGCAGCGCCGTGCATGCGCAATTAAAAAGCAGTAATAAAACTACTCAAACATAAAAACACCCAGCAAAAATGCGGGCACGTAAGCGGCAGGACTCTAAAGAGCAAAGCGACGAGCGACGACTCGCAGAGCGGCGCACGCGCAGCGCAGTACGTTACTGCGCATGCGCACGTTGCGGAGGAAGCTGTGTCTGGGGCAGCTCGCTGTCTCCACCTGCTGGCTGACAGGAGGTGATGCTGACTCGGGAGAGCCGCCGTGTGCAGGGAGCAGCCGCAGCTGCGCACGCGCAGTGCCCCGGCACCGCTGCGCGCACGGCGCGACTTCTTCCGCCCGGTGCCGCCGCCTCACGCTGTAACAAACGTGCCGTACCGCAGCCAAGACCTCACACCTTCCCTGGGTGCCGCCGCCTCATGCTTGTCCTGCCTTTGTGGGGCCACAGTGCCCTGAGTGCAAATCGCACAGCTGTGGCGCTGCTGCCGCCAGGCATTCGTAGTCTCCTGCTGCAAAGCTAAAGGCTGAGACGGGATGCTGTCAGTAATACAGAAAATAATACTGTGGGCATACAATTCATCTGAATACCTCTGAAGAGACTGTGCTACCTCTTAGCTAGACACTCCCACCCAAATAGTTGACTTTAAAAAGAAAAGCAGACAGCATGTCTTTTGTTTCTCTTGGTTGCTGAGGACTGTTACTTCCCGTTGAGACTCTTGAGACCCTGCAGCTTCTTTTGTATGCTGGCAACTCTGCTTGAATTTGTTCTCTACCCCTGTAATAAAGGTGGATTATGCACGACTGTACACACCATCTCCTGAACTAGTTGGATGTTATGGGGAATGCTAAGAAGGTGACAGATCAATTGTTTTAAAAACAAAGGCAATTCTTTGGGATGATTCCAGAGTACAAATCTCACGCTCAGTTGTTGCTTTATTGCCACTGAGGGTGGTTGCTTTCAAGTTGATGAACACTGGTTGACTGTCTTACTTTGTTTGAACAGCCATTTTTATTTCATCCACCTCCAAAGCTTGCGAAGAAACTAAAACAGTGTTTGGAAATTGTTTAGAATAAAGCTGGTGTTCCAAGAGTGGAGGAGTAAGCACTCAGGAGTCATTTAAGGAATCAGCTTTCCTCAGGATGAGAGGAACCAGCCATGGGCACTGCTGTGTAATATGGAGGACATGCAACCACTGCATCTCTCTGAACACACCCTCCAGTGTTTTGCAAGCCAGTGAGCTGTTTTACTTTTGTGTGTAAATATTTTGGCAACAGGGACTCTCATATCTATGTGTGTGGCTGGGTGCTTCCCTGTGCATATTTAGGTATATCAAAGAAAACTGCCTGTACTTGTGACTGGGACCATTCTGAGAAGTTCTTTCCTTGCTGTCCTTCACAGGAGGCTATTACTTGAGAAGCGCTTATGGAGCACTTTCGCTGCTCAAGAAATCCCAGGAAGAACAAGCTGCCCAGCTGTCAGTGCCCCAGAAACGCTGAGACCCTTGTGCCTGACCAGTCTGTCAGCATCCTGGTACGGGGACCCTTCGTTAAGCAGTCCTGCTGGATTGGAGGGAAGTCTGACTGACATTGATGGAAATAGGCCAAGAACGTAATGGAGACTCCTCAGCAGGTCTTCCCACTTTATTATCCCTCAGTAGGACTTCTTATTTGAATATGTTACCTGCTGCTGGCAATTGCTAGCATCCATGGAGTCCCACGTTGGAATTTTATGGAACAGTTTATGGAACTATACAATTTTATAAATATAAAATTGTGACAGGTTAAGGTTCAGGGATTCTTGGTGACGGTATCTGTCAGTGATAGTATTTGACTGCAAAAGCTTATTCAGAGCACTATCCAGAGAAGCTGTAGTTCCCAATAAAAATATTCAGCAGGCAGAGAGTGCATTTCTAACCCAACAGGCATTCCTATAGGGGAGAAGACAGCCCATTGACTGGTCCCAGCAGTTATGATGGAGCCTTCACTAACTTTTTCTCCATTCTTGGCTTACTTTTATAGTATTTCTTTATATTTAGGTGAAGCTTGAGTGACTCTACTCATGCATGTATTTGCTACTGATTGGTGTAGAATCCTCTCACTTCACTTTCAGTGATACAGCCCAAAATGTATAGAGCTCATGTCCAATGAGAGGTTGTTGTAATTTGGAGGCAGTTAACATTGGGATGGAGGTGTGCATTAATATTACAATTAGGCTATAATGAACCACGTTCATCTGGGGAAAGCGATTTTGCCATGTTGCTGGCTTAGCAGCAAGACACCTCTCTCACAGCTGCTATGCAGTTAATCAGCTTCAAAGTACCATCAAGTTGCTGCCAGGGATTTTGGCAGAGTCTGGTCGAGGTATCTCCATTCCACTCCACCCCTCCTTAGCAGGTCCTTATGGTTGCATGGGGAATCATCGTGGAGCATGCCAACCCAGCTCCATCCTGGGAACAGCACCTGTATTTTACCCTAAAATTTCTGTCCCATTATAGCTCCTGTTAGGATACAAATGTAACTCGGTTTCCACTGATTTTACCCCCAGTCATCTTTCCATACAAACATTGCTCCGCTCTCCAGAGGATTATTGTGAGCAGATGTGAGCTCTGCTGTCCCTTTGGACTGACAAAGGCAGAGGTTTTGTCCCAAGTTCCTTTTGAACCTGTCCTGCCCCTGTTACGAGTCCTCAGTCTCCTGCAATTTTGTGGGTCAGTGACATGTAAAACAGCACAGCTGGCTGGCATGCTTTGCTTATGAGGGGAGACAAGAGAAGAATCCCTCTGCTCACACCAGACCTGCAGCTGCCAAACCTCACCAAAGCACCTGAGGAGCCCCCAGGGACTGATGGTACAGAAGGGAGGTGATGGAGGACAGCACAGCAGGCAGCCTGCCCTCCATCTGGGTGTGAAGAAGGCAGGGCTGGGAACTGTAAGCAACATCCCAGCAGGTCTGGCTGATGGTGCCACCCTGAGGGCTTCCCCTGCCTTTGGGCAGTCCCAGCTGCTGCAGCTCACTTGACAGAGACTCATTGTCTATACTGTGCTTGGCTGCACTGGAGATGATGAAGCCGAGGACAGCAATGGTTGCCTTCACATCCCCTGACTGCAGATGGGAAGGAGGGCGAGCTCTGTCACCTTGGGAAGGCGTCTGCAGAGTCACTGCTGCCCGTCTCTGGAGCATGGCTCCATCGGGGGATCGTGGTAAGGACAGCAGTGCTCACTTAACTGTGCACCTGAGGACAGCTTCAGGACCTTGTCATACTGTGGGAGAGCAGAGCTTCACAGTAAACACCAGCTAACACACTGACTGCCAGTGTTAACACTAACAGTTCTTACCTAAATATTAATACTAGTAACACTTACTATGCGTATTATTAATCCTATTAGAGGCTGGTAGAGTTCTTAAGGCTGAGGCTTGCATGAAGAACACAAAATTAATTAACGTTGCTGATTATGCTATTGTGTTGAAATACTTGGCCTCCACTGCAGTAGCCCCACACTTACCTCGATGGCCTGCCCCAGCAGGTCCCAAAACACCTGGATGCAGATCAGCTTAAGCTTCACTGATGTGATAAACAGAGTTCATTCTTTAAAATTTTTAAAAGTTTATTAAAGGATAAAAGGACAAAATAATCCAGCACTGGGATGCTTTTAGCACACAGCCAAAGAGCACAGAGGTAGCTTAAAAACATGTTCACTATATACTGTTACATTGCTGAGGTTACAGGCATATTCATTAACTTACACATTATTCAAACATTCCTTTGACTTTTTGATGTTCCAGGAACTCTCGTTTGGTTTTAACCTCTGACTTGTCTGCAGAACGTTCTGTAAATGAGGTCTACACATTTTATTTCTTCCTGTAGTTTTATCCTGTTGCTTCACACTCCCTGATAATACCGATAAGAGTCGATAAATGCTTCCTGGATGCTTAAGCTCTTTTTGTCACTATTATCACTTGGTAGGGGCAGTCTGCAGTTATAAGAAACAGAATAATTGCTTTACACCATTTTCTGAGTTAGTTACACAGAAGTACTTTAGTTTCTACTTCAACATTTTGCTAAAGCCTACGATATATTTATCAGGCAACTATTCATATGAAATATACAGTGCATACATAAACTGGCATATTACACTATACAAAGCAGTTAAAAGTAAGTATAAGTTTTACCACATCAAAATACTTGTAATGCAAAAAGCTAATCTATGAATGTGAAAGCCAGTATTGTTTTATCATCTATAACATCCGACGACGAGGGTGAGCAGCGGGCCCGCAGCAGGCGGAGGGCGGGCAGGGGGACGCGGGCACTTAACTTTGGCCAGGGTGCTGATCTCGGCCAGGTGGGGCAGGCCAAGTCCCCGCAGAAGCGGAAGCACTGCGGTAGAAGAGGCACCCAGAACCCGCAGCGGGCGCTGCACGCCCTCCCCGCTCCCGAGCCCTCTCCTCACCAAATCGCCGCCGCTCCCTAGTCCGCCCTGCTGTCGCAAAGACGACACGGAACCCCTCCCGGGCTACACTCCTCTCCGGCTCCTGCCCCGAGTGCCGATGGGGCTCTCCGGTAGGGGCTCTGCGGGAGTCTTTTCGCCGGGACCTGGGCACGAGAGAAGGCCGGAGAAGGGGACGGGGGTTTGGCGAGCGCGGCCGCCGCCGCCGCCGCCTGGGAGCCCTTCGGGCAGCCCGAGCTCCGCCCCACGCTCCCACCGGCCTCAGCCTGACGGCTACTAAGCCTGCCAATCACGGCCCGCCTTTCTCCGTCCGCCCTGTCCAATCACAGCCGCCCTTTCAAAAGGGAAGCGGTCGCGCCAATCTCAGCCCCCTCAGTCGCGGCTCGCCGCCTCAGACTGGCCCCGCTCGCCCGTACGTCTGAGCCGCCGCCGCCGCCGCCGCCGCCGCCGCCGCCGCCGCCGCCGCCGCCGCCGCCGCCGCCGCCGCCGCCGCCGCCGCCGCCGCCGCCGCCGCCTGCGAGCTCCGCCCTACGCTCCCACCGGCCTCAGCCTGACGGCTCCTAAGCCTGCCAATCACGGCCCGCTTTTCTCCGTCCGCCCTGTCCAATCACAGCCGCCCTTTCAAACGGGAAGCGGTCCCGCCAATCTCAGCCCCCTCAGTCGCGGCTCGCCGCCTCAGACTGGCTCCGCTCGCCCGTACGTCTGAGGCGCCGCTCCCGCCATCGCCGCTTTGGGAGCCGGCGGAGCAGCGTCCCCGCTGCCGCTGCCTCGGCAGGCGCTGTTGCGGACGGGAAGGGCGGCCGGGAGCTTCCAGTTCAGGTCCTGGTCGGGATCAGGTTCTGGTCCAGGGAAGCGGGCAGGCGGCGGGGAGCGGGCGGACGCGGCCACAGCAATGGCGGCGGCGGGAGCAGCGCTTGAGGGGACCGCGGGGAGTCGCGGATCCGAGCGCGGCGGGAATTGGCGGGCTGGGATTGGTGGAGCCGGCAGGCGCTGCCTCGGGTTGTGATTGGCTGGCTGTCCGCCCGTGGGGCATAAATAGCGGGCGTTGGAGCGGCAGCGCCGTCAGTTCGGCGGTGAAGCTGGGAGAGGCGGGAGCTGCGGATGCGCGGTCCGAGGAGCGGCGCTGCGGCAGGACGGGACCCCCGCGGCAGCTGATCCGGGGAGCGCCGGTGAGCACGGGCGCGACGCCTGCGGCCGTATCTGGGGCCGGCCGTGTCCAGTGCTTTCTGCCGCGCCCTGCGTGGCTCGGGTAGCCGGCGGCTGGTGTGGGGCCTGGAGTGGCGCGGTGGGGGGGGGGCGCCGCCTGCTGTCACTGGGGGCTGGGAAGTAGCTGCTTTGCGGTTTCTGGATTTAAAGAAATGTTCAGAATACGAGGAATAAAGCTTGCTTTTTATTTTTATTACTTTATTTTCCTTTTCATTGTAATGTTTTTTTTCTTAATTGTGTTATTTTAGTATTGCCTGTTTTAATACATCTTTTTGGTTTGATTTGTTTTCTTTACTAGATATCTCATGTTAATTTGGTAAGGGTTGTGGGACTGGGGCTGAAACACCAGTTGTGAGAGCAGTGGGGACATGAAACCCCAGGGTGTGGAATAATGATTTTGGCATGAGTCAGGCCCAAAACAATGTGGAGGGGTGGAAATGCTGAGGCTAGATAAATGCCATGGGAGGAAGGCATGGAGCTGCAGCACAGGGCCTGCAGGTTATGCCTGGGGGTTCCCAGCCCCTGCCCTATGGTACCAACGAGGGGCTGAGGGTGTGGGGACTCAGAGGGTTCTAGGGCTCAAGAACCAGCCCAAGAGTGCCTTTTGGGATGGGGGGGCAGGAGTCCAGTGGCTGTTCCCAGCCCCCGGAGCTGCCTGAGGGGAGGTGAGGGGGCCTTTGTGCAGGTGCTGGGTTGAGAGCCAGGGTGAGGGGGAGGATGGATGTTGAGCTTCAGGCTTCCAGTGTCCCCAGAGTTGGGATGCCACTTAGGGTTGCCACTTAGGGCTGGGTGGGTGGATGGGACAGCTTCTAGAGATACTGAAATTGTAATGATGGCAGTAACTGATTTGTGGCCTTATCAACAGCCCCAAGGTGCAGTGAGAAGCATGAGCAGCTTTTAGCTGCAGCCAGTAGGAAGCTGAGGAGCTGGAGCTGAGGCAGCAGAGCTGGAGGAGACAGAAATATGGTAGGGTTTGATGTAAAACCTCTGTGGGGCTGGGATAGGGATTGTGGAGTGGGGAGGTGAACTGCATGGTTGGAATTGAAATTGCTGTGAGGGCTGTGATCTGAGCTCAAGAACTAGAGCTAAAACAAAGATCCTGTCCTGAGAAGCACAAGTAGTATCGTGTGGCACTACTGTGAAGATGTTGAGCAGGAAGTGCAAGAGAAGAGCTGGCAGTTAAATAAAGCTTGTGGGACTGGAGTTGAAATCACTGGGGACGGGGTGGGGACTGCAGTGCTGCAGAAACAGTCACTGCTACAAGGGATACTCACTGTGGATCTCAGGACTAAACGCGGAATGGGACACAGAGCTGGAAGAAGAGAGCTGGCAGTAAAATAAAGCTTGTGGGTCAAGAACTGAAAGGGCTGGAATCACTGGGTATGGTCTTATCATTGTGGGACTGGGATCGGGTCTGCACACAACACGGGAACTATAGGGCTGGCACAGAGACGATAAAATAAAGCTTATGGGACAAGAGCTGAAAGAGCCTAAATCACTGGGCCTGCTAATGTCATAATTGTGGCACTGGTATTTTGTGTGTTAATGTGTAAATTGCAGCTTAACACATGACAGCAACCTTAGGGCTGGTAAAGGCAGTGTATTGTTCTTGCGCCGAGGTCACTGTAGGCCTGTGACATGGATGCAGGGGCTGGGTATTGCCGCTAATAGTAGAACAGGATGCGTGGAGTGGGGAAAGGGGGCGGCAAGCTCGCGCCTGAAAACCCCATCGATGCTAGAATATTGCCTGCGCCTGTGATGGCACCTCTTGGGGTGCGGCTGAAATCTCTGTGGGGCTGGGAAGTGGACTGCGGGGCTGGCAATTTGAATGAAAATGGCAAAGGCACTAGACCTGTGAACGGGGCCGTGGGCATCCAGGACGACTTATGCAGGGGTGTGCAAAGTGACTGGGGACTGCTCGGTGGGAGCTAAAATCACTGCAGGGCTAGCATATGGATGGTGGGGTGGGCTTCCAGAGGCTCGTGCCAGAGCTGAATTGTTGCCCAGCTGGAGCCAAGAGCCAGATGCTGCCATTTGAAGCTGGAGAAACACAGAGCTGGAGCTGGAAGAAGAGAGCTGGCAGTAAAATAAAGCTTGTGGGTCAAGAGCTGAAATCACTGGGCCTGGTCTTAATCACTGTGGGACTGGCATTGCAGCTTAACACATGACAGCAACCTTAGGGCTGGTAAAGGCAGTGTATTGTTCTTGCGCCGAGGTCACTGTAGGCCTGGGACATGGATGCAGGGGCTGGGTATTGCCGCTAATAGTAGAACAGGATGTGTGGAGTGGGGAAAGGGGGCGGCAAGCCCGCGCCTGAAAACCCCGTCGATGCTAGAATATTGCCTGCGCCTGTGATGGCACCTCTTGGGGTGCGGCTGAAATCTCTGTGGGGCTGGGAAGTGGACTGCGGGGCTGGCAATTTGAATGAAAATGGCAAAGGCACTAGACCTGTGAACGGGGCCGTGGGCATCCAGGACGACTTATGCAGGGGTGTGCAAAGTGACTGGAGACTGCTCGGTGGGGGCTAAAATCACTGCAGGGCTAGCATATGGATGGTGGGGTGGGCTTTTGGAGGCTCGTGCAGGAGCGGAATTGTTTCCAAGCTGGAGCGAAGAGCCAGATGCTGGCAATTGAAGCTGGAAAAACAGAGAGCTGGAGCTGGAAGTAGAGAGCTGGCAGTAAAATAAAGCTTGTGGGAAAAGAGCTAAAAGAGCTGGGATCACTGGGCCTGGTCTTGTCATTGTGCGGCTGGAATTGCGGCTTAACACATCACATTAACCTTAGGGCTGGTACCTGAGACTGTAGTGTTCTTGCGCCGAGGTCACTGTAGGCCTGTGACAGGGATGCAGGGGCTGGGTATTGCCACTAATAGTAGAACAGGATGTGCGAGGTGGCGACAGGGGGCTGCAAGCCTGCGCCTGAAAACCCCGTCGATGGCAGAATATTGCCTGCGCCTGTGATGGCACCTCTTGGGGCGCATTGTAGTTCCAGTACGTTCCAGGTACGGTCTAGGTACAGTTCTAGGTTTCTGAGATGGTCCTGAGTCGGTGCTGAGATGGTGCTGAGATGGTCCAGAGTTGGTGCGGATTGGTTGCTGGGATGATTCTGAGTGAGTGCTGATTGGTTGCTGAGATGGTCCTCAGTCGGTGCTGAGATGGTGCTGAATTGGTGCTGATTGGTTGCTGGGGTGATGCTGAGTGGGTGCTGATTGGTTGCTGGGATGATGCTGAGAGTGTTCTGATTGGTTGCTGAGATGGTCCTCAGTCCGTGCTGAGATGGTGCTGAATTGGTGCTGAGTGGATGCTGCGATGGTCCTGAGGGGGTGCTGACTGGTTGCTGAGATTGTATGAGTGGGTCCTGATTGGTTGCTGATATTGTTATGGGTGGGTGATGATTGGTTGCTGAGATGGTTCTGAGATGGTGCTGATTGGTGGTGATATGGTGCTGAGTAGATGTTGAGAAGGTCCTGAGATGGTGCTGATTGGTTGCAAGGATGGCCCTGAGTGGGTGCTGAGATGGTGCTGAATGGGTGCTGAGATGGAGCTGAATGGGTGCTGAGATGGGTGCTGATTGGTTGCTGCGATGGTCCTGAGTGGGTGCTGATTGGTTGCTGAGATGGTGCAGATTGGTGCTGAGACGGTGATGAATGGGTGCTGAATTGGTTCTGAGATGGTGCTGAATGGGTGTTGAGATTGTGCTGATTGGTTGCTGAGATGGTCCTTAGTGGGTGGTGCGAAGGTCCTGAGATGGTGCTGATTGGTTGCTAAGATGGCCCTGAGTGGGTGCTGAGATGGTGCTGAATGGGTACTGATTGGTTGCTGCGATGGTCCTGGGTGGGTGCTGATTGGTTGCTGAGATGGTGCAGATTGGTGCTGAGACGGTGATGAATGGGTGCTGAATTGGTTCTGAGATGGTGCTGAATGGGTGTTGAGATTGTGCTGATTGGTTGCTGAGATGGTCCTTAGCGGGTGGTGCGAAGGTCCTGAGATGGTGCTGATTGGTTGCTAAGATGGCCCTGAGTGGGTGCTGAGATGGTGCTGAATGGGTACTGATTGGTTGCTGCGATGGTCCTGGGTGGGTGCTGATTGGTTGCTGAGATGGTGCTGAGTAGATGCTGCGATGGTCCTGAGGGGGTGCTGATTGGTTGCTGAGATGGTGCTGAGTGGATGCTGTGATGGTCCTGAGGGGGTGCTGATTGGTTGCTGATATTGTTATGAGTGGGTCCTGATTGGTTGCTGAGATTGGTATGAGTGTGTCCTGATTGGTGTCTGAGATGATCCTGAGATGGTGCTGAATGGTTGCTGAGATGGTGCTTAGTGGGTGCTGATTGGTTGCTGAGATGGTGCTGATATGTTTCTGAGGGGGTGCTGATTCGTTGCTGAGATGGTGCTGAGTGGATGCTGCGATGTTCCTGAGCAGGTGCTGATTGGTTGCTGAGATGGTTGCTGAGATGGTGCTGAGTGGGTGCTGAGATGGTGCGGATTGGTGCTGATATGGTGCTGAGCGGGTGCTGATTGGTTGCTGAGATGGTCCTGATTGGGTTCTGATTGGTTGCTGAGATGCTGCTGAGATGCTGCTGAGATGCTGCTGAATGGTTGCTGTGATGGTTGCTGAGATTGTGCTGAGTGGGTGCTGAATGGTTGCTGAGATGGTGCTTAGTGGGTGCTGATTGGTTGCTGAGATGGTGCTGAGTGAGGGGGTGCTGATTCGTTGCTGAGATGGTGCTGAGTGGATGCTGCGATGTTCCTGAGCAGGTGCTGATTGGTTGCTGAGATGGTTGCTGAGATGGTGCTGAGTGGGTGCTGAGATGGTGCGGATTGGTGCTGATATGGTGCTGAGCGGGTGCTGATTGGTTGCTGAGATGGTCCTGATTGGGTGCTGATTGGTTGCTGCGATGGTCCTGAGTGGGTGCAGATTGGTTGCTGAGATGGTGCGGATTGGTGCTGAGACGGTGATGAATGGGTGCTGAATTGGTTCTGAGATGGTGCTGAATGGGTGTTGAGATTGTGCTGATTGGTTGCTGAGATGGTCCTTAGTGGGTGGTGCGAAGGTCCTGAGATGGTGCTGATTGGTTGCTAAGATGGCCCTGAGTGGGTGCTGAGATGGTGCTGAATGGGTACTGATTGGTTGCTGCGATGGTCCTGGGTGGGTGCTGATTGGTTGCTGAGATGGTGCAGATTGGTGCTGAGACGGTGATGAATGGGTGCTGAATTGGTTCTGAGATGGTGCTGAATGGGTGTTGAGATTGTGCTGATTGGTTGCTGAGATGGTCCTTAGCGGGTGGTGCGAAGGTCCTGAGATGGTGCTGATTGGTTGCTAAGATGGCCCTGAGTGGGTGCTGAGATGGTGCTGAATGGGTACTGATTGGTTGCTGCGATGGTCCTGGGTGGGTGCTGATTGGTTGCTGAGATGGTGCTGAGTAGATGCTGCGATGGTCCTGAGGGGGTGCTGATTGGTTGCTGAGATGGTGCTGAGTGGATGCTGTGATGGTCCTGAGGGGGTGCTGATTGGTTGCTGATATTGTTATGAGTGGGTCCTGATTGGTTGCTGAGATTGGTATGAGTGTGTCCTGATTGGTGTCTGAGATGATCCTGAGATGGTGCTGAATGGTTGCTGAGATGGTGCTTAGTGGGTGCTGATTGGTTGCTGAGATGGTGCTGATATGTTTCTGAGGGGGTGCTGATTCGTTGCTGAGATGGTGCTGAGTGGATGCTGCGATGTTCCTGAGCAGGTGCTGATTGGTTGCTGAGATGGTTGCTGAGATGGTGCTGAGTGGGTGCTGAGATGGTGCGGATTGGTGCTGATATGGTGCTGAGCGGGTGCTGATTGGTTGCTGAGATGGTCCTGATTGGGTTCTGATTGGTTGCTGAGATGCTGCTGAGATGCTGCTGAGATGCTGCTGAATGGTTGCTGTGATGGTTGCTGAGATTGTGCTGAGTGGGTGCTGAATGGTTGCTGAGATGGTGCTTAGTGGGTGCTGATTGGTTGCTGAGATGGTGCTGAGTGAGGGGGTGCTGATTCGTTGCTGAGATGGTGCTGAGTGGATGCTGCGATGTTCCTGAGCAGGTGCTGATTGGTTGCTGAGATGGTTGCTGAGATGGTGCTGAGTGGGTGCTGAGATGGTGCGGATTGGTGCTGATATGGTGCTGAGCGGGTGCTGATTGGTTGCTGAGATGGTCCTGATTGGGTGCTGATTGGTTGCTGCGATGGTCCTGAGTGGGTGCAGATTGGTTGCTGAGATGGTGCGGATTGGTGCTGAGACGGTGATGAATGGGTGCTGAATTGGTTCTGAGATGGTGCTGAATGGGTGTTGAGATTGTGCTGATTGGTTGCTGAGATGGTCCTTAGTGGGTGGTGCGAAGGTCCTGAGATGGTGCTGATTGGTTGCTAAGATGGCCCTGAGTGGGTGCTGAGATGGTGCTGAATGGGTACTGATTGGTTGCTGCGATGGTCCTGGGTGGGTGCTGATTGGTTGCTGAGATGGTGCAGATTGGTGCTGAGACGGTGATGAATGGATGCTGAATTGGTTCTGAGATGGTGCTGAATGGGTGTTGAGATTGTGCTGATTGGTTGCTGAGATGGTCCTTAGCGGGTGGTGCGAAGGTCCTGAGATGGTGCTGATTGGTTGCTAAGATGGCCCTGAGTGGGTGCTGAGATGGTGCTGAATGGGTACTGATTGGTTGCTGCGATGGTCCTGGGTGGGTGCTGAGTAGATGCTGCGATGGTCCTGAGGGGGTGCTGATTGGTTGCTGAGATGGTGCTGAGTGGATGCTGTGATGGTCCTGAGGGGGTGCTGATTGGTTGCTGATATTGTTATGAGTGGGTCCTGATTGGTTGCTGAGATTGGTATGAGTGTGTCCTGATTGGTGTCTGAGATGATCCTGAGATGGTGCTGAATGGTTGCTGAGATGGTGCTTAGTGGGTGCTGATTGGTTGCTGAGATGGTTGCTGAGATGGTGCTGAGGGGGTGCTGAGATGGTGCGGATTGGTGCTGATATGGTGCTGATATGGTGCTTAGTGGGTGCTGAGATGGTCCTGATTGGGTTCTGATTGGTTGCTGAGATGCTGCTGAGATGCTGCTGAATGGTTGCTGTGATGGTTGCTGAGATTGTGCTGATTGGTGGTGAGATGGTGCTGAGCGGGTTCTCATTGGTTGCTCAGATGGTGCTGAATGGGTGCTGATAGGTTGCTGCGATGGTCCTGGGTAGGTGCTGATTGGTTGCTGAGATGGTGCTGAGTGGATGCTGCGATGGTCCTGAGGGGGTGCTGATTGGTTGCTGATATTGTTATGAGTGGGTCCTGATTGGTTGCTGAGATTGGTATGAGTGTGTCCTGATTGGTGTCTGAGATGATCCTGAGATGGTGCTGAGATGGTGCTGAATGGTTGCTGAGCTGGTGCTTAGTGGGTGCTGATTGGTTGCTGAGATGGTGCTGATATGTTTCTGAGGGGGTGCTGATTCGTTGCTGAGATGGTGCTGAGTGGATGCTGCGATGTTCCTGAGCAGGTGCTGATTGGTTGCTGAGATGGTTGCTGAGATGGTGCTGAGTGGGTGCTGAGATGGTGCGGATTGGTGCTGATATGGTGCTGAGCGGGTGCTGATTGGTTGCTGAGATGGTCCTGATTGGGTTCTGATTGGTTGCTGAGATGCTGCTGAGATGCTGCTGAATGGTTGCTGTGATGGTTGCTGAGATTGTGCTGAGTGGGTGCTGATTGGTTGCTGAGATGGTGCTGAGATGGTACTGATTGGTGGTGAGATGGTGCTGATTGGGTGCTGAGATGGTGCTGAGTGGGTGGTGCGAAGGTCCTGAGATGGTGCTGATTGGTTGCTAAGATGTCCCTGAGTGGGTGCTGAGATGGTGCTGAATGGGTGCTGATTGGTTGCTGTGATGGTCCTGGGTGGGTGCTGATTGGTTGCTGGGATTGTTATGAGTGGGTGCTGATTCGTTGCTGAGATGGTGCTGAATGGATGCTGCGATGGTCCTGAGGGGGTGCTGATGTGTTACTGAGATTGTTATGAGGGGGTCGTGATTGGTTGCTGATATTGTTATGAGTGGGTGATGATTGGTTGCTGAGATGGTGCTGATTGGTTGCTGAGATGGAGCTGAATGGGTGCTGAGATGGGTGCTGATTGGTTGCTGCGATGGTCCTGAGTGGGTGCAGATTGGTTGCTGAGATGGTGCGGATTGGTGCTGAGACGGTGATGAATGGGTGCTGAATTGGTTCTGAGATGGTGCTGAATGAGTGTTGAGATTGTGTTGATTGGTTGCTGAGATGGTCTTTAGTGGGTGATGCGAAGGTCCTGAGATGGTGCTGATTGGTTGCTAAGATGGCCCTGAGTGGGTGCTGAGATGGTGCTGAATGGGTACTGATTGGTTGCTGCGATGGTCCTGGGTGGGTGCTGATTGGTTGCTGAGATGGTGCAGATTGGTGCTGAGACGGTGATGAATGGGTGCTGAATTGGTTCTGAGATGGTGCTGAATGGGTGTTGAGATTGTGCTGATTGGTTGCTGAGATGGTCCTTAGCGGGTGGTGCGAAGGTCCTGAGATGGTGCTGATTGGTTGCTAAGATGGCCCTGAGTGGGTGCTGAGATGGTGCTGAATGGGTACTGATTGGTTGCTGCGATGGTCCTGGGTGGGTGCTGATTGGTTGCTGAGATGGTGCTGAGTAGATGCTGCGATGGTCCTGAGGGGGTGCTGATTGGTTGCTGAGATGGTGCTGAGTGGATGCTGCGATGGTCCTGAGGGGGTGCTGATTGGTTGCTGATATTGTTATGAGTGGGTCCTGATTGGTTGCTGAGATTGGTATGAGTGTGTCCTGATTGGTGTCTGAGATGATCCTGAGATGGTGCTGAATGGTTGCTGAGATGGTGCTTAGTGGGTGCTGATTGGTTGCTGAGATGGTGCTGATATGTTTCTGAGGGGGTGCTGATTCGTTGCTGAGATGGTGCTGAGTGGATGCTGCGATGTTCCTGAGCAGGTGCTGATTGGTTGCTGAGATGGTTGCTGAGATGGTGCTGAGTGGGTGCTGAGATGGTGCGGATTGGTGCTGATATGGTGCTGAGCGGGTGCTGATTGGTTGCTGAGATGGTCCTGATTGGGTTCTGATTGGTTGCTGAGATGCTGCTGAGATGCTGCTGAGATGCTGCTGAATGGTTGCTGTGATGGTTGCTGAGATTGTGCTGAGTGGGTGCTGAATGGTTGCTGAGATGGTGCTTAGTGGGTGCTGATTGGTTGCTGAGATGGTGCTGAGTGAGGGGGTGCTGATTCGTTGCTGAGATGGTGCTGAGTGGATGCTGCGATGTTCCTGAGCAGGTGCTGATTGGTTGCTGAGATGGTTGCTGAGATGGTGCTCAGTGGGTGCTGAGATGGTGCGGATTGGTGCTGATATGGTGCTGAGCGGGTGCTGATTGGTTGCTGAGATGGTCCTGATTGGGTGCTGATTGGTTGCTGCGATGGTCCTGAGTGGGTGCAGATTGGTTGCTGAGATGGTGCGGATTGGTGCTGAGACGGTGATGAATGGGTGCTGAATTGGTTCTGAGATGGTGCTGAATGGGTGTTGAGATTGTGCTGATTGGTTGCTGAGATGGTCCTTAGTGGGTGGTGCGAAGGTCCTGAGATGGTGCTGATTGGTTGCTAAGATGGCCCTGAGTGGGTGCTGAGATGGTGCTGAATGGGTACTGATTGGTTGCTGCGATGGTCCTGGGTGGGTGCTGATTGGTTGCTGAGATGGTGCTGAGTAGATGCTGCGATGGTCCTGAGGGGGTGCTGATTGGTTGCTGAGATGGTGCTGAGTGGATGCTGCGATGGTCCTGAGGGGGTGCTGATTGGTTGCTGATATTGTTATGAGTGGGTCCTGATTGGTTGCTGAGATTGGTATGAGTGTGTCCTGATTGGTGTCTGAGATGATCCTGAGATGGTGCTGAATGGTTGCTGAGATGGTGCTTAGTGGGTGCTGATTGGTTGCTGAGATGGTGCTGATATGTTTCTGAGGGGGTGCTGATTCGTTGCTGAGATGGTGCTGAGTGGATGCTGCGATGTTCCTGAGCAGGTGCTGATTGGTTGCTGAGATAGTTGCTGAGATGGTGCTGAGTGGGTGCTGAAATGGTGCGGATTGGTGCTGATATGGTGCTGAGCGGGTGCTGATTGGTTGCTGAGATGGTCCTGATTGGGTTCTGATTGGTTGCTGAGATGCTGCTGAGATGCTGCTGAGATGCTGCTGAATGGTTGCTGTGATGGTTGCTGAGATTGTGCTGAGTGGGTGCTGATTGGTTGCTGAGATGGTGCTGAGATGGTACTGATTGGTGCTGAGATGGTGCTGATTGGGTGCTGAGATGGTGCTGAGTGGGTGGTGCGAAGGTCCTGAGATGGTGCTGATTGGTTGCTAAGATGTCCCTGAGTGGGTGCTGAGATGGTGCTGAATGGGTGCTGATTGGTTGCTGCGATGGTACTGGGTAGGTGCTGATTGGTTGCTGAGATGGTGCTGAGTGGATGCTGCGATGGTCCTGAGGGGGTGCTGATTGGTTGCTGAGATTGCTATGAGTAGGTCCTGATTGGTTGCTGAGATTGGTATGAGTGGGTCCTGATTGGTTTTTGACATGGTCCTTAGATGGTGCTGAGATGGGTGCTGATTGGTTGCTGTGATGGTCCTGGGTGGGTGCTGATTGGTTGCTGGGATTGTTATGAGTGGGTGCTGATTCGTTGCTGAGATGGTGCTGAATGGATGCTGCGATGGTCCTGAGGGGGTGCTGATGTGTTACTGAGATTGTTATGAGGGGGTCGTGATTGGTTGCTGATATTGTTATGAGTGGGTGATGATTGGTTGCTGAGATGGTGCTGATTGGTTGCTGAGATGGAGCTGAATGGGTGCTGAGATGGGTGCTGATTGGTTGCTGCGATGGTCCTGAGTGGGTGCAGATTGGTTGCTGAGATGGTGCGGATTGGTGCTGAGACGGTGATGAATGGGTGCTGAATTGGTTCTGAGATGGTGCTGAATGAGTGTTGAGATTGTGTTGATTGGTTGCTGAGATGGTCTTTAGTGGGTGATGCGAAGGTCCTGAGATGGTGCTGATTGGTTGCTAAGATGGCCCTGAGTGGGTGCTGAGATGGTGCTGAATGGGTACTGATTGGTTGCTGCGATGGTCCTGGGTGGGTGCTGATTGGTTGCTGAGATGGTGCTGAGTAGATGCTGTGATGGTCCTGAGGGGGTGCTGATTGGTTGCTGAGATGGTGCTGAGTGGATGCTGTGATGGTCCTGAGGGGGTGCTGATTGGTTGCTGATATTGTTATGAGTGGGTCCTGATTGGTTGCTGAGATTGGTATGAGTGGGTCCTGATTGGTGTCTGAGATGATCCTGAGATGGTGCTGAGATGGTGCTGAATGGTTGCTGAGATGGTGCTTAGTGGGTGCTGATTGGTTGCTGAGATGGTTGCTGAGATGGTGCTGAGGGGGTGCTGAGATGGTGCGGATTGGTGCTGATATGGTGCTGATATGGTGCTTAGTGGGTGCTGAGATGGTCCTGATTGGGTTCTGATTGGTTGCTGAGATGCTGCTGAGATGCTGCTGAATGGTTGCTGTGATGGTTGCTGAGATTGTGCTGATTGGTGGTGAGATGGTGCTGAGCGGGTTCTCATTGGTTGCTCAGATGGTGCTGAATGGGTGCTGATAGGTTGCTGCGATGGTCCTGGGTAGGTGCTGATTGGTTGCTGAGATGGTGCTGAGTGGATGCTGCGATGGTCCTGAGGGGGTGCTGATTGGTTGCTGATATTGTTATGAGTGGGTCCTGATTGGTTGCTGAGATTGGTATGAGTGTGTCCTGATTGGTGTCTGAGATGATCCTGAGATGGTGCTGAGATGGTGCTGAATGGTTGCTGAGCTGGTGCTTAGTGGGTGCTGATTGGTTGCTGAGATGGTGCTGATATGTTTCTGAGGGGGTGCTGATTCGTTGCTGAGATGGTGCTGAGTGGATGCTGCGATGTTCCTGAGCAGGTGCTGATTGGTTGCTGAGATGGTTGCTGAGATGGTGCTGAGTGGGTGCTGAGATGGTGCGGATTGGTGCTGATATGGTGCTGAGCGGGTGCTGATTGGTTGCTGAGATGGTCCTGATTGGGTTCTGATTGGTTGCTGAGATGCTGCTGAGATGCTGCTGAATGGTTGCTGTGATGGTTGCTGAGATTGTGCTGAGTGGGTGCTGATTGGTTGCTGAGATGGTGCTGAGATGGTACTGATTGGTGGTGAGATGGTGCTGATTGGGTGCTGAGATGGTGCTGAGTGGGTGGTGCGAAGGTCCTGAGATGGTGCTGATTGGTTGCTAAGATGTCCCTGAGTGGGTGCTGAGATGGTGCTGAATGGGTGCTGATTGGTTGCTGCGATGGTACTGGGTAGGTGCTGATTGGTTGCTGAGATGGTGCTGAGTGGATGCTGCGATGGTCCTGGGTGGGTGCTGATTGGTTGCTGAGATTGCTATGAGTAGGTCCTGATTGGTTGCTGAGATTGGTATGAGTGGGTCCTGATTGGTTTTTGACATGGTCCTTAGATGGTGCTGAGATGGGTGCTGATTGGTTGCTGCGATGGTCCTGGGTGGGTGCTGATTGGTTGCTGAGATTGTTATGAGTGGGTGCTGATTCGTTGCTGAGATGGTGCTGAGTGGATGCTGCGATGGTCCTGAGGGGGTGCTGATGTGTTACTGAGATTGTTATGAGGGGGTCGTGATTGGTTGCTGATATTGTTATGAGTGGGTGATGATTGGTTGCTGAGATGGTGCTGAGTGGATGCTGCGATGGTCCTGAGGGGGTGCTGATGTGTTACTGAGATTGTTATGAGGGGGTCGTGATTGGTTGCTGATATTGTTATGAGTGGGTGATGATTGGTTGCTGAGATGGTGCTGATTGGTTGCTGAGATGGAGCTGAATGGGTGCTGAGATGGGTGCTGATTGGTTGCTGCGATGGTCCTGAGTGGGTGCAGATTGGTTGCTGAGATGGTGCGGATTGGTGCTGAGACGGTGATGAATGGGTGCTGAATTGGTTCTGAGATGGTGCTGAATGGGTGTTGAGATTGTGCTGATTGGTTGCTGAGATGGTCCTTAGTGGGTGGTGCGAAGGTCCTGAGATGGTGCTGATTGGTTGCTAAGATGGCCCTGAGTGGGTGCTGAGATGGTGCTGAATGGGTACTGATTGGTTGCTGCGATGGTCCTGGGTGGGTGCTGATTGGTTGCTGAGATGGTGCTGAGTAGATGCTGCGATGGTCCTGAGGGGGTGCTGATTGGTTGCTGAGATGGTGCTGAGTGGATGCTGCGATGGTCCTGAGGGGGTGCTGATTGGTTGCTGATATTGTTATGAGTGGGTCCTGATTGGTTGCTGAGATTGGTATGAGTGGGTCCTGATTGGTGTCTGAGATGATCCTGCGAAGCAGCGGTTCGCATTTTAATTCTGTTGCGGTGGCTTTTATTAGCGTGAGTGTGTAGTGTTTGTTTTGGGGGGCTTGAGGTAGGGTCGTGTCGTTCATAGCAGCGGGTTTTTAATCTCGATAATTGCATGTGAGTTTATCGTTTTCCAGAGCTTTTATTTTTTGGTTTGTTTGATTGTAGTGTATGTTTTATGGTTACGGGTAATTTGGGCAACATTGTTTATGGTTACGTTTGTCTTTAGTCTTTGTGTTTGTTTCTAGGTGGTATTTTTAGTTTGATAGCTTGAGGCACTATGGGTTTATTCAGTTGGGAATAATTTTTTTGTTGTAAATTTAAGTTTATTTGGTTTTGGGGCTTTTTTTTGTGTGTGTGTGTCCTTTGATGTATTTGGTTGTTGTTTTTCAGATTTAATTTTGGGAATATGGGTATTTACATGGTGGGTCTTTTTAAGTATTTATTTGGATAGTTGTTTTCTTAGTTTTTAGGGGTTGAGATTTTTTTTTTCCCATTTCGTTAATTAGTTCGGTTTTTAAAGTTATTTTTACACAGGATTGTTTATTCTTTGAGTTAGTGTAGAGGTAGAATTTTGTTTATTTTTTTTAGTAACATTCAGGATCAGTGGCACTGTTTGGAGTTTATTAGGCTGGTTTCATTTTTTTCAGTAGTTTCTGTGATTTGCTGTGTGTGTTTCAATAGGGTTTCCTTTTATTTTTGTTCCATTTTTCTGACCTGATGAGAATTGTTATCGAAAAGAGCGTTGTGTGGTTTTTTCGCTGGCAGTTGCTTGGCTGTTGGAGGTATCTTGATGTTTTTGGAAGATATTGGTGGGAATTTGATGCTGTTTGTCATTTTATTTAGGAATTGGATTTTAAATGTAAAATTTAAGTGTAACGCTAATTAAACAAAACAAATATATGTATTGAAGTGAGAATAAAAATCCTAAAATGTAAATCAAATCGAATATGTTAATAAAAATCCATGTAACATATATCATTATATATTACAATAAGATATAATTTTAATACAGGATATTATATATGTTTATAGATGTGTAAAAATAGATATTAGAAATAGAAACCCCAATCAAAAAATAAATATAGAAATGTATGACAAATATATGCAGACATATCTAGAAATAGAAAATATTCATAAATATGGAAAAATAAAAATTGATATAATACATAATGCAAGTAATAGTGTATATAAAGTATTATAACATATAGGAAATATGTATAAAGTATTTCTAAATACAGTACATCAATATGTTATAATATTTAACAAATGATAAACATACATATCAAAATTATAAATATATATATATTTTTAAAAACAGTTAAATAAAGCGGGTTTTTTATTTGCCAATAGGCAGGGTTTTGATTTTAAAAATTACAAATACAAACAATATAAAGGTGGTAATCTAAGTATAGTAATATGTCATAAATACATCTAGATATGTAAAATTTAAAAACAGAGGAAAAAATTTGTTGTAGGAGTAGATATGACAAGGAATTTAAATAAGCATTTAAATAAACTTCTGGAATTTTATATATATTATATATTATAATTATTGCGTCAAAAGAGACAATAAATATAAATCTGAATATAATTATACAAAGTATAAATTATACTATTTCAATGTCGCTTAAAAGAAAGGGCTTTTTTATGTTCATTTGTTTACTGACGGGTTTTTATTTGGAATAATGGAACTGGTATAGAAATATAAATCTAAGTATAGAAATATGCAATCAATATATAAAGATATATATGAAAACACAACAGATAAATAAATATCAATAATAGGAATAGACGTAATGTACTATATCAATTACTTAACACATCAATGTCCGGTATAAATATGCATGTGAATGTAAATATAAAAAATAGAAATATAAAATATATTTCAAGATGGTTTTAAAGGAAGGGGGCTTCTTTGGTTCTTGTAGGGTAAGAGGCAGTTGTTTGGCATTTATTTTAGAGGATTTTTGAGGCCATCGCAGCTGGTCTTCTGCCCGCCTTCCCCGCCCGCCCCAGAGCGCGGCAGCAGCGCAGCCCCCCCCGCACAGGCAGCCGAGGGGCGGCGGCCATGACGCGTCTCTGCCGCGGCGCAGGCGCGATCGCGACCTTGGCAGCGGCTCGGCCGGGACGCGCTCGAGCGTCCCGAGATGGCGGCGCCAAGGGCGGGAGAAAGGAGCCGCGCGGCCCGTGCCCCGGACCGGCTGTTGGGCACCCCGAGGCCGCAGCGGCGGGATTGTCCGTGAGGTACGCAGTGCCGAGCCCACGGGCTGTGGGCTCAGCGGCACCGCGGGCGGGCGGGTTCTGGGGGGCCGCTGACGGGCATTGGCGGTGGCGCTTCTCTTGGCTGAGGTAGTGGTGGTACGTCCTGTGCTGCTGGAGAGGGGTTTTGTACTGGAAAAGCTCATTTCATTTGTCCGAATGAAAATAAGCTGCCCAGTATGGCCAAGCAGACAGTAGTAAGACACTTGCTTTGGTAGAGAATTTAGTGCTTCAGAGTGGGGGGTTTATTTCATTTTAGCATGGATGACTTAATAGTCGTGACAATGCCAGCGTTACAGCCAACGTTATCAGACAGATGTGGGGGAAAAAATACACTGATATTCCTGTGCTGGCACGCATCTGTAGCTGGAAAACAGCAGAGGAGCTGCAGTGTACAGCTGTTAGCAGCAAATTGGGGAAGAACTGCTCTGGTGAAATTTGGGGTTCAGGTTGAGGATTCATCAGTGGCGCTATTAACGCTGTCAGAATGGCTCAGTGACTCTCCACCAGGCTGGTGTGGCCTCAAAGGCTGCCCCTGCTGCTGGCAGTGTGTGTGGAGCCTCTGCTGAGCAGGCAGTGGCATCCCCCCGAACACCTTCTCACAGCAGGGACGGAGATGGACCCAGCCCAGCGCGTGGAAATGGATCTCTCCAGCTGAACGCTCAGGTGAAGCGAGCAGAGAGCGTGCCCAGCATGAACCAGGTGACCTGCACATCTCCAGGGTAATGATTCTTGCACCTTCAGAGCCACAGTATCGCTGAGCTTTTTTTTTCCCCAGGCTTTTAATCACCTCTCAAACAGACGAATACTCCCCTTGGAGGCTGCTGTGCCCTGTGCACTGGGGAGCCTGGCAGGTGGCCCCATTGGTGAGAGGAGGGCAGCTGCAAGCAGGCAGCCCCCAGGAAAACACGGGAGTTTCAGTGCTTTCTGATGCCTGAGGAATGGGGAGATGGCCTGAGCTCAGCAGGAGTTAAGCACGGCCATACAGAGGCCTGGCTGTTATGATTTAAGATCGCTTATTGAATATCTGTAGTTTCTATAGATATTTGTATATCAGTCAAAGTAGGATATAGAGCCTTGTGCAGGAGAAAAAGAACTCTTTATGTAAGATATGACCTGGGGGGGCATCATGCCAGGTTATCCCTTCCAGATTTGGAAGGCTTCAGTGTTTTGTGTGGCATGATGGGAAGTTTTGAAAATTAAGATTTTCTCTTTGGTGCAGGTCAGATGGGTGACGCCTGGCAGCTCGTGCACTGCCACTGTGCTAACCTGTGTGCCTTCCCTCCCTGCTCCACAGGCAGAGCAACATGGGAGCAGCAGGGAGAGGTGGCTTTGTCCTGGAGGTTCCAGGAGCTCGGGGTGGATATGTGAGCCTGCAGCTCCAGGCTGCCGCAGGACCCAAGGGCTGCGCACACCCAGAGCGTACAGGTACTCTCAGAAACGTGGGCTGTTGTGGCTGAGCCCTCAGGAGCTGGCAGTGCCAGCTGGGAGAAGAACAGTAGCTTCCAGCCTTTTCTTTTTTCCGCGTTTCCCGTGTTCAGGCAGTCTGATTACTTCTGGGCATTTGCCCAGCAGGGTGCGAAATGCTTCAGGGGCTAAAGGGGGAAAAAAGGGAAAAACAAGCTATAATCTAACCCTCAGGAGGGAGAAGATATCTGTCAGGACAAACTCTTAAGAGAAATGGGCTGAAGAATACTTGTTTACTCAATCTTCCCTATCTGTAGCTAGTTCAAAGAGGTCTCGAAGTCCTTCCCATTAGCAGAGCAAAGGAAGAACAGAAAAGCCCTCAGCCTAAGCCATTAAAAGCAGCAGAAACAGCAGCAGCTTTGTGTGCTGGAGTGTGGCAGGCATTCCTAGGTTGGCTTTTTAGTTTTGCATCTAGCACTGGTAGAGGAAAGTTCTTTGCAAGGTGATAGTTCCAGCCTTGTATTGAAATGTGAGCAAAGAGGAACTTTCTCAGTTGGATTTGGGTTTATTCACAGCACTTGTGAACAGAGTTAACATTTAGATAACATGTGCAGGGAATGTGCTGCGGGTTACCACAAGTGACAAAGGAAGTGGGACAGGGACAGGGCACTTTCCCCTTCAAGGTACTGTTTTTTTCTGGAAGAATGATGCGAGAGCAGAAAAGTTGCAATGGCATTGCAGTTCCCTGCACAGAATATACCCAGGGAGGTGAAGCACAGCCCAGTGGTGCCATTCACCTGCACCACAACTGGGAGCATCAGTGAAGTGAGGAGGACTGAGGAGCTCTCCCCTTTAGCAAACACAACAGTCATGTCAACCAGTGTCACCCTTTTCCAGACCACTGGCATGTGCTTGGGGACAGTAACCTGTGTTTTTTACAGCCAGGTCTTCTGAGCCGTTGCTCACAGTGAAAAGAAACTTGTGTACAGGCACTCTGCAAAATTGCCACCTCAGATGCCACTGAAGCACAGCTTTGGCTTTCAGGCATCTCCCCTACAAGCTGTCCCTTGTGGCGTTTCCGCACTGGATTCATTGTAAATTCATTCCTCCTATTTTTTATTTGTAATTTCCAAAGAATATCAGTTGACTTTTACGGCCTCTTCAGGGCTCCCCAAGCTTCACACCACACCTAAATGCTCGTTTTCACTGCCTGAAGGGCTTTTCTGACCCAAATGATTCTATGAATTTGGCCTGTACTTCAGCTTAAGGGGAAAGCTGTACATTGATTGCATTTTGGAGAAAAAGATTTGACTGTCCAGCTGTAAATTTATCTTGTGCTTTGTCTTCCAGGTTCGCTCGTATTGTAATTTGCAAATGGCACGGCAAGTGCCACGAGAGCAGCTGCGGAAGGTGGCTCAGAAGCAATGACAAGAATGTGCTGCAAAGTTGGGTCCAGCAGTCCAGCTTCCCGACACGGTAGGGCAGACACACCTTTTGATAAAGTATCAAACGCTGTAGTTTTTATTCTTTGCGTTTGTCTGTGCTCCCATTCTGATCACCCCTTGAAGTATTATTTTTCAAAATGATATCTAGGAGAGAAATGATGTTTATTCAGGGGGAGTCATAATTTTCATCTGTTTCAAATGCACCAGGTGTGTTTTAAGCCCTGCACACACAGCGAGAGCTGCAGAGCTTGTAGTGCAGTTCACTGCAGCACTGATTTATTCTGTATTCCAGTAACCGTGCGCTGGGGTGCCAGCTAGGCTCAATACCAGGAGCGGGAGAAGCAGACCCAAGAGGTGCTTTGATTGGAGCCCAGCCAGGTTTCAGGCAGCCTGCAGAGTCTGCCCTTGCAGTACACACCGGTCTGCTGTTGCCGTCCCCTGGAAAAATCCCTAATGGATATTTCCAAACGTGGGGAGGAGCATCTGCTCCTGTCACGGAACTGCTGGGGGCTCTTTGCCCTCGAGCTCCGTGCAGTCTGCCCAAGAACAGCGTGTGCAGCAGGCTGTTAGCGCTCTCTGCAGGGTGAAGCACCTTCAGCCAAGGTCAGTGCAAGAGCAAAACAATCCTGCCAGCAAAGCCTGCTACTAGAGAGGCAAACAATTATCCTTCCAAAGGAATTCATCCTTCTTCTCCCTTACAACTCTCCTGTTTCATCACACCACAGAATGGTTTGGGGTGGAAGAGATCCTGAAAACGACCTAGTTCCACCCCTGTCCTGGGCAGGCTCACCTTCCTCTCGGCCAGGGTGCTGTGCTGTCACAGATCAGGTGACAGATCTGTGGAAATTGTAATGATATTATTAAGGCGCGTCTCTTATTGCCTTGCCCTTCATGAAGCCCGAGGCTGTCTTGTCCTAGTTTAGCTTTCTGATGTGGAGGAACAGAGCTGCCAACTGATATGGAATTTGGTGCTCTCTGTGGAGTGACGTCCTGTAAAAATTCTGTCACGATGGCTCTGCTCCATAAAGAATGACACGGCCTGACTGTCAGCGATTTTTGCTTCTGCAATAGTGTAAAAATGCTAAAATTTGAACACTGCTTATTATTTCAAAAGAGAATATTTAAAAACGTGAAGCGATAGCTAAAATTACGCCTGAAAGGTAGCAACAGCAAATACATAGAATATTTCTCCCTGTTTGTAGATATACTTTTCATTCAAAATTATGCTGATGGGGATATGCTTTTATGTATTTAGTGACCTTTACAGATTTCTTCCCCGAGTTTTTTGAGTTCATAGAATCATGGAATAATTCAGGTTGGAAGGGGCTCTGAAGATCACCTGATTCCAAGCCTGCTGCCGTGGGCAGGGACATGGTTCCATGGACCAGGTTGCTCTGAGCCTGATCCCAGAGCACCAATGGGCCTCGAACACTTCCAGGGATGGGGCAGCCCCAGCATCTGTGAGCAACCTGTGCCAGCCAGGTGCCAGAGGAGGAAGAAAGCCCTTCCCACCCGGAGCAGAGGCTGCTGCAGCTTCGCGCAGCCTCGTGTCACCGAGTGTGTGAGACAGAAAAGCCCTTCCCGTGGAGGGGTAACAGCACTGAAAGATCTTTTTTGGGAGAAGCGGAGCAATGGCACGCCAAAGCAGCCTTCAGTTCTTGCAGCAGAGTTGGGAACAACTTGAAGCAGCAGCAGAGCTGGCCTGGTGCCTGGCAGCTCTGCAGGCAGTGGGGATGGAGAAGCTGCAGTTATCTGTCTTCTCTGCTGAGTCTTTAAAAATGAGACACATTTCTGTAGTTTCTTTTCGAGCGTTACGTGACAGTTCCCCCTAGAAGTCCAAAGGCAGCTGTTTTCTTAGCAGGAGGAAGTCAGGAAGAGGCAAAGCAGGCAAAGACATCAGGTAAGTCTGGATAAAAATCTTGGCTAACCTGTTTTTCCCCCTTCCTCCAAACAGCCAATTCTGAAGCACTGAGCAGAGCTGATCTCTGACAGCTGACACGGGAGCTCTGGTGAGGACAGTTGCTCCCCTGCCCTGGTGTGGGACCTGCTGAGCTGCTGTTCCTGTGGTGGGAGTGTTTCTCCTCTCATCCAGGCAAGCCAGAGACCTCCTAGGGAAGGGGCAGGTAAGGTTTAAGTGCCGAGATCTCTCCGGTAAGAAGTGACGTGACAAAAGGAAATGGCCTCAAGTTGCAGCAGGGAAGGCTTAGATTGGCTTTGAGGACCAATTTGTTCACTGAAAGGGTGGTCAGGCGTAGGAGCGGGCTGCCCAGGGCAGTCCCCATTGCTGGAGACATTTAAAGCATGGCAAGATGTGGTGTTTAGGGACCTGATTTGGGTGGGGGCTTGGCAGTGCTGGGGCAGCAGCTGGGCTCGATGACCTTAGAAGGCTTTTCCAGCCTAAAGGGTCCTATGGTTCTGGAAAGCCTTGACCCCTCTGGCTCTAACACAGCACCTGGATGCTGACAGAAGGAGGCTGGTCATAGACCCTGGAGGTCCCTGTCCCCCAGGGAGGGAGAGGACGAGGCAGTGTCACCTGCAGGGAGGGTCTCGTCCCCAGAGAGCAGCCGGTGACTCCATGCCTGCCCGGGGCTCCGGGTGCACCCTCGGGGTGGACGCCTGCCCTCAGGTTTCCCTCTGGGCACCCGGGGAGGGAACCAGGTCCATCTGTGTGGCAGCTGCAGGGCCTGCAGGCTCTGGGGCTCTGCAGCTGTGTGCCTTGTCACAGGGTGGCAGGGACGTGACACTGCCCGGCCACGCCGCTGGCCTCGGATCCTTGCTGCTTTCCTCCTTATCCCATATGGATGTACCAGCAATCTTCTGTCTTTTCTTTAAAAGTGTCCTTGGGATAGCTCAAAGAGAGGGTAATTAGTTATTTCAAAGCCTAAATATTTTACCTGTTGGCATTCAAGAGAAAAGACAAAAACCTGCTTTGCATCCTTCTGCCTGGAAGTCATTGTCACACAGATAAGTGAGGAAGGGGCTGGCCGGGGTCAGCCTCTGCAGAGCCTCAGCTCTGGCTGCTCCTGCTTCCAGGGTAAACCCAAAAGCTGTCATGATCAAAAATGCAGGTAGCCCTTCTGTCCAGAGTCACAGGGGCCATTTCTTCTAAATTACTCAAGATGGGAAATCATTCTTCAGAACTTCAGAAGAAAGTTGGGAGCTTGGGAACTTCAGAAGAAAAAAAAACCCAAAAACATACATACGTTTATAAGAGTGTGTATATACATAAATTTCCTTCAATAAGGAAGAAAATCTTAGAAATATCATGTCATGTCTGGCTTCCTAGAGAAGATCCTTAACTCTGGGCTTCTGAAAGCAAATGGCTGTGCATTTATAGGAGCATTATATGCCTCCCACAGTAATCTTCTACCCTTCCCCATGGAAAGGAGAGTTTGGTGATTTTACTGTTCTGCTCTCCCAAGGGTGTTGCAGGCTGTGTGGCAGGGAGCAAGGCCTTTGATGCTGCTCATCAGACATTTTCCCACAGAATTCTCCCTGCAATGATAAAATTAGACTTGTGTTAGTGAGCAGTCAAGTAGAGCAGGTAACATTAGAAAAGAATTGTTTCTGAGCGGCTGTTCACTAGCATGTGCTTCCCCTTTCCAGCAGAGTGCAGCCGCCCAAGAAAGGATTTTTTGCAGCTCAGCCAGATGTTCTCCTGCCTCCCGCCAAGACCCTGAGATGGAGCTGAGTTTGCATTCCAATTTATTGGAACAGAGGCTCATCAGAAGTTTCCTCAGCTATCTGAGGCACAGAGCCCTGGAGCCGAGTAAGCCTGAGCTGCTGCATGCTTGCTGTGAGCCTTGGGGTGAGCGTGCATCATTGCAGGTTTGGGATTGACTGATATGTGCTAAGGAAACCAGAGGGAGGGAGGGAGGGAAATGCTCTGTTAACATGTGCCAATTCTTCTGTCAAACTCATGACGGCAGGACAGCGTGAAGACTGAAATTGTAAGAAGATGTGGAGGGAAACAGAGAATCTGACGGGAGCATCGAATGCACAAGTGCACAAATTTTGCTTGGATTTAAACTCAGAAGTTGTAAGGAATTTGGGAATGAGAAGGGACATTTCAGAAGGAGAAGAAGTTGTTGTTACAGTCCTGGCATAATCTTTTGTTCTAGCTAATAAAGGAAGTTAGTTTAAATTAAAAAAAAGAAAAAAATGTGGGTTTTTTTTCTTCACTATTATATTCATTGGTGGTATATGGTGTGTTGTTTTATTTCTTGGTATTATTAACTCTGTGTAAATTGTTTTTGGAGTGAAGCTAACTTTCTGGATGGATTGGTTTGTATTTGAGGTAGGATTAATTACAATAGGTTTCTTTAATAGAGTTCTGATAGGTATTACTTGGATTTTGGTTTTGTTTGCTGTATATATAAACATACACATTTGGTAGGGCCAGCTTGGCTGCTGGAGTTTAGCAAATGACCTAAATTGTTTTTTTGTTACATCCTATGATCAGTTTTAGGCAGTGACTTTATACTGCTTTTAGGATTTTCTTATGCAATGGTGAGAAAATAGGCAGGTCTGATACTTGTTTGACTTTTTTTGTACTTAATGTTTCATGAAATTCTGTAAGCCAAGCGATCTACTGGTTAAACTATACCATCAACTCTTCCTCATTCCTTTGGGCCTAGATTCCCCATTTCCCATGTCTCTCTGTCTACTTGTTATCATACCCAGCTAGGCCTCCTGTGAACTGGTCTTGCCAGAAGGGCTTGCTGAGTTTTCCACTGTGTGGAAAAGAGATCCCATTTGGAGCCTGAAGCCTCGTGTTTCCTGTAGGATTTCCACTCCTAGAATTGCACACTTTGAAGGATTTCTTATAGCAGAAGTTTTCTGGGAGCTAGGACTCTGGCTGGATTAGGGTCTCTGGACTCTCAGGTGAAGTGACCTTGAGACACTAGGGCATGCAGATTTCCTTGCTGTTGAAAAGAGCTATTGTTGGCACCCAGGAGCCATGGTCTGAATGGGGGTGTCACCTCTTAAATTTGCAAATGTAACAGGATTTCTTCTAAATGAATGGTGCTAAGAACATAAGGTCTGGCTGGCTTTCGACTTAGAGGCGCCTCCTCTAAATTGGTCTTCAGATGCTAGGTTGGAAAGTGTTCCTACATATGCCAAATAGCCCTTGTTAGGCAGTTAATAAGCTTCAAAGTACCATGGAGTTGCTGCCCCTGCAAAGATTTTGGCAGAGCCTGGTTGTGGTGCCCCATTCCACTCCACCCCCGTTAGCAGGTCCTTATGGTTGTATGGGGAATCATCGTGGAGCATGCCAACCCAGCTCCATCCTGGGAACAGCACCTGTATTTTACCCTAAAATTTCTGTCCCATTATAGCTCCTGTTAGGATACAAATGTAACTCGGTTTCCACTGATTTTACCCCCAGTCATCTTTCCATACAAACACTGCTCCGCTCTCCAGAGGATTATTGTGAGCAGATGTGAGCTCTGCTGTCCCTTTGGACTGACAAAGGCAGAGGTTTTGTCCCAAGTTCCTTTTGAACCTGTCCTGCCCCTGTTACGAGTCCTCAGTCTCCTGCAATTTTGTGGGTCAGTCACATGTAAAACAGCACAGCTGGCTGGCATGCTTTGCTTATGAGGGGAGACAAGAGAAGAATCCCTCTGCTCACACCAGACCTGCAGCTGCCAAACCTCACCAAAGCACCTGAGGAGCCCCCAGGGACTGATGGTACAGAAGGGAGGTGATGGAGGACAGCACAGCAGGCAGCCTGCCCTCCATCTGGGTGTGAAGAAGGCAGGGCTGGGAACTAAGCAACATCCCAGCAGGTCTGGCTGATGGTGCCACCCTGAGGGCTTCCCCTGCCTTTGGGCAGTCCCAGCTGCTGCAGCTCACTTGACAGAGACTCATTGTCTATACTGTGCTTGGCTGCACTGGAGATGATGAAGCCGAGGACAGCAATGGTTGCCTTCACATCCCCTGACTGCAGATGGGAAGGAGGGCAAGCTCTGTCACCTTGGGAACGCATCTGCAGATTCATTGCTGCCCGTCTCTGGAGCATGGCTCCATCGGGGGATCGTGGTAAGGACAGCAGTGCTCACCTAACTCTGCACCTGAGGACAGCTTCAGGACCTTGTCATACTGTGGGAGAGCAGAGCTTCACAGTAAATACCAGCTAACATACTTAGTACCAGTGTTAACACTAACAATCCTTACCTAAATATTAATACTAGTAACACTATGCGTATTATTAGAGGCTGGTAGAGTTCTTAAGGCTGAGGCTTGCATGAAGAACACAAAATTAATTAACGTTGCTGATTATGCTATTGTGTTGAAATACTTGGCCTCCACTGCAGTAGCCCCACACTTACCTCGATGGCCTGCCCCAGCAGGTCCCAAAACACCTGGATGCAGATCAGCTTAAGCTTCACTGATGTGATAAACAGAGTTCATTCTTTAAAATTTTTAAAAGTTTATTAAAGGATAAAAGGACAAAATAATCCAGCACTGGGATGCTTTTAGCACACAGCCAAAGAGCACAGAGGTAGCTTAAAAACATGTTCACTATATACTGTTACATTGCTGAGGTTACATGCATATTCATTAACTTACACATTATTCAAACATTCCTTTGACTTTTTGATGTTCCAGGAACTCTCTTGTTTGGTTTTAACCTCTGACTTGTCTGCAGAACGTTCTGTAAATGAGGTCTACACATTTTATTTCTTCCTGTAGTTTTATCCTGTTGCTTCACACTCCCTGATAATACCGATAAGAGTCGATAAATGCTTCCTGGATGCTTAAGCTCTTTTTGTCACTATTATCACTTGGTAGGGGCAGTCTGCAGTTATAAGAAACAGAATAATTGCTTTACACCATTTTCTGAGTTAGTTACATAGAAGTACTTTAGTTTCTATTTCAACATTTTGCTAAAGCCTACGATATATTTATCAGGCTACAATTCATATGAAATATACAGTGCATACATAAACTGGCATATTACACTATACAAAGCAGTTAAAAGTAAGTATAAGTTTTACCATATCAAAATACTTGTAATGCAAAAAGCTAATCTATGAATGTGAAAGCCAATATTGTTTTATCATCTATAACATCCGACGACGAGGGTGAGCAGCGGGCCCGCAGCAGGCGGAGGGCGGGCAGGGGGACGCGGGCACTTAACTTTGACCAGGGTGCTGATCTCGGCCAGTCGGGGCAGGCCAAGTCCCCGCAGAAGCGGAAGCACTGCGGTAGAAGAGGCACCCAGAGCCCGCAGCGGGCGCTGCACGCCCTCCCCGCTCCCGAGCCCTCTCCTCAGCAAATCGCCGCCGCTCCCTAGTCCGCCCTGCTGTCGCAAAGACGACACGGAACCCCTCCCGGGCTACACTCCTCTCCGGCTCCTGCCCCGAGTGCCGATGGGGCTCTCCGGTAGGGGCTCTGCGGGAGTCTTTCCGCCGGGACCTGGGCACGAGAGAAGGCCGGAGAAGGGGACGGGGGTTTGGCGAGCGCGGCCGCCGCCGCCGCCGCCGCCGCCGCCGCCTGCGAGCTCCGCCCTACGCTCCCACCGGCCTCAGCCTGACGGCTCCTAAGCCTGCCAATCACGGCCCGCTTTTCTCCGTCCGCCCTGTCCAATCACAGCCGCCCTTTCAAACGGGAAGCGGTCCCGCCAATCTCAGCCCCCTCAGTCGCGGCTCGCCGCCTCAGACTGGCCCCGCTCGCCCGTACGTCTGAGCCGCCGCCGCCGCCGCCGCCGCCGCCTGCGAGCTCCGCCCTACGCTCCCACCGGCCTCAGCCTGACGGCTACTAAGCCTGCCAATCACGGCCCGCCTTTCTCCGTCCGCCCTGTCCAATCACAGCCGCCCTTTCAAACGGGAAGCGGTCGCGCCAATCTCAGCCCCCTCAGTCGCGGCTCGCCGCCTCAGACTGGCCCCGCTCGCCCGTACGTCTGAGCCGCCGCCGCCGCCGCCGCCGCCGCCGCCGCCGCCGCCGCCGCCGCCGCCTGCGAGCTCCGCCCTACGCTCCCACCGGCCTCAGCCTGACGGCTCCTAAGCCTGCCAATCACGGCCCGCTTTTCTCCGTCCGCCCTGTCCAATCACAGCCGCCCTTTCAAACGGGAAGCGGTCCCGCCAATCTCAGCCCCCTCAGTCGCGGCTCGCCGCCTCAGACTGGCCCCGCTCGCCCGTACGTCTGAGGCGCCGCTCCCGCCATCGCCGCTTTGGGAGCCGGCGGAGCAGCGTCCCCGCTGCCGCTGCCTCGGCAGGCGCTGTTGCGGACGGGAAGGGCGGCCGGGAGCTTCCAGTTCAGGTCCTGGTCGGGATCAGGTTCTGGTCCAGGGAAGCGGGCAGGCGGCGGGGAGCGGGCGGACGCGGCCACAGCAATGGCGGCGGCGGGAGCAGCGCTTGAGGGGACCGCGGGGAGTCGCGGATCCGAGCGCGGCGGGAATTGGCGGGCTGGGATTGGTGGAGCCGGCAGGCGCTGCCTCGGGTTGTGATTGGCTGGCTGTCCGCCCGTGGGGCATAAATAGCGGGCGTTGGAGCGGCAGCGCCGTCAGTTCGGCGGTGAAGCTGGGAGAGGCGGGAGCTGCGGATGCGCGGTCCGAGGAGCGGCGCTGCGGCAGGACGGGACCCCCGCGGCAGCTGATCCGGGGAGCGCTGGTGAGCACGGACGCGATGCCTGCGGCCGTATCTGGGGCCGGCCGTGTCCAGTGCTTTCTGCCGCGCCCTGCGTGGCTCGGGTAGCTGGCGGCTGGTGTGGGGCCTGGAGTGGCGCGGTGGGGGGGGGAGGGGCACCGTCTGCTGTCACTGGGGACTGGGAAGTAGCTGCTTTGCGGTTTCTGGATTTAAAGAAACGTTCAGAATACGAGGAATAAAGCTTGCTTTTTGTATTTTTATTACTTTATTTTCTTTTTACTTGTAATGTTTTTTTTTCTTAATTGTGTTATTTTATTGTTGCCCGTTTTAATACATTTTTTGGTTTGATTTGTTTTCTTTACTAGAGATCTCACGTTAATTCGGTAAGGGTTGTGGGACTGGGGCTGAAACACCAGTTGTGAGAGCAGTGGGGACATGAAACCCCAGGGTGTGGAATAATGATTTTGGCATGAGTCAGGCCCAAAACAATGTGGAGGGGTGGAAATGCTGAGGCTAGATAAATGCCATGGGAGGAAGGCATGGAGCTGCAGCACAGGGCCTGCAGGTTATGCCTGGGGGTTCCCAGCCCCTGCCCTATGGTACCAACGAGGGGCTGAGGGTGTGGGGACTCAGAGGGTTCTAGGGCTCAAGAACCAGCCCAAGAGTGCCTTTTGGGATGGGGGGGCAGGAGTCCAGTGGCTGTTCCCAGCCCCCGGAGCTGCCTGAGGGGAGGTGAGGGGGCCTTTGTGCAGGTGCTGGGTTGAGAGCCAGGGTGAGGGGGAGGATGGATGTTGAGCTTCAGGCTTCCAGTGTCCCCAGAGTTGGGATGCCACTTAGGGTTGCCACTTAGGGCTGGGTGGGTGGATGGGACAGCTTCTAGAGATACTGAAATTGTAATGATGGCAGTAACTGATTTGTGGCCTTATCAACAGCCCCAAGGTGCAGTGAGAAGCATGAGCAGCTTTTAGCTGCAGCCAGTAGGAAGCTGAGGAGCTGGAGCTGAGGCAGCAGAGCTGGAGGAGACAGAAATATGGTAGGGTTTGATGTAAAACCTCTGTGGGGCTGGGATAGGGATTGTGGAGTGGGGAGGTGAACTGCATGGTTGGAATTGAAATTGCTGTGAGGGCTGTGATCTGAGCTCAAGAACTAGAGCTAAAACAAAGATCCTGTCCTGAGAAGCACAAGTAGTATCGTGTGGCACTACTGTGAAGATGTTGAGCAGGAAGTGCAAGAGAAGAGCTGGCAGTTAAATAAAGCTTGTGGGACTGGAGTTGAAATCACTGGGGACGGGGTGGGGACTGCAGTGCTGCAGAAACAGTCACTGCTACAAGGGATACTCACTGTGGATCTCAGGACTAAACGCGGAATGGGACACAGAGCTGGAAGAAGAGAGCTGGCAGTAAAATAAAGCTTGTGGGTCAAGAGCTGAAATCACTGGGCCTGGTCTTAATCACTGTGGGACTGGCATTGCAGCTTAACACATGACAGCAACCTTAGGGCTGGTAAAGGCAGTGTATTGTTCTTGCGCCGAGGTCACTGTAGGCCTGTGACATGGATGCAGGGGCTGGGTATTGCCGCTAATAGTAGAACAGGATGTGTGGAGTGGGGAAAGGGGGCGGCAAGCTCGCGCCTGAAAACCCCGTCGATGCTAGAATATTGCCTGCGCCTGTGATGGCACCTCTTGGGGTGCGGCTGAAATCTCTGTGGGGCTGGGAAGTGGACTGCGGGGCTGGCAATTTGAATGAAAATGGCAAAGGCACTAGACCTGTGAACGGGGCCGTGGGCATCCAGGACGACTTATGCAGGGGTGTGCAAAGTGACTGGGGACTGCTCGGTGGGAGCTAAAATCACTGCAGGGCTAGCATATGGATGGTGGGGTGGGCTTCCAGAGGCTCGTGCCAGAGCTGAATTGTTGCCCAGCTGGAGCCAAGAGCCAGATGCTGCCATTTGAAGCTGGAGAAACACAGAGCTGGAGCTGGAAGAAGAGAGCTGGCAGTAAAATAAAGCTTGTGGGTCAAGAGCTGAAATCACTGGGCCTGGTCTCAATCACTGTGGGACTGGCATTGCAGCTTAACACATGACAGCAACCTTAGGGCTGGTAAAGGCAGTGTATTGTTCTTGCGCCGAGATCACTGTTGGCCTGTGACATGGATGCAGGGGCTGGGTATTGCCGCTAATAGTAGAACAGGATGTGTGGAGTGGGGAAAGGGGGCGGCAAGCTCGCGCCTGAAAACCCCGTCGATGCTAGAATATTGCCTGCGCCTGTGATGGCACCTCTTGGGGTGCGGCTGAAATCTCTGTGGGGCTGGGAAGTGGACTGCGGGGCTGGCAATTTGAATGAAAATGGCAAAGGCACTAGACCTGTGAACGGGGCCGTGGGCATCCAGGACGACTTATGCAGGGGTGTGCAAAGTGACTGGGGACTGCTCGGTGGGAGCTAAAATCACTGCAGGGCTAGCATATGGATGGTGGGGTGGGCTTCCAGAGGCTCGTGCCAGAGCTGAATTGTTGCCCAGCTGGAGCCAAGAGCCAGATGCTGCCATTTGAAGCTGGAGAAACACAGAGCTGGAGCTGGAAGAAGAGAGCTGGCAGTAAAATAAAGCTTGTGGGTCAAGAGCTGAAATCACTGGGCCTGGTCTTAATCACTGTGGGACTGGCATTGCAGCTTAACACATGGCAGCAACCTTAGGGCTGGTAAAGGCAGTGTATTGTTCTTGCGCCGAGGTCACTGTAGGCCTGTGACATGGATGCAGGGGCTGGGTGTTGCTGCTAATAGTAGAACAGGATGTGTGGAGTGGGGAAAGGGGGCGGCAAGCTCGCGCCTGAAAACCCCGTCGATGCTAGAATATTGCCTGCGCCTGTGATGGCACCTCTTGGGGTGCGGCTGAAATCTCTGTGGGGCTGGGAAGTGGACTGCGGGGCTGGCAATTTGAATGAAAATGGCAAAGGCACTAGACCTGTGAACGGGGCCGTGGGCATCCAGGACGACTTATGCAGGGGTGTGCAAAGTGACTGGGGACTGCCCGGTGGGAGCTAAAATCACTGCAGGGCTAGCATATGGATGGTGGGGTGGGCTTCCAGAGGCTCGTGCCAGAGCTGAATTGTTGCCCAGCTGGAGCCAAGAGCCAGATGCTGCCATTTGAAGCTGGAGAAACACAGAGCTGGAGCTGGAAGAAGACAGCTGGCAGTAAAATAAAGCTTGTGGGTCAAGAGCTGAAATCACTGGGCCTGGTCTCAATCACTGTGGGACTGGCATTGCAGCTTAACACATGACAGCAACCTTAGGGCTGGTAAAGGCAGTGTATTGTTCTTGCGCCGAGATCACTGTAGGCCTGTGACATGGATGCAGGGGCTGGGTGTTGCCGCTAATAGTAGAACAGGATGTGTGGAGTGGGGAAAGGGGGCGGCAAGCTCGCGCCTGAAAACCCCGTCGATGCTAGAATATTGCCTGCGCCTGTGATGGCACCTCTTGGGGTGCGGCTGAAATCTCTGTGGGGCTGGGAAGTGGACTGCGGGGCTGGCAATTTGAATGAAAATGGCAAAGGCACTAGACCTGTGAACGGGGCCGTGGGCATCCAGGACGACTTATGCAGGGGTGTGCAAAGTGACTGGGGACTGCTCGGTGGGAGCTAAAATCACTGCAGGGCTAGCATATGGATGGTGGGGTGGGCTTCCAGAGGCTCGTGCCAGAGCTGAATTGTTGCCCAGCTGGAGCCAAGAGCCAGATGCTGCCATTTGAAGCTGGAGAAACACAGAGCTGGAGCTGGAAGAAGAGAGCTGGCAGTAAAATAAAGCTTGTGGGTCAAGAGCTGAAATCACTGGGCCTGGTCTTAATCACTGTGGGACTGGCATTGCAGCTTAACACATGGCAGCAACCTTAGGGCTGGTAAAGGCAGTGTATTGTTCTTGCGCCGAGGTCACTGTAGGCCTGTGACATGGATGCAGGGGCTGGGTGTTGCTGCTAATAGTAGAACAGGATGTGTGGAGTGGGGAAAGGGGGCGGCAAGCTCGCGCCTGAAAACCCCGTCGATGCTAGAATATTGCCTGCGCCTGTGATGGCACCTCTTGGGGTGCGGCTGAAATCTCTGTGGGGCTGGGAAGTGGACTGCGGGGCTGGCAATTTGAATGAAAATGGCAAAGGCACTAGACCTGTGAACGGGGCCGTGGGCATCCAGGACGACTTATGCAGGGGTGTGCAAAGTGACTGGGGACTGCCCGGTGGGAGCTAAAATCACTGCAGGGCTAGCATATGGATGGTGGGGTGGGCTTCCAGAGGCTCGTGCCAGAGCTGAATTGTTGCCCAGCTGGAGCCAAGAGCCAGATGCTGCCATTTGAAGCTGGAGAAACACAGAGCTGGAGCTGGAAGAAGAGAGCTGGCAGTAAAATAAAGCTTGTGGGTCAAGAGCTGAAATCACTGGGCCTGGTCTCAATCACTGTGGGACTGGCATTGCAGCTTAACACATGACAGCAACCTTAGGGCTGGTAAAGGCAGTGTATTGTTCTTGCGCCGAGGTCACTGTAGGCCTGTGACATGGATGCAGGGGCTGGGTATTGCCGCTAATAGTAGAACAGGATGTGTGGAGTGGGGAAAGGGGGCGGCAAGCTCGCGCCTGAAAACCCCGTCGATGCTAGAATATTGCCTGCGCCTGTGATGGCACCTCTTGGGGTGCGGCTGAAATCTCTGTGGGGCTGGGAAGTGGACTGCGGGGCTGGCAATTTGAATGAAAATGGCAAAGGCATTTGATGGGGTTGTCAGAGGAGCACCAGGTGTGAGTGTGGGGATGATGGGGGCTTGGAGCAGCCCAGGTGTGAGTGTGAGGATGACGTGGTCTCGGAGCAGCCCAGGTGTGAGTGTGAGGATGATGAGGGGCCGGCTCCTGCCGGGGCGAGGCTGTTTTAGGGGGAGGCTTTGCCTCAGCTCCCTTTTGCATGGAGCTGCTGAGTGGAGGGGTTTATGGGCCGCTCCCGGCGCTGTCTCATGGAAGGACTGCGAGAGCTTCTCACAGGGTCGGGGAGAACGCCTGGATCCGTGCTTGGGTACGTGGAGCATCGCTTAAAGGAGGTGCTGAGGGACGAATCTTTGTGCCCAGGAGCAGCAGCCGAACAGGTGAGCCTGTATGGGTTTGGGGCGGGGAATTTTGTCTTTCCCCTTTCCTATTTCATCTTGCCAGTCCCTCCCTGGATCCCCAGGAACAAAAATGGAGCTTGTGAGGACAAAAGGGATTAAGGAGAAGGAAGCAGCTCCTCTTCTTTTATTGTCTGCGTTTGACCTGAGGGGATCCCTCTTGACTTGTGGTTTTAAGGGTGTTGATTGCAGGAAAAGCTGCCTTTTCCAGGCTGTTAGGGGTATCCCGGGGGTGACAGGGAATCCCTGCGTTCTATTCTAAGGGGAATGGGAAAAGTATTCTTGTGGTATTATGGGTTTGATTTGAAGGCAGCCACCCCATTTGCACCACCCTCGGGTTTAAATGGAGGGGGCAGTCCTGGTGTCCCTCCTTTTGAAGGGTTTGCATGGAGGTCGAAATCGCCCTTTCCCATCAGTCGAAGGCTTCCATTTGGGGAGGGCCCCTTCTTTTCTGCTCTCCTAGGGGGTGAAATTGGAGGGGAGAAGGCATTTCTTTGCCCTTGTTGAAGTGAGGTGAGCCCCGCCTGCAGCATCAGTTTCGGGGTTGGGTAGGGGGAAGCCGCAGCTCTGGCAGCGTTTGCAGGGCTGCAATGGGGCTGTGCCGCTGCATTGGAGGGCGCTGCCCGTGCCCGCGGCCCGGCCCGGAACGTTCCCGGCCCGGAACGTTCCCGCTCAGGAGCGCTGCTGGCACGGCCCGGGCAGCTGCCGGGGCGCACGGGGGATTCGGCGCGGCCGGGTCGGCCAAGGGCGGCAGTGGCGGAGCCGCGCCGGTGCGAGCCGTGCGGAGCCGAGCGGAGCCGGGCCGGGCCGGCCAAGGGCGGCAGAGGCGGCGCGGGCGCTGCTGCGCCGGCCTGGGCGGTGCCGGCCGCTCCGTCCGCTCCGGGCGCGGGGCTCGGGCGCCGCCGGTAGCCCCGGGCCCGGTGCCGGCCCCGCCGGGCAGGGGCAGCGGGCGGGGCTCCCCGGGACGGCGCCGGCCCCGCGTGCCGGAGCAGCCGCCGCAGGAGCCGCTTTCCTGCCGGGAGCCGCGCTCCGTCCGGGGCCGGCAGCGAGCGTGGGGTTCGGCCGCTCCACGTTAGGCGGTGCCGTGGCTCGGAGGCCCTTTGGAGGCGTTGATGGCATCGCTGGGTTCGGTTTGCAGCGGCTGTCCGCTAAGGGATATGGTGTTCTTCCTGAGCGGCACGGTTCTCGGTGCCGGTAGGGATGATAATGGTTTGTTTTGGATTGGGTTTTGTAGTCGGATATATATTTTTTTGGCGGGGTGTTATGTTTAGAAGGGCGCGCAATGGTTTTTACGGGTCGTAGCGCGAAGCAGCGGTTTGCATTTTAATTCTGTTGCGGTGGCTTTTATTAGCGTGAGTGTGTAGTGTTTGTTTTGGGCGGCTTGGGGTAGCGTTGTGTCGTTCATAGCAGCGGGTTTTTAATCTCGATAATTGCATGTGTGTTTATCGTCTTCCAGGGCTTTTATTTGTTTGGTTTGTTTGATTGTAGTGTATGTTTTATGGTTACGGGTAATTTGGGGGACATTGTTTATGGTTACGTTTGTCTTTAGTCTTTGTGTTTGTTTCTAGGTGGTATTTTTATTTTGATAGCTTGAGGCACTATGGGTTTATTCAGTGGGGAATAATTTTTTTGTTGCAGATTTATCTGGTTTTTGGTGTTATTCTTGTTGTTGGTTTCTTTATTTTCCTTTTTTGTTGTTGTTGTTGTCTTTTAATGTATTTGAGTATTGTTTATCAGGGTTTTTTTTGGGAACATGGGTATTTATATGGTGGGTTTTTAAGGTATTTATTTATTTGGGTAGTTAATTTCTTAGTTTTTAGTGGTTGAGATGTTTTCCCATTTTGTTAATTAGTTCAGGTTTTAAAGTTATTTTTACAGAGGATTGTTTATTCTTTGAGTTAGTGTAGAGGTAGAATTTTGGGTTTTTTTTTTTGTTTGTTTTTAGTAACGTCGTTCAGGGTGAGTGGCACTGGCTTGAGTTTAGTAGATTAGTTTGACATTTTTTTAGTACTTTTTGTAATTTGCTGTGTGTGTTTCTAGAGGATTTTCTTTTATTTTGGTTCCATTTTTCTGTTGTGATGAGAATTGTTATTGAAAAGAGTGTTCTTTGTTTTTTTGCTGACACTTGTTTGGCTGTTGGAGGTCTCTTGATGTTTTTGGAAGATATTGGTGGGAATTTGATGCTGTTTGTTCTGTCATTTCATTTAGGAATTGGATTTTAAATATGCAATTATGACTCTAACTATATTGAAACAAAAGAAATAGATGTGTAGCAATGGGAATGGGCCAATTTTATTTTTATATATTCGGTCAATTTTTGAAATTTAACATGTAACATAAGTCATTATATGTTACAATAAGTTACTCTAATTTTAATAGAGTATTGTGTATGTTTATAGATATATGAATAGAGAATATAAATGTAAATACAACCAAAACAAAAATACAAATATATAAATGTATTGCAACTATATGCAGATATATAAAAAATTAATAATAAATTGTAAATGTAAAATAACATGAATTGTAAAGTATATAATGCACGTAATACTGCATATATTTTATTAAATATATTATAGGAAATGGATATAAAATAGATATAAATATGGATGTGATATATGTATCTATCTATCTATATCTATCATGTGTTGTATATTATGATAAATATAAATATAAAAAAAATTTAGGTAGTTTAAAATAATGGATGGTTTTGTTTTTTCTTTGCCAAAGCAGGGGTTTTCGTGTAAAAATTACAAATACAAATAATATAAAGGTAGAAATACAAGCATAGAAATATATCATAAACACATTAAAGATTTATATAAAAATTAGAAATATAAGGAAAAATAAGTTGTAGCAGTAGATATGGTAAATAATTTAAAAAATAATTCCCGTATATTTTTTGAACAAGGTGCATAATATATATAGTTATTAATATAATGCATCAATATAAACTATAAATTTATATAAAATATCAACTATCTATAAGAAGGAATAAAAGCTCTGTGTCACGTGCAGCAGTAGAAAATTTCAGGCTCCCAGGGAATAAATAGTTTTCTTTAAATCATTTTCGTTTTGGAGTTTTTTTTTTTACTCCCGGGTAGCCTGAAAGTTTCTACTGTTGTACGTGACACAGAACTGCTGCTTTTTTATTCTAAAGGTGGAAAGGTAAACCAAGATTAGAAATACAAGAAAGGGGAAGGGGAAGGGGAAGGGGAAGGGGAAGGGGAAAGGAAAGGAAAGGAAAGGAAAGGAAAGGAAAGGAAAGGAAAGGAAAGGAAAGGAAAGGAAAGGAAAGGAAAGGAAAGGAAAGGAAAGGAAAGGAAAGGAAAGGAAAGGAAAGGAAAGGAAAAGGGAAAGGAAAGGAAAGGGAAAGAAAGGGAAAGGAAAGGAAAGGAAAGGAAAGGAAAGGAAAGGAAAGGAAAGGAAAGGAAGCAGGAGAGCAAGAAGGAAGGGAAGTGGTGAAAAAAAAAAACCGAGTGAAAAAAGTAAAAAGAGTTGGAGGGAAAAAGTGCGGGCATTGGGGAGGAGCGGTGCTGCCTCAGGTGCTTCCCCGCCGTGGGGCGAAGGACCCGTTTGATGCCCAGGAGGGACTGCAGCTGCCGGTGGCTCCCGGGGGACGGAGCTGTGGCTGTCAGCCCGAGACTACAACTCCCGGCAGGCCCTGCTGCTGGCGCGGCGTGTGACGCAACGGCCGACGCGGCACATGAGTGGCTGGCGTGCCAGGCGGCCCGCGCGGGGCTGTGTGCTGGCAGCTGCGCAGCGCGGAAGGAGCGTCCGCCCGGTTCCTCGGCCGCACTCAGCGGTGCCGGGGGCGCTGCCGCCCGCCGATGGCGGAGGGGCGAGGGCGGTGCTTTGCTGCCGCGGGCCGGGAGCTGCAGGAGCCGCCCCGGGCGAGCGGCGCCGGGCGCTCCCGCGGTCCCGGTGGGGCGGCCGCCCTCGGGCTGGCGGAGGCGCCGGAGGAGCCCCCGAGCTGCAGCCGTCTCCCTCGGGCTGCTGCCGGTGCTGCGGGCGGAGGCGGCTCCGCCGCGTGTTGGGCGCTGCGAGCAGGGAGCGCTGCGGTATCGCCGGCATGACGGGGCTGCTGCCTGCGTTAGTGCCCGTGGCTCTTTGTGCCGTGACAGCGGATGGAGCGGCGCTGGGCGGTAAAGCCAGAGATGGCCGGGAGAATGCCCAGCGCAGGGAGCAGGCGGGCTGTATGCTTCGGATGGCACAGGTGCGAGCTGCAAAGCCACCCCCCCCTTCCGCCCCTGCCCTCCCGAGCCCCGGGGAAAATGCTTTCCAGCATTGTCGAGCTTCTGAGAGACAAAACTTGTGATTTGACACTAGCATCCAGAAAAGGTTTCTGTCTAGATTAGCAAATGCCTAAATTGTTCTTGGTTACATCCCATGACCGGTTTTAGGCAGTGACTTCATACTGCTTTTAGGATTTTCTTGTACACTGGTGAGAAAATAGGCAGGTCTGATAGTGGTTTCACTTTTTTTCTACTTCACGTTCCATAAGATTCTTTTATCCAAGCGATTGTTTTAAAATTCTACTGTAAGCGTTTGTGGTTCACTTTTTTTTTTTCTTTGCAGCACCCGGGCCTTTTTTTTTTTCTCTAAATCGGGAGTAAATATAACTGAGTAAAATTACCTTGGTTATCTTCCTTCTTTTTAAACTTAATTGTTTTTATTAATAATTCTATTTGAATATGCAGAAAAAGTGGGTATGTCCTGTAATCTATGCTAGCTTTTCTCGTTTACAGGGTACTCACAAAATATGTCTCCCTTAGTGTCCCACAGAAACATTCTGGGTGAAATCTGAATTAAGGTATGTGTTTTCAAATAAGTAATCAGTTTAGATATTTGCCTGTGTACCTTTTCCTGTAATTCAGAGCTTGTGTTCTGTGGGTTTTATGATAAACCTGTAAAACATGTAAGAATGGTTTTGCAAGTCTGAATCGTTGAAGGCAGCAATAAGTGGATTTAAAGCCTGTTCTTGAGCAGACAAAGGGGAAAAGTGTGACTCTGATGCTGAACTTGTCATTTTTCATTTGACTTGCCTTTAATTATTGAAGAAGAGAGAGAACTAGGAAAAGAAATAGAATTGATTATTGAGCACTCCTAAAAAGCTCACCATGATTCTGTGTAGAGCCAAAGTGAAGGATGATGGAACAGAGCTCTGTGCATTAGAAGGAAATAAACCTGATGTCCACACAGAGTCTTACTAATTTCTGTTTTTAAAATGCAAAATAAGTTTAGGAAGTGTTGGAAGTTAGTATTTTGGGAAAGAAATGGCAGTTCCACAAAACATTCCATTCCATTTAAGAGAGGCCCTTGGACTGATTCATGTTGTAACTGCTGTCACTGCAGTCAGTTGGTGGTTCAGTCTTGAAACGTGCACTTGGCCTTCTATAAAGCACTGTTTTGTTTGCCTTTCAGTGCTATGAGTCTTGATAAATTGGAGAAGTGCCCAAGAGAAATTCATCATCCTGAGATACAAAAGGTAGGAAGTGACTTTTTTTGGTTTGGTTCTTTTTCTTTATTTTTTTCTGGAAATAGAAGTAATTAAGTATAGATACTACTGGTTTGTTTCTTCCAGTAGCTGATAATACTAATACCAATAATAATAATAATAAGAGTAAAGTAATACTACTTCAACTGTCTTTATTTATCCATTGGACTGGCCATTTTAAATCTAAACTTCTAAACACAAATCAAACCATCATCCTTGTAGAATCTTTAATAGGAGTGGGCTAAAGATCCTGGTTTTGTTGACAGGATTTATTGGTTCATGAAGAGCAAGAGGTAAGTACAAGCCTAACTACCCTCTAGCTCACAGACCTGCCCGGTGAATAGAGCTTTGTTTTTTTGATGGGCTTGTGATGACTTTGAGATCAATTGCTCATTCATTACAGTAAAAAAAAAAAAAATTGTTTTGAACATGACAGCAAAAATAACTTTAAGCACAACTTAATAATAATAGATCACCAATTTTAGTTAATAATTTTATGCTATACTCTTGGGTGAGGGAAGACTCGGACACTCAATATGAGATCAGCAAGCTATGTTTATTGCAGAGAGTATCAGACACTTATACAGCACATAATAAGCTTATGAATATTCTGTAACCCAAGCGATCTATTGGTTAAACTATACCATCAACTCTTCCTCATTCCTTTGGGCCTACATTCCCTATTTCCCACGTCTCTCTGTCTACTTGTTATCCTACCCAGCTAGGCCCAGGCACACGCTATCTTGCAGGTGCAAAACTCAAAAATACCTGTGTTCGGTACTTTCCCAGCTCCTGGTCGGCTAACGAGCGAATGTCTGCGTGACCTCTGTCATGGAGCCATTTCTCCACACTATACTATCAAAGTTTAAAAGTAAATTATTATATATTAGGAGATGGTGTAAAGTGTATGTTGTAATGTGTAGGATATATACAAAGATATGTACTTGAAAGTCCGTAGAGGAAACAAATTTTTACGCCTTCTGTTTGACTGTTTGTCATATATTTGGTTTTATTTCCCAGGGATCAGTGAATTTTAACTCTGGAGTCCTCTATGCTAAGGATGCTCAGCTTACAGATGATGAAATGTTCAGTAATGGTGAGTTTTTCACCTTCTCCTTCATTGTTTTGCTCATCTGAATAAAAAAAAAAAGGCAAGATTAAAGAAAAAGCAATAGTTTTATTATTTTTACCCTGTTATGTCTGTTTCCTCAGTATTTGCTGGAGCTGTGCTTACCCAAGGTTTGGGTAAAACAAGCTTTGGGTTCCCTCTGTCTCACTGGGAGTTGCCCAATTCAGTTGCATCTGGTGAAATTCACCCTGAGACCTTACAGAACCAGCTCCAACTACGTGAGAGCCATTTGCAGTTCTCTCCAGACGCCTGGAGAATGGGCGACGTTTCTGAGGATCCGGCGAGCGTGCTTCTGTCAAAACTCAGTCTGTGAAATTTCTGGGGAAAACCCTTCTGTGTCCTGAAGGGTTCAAACTCTGGTGAGGATCCAGTTATCAGGTGCTCACCTGGATGGTTCCAGCTGCCAAAGGTAACACTTGTACTCTTGCCCTGTAGTTTACATCTATTGTATTTTTGTTATTTTGCAGGATTTTTTGTCTTTGCAAAATATTGTGCATTTCACTCTTTGGAACCTCTCAGATGGTTCTTTGGTGCAGCACCACCCCATGGGACACTTGGCTGCTGTCCTGAAGGGGTTGGTCGCTAGAATTGTGAATCCTGGAGAGTTTATAAGTCTTCTGTCCCCAGGGAGGTATCATGCTTTGTTTACTTTTGTTCTGTTGGTTAGGTGCTGCTTCTCGTTGCAAGTACGAATTTCAAACTGCCCTGTTCTTATTTTAACTGTTTTCCTGGTTCTCTCTGTCCGGCAGGGAAAGACTCTCGTATCCTTGTCGTCGGGCTCGGTGCTGTCCAAGAAGATACAGAGACTAAAAAAATCATAAGAAGCAAAATATGACTGCAGGGAAAAGAAGCTGGAGAGAACAGAAGGTGATATTGTTATCCTTACCCTGTATTAGAGACATCCGCTGTGCTTTGATGCTGGCAGCTGCCAGGGGCTTGTTAGCTCTTTGTAGGCAGGTGTAGGTGTTCACTTGTAGTTTTTATCTCTGTTCAAGTCAATTCAAACTTTGCTAAGCCTATATTTGCAGATTACTCTCTAGCACAGTCCAGCATGACATTTTTGAATGTTGTAAAAATACCATGTTACTTGGAAATTGCTAATGAAGAGAAGCTTTAGGGGAAAATAAGATTTCAGGGTTGGAAGATGTGAGAAGAATTGTGTGGGGATGTTAGACTGAAGTAAAGCACACTTGAAGCTGGACTGGCACACTGGCAGGTCCCCTATTAAACAGTAGTTCTGAGATTAGCCTGGGGGTTGCCCATTGTTTCTGTAGAAATCAATGTTTCCTGGTCTTCAGAGGGAAGCTGCTTTGAAAAGCTGGAAGGTGCAGCATGCTGACAATCCCCGTGCTTTGGATTAAAAGTAGATTTCAGAAGGGTCCTAGGCTTTTGTCTTTTCCTAGAAGTCGATGTAATCCTATCGAGGAGTTTTTAGTTCTGTGTTGCCATGTCATCCATCAGAGCCCTGCTGTACTAATCATCATACAAGTACAAAACAAAAAATCAGACCCTGTCCCAACCACTTAGAGCCCAGAACACGATTTCCTCAGGCTGCCATTTGTGTGCCATCGGTACTCACCACGAATTGAGCCCTCTGGCTCTGACAGAGCCCCTGGATGCTGACGGAAGGGGGCTGGTCACAGACCCTGGAGGTGCCTGTCCCCCAGGGAGGGAGAGGACGAGGCAGTGTGGCCTGCAGGGAGGGTCTCGTCCCCAGAGAGCAGCTGGCGACTCCATGCCTGCCCGGGGCTGCGGGTGCACCCTCGGGGTGGATGCCTGCCCTCAGGTTTCCCTCTGGGCACCCGGGGAGGGAACCAGGTCCATCCGTGTGGCAGCTGCAGGGCCTGCAGGCTCTGGGCCCTGGAGCCGAGTGAGCCTGAGCTGCTGCATGCTTGCTGTGAGCTTTGGGGTGAGCGTGCATCACTGCAGGCCTGGGATGGATTGAAATGCGCTGAGGAAAGCACAGGGAGGGAGGGAGGGAGGGAAATGCTCTGTTAACATGTGCCAATTCTTCTGTCAGACTCATCACGGCGGGACAGCGTGAGGACTGAAAGTGTAAGAAGATGTGGAGGGAAAGAGAGAATCTGACAGGAGCAGCGAACGCACGAGTGCACGAATTTTGCTTTTTGCTTGGATGTAAACTCAGGAGTTGAAAGGAATTTGGGAGTGAGAAGGGACATTTCAGAAGGAGAAGAAGAAAAAGAAGTTGTTGTTGCTACAGTCCTGGCAAAAGCTTTTGTTCTAGCTAATAAAAGAAGTTAGTTTAAAAAACAAAAAGGAAAAAATGTAGTGTGTTTTTTTTTTCCTTCACTATGATATGCATTGTTGGTATATGGTGTGTTGTTTTATTTCTTGGTATTATTAACTCTGTGTAAATTGTTTTTTGAGTGAAGCTGACTTTCTGGATGGGTTGGTTTGTATTTGAGGCAGGATTAATTTCAGTAGGGTTCTTTCATAGATTTCTGATGGGTATTACTGGGATTTTGGTTTTGTTTACTGTATGTATAAACCTAGAGCTTTGGTAGGGCCAGCTGGGCTGCTGGAGTTTTGGGTGTGAATTTATTAGATGGCTTTTGTTAAATGCAGTTTTTAATTTTTGAAATGTTTTTCAGTGTAGTGGTTTTAAGGTGGTTTTTAAGAATTCATTGTATTGTTTTATCTTGTTTGTAGTTGGTGTATGATAAGGGATGTGCTGTGACCTTTTGGACATTATGGTTTTGGTGTTCCTAAGTTCTGATTTCTTTCTGGTTGGATAGTTTTTTTTATTTTTATTTTTTGGGACAGGAGCATTTATATGGTGGGTTTTTATAGGCAATATGTTTTTTAATTTAGGTAGTGATATTTTTTAGTATTTTAATAGTTTAGGTTTTTTATTTTCATGGTTTTAATTATTTTTTTTAATTTTTTCAAATAACTTTGATAGATCATAGGTTATTATTTGTGCATTAGCATAAAGGTAGAGCTTTGGGGACTTTTTTTAGTAATGTTTAGGGTCAGTTGTGCAGTTTTGAGTCTAGTGAGTTGGTTTGATTTAATTTTTATTGGGTGTTTCTTTTTATTAGCAGTTGTGTCATTTTCAAGGTGTGTTTGAGTTTTTTGGGGTTTTTGAGATACTGGTTTAGGAGGAAGTTTATGATGAGCATGTGCGGAGGTTTTGGGCTACTTTATAGTGGGATTTAAAATTTATTTACAGTTAGGTTTATTTGAGTTTTTATTAGGGTTCAATGACGTTGTGGGATGTTTGTTCCGTTAGTAATAGAAATAGGTTTTGTTTTGCTGTGCTGCGATGGGATGGGCGTGTGCTGCGTGCCGGTGCTGACAAAGGTACAGTATTGTTGTGGCTCTGGTGTGTCGGGCTAATGAACTGACATGGGTTAATATAGAGATGAAAACAGAAATAAATATACATTTAAAAATAAATATAACATTAGAGTGGTAAACATAAATATAGGTAACAGATACATACATAAAACTAAAATACATAGTATATAATTGTAACATATTATCATATAGATAAATGATAGTCTATTTTATATATATATACACAAAGATAAATAAATATAGATTGTAGATATAAAAATATTGAAATAGAGTTAAAGTAAATTGGGGTTTTTTTTTTAGGTTATAGGCTGGGAATTTTAAATAAATGATAGAAATAAAATATAAATTCAGATATACAAATATGTATAGAAATACAAATATCTATACATATTTAATTTAAATAAATAGAAGTAAAAATATATATAATACGGAAAATATATATCTATGATTATATTAGAAGGTATTCTCTCTAATATATATAATATCTATGAATAAAATAAATAAAAATATCCATATAAATATCATTATAATTTTGAAAAATAAATTTACTTCCTGCATTTTAAATCTGGTTCAAATAAAGGGGTGTCCTTGGTTTTTATTTGGTTAGAGGCAGGAGTTTTATTTTAAATAATATATATAATATAGAAATGTGGATCTTAAGATAGAAATATATAGTAAATATATAAAGAGAAATTGCTAAACTATGACTATAAATTTAAATATAAATATATGTAAGTAATATGAAGAGTTGTAGTATAGAATATAAATAACATTATATGGCAATATAAATTATAAATGGGAATATGAATATAAAAATATGTAAATATAGTTTAAGAGAAAGGGAATGTTTTGGCTTTTATTTAAGTAGAGGCAGGGTTTTTATTTTGAATATTATAAGTGTTCCAGAAGTAAAAATCTTGACGCAGAAATATTTAATCAATATAAAAAATATGAATAAAAAGATATAAAAAATATAAATACCTACTCGCATCGGATGTAATATAGAATATAAATTTATTTATAACTTGACATTGGTAAAGATAAATGTATAAGTAAGCAATAGACATTAATATACATTATAAATACAAATATGAATATAAAAATTGAACATGAGGATAAAATCTATTTAAATATTGTTTAAAACAAAGGGTTGGGTTTTTTTTTATTCTTCTTGTGTTAGAGGCAGGGTTTTTATTTTAAATAATATGAATGTAGATATTATTGTTATATATTTCTAAATATTGAGATATACAATCAAGATATAAATATATATATAAACACAAAATATAAATAAATACAAATAATAGGAAGAGATGTAATGAAGAATACAAATAACAGTATACATAAGTATACATTTTAAATGTAAATGTGAATATGAACCTGAAAAATAGAATTTAAAAAAATATTTAAATACAGTTTTGAAGAAAGGGGTTCTTTTTGGCTTTAATGTGGATGGAGGCAAAGGTTTTATTTTAAATAATCCAAGTGTTACAGAAGTAAAAATCGTAACAGAAATATATACTTACTATGTAAAAATATTTATAAAAATATACAAATAAATTTAAGTTGTAGGGATATATGCAATATCGAATAGAAATGTATTTATAAAAAGAAATGTGTAAATGGACAGTGTACATCAATATACATTGTAAATAGAAATGTGAATATCAATATGAAAAAATATTTTTAAAATATTTAAATATTTTTTTAAAGAAATTGTTGTTTTTTTTTTTTTTCTTTGGTTTTTTTTGGTTTTTTTTTTTTTTTTTTTTTGTGTTGTGTTTTGTTTTGTTTTGTTTTGTCTTTTATCCTATTAGGCTAGAGGCAGAAGTTTTTTTCCCCTCTTCCCGGTTTTGGGGCATTTATTTCAGAGCAGTTTTCGGCGGGGGTCGCCCCTGTTCTTTTTTGCCGCCTTCGCTGCCCGCAGCCCCGAGGCGCGCTGCGCCCCCGGCTGGGGCGGGCGGCAGTGCTGCCGCCTTGTGGGCAGAGCGCGGTACTGCAGCCGTGCACCGAGAGGCCGCCACCTTGGGAGTGGCGCGTGGCCGATGTCGCGGAGTTTTGGTTGACCTTCTCAGCATGGCGGCGAAAAGGGCGGGGAAGTGGAGGACCGGGTGGGTGAAACTGCACTGCCTGCACGGAATACCGACGTCATGGCGGCCCCGACGGATTTTTCTGTGGCGTTTCATGTGTACCCGAGACATGCTGTGGGCTCAGGGGCGCCGCGGGCGGGCGTATTTCGGCGGGTTTGTGAGAGGCATCTGGGTAAACGCCTCGCTGTGCCGGGGTCCTCTCACGTCCGCTTTCCCGCCCTGAGGGAGCCGAGCCGGGCCGAATAGTTCCGAAGAGCCGAAGAGCCGAGTGTGGGCGAAAACAGCCGAGTTTCCCCGAAGAGCCGAGTGTGGCCGAAAACAGCCGAGTTTCCCCGAAGAGCCGACTGCGGCCGGGAACAGCCGAGTTTCCCCGAAGAGCCGACTGCGGCCGGGAACAGCCGACTTGAACCGAAGAGCCCAGTGCGGCCGAAAACAGCCGAGTTTACACCAAGAGCCGATGATAGCCGACTGGAACCGATAGCCGAGTGTAGCCGACTTGAGCCGCATTTAGACAACGTGCCGAATACGACCGAGTTTAGCCGAAGAGCCGAACTGAAACGAGTTTAGACCAAGAGCCGAAGCAAGCCGAATTCAGCCGAGTTTCATTAAACAGAACCGAACGACGCCGCAGCGCTCTGCATGCAGTGCGCCTGTGCAGACGGCAGGGGGCGCTGTATAAAGTATAAAATATCAACTATCTATAAGAGGGAATAAAAGCTCTATGTCATGTGCAGCAGTAGAAAATTTCAGGCTCCCAGGGAATAAATCGTTTTCTTTAAATCATTTTCGTTTTGGAGTTTTTTTTACTCCCAGGTAGCCTGAAAGTTACTACTGCTGCTTTTTTATTCTAAAGCTAGAAAGGAAAACCAAGATTAGAAATGCAGGGAAAGAAAGAAAGAAAAAGAAAAAAAGAAAATAAGGAAAGGAAATGAAAGGAAGAAAGAAGGAAGGACAGGAAGGAAGGAAGGAAGACAGACAAAAAACCCAAAAACCAGGAGGGCAAGGAGAAACCTACGGGGAAAAAAAAACCAACCAAAAAAAAAAAAAAAAAAAAAAAAACCAACAAAAAAACAAACCCACATAAAAAAAAAAATCCTCGGGATGGGTGAGAAACCCCCTCCACGAAAAATCCAAGATGAGCAAGAAAAATCCCAGAAATACCACAGAAATAAAAACAGGAATAAAACAAAATAAAGACAAAAAAAAAAAAAAAAAAAAGAAAAAAAAAAACCGAAAAACAAGAACAAGATGGGCAAGAAAAAAACGCAGAAGAAAACCCCAAGATGGGCATGAAAAAGCCCAGAATAAACCCCCAAGATGGGCGAGAAAAATCCCAGAAAAAAAAATAAACCAGAAAAAACCGTAAGAAAGGCAGAGAAAAAAAAAAACAAAAAAACAGAAAAGTACCCAAGATGGGCAAGAAAAATCCCTGAAAACAGACCAGAGAAAAACCCCAAAATGGGCAAGAAATAAAATCAGAACTAAAAACCAAGATGGGGAAGAAAAAATCCAGAAAAGAAAAAAAAGAAGGCCAAGAAAATCCAAGGAAAAAAAAAAAAAAAAAAAAAAAAAAAAAAAAAAACACCTGAAAAAAAAACCCCAAGGGGGGCAAGGAAAAACCAAAAAAACCCAACAAGATGGGCAAGAAGAAACGAAGAAAAAACCCCAAGAAGTGCCAGAAAAAAATCAAGGAAAAAGGGAGTAAAAGCCCCAAAAAACAAGGCAAGAAAGAGAGGCAATAAAGGCCACAAAAACTCAAGACAAAAAAAAACAAAAACAAGACATGCCAGAAAAAGGTACGAAAATGGTTCTGCCAGGTGCGATCAAGGTGAGCGGGTTCAGATTCAGGTCCAGGAGATGAACAAGTGTCAGATTAGCTTGGGGCACTGCTGTGCAATGCAGCTGTGACACGATTTATGTTTAAATATAGTTTAAATAAATTGGGGATAGTTTGGCTTTTATTGGGGTATAGGCTGGAGATTTCATAAAAAATATAAAACTAGAAATCCAAATATATCATATATATATGTCAATATCAATAAATATTTAATACATATAAATATAAGTAAAAGAAATCTATTGTGTCAAAAGAATATATCTATTATTATATAAAAAGGTATTCTCTCCAATATATATAATATCTATAAAGATAACAAATGAAAATTACAAATATAGATGTGAATAAAATTATGACAAACAAAATTATTTTTAAAATTTTAAATGTGTTTTAAAGAAAGGGTTGTCTTTGCTTTTTATTTCGTTAGAGGCAGGGGTTTTATTTTAAATAATATAAGTACTATAGAAATGTAAATCGACATACAGAAATATATAATAAATATATAGAGATATAAAGATATAATACCAAACGATGAATAGAAATAGAAACCTATGTAAGTAACATGAAGAGATGCAATATATAATATAATTTTTATTATACAGTAATATAAATTCTAAATATACATGCGACTATAAATATGAAAAATATATGATGGGGGCTCGGAGCACCCCAGGTGTGAGTGTGACGGTGATGGGGGCTCGGAGCAGCCCAGGTGTGAGTGTGAGGATGATGAGGGCTCAGATCAGCACCAGGTGTGAGCTGTGAGGATGATGAGGGCTCGGAGCAGCCCAGGTGTGAGTGTGACGGTGATGGGGGCTCGGAGCAGCCCAGGTGTGAGCTGTGAGGATGATGGGGGCTCGGAGCAGCCCAGGTGTGAGCTGTAATGATGATGAGGGCTCGGAGCAGCCCAGGTGTGAGTGTGAGGATGATGAGGGGCCGGCTCCTGCCGGGGCGAGGCTGTTTTAGGGGGAGGCTTTGCCTCAGCTCCCTTTTGCATGGAGCTGCTGAGTGGAGGGGTTTATGGGGCGCTCCCGGCGCTGTCTCATGGAAGGACTGCGGGAGCTTCCCACAGGGTCGGGGAGAACGCCTGGATCCGCGCTTGGGTACGTGGAGCATCGCTTAAAGGAGGCGCCGAGGGACGAATCTTTGTGCCCGGGAGCAGCAGCCGAACAGGTGAGCCCGTGTGGGTTTGGAGCGGGGAATTTTCTCCTTCCCCCTTGCAATTTCATCTTGCCAGTCCCTCCCCGGGTCCCCAGGAACAAAAATGGAGCTTGTGAGGACAAAAGGGATTAAGGAGAAGGAAGCAGCTCCTCTTCTTTTATTGTCTGCGTTTGACCTGAGGGGATCCCTCTTGACTTGTGGTTTTAAGGGTGTTGATTGCAGGAAAAGCTGCCTTTTCCAGGCTGTTAGGGGTATCCCGGGGGTGACAGGGAATCCCTGCGTTCTATTCTAAGGGGAATGGGAAAAGTATTCTTGTGGTATTATGGGTTTGATTTGAAGGCAGCCACCCCATTTGCACCACCCTCGGGTTTAAATGGAGGGGGCAGCCCTGGTGTCCCTCCTTTTGAAGGGTTTGCATGGAGGTCGAAATCGCCCTTTCCCATCAGTCGAAGGCTTTCATTTGGGGAGCGCCCCTTCTTTTCTGCTCTCCTAGGGGGTGAAATTGGAGGGGAGAAGGCATTTCTTTGCCCTTTTTGAAGTGAGGTGCGCCCCGTCTGCGGTTTCGGGGTTGGCTTGCGGGAAGCCGCAGCTCCGGCAGCGTTTGCAGGGCTGCAATGGGGCTGTGCCGCTGCATTGGAGGGCGCTGCCCGTGCCCGCGGCCCGGCCCGGAACGTTCCCGCTCGGGAGCGCTGCTGGCACGGCCCGGGCAGCTGCCGGGGCGCACGGGGGATTCGGCGCGGCCGGGCCGGCCGAGGGCGGCAGTGGCGGAGCCGCGCCGGTGCGAGCCGTGCGGAGCCGGGCCGGGCCGGCCAAGGGCGGCAGAGGCGGCGCGGGCGCTGCTGCGCCGGCCCGGGCGGTGCCGGCCGCTCCGTCCGCTCCGGGCGCGGGGCTCGGGCGCCGCCGGTAGTCCCGGGCCCGGTGCCGGCCCCGCCGGGCAGGGGCAGCGGGCGGGGCTCCCCGGGACGGCGCCGGCCCCGCGTGCCGGAGCAGCCGCCGCAGGAGCCGCTTTCCTGCCGGGAGCCGCGCTCCGTCCGGGGCCGGCAGCGAGCGCGGGGTTCGGCCGCTCCAAGTTCGGCGGTGCCGTGGCTCGGAGGCGCTTTGGAGGCGTTGATGGCATCGCTGGGTTCGGTTTGCAGCGGCTGTCCGCTAAGGGATATGGGGTTCTTCCTGAGTGGGCACGGTTCTCGGTGCCGGTAGGGATGATAATGGTTTGTTTTGGATTGGGTTTTGTAGTCGGATTTTTTTTTTCCCCGGGGTGTTATGTTTAGAAGGGTGCGCAATGGATTTTACGGGTCGTAGCGCGAAGCAGCGGTTCGGATTTTAATTCTGTTGCGGTGGCTTTTATTAGCGTGAGTGTGTAGTGTTTGTTTTGGGCGGCTTGGGGTAGCGTTGTGTCGTTCATAGCAGCGGGTTTTTAATCTCGATAATTGCATGTGTGTTTATCGTCTTCCAGGGCTTTTATTTGTTTGGTTTGTTTGATTGTAGTGTATGTTTTATGGTTACGGGTAATTTGGGGGACATTGTTTATGGTTACGTTTGTTTTTAGTCTTTGTGTTTGTTTCTAGGTGGTAGTTTTATTTTGATAGCTTGAGGCACTATGGGTTTATTCAGTTGGGAATTATTTTTTTGTTGCAGATTTAAGTTTATCTGTTTTTTGGTATTATTCTCGTTGTTGGTTTCTTTATTTTCTTTTTTTTTTTTGTTATTGTTGTTGTTGTCTTTTAATGTATTTGAGTATTGTTTATCAGGGTTTTTTTTGGGAACATGGGTATTTATATGGTGGGTTTTTAAAGTATTTATTAATTTTGGGTAGTTAATTTCTTAGTTTTTAGTGGTTGAGATGTTTTTCCATTTTGTTAATTAGTTCAGGTTTTAAAGTTATTTTTACAGAGGATTGTTTATTCTTTGAGTTAGTGTAGAGGTAGAATTTTGTTTTTTTTTTTTGTTTGTTTTTAGTAACGTCGTTCAGGGTGAGTGGCACTGGCTTGAGTTTAGTAGATTGGTTTGACTTTTTTTTAGTACTTTTTGTAATTTGCTGTGTTTGTTTCTATAGGATTTTCTTTTATTTTGGTTCCATTTTTCTGTCGTGATGAGAATTGTTATTGAAAAGAGTGTTCTTTGTTTTTTCGCTGACACTTGTTTGGGTGTTGGAGGTATCTTGATGTTTTTGGAAGATATTGGGGGGAATTTGATGCTGTTTGTTCTGTCATTTCATTTAGGAATTGGATTTTAAATATGCAATTATGACTCTAACTATATTGTAACGAAAGAAATAGATGTGTAGCAATGGGAATGAGCCAATTTTATTTTTATATATTCGGTCAATTTTTAAAATTTAACATGTAACATAAGTCATTATATGTTACAATAAGTTACTCTAATTTTAATAGAGTATTGTGTATGTTTATAGATATATGAATAGAGAATATAAATGTAAATACAACCCAAAAAAATACAAATATATAAATGTATTGCAACTATATGGAGATCTATAAAAAATTAATAATAAATTGTAAATGTAAAATAACATAAATTGATACAATATATAATACACGTAATACTGCATATATTTTATGAAAAATATTAGAGGAAATGGATATAAAATAGATATAAATACGGATGTGATATACCTATCTATTTATATCTATCATTTGTTGTATATTATGATAAATATAAATATAAAAAAAATTAGGTAGTTTAAAATAATGGATGGTTTTGGTTTTTTTTTTGCCAAAGCAGGGGTTTTAGTGTAAAAATTACAAATACAAATAATATAAAGGTAGAAATATAAGTATAGAAATATATCATAAACACATTAAAGATTTATATAAAATTTAGAAATATAAGGAAAAATAAGTTGTAGCAGTAGATATGGTAAATAATTTAAAAAATAATTCCCGTATATTTTTGAATAAGGTGCATATTAAATATAGTTATTAATATAATGCATCAATATAAACTATAAATATATATAAAATATCAACAATCTATAAGAAGGAATAAAAGCTCTTTGTCACGTGCAGCAGTAGAAAATTTCAGGCTCCCAGGGAATAAATCGTTTTCTTTAAATCATTTTCGTTTTGGATTTTTTTTTTTTTACTTCCGGGTAGCCTGAAAGTTTCTACTGCTGCTTTTTTATTCTAAAGGTGGAAAGGTAAACCAAGATTAGAAATACAAGAAAGGCGAAGGGAAGGAAAGGGAAAGGAAAGGAATGGAAGCAGGAGAGGAAGAGGGAAGGGAAGTGGTGAAAAACAGAGTGAAAAAAGTAAAAAGAGTTGGAGGGAAAAAGAGAGGGCATCCGGGAGGAGCGGTGCTGCCTCAGGTGCTTCCCCGCCCTGGGGCGAAGGACCCGTTTGATGCCCAGGAGGGACTGCAGCTGCCGGTGGCGGGGGACGGAGCCGTGGCTGCCAGCCCGAGACTACAACTCCCGGCAGGCCCTGCTGCTGGCGCGGCGTGTGACGTAACGGCCGACGCGGCACATGAGTGGCTGGCGTGCCAGGCGGCCGCGCGGGGCTGTGCGCAGGCAGCTGCCGGCGCCTCTCCCGCGCGGGACAGCGACGCTGGAGGGGCGAAGCCTCCGTCTGGCCGCCCGCCCGGAGCTGAGCAGCGCGGAATGAGCGTCCGCCCGGTTCCTCGGCCTCCCTCAGCGGTGCCGGGGGCGGGGGCGCTGCCGCCCGCCGATGGCGGAGGGCGAGGCGGTGCTTTGCTGCCGCGGGCCGGGAGCTGCGGGAGCCGCCCCGGGCGAGCGGCGCCGGGCGCTCCCGCGGTCCCGGTGGGGCGGCCGCCCTCGGGCTGGCGGAGGCGCCGGAGGAGCCCCCGAGCTGCAGCCGTCTCCCTCGGGCTGCTGCCGGTGCTGCGGGCGGAGGCGGCTCCGCCCGTGTTGGGCGCTGCGAGCAGGGAGCGCTGCGGTATCGCCGGCATGACGGGGCTGCTGCCTGCGTTAGTGCTCGTGGCTCTTTGTGCCGTGACAGCGGATGGAGCGGCGCTGGGCGGTAAAGCCAGAGATGGCCGGGAGAATGCCCAGCGCAGGGAGCAGGCGGGCTGTATGCTTCGGATGGCACAGGTGCGAGCTGCAAAGCCACCCCCCCTTCCGCCCCTGCCCTCCCGAGCCCCAGGGAAAATGCTTTCCGGCATTGTCGAGCTTCTGAGAGACAAAACTTGCGATTTGACACTAGCATCCAGAAAAGGTTTCTGTCTAGATTAGCAAATGCCTAAATTGTTCTTGGTTACATCCCATGACCGGTTTTAGGCAGTGACTTCATACTGCTTTTAGGATTTTCTTGTACACTGGTGAGAAAATAGGCAGGTCTGATAGTGGTTTCACTTTTTTTCTACTTCACGTTCCATAAGATTCTTTTATCCAAGCGATTGTTTTAAAATTCTACTGTAAGCGTTTGTGGTTCACTTTTTTTTTCTTTGCAGCACCCGGGCCTTTTTTTTTTTCTCTAAATCGGGAGTAAATATAGCTGAGTAAAATTTCCTTGGTTATCTTCCTTCTTTTTAAACTTAATTGTTTTTATTAATAATTCTATTTGAATATGCAGAAAAAGTGGGTATGTCCTGTAATCTATGCTAGCTTTTCTCGTTTACAGGGTACTCACAAAATATGTCTCCCTTAGTGTCCCACAGAAACATTCTGGGTGAAATCTGAATTAAGGTATGTGTTTTCAAATAAGTAATCAGTTTAGATATTTGCCTGTGTACCTTTTCCTGTAATTCAGAGCTTGTGTTCTGTGGGTTTTATGATAAACCTGTAAAACATGTAAGAATGGTTTTGCAAGTCTGAATCGTTGAAGGCAGCAATAAGTGGATTTAAAGCCTGTTCTTGAGCAGACAAAGGGGAAAAGTGTGACTCTGATGCTGAACTTGTCATTTTTCATTTGACTTGCCTTTAATTATTGAAGAAGAGAGAAAACTAGGAAAAGAAATAGAATTGATTATTGAGCACTCCTAAAAAGCTCACCATGATTCTGTGTAGAGCCAAAGTGAAGGATGATGGAACAGAGCTCTGTGCGTTAGAAGGAAATAAACCTGATGTCCACACAGAGTCTTACTAATTTCTGTTTTTAAAATGCAAAATAAGTTTAGAAAGTGTTGGAAGTTAGTATTTTGGGAAAGAAATGGCAGTTCCACAAAACATTCCATTCCATTTAAGAGAGGCCCTTGGGCTGATTCATGTTGTAACTGCTGTCACTGCAATCAGTTGGTGGTTCAGCCTTGAAACGTGCACTTGGCCTTCTATAAAGCACTGTTTTGTTTGCCTTTCAGTGCTATGAGTCTTGATAAATTGGAGAAGTGCCCAAGAGAAATTCATCATCCTGAGATACAAAAGGTAGGAAGTGACTTTTTTTGGTTTGGTTCTTTTTCTTTATTGTTTTCTGGAAATAGAAGTAATTAAGTATAGATACTACTGGTTTGTTTCTTCCAGTAGCTGATAATACTAATACCAATAATAATAATAATAAGAGTAAAGTAATACTACTTCAACTGTCTTTATTTATCCATTGGACTGGCCATTTTAAATCTAAACTTCTAAACACAAATCAAACCATCATCCTTGTAGAATCTTTAATAGGAGTGGGCTAAAGATCCTGGTTTTGTTGACAGGATTTATTGGTTCATGAAGAGCAAGAGGTAAGTACAAGCCTAACTACCCTCTAGCTCACAGACCTGCCCGGTGAATAGAGCTTTGTTTTTTTGATGGGCTTGTGATGACTTTGAGATCAATTGCTCATTCATTACAGTAAAAAAAAAAAAATTGTTTTGAACATGACAGCAAAAATAACTTTAAGCACAACTTAATAATAATAGATCACCAATTTTAGTTAATAATTTTATGCTATACTCTTGGGTGAGGGAAGACTCGGACACTCAATATGAGATCAGCAAGCTATGTTTATTGCAGAGAGTATCAGACACTTATACAGCACATAATAAGCTTATGAATATTCTGTAACCCAAGCGATCTATTGGTTAAACTATACCATCAACTCTTCCTCATTCCTTTGGGCCTACATTCCCTATTTCCCACGTCTCTCTGTCTACTTGTTATCCTACCCAGCTAGGCCCAGGCACATGCTATCTTGCAGGTGCAAAACTCAAAAATACCTGTGTTCGGTACTTTCCCAGCTCCTGGTCGGCTAACGAGCGAATGTCTGCGTGACCTCTGTCATGGAGCCATTTCTCCACACTATACTATCAAAGTTTAAAGGTAAATTATTATATATTAGGAGATGGTATAAAGTGTATGTTGTAATGTGTAGGATATATACAAAGATACGTACTTGAAAGTCCGTAGAGGAAACAAATTTTTACGCCTTCTGTTTGACTGTTTGTCATATATTTGGTTTTATTTCCCAGGGATCAGTGAATTTTAACTCTGGAGTCCTCTATGCTAAGGATGCTCAGCTTACAGATGATGAAATGTTCAGTAATGGTGAGTTTTTCACCTTCTCCTTCATTGTTTTGCTCATCTGAATAAAAAAAAAAAGGCAAGATTAAAGAAAAAGCAATAGTTTTATTATTTTTACCCTGTTATGTCTGTTTCCTCAGTATTTGCTGGAGCTGTGCTTACCCAAGGTTTGGGTAAAACAAGCTTTGGGTTCCTTCTGTCTCACTGGGAGTTGCCCAATTCAGTTGCATCTGGTGAAATTCACCCTGAGACCTTACAGAACCAGCTCCAACTACGTGAGAGCCATTTGCAGTTCTCTCCAGACGCCTGGAGAATGGGCGACGTTTCTGAGGATCCGGCGAGCGTGCTTCTGTCAAAACTCAGTCTGTGAAATTTCTGGGGAAAACCCTTCTGTGTCCTGAAGGGTTCAAACTCTGGTGAGGATCCAGTTATCAGGTGCTCACCTGGATGGTTCCAGCTGCCAAAGGTAACACTTGTACTCTTGCCCTGTAGTTTACATCTATTGTATTTTTGTTATTTTGCAGGATTTTTTGTCTTTGCAAAATATTGTGCATTTCACTCTTTGGAACCTCTCAGATGGTTCTTTGGTGCAGCACCACCCCAGGGGACACTTGGCTGCTGTCCTGAAGGGGTTGGTCGCTAGAATTGTAAATCCTGGAGAGTTTGTAAGTCTTCTGTCCCCAGGGAGGTGTCATGCTTTGTTTACTTTTGTTCTGTTGGTTAGGCGCTGCTTCTCGTTGCAAGTATGAATTTCAAACTGCCCTGTTCTTATTTTAACTGTTTTCCTGGTTCTCTCTGTCCGGCAGGGAAAGACTCTCGTATCCTTGTCGTCGGGCTCGGTGCTGTCCAAGAAGATACAGAGACTAAAAAAATCATAAGAAGCAAAATATGACTGCAGGGAAAAGAAGCTGGAGAGAACAGAAGGTGATATTGTTATCCTTACCCTGTATTAGAGACATCCGCTGTGCTTTGATGCTGGCAGCTGCCAGGGGCTTGTTAGCTCTTTGTAGGCAGGTGTAGGTGTTCACTTGTAGTTTTTATCTCTGTTCAAGTCAATTCAAACTTTGCTAAGCTTATATTTGCAGATTACTCTCTAGCACAGTCCAGCATGACATTTTTGAATGTTGTAAAAATACCATGTTACTTGGAAATTGCTAATGAAGAGAAGCTTTAGGGGAAAATAAGATTTCAGGGTTGGAAGATGTGAGAAGAATTTTGAGGGGATGTTAGACTGAAGTAAAGCACACTTGAAGCTGGGCTGGCACGCTGGCAGGTCCCCTATTAAACAGTAGTGCTGAGATTAGCCTGGGGGTTGCCCATTGTTTCTGTAGAAATCAATGTTTCCTGGTCTTCAGAGGGAAGCTGCCTTGAAAAGCTGGAAGGTGCAGCATGCTGACAATCCCCGTGCTTTGGATTAAAAGTAGATTTCAGAAGGGTCCTAAGCTTTTGTCTTTTCCTAGAAGTCGATGTAATCCTATCGAGGAGTTTTTAGTTCTGTGTTGCCATGTCATCCATCAGAGCCCTGCTGTACTAATCATCATACAAGTACAAAACAAAAAATCAGACCCTGTCCCAACCACTTAGAGCCCAGAACACGATTTCCTCAGGCTGCCATTTGTGTGCCATCGGTACTCACCACGAATTGAGCCCTCTGGCTCTGGCAGAGCCCCTGGATGCTGACGGAAGGGGGCTGGTCACAGACCCTGGAGGTGCCTGTCCCCCAGGGAGGGAGAGGACGAGGCAGTGTGGCCTGCAGGGAGGGTCTCGTCCCCAGAGAGCAGCCGGCGACTCCATGCCTGCCCGGGGCTGCGGGTGCCCCCTCGGGGTGGACGCCTGCCCTCAGGTTTCCCTCTGGGCACCCGGGGAGGGAACCAGGTCCATCCGTGTGGCAGCTGCAGGGCCTGCAGGCTCTGGGCCCTGGAGCCGAGTGAGCCTGAGCTGCTGCATGCTTGCTGTGAGCTTTGGGGTGAGCGTGCATCACTGCAGGCCTGGGATGGATTGAAATGCGCTGAGGAAAGCACAGGGAGGGAGGGAGGGAGGGAAATGCTCTGTTAACATGTGCCAATTCTTCTGTCAGACTCATCACGGCGGGACAGCGTGAGGACTGAAAGTGTAAGAAGATGTGGAGGGAAAGAGAGAATCTGACAGGAGCAGCAAACGCACGAGTGCACGAATTTTGCTTTTTGCTTGGATGTAAACTCAGGAGTTGAAAGGAATTTGGGAGTGAGAAGGGACATTTCAGAAGGAGAAGAAGAAACAGAAGTTGTTGTTGTTGTTGTTACAGTCCTGGCAAAATCTTTTGTTCTAGCTAATAAAAGAAGTTAGTTTAAAAAAAACAAAAAGAAAAAAATGTAGTGTGGTTTTTTTTTTTACTTCACTATGATATGCATTGGTGGTATATGGTGTGTTGTTTTATTTCTTGGTATTATTAACTCTGTGTAAATTGTTTTTTGAGTGAAGCTGACTTTCTGGATGGGTTGGTTTGTATTTGAGGCAGGATTAATTTCAATAGGGTTCTTTCATAGATTTCTGATGGGTATTACTGGGATTTTGGTTTTGTTTACTGTATGTATAAACCTAGAGCTTTGGTAGGGCCAGCTGGGCTGCTGGAGTTTTGGGTGTGAATTTATTAGATGGCTTTTGTTAAATGCAGTTTTTAATTTTTGAAATGTTTTTCAATGTAGTGGTCTTAAGGTGGTTTTTAAGAATTCATTGCATCGTTTTATCTTGTTTGTAGTTGGTGTATGATAAGGTGTGACCTTTTGGACATTATGGTTTTGGTGTTCCTAAGTTCTGATTTCCTTCTGGTTGGATAGTTTTTTTTATTTTTATTTTTTGGGACAGGAGCATTTATATGGTGGGTTTTTATAGGCAATATGTTTTTTAATTTAGGTAGTGATATTTTTTAGTATTTTAATAGTTTAGGTTTTTTATTTTCATGGTTTTAATTATTTTTTTTAATTTTTTCAAATAACTTTGATAGATCATAGGTTATTATTTGTGCATTAGCATAAAGGTAGAGCTTTGGGGACTTTTTTTAGTAATGTTTAGGGTCAGTTGTGCAGTTTTGAGTCTAGTGAGTTGGTTTGATTTAATTTTTATTGGGTGTTTCTTTTTATTAGCAGTTGTGTCATTTTCAAGGTGTGTTTGAGTTTTTTGGGGTTTTTGAGATACTGGTTTAGGAGGAAGTTTATGATGAGCATGTGCGGAGGTTTTGGGCTACTTTATAGTGGGATTTAAAATTTATTTACAGTTAGGTTTATTTGAGTTTTTATTAGGGTTCAGTGACGTTGTGGGATGTTTGTTCCGTTAGTAATAGAAATAGGTTTTGTTTTGCTGTGCTGCGATGGGATGGGCGTGTGCTGCGTGCCGGCGTTGACAAAGGTACAGTATTGTTGTGGCTCTGGTGTGTCGGGTTAATGAACTGACATGGTTTAATATAGGGATGAAAATAGAAATAAATATAAATTTGAAAATAAATATAACATTAGAGTGGTAAACATAAATATAGATAACAGATACATACATAAAACTAAAATACATAGTATATAATTGTAACATATTATCATATAGATAAATGGTAGTCTATTTTATATATATATATACACAAAGATAAATAAATATAGATTGTAAATATGAAAATATTGAAATAGAGTTAAAGTAAATTGGGGGCGTTTATTAGGTTATAGGCTGGGGTTTTTAAATGATAGAAATAAAATATAAATTCAGATATACAAATATGTATAGAAATACAAATATCTATACATATTTAATTTAAACAAATATAAGTAAGAAAATATAAATAATACGGAAAATATATATGTATGATTATATTAGAAGGTATTCTCTCTAATATATATAATATCTATGAATAAAATAAATAAAAATATCCATATAAATATCATTATAATTTTGAAAAATAAATTTACTTCCTGCATTTTAAATCTGGTTCAAATAAAGGGGTGGCCTTGGTTTTTATTTGGTTAGAGGCAGGAGTTTTATTTTAAATAATATAAGCAATATAGAAATGTGGATCTTAAGATAGAAATATATAATAAATATATTAAGAGGAATTGCTAAACTATGAATATAAATTTAAATATAAATGTATGTAAGTAATATGAAGAGTTGTAGCATAGAATATAAATAACATTATATGGCAATATAAATTATAAATGGGAATATAAATATAAAATATGTAAATATAGTTTAATAAAAAGGGAATGTTTTGGCTTTTATTTAAGTAGAGGCAGGGTTTTTATTTTGAATATTATAAGTGTTCCAGAAGTAAAAATCTTGACGCAGAAATATTTAATCAATATAAAAAATATGAATAAAAAGATATAAAAAATATAAATACCTACTCGCATCGGATGTAATATAGAATATAAATTTATTTATAACTTGACATTGGTAAAGATAAATGTATAAGTAAGCAATAGACATTAATATACAATATAAATACAAATATGAATATAAAAATTGAACATGAGGATAAAATCTATTTAAATATTGTTTAAAACAAAGGGTTGGGTTTTTTTTTATTCTTCTTGTGTTAGAGGCAGGGTTTTTATTTTAAATAATATGAATGTAGATATTATTGTTATATATTTCTAAATATTGAGATATACAATCAAGATATAAATATATATATAAACACAAAATATAAATAAATACAAATAATAGGAAGAGATGTAATGAAGAATACAAATAACAGTATACATAAGTATACATTTTAAATGTAAATGTGAATATGAACCTGAAAAATAGAATTTAAAAAAATATTTAAAAACAGTTTTGAAGAAAGGGGTTCTTTTTGGCTTTAATGTGGATGGAGGCAAAGGTTTTATTTTAAATAATCCAAGTGTTACAGAAGTAAAAATCGTAACAGAAATATATACTTACTATGTAAAAATATTTATAAAAATATGCAAATAAATTTAAGTTGTAGGGATATATGCAATATCGAATAGAAATGTATTTATAAAAAGAAATGTGTAAATGGACAGTGTACATCAATATACATTGTAAATAGAAATGTGAATATCAATATGAAAAAATATTTTTAAAATATTTAAATATTTTTTTAAAGAAATTGTTGTTTTTTTTTTTTTCTTTGTTTTTTTTTGGTTTTTTTTTTTTTTTTGTGTTGTGTTTTGTTTTGTTTTGTTTTGTCTTTTATCCTATTAGGCTAGAGGCAGAAGTTTTTTTCCCCTCTTCCCGGTTTTGGGGCATTTATTTCAGAGCAGTTTTCGGCGGGGGTCGCCCCTGTTCTTTTTTGCCGCCTTCGCTGCCGCAGCCCCGAGGCGCGCTGCGCCCCCGGCTGGGGCGGGCGGCAGTGCTGCCGCCTTGTGGGCAGAGCGCGGTACTGCAGCCGTGCACCGAGAGGCCGCCACCTTGGGAGTGGCGCGTGGCCGATGTCGCGGAGTTTTGGTTGACCTTCTCAGCATGGCGGCGAAAAGGGCGGGGAAGTGGAGGACCGGGTGGGTGTAACTGCACTGCCTGCACGGAATACCGACCTCATGGCGGCCCCGACGGATTTTTCTGTGGCGTTTCATGTGTACCCGAGACATGCTGTGGGCTCAGGGGCGCCGCGGGCGGGCGTATTTCGGCGGGTTTGTGAGAGGCATCTGGGTAAACGCCTCGCTGTGCCGGGGTCCTCTCACGTCCGCTTTCCCGCCCTGAGGGAGCCGAGCCGGGCCGAATAGTTCCGAAGAGCCGAAGAGCCGAGTGTGGGCGAAAACAGCCGAGTTTCCCCGAAGAGCCGAGTGTGGCCGAAAACAGCCGAGTTTCCCCGAAGAGCCGACTGCGGCCGGGAACAGCCGAGTTTCCCCGAAGAGCCGACTGCGGCCGGGAACAGCCGACTTGAACCGAAGAGCCCAGTGCGGCCGAAAACAGCCGAGTTTACACCAAGAGCCGATGATAGCCGACTGGAACCGATAGCCGAGTGTAGCCGACTTGAGCCGCATTTAGACAACGTGCCGAATACGACCGAGTTTAGCCGAAGAGCCGAACTGAAACGAGTTTAGACCAAGAGCCGAAGCAAGCCGAATTCAGCCGAGTTTCATTAAACAGAACCGAACGACGCCGCAGCGCTCTGCATGCAGTGCGCCTGTGCAGACGGCAGGGGGCGCTGTATAAAGTATAAAATATCAACTATCTATAAGAGGGAATAAAAGCTCTATGTCATGTGCAGCAGTAGAAAATTTCAGGCTCCCAGGGAATAAATCGTTTTCTTTAAATCATTTTCGTTTTGGAGTTTTTTTTACTCCCAGGTAGCCTGAAAGTTACTACTGCTGCTTTTTTATTCTAAAGCTAGAAAGGAAAACCAAGATTAGAAATGCAGGGAAAGAAAGAAAGAAAAAGAAAAAAAGAAAATAAGGAAAGGAAATGAAAGGAAGAAAGAAGGAAGGACAGGAAGGAAGGAAGGAAGACAGACAAAAAACCCAAAAACCAGGAGGGCAAGGAGAAACCTACGGGGAAAAAAAAACCAACCAAAAAAAAAAAAAAAAAAAAAAAACCAACAAAAAAACAAACCCACATAAAAAAAAAAAATCCTCGGGATGGGTGAGAAACCCCCTCCACGAAAAATCCAAGATGAGCAAGAAAAATCCCAGAAATACCACAGAAATAAAAACAGGAATAAAACAAAATAAAGACAAAAAAAAAAAAAAAAAAAAACAAAAAAAAAAAAAAAGAAAAAAAAAAACCGAAAAACAAGAACAAGATGGGCAAGAAAAAAACGCAGAAGAAAACCCCAAGATGGGCATGAAAAAGCCCAGAATAAACCCCCAAGATGGGCGAGAAAAATCCCAGAAAAAAAAATAAACCAGAAAAAACCGTAAGAAAGGCAGAGAAAAAAAAAAACAAAAAAACAGAAAAGTACCCAAGATGGGCAAGAAAAATCCCTGAAAACAGACCAGAGAAAAACCCCAAAATGGGCAAGAAATAAAATCAGAACTAAAAACCAAGATGGGGAAGAAAAAATCCAGAAAAGAAAAAAAAGAAGGCCAAGAAAATCCAAGGAAAAAAAAAAAAAACAAAAAAAAAAAACAAAACACCTGAAAAAAAAACCCCAAGGGGGGCAAGGAAAAACCAAAAAAACCCAACAAGATGGGCAAGAAGAAACGAAGAAAAAACCCCAAGAAGTGCCAGAAAAAAATCAAGGAAAAAGGGAGTAAAAGCCCCAAAAAACAAGGCAAGAAAGAGAGGCAATAAAGGCCACAAAAACTCAAGACAAAAAAAAACAAAAACAAGACATGCCAGAAAAAGGTACGAAAATGGTTCTGCCAGGTGCGATCAAGGTGAGCGGGTTCAGATTCAGGTCCAGGAGATGAACAAGTGTCAGATTAGCTTGGGGCACTGCTGTGCAATGCAGCTGTGACACGATTTATGTTTAAATATAGTTTAAATAAATTGGGGATAGTTTGGCTTTTATTGGGGTATAGGCTGGAGATTTCATAAAAAATATAAAACTAGAAATCCAAATATATCATATATATATGTCAATATCAATAAATATTTAATACATATAAATATAAGTAAAAGAAATCTATTGTGTCAAAAGAATATATCTATTATTATATAAAAAGGTATTCTCTCCAATATATATAATATCTATAAAGATAACAAATGAAAATTACAAATATAGATGTGAATAAAATTATGACAAACAAAATTATTTTTAAAATTTTAAATGTGTTTTAAAGAAAGGGTTGTCTTTGCTTTTTATTTCGTTAGAGGCAGGGGTTTTATTTTAAATAATATAAGTACTATAGAAATGTAAATCGACATACAGAAATATATAATAAATATATAGAGATATAAAGATATAATACCAAACGATGAATAGAAATAGAAACCTATGTAAGTAACATGAAGAGATGCAATATATAATATAATTTTTATTATACAGTAATATAAATTCTAAATATACATGCGACTATAAATATGAAAAATATATGATGGGGGCTCGGAGCACCCCAGGTGTGAGTGTGACGGTGATGGGGGCTCGGAGCAGCCCAGGTGTGAGTGTGAGGATGATGAGGGCTCAGATCAGCACCAGGTGTGAGCTGTGAGGATGATGAGGGCTCGGAGCAGCCCAGGTGTGAGTGTGACGGTGATGGGGGCTCGGAGCAGCCCAGGTGTGAGCTGTGAGGATGATGGGGGCTCGGAGCAGCCCAGGTGTGAGCTGTAATGATGATGAGGGCTCGGAGCAGCCCAGGTGTGAGTGTGAGGATGATGAGGGGCCGGCTCCTGCCGGGGCGAGGCTGTTTTAGGGGGAGGCTTTGCCTCAGCTCCCTTTTGCATGGAGCTGCTGAGTGGAGGGGTTTATGGGGCGCTCCCGGCGCTGTCTCATGGAAGGACTGCGGGAGCTTCCCACAGGGTCGGGGAGAACGCCTGGATCCGCGCTTGGGTACGTGGAGCATCGCTTAAAGGAGGCGCCGAGGGACGAATCTTTGTGCCCGGGAGCAGCAGCCGAACAGGTGAGCCCGTGTGGGTTTGGAGCGGGGAATTTTCTCCTTCCCCCTTGCAATTTCATCTTGCCAGTCCCTCCCCGGGTCCCCAGGAACAAAAATGGAGCTTGTGAGGACAAAAGGGATTAAGGAGAAGGAAGCAGCTCCTCTTCTTTTATTGTCTGCGTTTGACCTGAGGGGATCCCTCTTGACTTGTGGTTTTAAGGGTGTTGATTGCAGGAAAAGCTGCCTTTTCCAGGCTGTTAGGGGTATCCCGGGGGTGACAGGGAATCCCTGCGTTCTATTCTAAGGGGAATGGGAAAAGTATACTTGTGGTATTATGGGTTTGATTTGAAGGCAGCCACCCCATTTGCACCACCCTCGGGTTTAAATGGAGGGGGCAGCCCTGGTGTCCCTCCTTTTGAAGGGTTTGCATGGAGGTCGAAATCGCCCTTTCCCATCAGTCGAAGGCTTTCATTTGGGGAGCGCCCCTTCTTTTCTGCTCTCCTAAGGGGTGAAATTGGAGGGGAGAAGGCATTTCTTTGCCCTTTTTGAAGTGAGGTGCGCCCCGTCTGCGGTTTCGGGGCTGGCTTGCGGGAAGCCGCAGCTCCGGCAGCGTTTGCAGGGCTGCAATGGGGCTGTGCCGCTGCATTGGAGGGCGCTGCCCGTGCCCGCGGCCCGGCCCGGAACGTTCCCGCTCGGGAGCGCTGCTGGCACGGCCCGGGCAGCTGCCGGGGCGCACGGGGGATTCGGCGCGGCCGGGCCGGCCGAGGGCGGCAGTGGCGGAGCCGCGCCGGTGCGAGCCGTGCGGAGCCGAGCGGAGCCGGGCCGGGCCGGCCAAGGGCGGCAGAGGCGGCGCGGGCGCTGCTGCGCCGGCCCGGGCGGTGCCGGCCGCTCCGTCCGCTCCGGGCGCGGGGCTCGGGCGCCGCCGGTAGTCCCGGGCCCGGTGCCGGCCCCGCCGGGCAGGGGCAGCGGGCGGGGCTCCCCGGGACGGCGCCGGCCCCGCGTGCCGGAGCAGCCGCCGCAGGAGCCGCTTTCCTGCCGGGAGCCGCGCTCCGTCCGGGGCCGGCAGCGAGCGCGGGGTTCGGCCGCTCCAAGTTCGGCGGTGCCGTGGCTCGGAGGCGCTTTGGAGGCGTTGATGGCATCGCTGGGTTCGGTTTGCAGCGGCTGTCCGCTAAGGGATATGGGGTTCTTCCTGAGTGGGCACGGTTCTCGGTGCCGGTAGGGATGATAATGGTTTGTTTTGGATTGGGTTTTGTAGTCGGATTTTTTTTTTCCCCGGGGTGTTATGTTTAGAAGGGTGCGCAATGGATTTTACGGGTCGTAGCGCGAAGCAGCGGTTCGGATTTTAATTCTGTTGCGGTGGCTTTTATTAGCGTGAGTGTGTAGTGTTTGTTTTGGGCGGCTTGGGGTAGCGTTGTGTCGTTCATAGCAGCGGGTTTTTAATCTCGATAATTGCATGTGTGTTTATCGTCTTCCAGGGCTTTTATTTGTTTGGTTTGTTTGATTGTAGTGTATGTTTTATGGTTACGGGTAATTTGGGGGACATTGTTTATGGTTACGTTTGTTTTTAGTCTTTGTGTTTGTTTCTAGGTGGTAGTTTTATTTTGATAGCTTGAGGCACTATGGGTTTATTCAGTTGGGAATTATTTTTTTGTTGCAGATTTAAGTTTATCTGTTTTTTGGTATTATTCTCGTTGTTGGTTTCTTTATTTTCTTTTTTTTTTGTTATTGTTGTTGTTGTCTTTTAATGTATTTGAGTATTGTTTATCAGGGTTTTTTTTGGGAACATGGGTATTTATATGGTGGGTTTTTAAAGTATTTATTAATTTTGGGTAGTTAATTTCCTAGTTTTTAGTGGTTGAGATGTTTTCCCATTTTGTTAATTAGTTCAGGTTTTAAAGTTATTTTTACAGAGGATTGTTTATTCTTTGAGTTAGTGTAGAGGTAGAATTTTTTTTTTTTTTTTTTTGTTTGTTTTTAGTAACGTCGTTCAGGGTGAGTGGCACTGGCTTGAGTTTAGTAGATTGGTTTGACTTTTTTTTAGTACTTTTTGTAATTTGCTGTGTTTGTTTCTATAGGATTTTCTTTTATTTTGGTTCCATTTTTCTGTCGTGATGAGAATTGTTATTGAAAAGAGTGTTCTTTGTTTTTTCGCTGACACTTGTTTGGGTGTTGGAGGTATCTTGATGTTTTTGGAAGATATTGGGGGGAATTTGATGCTGTTTGTTCTGTCATTTCATTTAGGAATTGGATTTTAAATATGCAATTATGACTCTAACTATATTGTAACGAAAGAAATAGATGTGTAGCAATGGGAATGAGCCAATTTTATTTTTATATATTCGGTCAATTTTTAAAATTTAACATGTAACATAAGTCATTATATGTTACAATAAGTTACTCTAATTTTAATAGAGTATTGTGTATGTTTATAGATATATGAATAGAGAATATAAATGTAAATACAACCCAAAAAAATACAAATATATAAATGTATTGCAACTATATGGAGATCTATAAAAAATTAATAATAAATTGTAAATGTAAAATAACATAAATTGATACAATATATAATACACGTAATACTGCATATATTTTATGAAAAATATTAGAGGAAATGGATATAAAATAGATATAAATACGGATGTGATATACCTATCTATTTATATCTATCATTTGTTGTATATTATGATAAATATAAATATAAAAAAAAATTAGGTAGTTTAAAATAATGGATGGTTTTGGGTTTTTTTTGCCAAAGCAGGGGTTTTAGTGTAAAAATTACAAATACAAATAATATAAAGGTAGAAATATAAGTATAGAAATATATCATAAACACATTAAAGATTTATATAAAATTTAGAAATATAAGGAAAAATAAGTTGTAGCAGTAGATATGGTAAATAATTTAAAAAATAATTCCCGTATGTTTTTGAATAAGGTGCATATTAAATATAGTTATTAATATAATGCATCAATATAAACTATAAATTTATATAAAATATCAACAATCTATAAGAAGGAATAAAAGCTCTTTGTCACGTGCAGCAGTAGAAAATTTCAGGCTCCCAGGGAATAAATCGTTTTCTTTAAATCATTTTCGTTTTGGATTTTTTTTTTTTTACTCCCGGGTAGCCTGAAAGTTTCTACTGCTGCTTTTTTATTCTAAAGGTGGAAAGGTAAACCAAGATTAGAAATACAAGAAAGGCGAAGGGAAGGAAAGGGAAAGGAAAGGAATGGAAGCAGGAGAGGAAGAGGGAAGGGAAGTGGTGAAAAACAGAGTGAAAAAAGTAAAAAGAGTTGGAGGGAAAAAGAGAGGGCATCCGGGAGGAGCGGTGCTGCCTCAGGTGCTTCCCCGCCCTGGGGCGAAGGACCCGTTTGATGCCCAGGAGGGACTGCAGCTGCCGGTGGCGGGGGACGGAGCCGTGGCTGCCAGCCCGAGACTACAACTCCCGGCAGGCCCTGCTGCTGGCGCGGCGTGTGACGTAACGGCCGACGCGGCACATGAGTGGCTGGCGTGCCAGGCGGTCGCGCGGGGCTGTGCGCGGGCAGCTGCCGGCGCCTCTCCCGCGCGGGACAGCGACGCTGGAGGGGCGAAGCCTCCGTCTGGCCGCCCGCCCGGTGCTGAGCAGCGCGGAATGAGCGTCCGCCCGGTTCCTCGGCCTCCCTCAGCGGTGCCGGGGGCGGGGGCGCTGCCGCCCGCCGATGGCGGAGGGCGAGGCGGTGCTTTGCTGCCGCGGGCCGGGAGCTGCGGGAGCCGCCCCGGGCGAGCGGCGCCGGGCGCTCCCGCGGTCCCGGTGGGGCGGCCGCCCTCGGGCTGGCGGATGCGCCGGAGGAGCCCCCGAGCTGCAGCCGTCTCCCTCGGGCTGCTGCCGGTGCTGCGGGCGGAGGCGGCTCCGCCCGTGTTGGGCGCTGCGAGCAGGGAGCGCTGCGGTATCGCCGGCATGACGGGGCTGCTGCCTGCGTTAGTGCTCGTGGCTCTTTGTGCCGTGACAGCGGATGGAGCGGCGCTGGGCGGTAAAGCCAGAGATGGCCGGGAGAATGCCCAGCGCAGGGAGCGGGCGGGCTGTATGCTTCGGATGGCACAGGTGCGAGCTGCAAAGTCACCCCCCCTTTCCGCCCCTGCCCTCCCGAGCCCCGGGGAAAATGCTTTCCAGCATTGTCGAGCTTCTGAGAGACAAAACTTGTGATTTGACACTAGCATCCAGAAAAGGTTTCTGTCTCGATTAGCAAATGCCTAAATTGTTCTTGGTTACATCCCATGACCGGTTTTAGGCAGTGACTTCATACTGCTTTTAGGATTTTCTTGTACACTGGTGAGAAAATAGGCAGGTCTGATAGTGGTTTCACTTTTTTTCTACTTCACGTTCCATAAGATTCTTTTATCCAAGCGATTGTTTTAAAATTCTACTGTAAGCGTTTGTGGTTCACTTTTTTTTTCTTTGCAGCACCCGGGCCTTTTTTTTTTTCTCTAAATCGGGAGTAAATATAGCTGAGTAAAATTTCCTTGGTTATCTTCCTTCTTTTTAAACTTAATTGTTTTTATTAATAATTCTATTTGAATATGCAGAAAAAGTGGGTATGTCCTGTAATCTATGCTAGCTTTTTCTCGTTTACAGGGTACTCACAAAATATGTCTCCCTTAGTGTCCCACAGAAACATTCTGGGTGAAATCTGAATTAAGGTATGTGTTTTCAAATAAGTAATCAGTTTAGATATTTGCCTGTGTACCTTTTCCTGTAATTCAGAGCTTGTGTTCTGTGGGTTTTATGATAAACCTGTAAAACATGTAAGAATGGTTTTGCAAGTCTGAATCGTTGAAGGCAGCAATAAGTGGATTTAAAGCCTGTTCTTGAGCAGACAAAGGGGAAAAGTGTGACTCTGATGCTGAACTTGTCATTTTTCATTTGACTTGCCTTTAATTATTGAAGAAGAGAGAGAACTAGGAAAAGAAATAGAATTGATTATTGAGCACTCCTAAAAAGCTCACCATGATTCTGTGTAGAGCCAAAGTGAAGGATGATGGAACAGAGCTCTGTGCATTAGAAGGAAATAAACCTGATGTCCACACAGAGTCTTACTAATTTCTGTTTTTAAAATGCAAAATAAGTTTAGGAAGTGTTGGAAGTTAGTATTTTGGGAAAGAAATGGCAGTTCCACAAAACATTCCATTCCATTTAAGAGAGGCCCTTGGACTGATTCATGTTGTAACTGCTGTCACGGCAATCAGTAGGTGGTTCAGCCTTGAAACATGCACTTGGCCTTCTATAAAGCCCTGTTTTGTTTGCCTTTCAGTGCTATGAGTCTTGATAAATTGGAGAAGTGCCCAAGAGAAATTCATCATCCTGAGATACAAAAGGTAGGAAGTGACTTTTTTTGGTTTGGTTCTTTTTCTTTATTGTTTTCCGGAAATAGAAGTAATTAAGTATAGATACTACTGGTTTGTTTCTTCCAGTAGCTGATAATACTAATACCAACAATAATAATAATAAGAGTAAAGTAATACTACTTCAACTGTCTTTATTTATCCATTGGACTGGCCATTTTAAATCTAAACTTCTAAACACAAATCAAACCATCATCCTTGTAGAATCTTTAATAGGAGTGGGCTAAAGATCCTGGTTTTGCTTACAGGATTTATTGGTTCATGAAGAGCAAGAGGTAAGTACAAGCCTAACTACCCTCTAGCTCACAGACCTGCCCGGTGAATAGAGCTTTGTTTTTTTGATGGGCTTGTGATGACTTTGAAATCAATTGCTCATTCATTACAGTAAAAAAAAAAAATTGTTTTGAACATGACAGCAAAAATAACTTTAAGCACAACTTAATAATAATAGATCACCAATTTTAGTTAATAATTTTATGCTATACTCTTGGGTGAGGGAAGACTCGGACACTCAATATGAGATCAGCAAGCTATGTTTATTGCAGAGAGTATCAGACACTTATATAGCACATAATAAGCTTATGAATATTCTGTAAGCCAAGCGATCTATTGGTTAAACTATACCATCAACTCTTCCTCATTCCTTTGGGCCTACATTCCCTATTTCCCACGTCTCTCTGTCTACTTGTTATCCTACCCAGCTAGGCCCAGGCACACGCTATCTTGCAGGTGCAAAACTCAAAAATACCTGTGTTCGGTACTTTCCCAGCTCCTGGTCGGCTAACGAGCGAATGTCTGCGTGACCTCTGTCATGGAGCCATTTCTCCACACTATACTATCAAAGTTTAAAGGTAAATTATTATATATTAGGAGATGGTATAAAGTGTATGTTGTAATGTGTAGGATATATACAAAGATACATACTTGAAAGTCCGTAGAGGAAACAAATTTTTATGCCTTCTGTTTGACTGTTTGTCATATATTTGGTTTTATTTCCCAGGGATCAGTGAATTTTAACTCTGGAGTCCTCTATGCTAAGGATGCTCAGCTTACAGATGATGAAATGTTCAGTAATGGTGAGTTTTTCACCTTCTCCTTCATTGTTTTGCTCATCTGAATAAAAAAAAAAGGCAAGATTAAAGAAAAAGCAATAGTTTTATTATTTTTACCCTGTTATGTCTGTTTCCTCAGTATTTGCTGGAGCTGTGCTTACCCAAGGTTTGGGTAAAACAAGCTTTGGGTTCCCTCTGTCTCACTGGGAGTTGCCCAATTCAGTTGCATCTGGTGAAATTCACCCTGAGACCTTACAGAACCAGCTCCAACTACGTGAGAGCCATTTGCAGTTCTCTCCAGACGCCTGGAGAATGGGCGACGTTTCTGAGGATCCGGCGAGCGTGCTTCTGTCAAAACTCAGTCTGTGAAATTTCTGGGGAAAACCCTTCTGTGTCCTGAAGGGTTCAAACTCTGGTGAGGATCCAGTTATCAGGTGCTCACCTGGATGGTTCCAGCTGCCAAAGGTAACACTTGTACTCTTGCCCTGTAGTTTACATCTATTGTATTTTTGTTATTTTGCAGGATTTTTTGTCTTTGCAAAATATTGTGCATTTCACTCTTTGGAACCTCTCAGATGGTTCTTTGGTGCAGCACCACCCCATGGGACACTTGGCTGCTGTCCTGAAGGGGTTGGTCGCTAGAATTGTAAATCCTGGAGAGTTTGTAAGTCTTCTGTCCCCAGGGAGGTATCATGCTTCGTTTACTTTTGTTCTGTTGGTTAGGCGCTGCCTCTCGTTGCAAGTATGAATTTCAAACTGCCCTGTTCTTATTTTAACTTTTTTCCTGGTTCTCTCCGTCCGGCAGGGAAAGACTCTCGTATCCTTGTCCTCGGGCTCGGTGCTGTCCAAGAAGATACAGAGACTAAAAAAATCATAAGAAGCAAAATATGACTGCAGGGAAAAGAAGCTGGAGAGAACAGAAGGTGATATTGTTATCCTTACCCTGTATTAGAGACATCCGCTGTGCTTTGATGCTGGCAGCTGCCAGGGGCTTGTTAGCTCTTTGTAGGCAGGTGTAGGTGTTCACTTGTAGTTTTTATCTCTGTTCAAGTCAATTCAAACTTTGCTAAGCTTACATTTGAAAATTACTCTCTAGAACAGTCCAGCATGACATGCTGGATGTCGTCTCCCAGAGGGACCCAAAACTGCCATAAATTTCACAGGGAGGGATGGGTGTAGAATACTAAAATCGTTCAAGGTTTTCATTTTTATAGGTATTGGCAAAGAAAATGAATTTATCTCTAAATTCATTTGGAAAGAAACCCTCTCTCTATCCACTTGTTTGTATACAGGAATGTAGGAAACTCTGACTAGAGATGGGTAATAGCTTTGAAAATAAAGACATAAGTTTTATCTAGGAATGAACCAATCAAGTGCCCTGAAAGCATGAGAACAGCTGCAGGGGCTGAAGGGAACAGAAAGGGTTCTATCTCATGAACAGAGGTACCTTTTCCTTACAGGTGCTTGTGCTGTAGTTTGGGTTCTGCTTCCTAACATTTCTAGTGTGACGGTTTACCATAGAGACAATCTGCCAGGAGGTAGCGCTTTGGGGGGTATGGCAGTCCTGGGTGTGTATTCTGAACTCCTTCAGAATGTTAGGTTTGGAGTATTTCTTATCTCAGGAAAACAGCAGTCTTTTGCATCTGCATATCAGCTGTTGAAATTTTGGGTTCAATTTCTTGAATCACAAATGTCATAGGATTCCTCCCAGATGGCAGCTGTCATGAAGTATGGCTCTTCTTGGTCTTGGGTTTCAGGGGCTGTTTCCAAAGTGACCTACAGACATTGGAATGAAATCATTATTTACTGTGTAAAAGAATCACTCTCCAAAGCATCAGCCAAGGTCTAAATGTGCCATTCTGCCTTTTAAAAGTACCAACATCACAGGATTTTTCTCAGATTAAAGCTTCCATGGAGTCGGATCTCTCAAGCCTGGCCCTTGAGAATTGTGGGCCTCCTGTGAACTGGTCTTGCCAGAAGGGCTTGCTGAGTTTTCCATTGTGTGGAAAAGAGATCCCATTTGCAGCCTGAAGCCTCATGTTTCCTGTAGGATTTCTACTCCTAGAATTGCACACTTTGAAGGATTTCTTATAGCAGAAGTTTTTTGGGAACTAGGACTCTGGTTGGATTTGGGTCTCTGGACTCTCAGGTGAAGTGACCTTGAGACACTAGGGCATGCAGATTTCCTTGCTGTTGAAAAGAGCTATTGTTCGCACCCAGGAGCCATGGTCTGAATGGGGGTGTCACCTCTTAAATTTGCAAATGTCACAGGATTTCTTCTAAATGAATGGTGCTAAGAACATAAGGTCTGGCTGGCTTTCGACTTAGAGGCGCCTCCTCTAAATTGGTCTTCAGACGCTAGGTTGGAAAGTGTTCCTACATATGCCAAATAGCCCTTGCTATGCAATTAATAAGCTTCAAATTACCATGGAGTTGCTGCCCCTGCAAAGATTTTGGCAGAGCCTGGTTGTGGTGCCCCACTCCACTCCACCACCCTTAGCAGGTCCTTATGGTTGCATGGGGAATCATCGTGGAGCATGCCAACCCAGCTCCATCCTGGGAACAGCACCTGTATTTTACCCTAAAATTTCTGTCCCATTATAGCTCCTGTTAGGATACAAATGTAACTTCTCGGTTTCCACTGATTTTACCCCCAGTCATCTTTCCATACAGACATTGCTCCACTCCCCAGAGGATTATTGTGAGCAGATGTGAGTTCTGCTGTCCCTTTGGACTGACAAAGACAGAGGTTTTGTCCCAAGTTGCTTTTGAACCTGTCCTGCACCTGTTACGAGTCCTCAGTCTCCTGCAATTTTGTGGGTCAGTCACATGTAAAACAGCACAGCTGGCTGGCATGCTTTGCTCATGAGGGGAGACAAGAGAAGAATTCCTCTGCTCACACCAGACCTGCAGCTGCCAAACCTCACCAAAGCACCTGAGGAGCCCCCAGGGACTGATGGTACAGAAGGGAGGTGATGGAGGACAGCACAGCAGGCAGCCTGCCCTCCATCTGGGTGTGAAGAAGGCAGGGCTGGGAACTGTAAGCAACATCCCAGCAGGTCTGGCTGATGGTGCCACCCTGAGGGCTTCCCCTGCCTTTGGGCAGTCCCAGCTGCTGCAGCTCACTTGACAGACTCATTGTCTATACTGTGCTTGGCTGCACTGGAGATGATGAAGCCGAGGACAGCAATGGTTGCCTTCACATCCCCTGACTGCAGATGGGAAGGAGGGCGAGCTCTGTCACCTTGGGAAGGCGTCTGCAGAGTCACTGCTGCCCGTCTCTGGAGCGTGGCTCCATTGGGGGACCGTGGTAAGGACAGCAGTGCTCACTTAACTGTGCACCTGAGGACAGCTTCAGGATCTTGTCATACTGTGGGAGAGCAGAGCTTCACAGTAAACACCAGCTAACACACTGACTGCCAGTGTTAACACTAACAGTTCTTACCTAAATATTAATACTAGTAACACTTACTATGCGTATTATTAATCCTAGTAGAGGCTGGTAGCGTTCTTTAGGCTGAGGCTTGCATGAAGAATACAAAATTAATTAACGTTGCTGATTATGCTATTGTGTTGAAATACTTGGCCTCCACTGCGGTAGCCCCACGCTTACCTCGATGGCCTGCCCCAGCAGGTCCCAAAACACCTGGATGCAGATCAGCTTAAGCTTCACTGATGTGATAAACAGAGTTCACTCTTTATAATTTTTAAAATTTTAATAAAGGATAAAAGGACAAAATAATCCAGCACTGGGATGCTTTTAGCACACAGCCAAAGAGCACAGAGGTAGCTTAAAAACATGTTCACTATATACTGTTACATTGCTGAGGTTACAGGCATATTCATTAACTTACACATTATTCAAACATTCCTTTGACTTTTTGATGTTCCAGGAACTCTCTTGTTTGGTTTTAACCTCTGACTTGTCTGCAGAACGTTCTGTAAATTAGGTCTACATATTTTATTTCTTCCTGTAGTTTTATCCTGTTGCTTCACACTCCCTGATAACACTGGTAAGAGTCGATAAATCCTTCCTGGATGCTTAAGCTCTTTTTGTGTCACTATTATCTTATCACTTGGTAGGGGCAGTCTGCAGTTATAAGAAGCAGAATAATTGCTTTACACCATTTTCTGAGTTAGTTACATAGAAGTATTTTAGTTTCTATTTTAACATTTTGCTAAAGCCTACCATATATTTATCATGCTACTATTCATATGAAATATACAGTGCATACATAAACTGGCATATTACACTATACAAAGCAGTTCAAAGTAAGAATAAGTTTTACCACATCAAAATACTTGTAATGCAAAAAGCTAATCTATGAATGTGAAAGCCAGTATTGTTTTATCATCTATAACATCCGACGACGAGGGTGAGCAGCGGGCCCGCAGCAGGCGGAGGGCGGGCAGGGGGACGCGGGCACTTAACTTTGGCCAGGGTGCTGATCTCGGCCAGTCGGGGCAGGCCAAGTCCCCGCAGAAGCGCTGCACGCCCTCCCCGCTCCCGAGCCCTCTCCTCACCAAATCGCCGCCGCTCCCTAGTCCGCCCTGCTGTCGCAAAGACGACCCGGAACCCCTCCCGGGCTACACTCCTCTCCGCCTCCTGCCCCGAGTGCCGTTGGGGCGCTCCGGTAGGGGCTCTGCGGGGGTCCTTTCGCCGGGACCTGGGCACGAGAGAAGGCCGGAGAAGGGGACGGGGGTTGCCGCCGCCGCCGCCGCCGCCGCCGCCGCCGCCGCCGCCGCCGCCGCCGCCGCCGCCGCCGCCGCCGCCGCCGCCGCCGCCGCCGCCGCCGCCGCCGCCGCCGCCGCCGCCGCCGCCGCCGCCGCCGCCGCCGCCGCCGCCGCCGCCGCCGCCCCACGCTCCCACGGGCCGCAGCCTGACGGCTCCTAAGCGTGCCAATCACGGCCCGCCTTTCTCCGTCCGCCCTGTCCAATCACAGCCGCCCTTTCAAACCGGAAGCGGTCCCGCCAATCTCAGCCCGCTCAGTCGCGGCTCGCCGCCTCAGACTGGCCCCGCTCGCCCGTACGCCTGAGGCGCCGCTCCCGCCACCGCCGCTTTGGGAGCCGGCGGAGCAGCGTCCCCGCTGCCGCTGCCTCGGCAGGCGCTGTTGCGGACGGGAAGGGCGGCCGGGAGCTTCCAGTTCAGGTCCTGGTCGGGATCAGGTTCTGGTCCAGGGAAACGGGCAGGCGGCGGGGAGCGGGCGGACGCGGCCACAGCAATGGCGGCGGCGGGAGCAGCGCTTGAGGGGACCGCGGGGAGTCGCAGATCCGAGCGCGGCGGGAATGGGCGGGCTGGGATTGGTGGAGCCGGCAGGCGCTGCTTCGGGTTGTGATTGGCTGGCTGTCCGCCCGTGGGGCATAAATAGCGGGCGTTGGAGCGGCAGCGCCGTCAGTTCGGCGGTGAAGCTGGGAGAGGCGGGAGCTGCGGATGCGAGGTCCGAGGAGCGGCGCTGCGCCAGGACGGGACCCCCGCGGCAGCTGATCCAGGGAGCGCCGGTGAGCACGGGCGCGACGCCTGCGGCAGTATCTGGGGCCGGCCGTGTCCAGTTCTTTCTGCCGCGCCCTGCGTGGCTCGGGTAGCCGGCGGCTGGTGTGGGGCCTGGAGTGGCGCGGTGGGGGGGGGGGCGCCGCCTGCTGTCACTGGGGGCTGGGAAGTAGCTGCTTTGCGGTTTCTGGATTTAAAGAAATGTTCAGAATACGAGGAATAAAGCTTGCTTTTTGTATTTTTATTACTTTATTTTCTTTTTACTTGTAATGTTTTTTTTCTTAATTGTGTTATTTTAGTATTGCCCGTTTTAATACATCTTTTTGGTTTGATTTGTTTTCTTTACTAACTATCTCATGTTAATTCGGTAAGGGTTGTGGGACTGGGGCTGAAACACCAGTTGTGAGAGCAGTGGGGACATGAAACCCCAGGGTGTGGAATAATGATTTTGGCATGAGTCAGGCCCAAAACAATGTGGAGGGGTGGAAATGCTGAGGCTAGATAGATGCCATGGGAGGAAGGCATGGAGCTGCAGCACAGGGCCTGCAGGTTATGCCTGGGGGTTCCCAGCCCCTGCCCTATGGTACCAACGAGGGGCTGAGGGTGTGGGGGCTCAGAGGGTTCTAGGGCTCAAGAACCAGCCCAAGAGTGCCTTTTGGGATGGGGGGGCAGGAGTCCAGTGGCTGTTCCCAGCCCCCGGAGCTGCCTGAGGGGAGGTGAGGGGGCCTTTGTGCAGGTGCTGGGCTGAGAGCCAGGGTGAGGGGGAGGGTGGATGTTGAGCTTCAGGCTTCCAGTGTCCCCAGAGTTGGGATGCCACTTAGGGTTGCCACTTAGGGCTGGGTGGGTGGATGGGACAGCTTCTAGAGATACTGAAATTGTAATGATGGCAGTAACTGATTTGTGGCCTTATCAACAGCCCCAAGGTGCAGTGAGAAGCATGAGCAGCTTTTAGCTGCAGCCAGTAGGAAGCTGAGGAGCTGGAGCTGAGGCAGCAGAGCTGGAGGAGACAGAAATATGGTAGGGTTTGATGTAAAACCTCTGTGGGGCTGGGATAGGGATTGTGGAGTGGGGAGGTGAACTGCATGGTTGGAATTGAAATTGCTGTGAGGGCTGTGATCTGAGCTCAAGAACTAGAGCTAAAACAAAGATCCTGTCCTGAGAAGCACAAGTAGTATCGTGTGGCACTACTGTGAAGATGTTGAGCAGGAAGTGCAAGAGAAGAGCTGGCAGTTAAATAAAGCTTGTGGGACTGGAGTTGAAATCACTGGGGACGGGGTGGGGACTGCAGTGCTGCAGAAACAGTCATTGCTACAAGGGATACACACTGTGGATCTCAGGACTAACGTGGAATGGGATACAGAGCTGGAAGAAGAGCTGGCAGTAAAATAAAGCTTGTGGGTCAAGAACTGAAAGGGCTGGAATCACTGGGTCTGGTCTTATCATTGTGGGACTGGAATCGGGTCTGCACACAACGCGGGAACTATAGGGCTGGCACAAAGACGATAAAATAAAGCTTGTGGGTCAAGAGCTGAAATCACTGGGCCTGGTCTTAATCACTGTGGGACTGGCATTGCAGCTTAACACATGACAGCAACCTTAGGGCTGGTAAAGGCAGTGTATTGTTCTTGCGCCGAGGTCACTGTAGGCCTGGGACATGGATGCAGGGGCTGGGTATTGCCGCTAATAGTAGAACAGGATGTGTGGAGTGGGGAAAGGGGGCGGCAAGCTCGCGCCTGAAAACCCCGTCGATGCTAGAATATTGCCTGCGCCTGTGATGGCACCTCTTGGGGTGCGGCTGGAATCTCTGTGGGGCTGGGAAGTGGACTGCGGGGCTGGCAATTTGAATGAAAATGGCAAAGGCACTAGACCTGTGAACGGGGCCGTGGGCATCCAGGACGACTTATGCAGGGGTGTGCAAAGTGACTGGGGACTGCTCGGTGGGAGCTAAAATCACTGCAGGGCTAGCATATGGATGGTGGGGTGGGCTTCCAGAGGCTCGTGCCAGAGCTGAATTGTTGCCCAGCTGGAGCCAAGAGCCAGATGCTGCCATTTGAAGCTGGAGAAACACAGAGCTGGAGCTGGAAGAAGAGAGCTGGCAGTAAAATAAAGCTTGTGGGTCAAGAGCTGAAATCACTGGGCCTGGTCTTAATCACTGTGGGACTGGCATTGCAGCTTAACACATGACAGCAACCTTAGGGCTGGTAAAGGCAGTGTATTGTTCTTGCGCCGAGGTCACTGTAGGCCTGGGACATGGATGCAGGGGCTGGGTATTGCCGCTAATAGCAGAACAGGATGTGTGGAGTGGGGAAAGGGGGCGGCAAGCTCGCGCCTGAAAACCCCGTCGATGCTAGAATATTGCCTGCGCCTGTGATGGCACCTCTTGGGGTGCGGCTGGAATCTCTGTGGGGCTGGGAAGTGGACTGCGGGGCTGGCAATTTGAATGAAAATGGCAAAGGCACTAGACCTGTGAACGGGGCCGTGGGCATCCAGGACGACTTATGCAGGGGTGTGCAAAGTGACTGGGGACTGCTCGGTGGGAGCTAAAATCACTGCAGGGCTAGCATATGGATGGTGGGGTGGGCTTCCAGAGGCTCGTGCCAGAGCTGAATTGTTGCCCAGCTGGAGCCAAGAGCCAGATGCTGCCATTTGAAGCTGGAGAAACACAGAGCTGGAGCTGGAAGAAGAGAGCTGGCAGTAAAATAAAGCTTGTGGGTCAAGAGCTGAAATCACTGGGCCTGGTCTTAATCACTGTGGGACTGGCATTGCAGCTTAACACATGACAGCAACCTTAGGGCTGGTAAAGGCAGTGTATTGTTCTTGCGCCGAGGTCACTGTAGGCCTGGGACATGGATGCAGGGGCTGGGTATTGCCGCTAATAGTAGAACAGGATGTGTGGAGTGGGGAAAGGGGGCGGCAAGCTCGCGCCTGAAAACCCCGTCGATGCTAGAATATTGCCTGCGCCTGTGATGGCACCTCTTGGGGTGCGGCTGGAATCTCTGTGGGGCTGGGAAGTGGACTGCGGGGCTGGCAATTTGAATGAAAATGGCAAAGGCACTAGACCTGTGAACGGGGCCGTGGGCATCCAGGACGACTTATGCAGGGGTGTGCAAAGTGACTGGGGACTGCTCGGTGGGAGCTAAAATCACTGCAGGGCTAGCATATGGATGGTGGGGTGGGCTTCCAGAGGCTCGTGCCAGAGCTGAATTGTTGCCCAGCTGGAGCCAAGAGCCAGATGCTGCCATTTGAAGCTGGAGAAACACAGAGCTGGAGCTGGAAGAAGAGAGCTGGCAGTAAAATAAAGCTTGTGGGTCAAGAGCTGAAATCACTGGGCCTGGTCTTAATCACTGTGGGACTGGCATTGCAGCTTAACACATGACAGCAACCTTAGGGCTGGTAAAGGCAGTGTATTGTTCTTGCGCCGAGGTCACTGTAGGCCTGTGACATGGATGCAGGGGCTGGGTATTGCCGCTAATAGTAGAACAGGATGTGTGGAGTGGGGAAAGGGGGCGGCAAGCTCGCGCCTGAAAACCCCGTCGATGCTAGAATATTGCCTGCGCCTGTGATGGCACCTCTTGGGGTGCGGCTGGAATCTCTGTGAGGCTGGGAAGTGGACTGCGGGGCTGGCAATTTGAATGAAAATGGCAAAGGCACTAGACCTGTGAACGGGGCCGTGGGCATCCAGGACGACTTATGCAGGGGTGTGCAAAGTGACTGGGGACTGCTCGGTGGGAGCTAAAATCACTGCAGGGCTAGCATATGGATGGTGGGGTGGGCTTCCAGAGGCTCGTGCCAGAGCTGAATTGTTGCCCAGCTGGAGCCAAGAGCCAGATGCTGCCATTTGAAGCTGGAGAAACACAGAGCTGGAGCTGGAAGAAGAGAGCTGGCAGTAAAATAAAGCTTGTGGGTCAAGAGCTGAAATCACTGGGCCTGCTCTTAATCACTGTGGGACTGGCATTGCAGCTTAACACATGACAGCAACCTTAGGGCTGGTAAAGGCAGTGTATTGTTCTTGCGCCGAGGTCACTGTAGGCCTGGGACATGGATGCAGGGGCTGGGTATTGCCGCTAATAGTAGAACAGGATGTGTGGAGTGGGGAAAGGGGGCGGCAAGCTCGCGCCTGAAAACCCCGTCGATGCTAGAATATTGCCTGCGCCTGTGATGGCACCTCTTGGGGTGCGGCTGGAATCTCTGTGAGGCTGGGAAGTGGACTGCGGGGCTGGCAATTTGAATGAAAATGGCAAAGGCACTAGACCTGTGAACGGGGCCGTGGGCATCCAGGACGACTTATGCAGGGGTGTGCAAAGTGACTGGGGACTGCTCGGTGGGAGCTAAAATCACTGCAGGGCTAGCATATGGATGGTGGGGTGGGCTTCCAGAGGCTCGTGCCAGAGCTGAATTGTTGCCCAGCTGGAGCCAAGAGCCAGATGCTGCCATTTGAAGCTGGAGAAACACAGAGCTGGAGCTGGAAGAAGAGAGCTGGCAGTAAAATAAAGCTTGTGGGTCAAGAGCTGAAATCACTGGGCCTGGTCTTAATCACTGTGGGACTGGCATTGCAGCTTAACACATGACAGCAACCTTAGGGCTGGTAAAGGCAGTGTATTGTTCTTGCGCCGAGGTCACTGTAGGCCTGTGACATGGATGCAGGGGCTGGGTATTGCCGCTAATAGTAGAACAGGATGTGTGGAGTGGGGAAAGGGGGCGGCAAGCTCGCGCCTGAAAACCCCGTCGATGCTAGAATATTGCCTGCGCCTGTGATGGCACCTCTTGGGGTGCGGCTGGAATCTCTGTGGGGCTGGGAAGTGGACTGCGGGGCTGGCAATTTGAATGAAAATGGCAAAGGCACTAGACCTGTGAACGGGGCCGTGGGCATCCAGGACGACTTATGCAGGGGTGTGCAAAGTGACTGGGGACTGCTCGGTGGGAGCTAAAATCACTGCAGGGCTAGCATATGGATGGTGGGGTGGGCTTCCAGAGGCTCGTGCCAGAGCTGAATTGTTGCCCAGCTGGAGCCAAGAGCCAGATGCTGCCATTTGAAGCTGGAGAAACACAGAGCTGGAGCTGGAAGAAGAGAGCTGGCAGTAAAATAAAGCTTGTGGGTCAAGAGCTGAAATCACTGGGCCTGGTCTTAATCACTGTGGGACTGGCATTGCAGCTTAACACATGACAGCAACCTTAGGGCTGGTAAAGGCAGTGTATTGTTCTTGCGCCGAGGTCACTGTAGGCCTGTGACATGGATGCAGGGGCTGGGTATTGCCGCTAATAGTAGAACAGGATGTGTGGAGTGGGGAAAGGGGGCGGCAAGCTCGCGCCTGAAAACCCCGTCGATGCTAGAATATTGCCTGCGCCTGTGATGGCACCTCTTGGGGTGCGGCTGGAATCTCTGTGGGGCTGGGAAGTGGACTGCGGGGCTGGCAATTTGAATGAAAATGGCAAAGGCACTAGACCTGTGAACGGGGCCGTGGGCATCCAGGACGACTTATGCAGGGGTGTGCAAAGTGACTGGGGACTGCTCGGTGGGAGCTAAAATCACTGCAGAGCCGTACCGATTTCGGCCGAAGCGAGCCGAGGTGGCCCGAGCGCAGAGAGCGGCTCCGAGTTCGGCCGAAGCGAGCCGGGCTGCGCCGAGCACAGAGAGCGGCTCCGAGTTCGGCCGAAGCGAGCTGAGCCGCTCCGAGCGCAGAGAGCGGCTCCGAGTTCGGCCGAAGTGAGCCGATCTGTGCCGAAGGGTCGAGTCTGGCCGAATGCAGATGACAGTGGCCGAGTTTAGCCGATTACAGCCGAGTTTAGCCGAGCAGCTGTGAGCCTTGAGGTGAGCGTGCATCATTGCCGGCTTGGGATTGAGTGAAATGCACTAAGGAAACCAGCTTTGGGGAGGGAGGCAGGGAAATCCTCTCCTAACGTTTACCAATTCTTCCGTCAAACTCATCACGGCAGGACAGCGTGAAGACTGAAAGTGTAAGAAGATGTGGAGAGAAACAGAGAATCTGACAGGAGCATCGAATGCACAAGTGCACGAATTTTGCTTTTTGCTTGGATGGAAACTCAGAAGTTGTAAGGAATTTAGGAAGGAGAAGGGACATTTCAGAAGGAGAAGAAGTTGTTGTTGCAGTCCTGGCAAAAGCTTTTGTTCTAGCTAATAAAAGAAGTTAGTTTAAATTAAAAAAAAAAAAAAAAAAAAAAAAAAGTGGTTTCTTTTTTCTTCACTATTATATTCTTTGCTGGTATATGGTGTGTTGTTTTATTTCTTGGTGTTATTAGCTCTGTGTAAATTGTTTTTTGAGTGAAGCTAACTTTGCATCAGTTGTTTTTTATTTGAGGTAGGATCAATTTCAATAGATTTCTTTCACAGACTTCTGATAGGTATTACTGGGATTTTGGTTTTTTTTACTGTATGCATAAACATAGAGCTTTGGTAGGGCCAGCTGGGCTGCTGGAGTTTTGGGTGTGAATTTATTAGATGGCTTTTGTTAAACACAGAATAATTATGTAAGGTAACAGCAAATTACTCAATTACCCAATTTATCCAGCTATGTAACCTTACCACAAAGTTTTATATCTTGCCAGTTTTCTGTTCTTCTGCTCCAAGTAGTTGTTGCAAAAAAGAAAACACGGTTACTTTTCTGAAGAGTTTTCTTCTATAACAAGCCCTTTACTGCCTTTGAATGTGAGTCAGAGGAGCCAAACAGCTGCAGCTGCTCTGAGGGCTTGGTGGGATTCGCCCCCTCCCTTTTCCTGGGTGCCATGGGAACGAGAGGCGGGCACAATCAGGGGTATATTAACCCCAGCCGTGGCTGAGGGGCTTCATTCCCTCTTGGGGATGTGCTGGGGTAAGAGCTCTCCTCTCATTTCAGTGAAGAGGCTCTTTCAGCTCGTCTCAGCTTGTTTTCAGCAGGTGTTTCTGGGCATCTAAAGCGCAGAGGCTTGGAAGATTCTGTGAAGAAAACAGCATGGAATACAGGGAGTATTTAGGTTTATGATTTTGGGTTTTGTGTTTAGGAGTGGTAGAGTGCTTTTGTAACTTTTAATTTTGCTCTGGTTGTTTTTTTGGTTGGATTTCTTTTGGTGGAATTTTTGGTTTTTTTGGTTTTCATTTTGGGGTTTTTAGTTGGTTTTTGTGGGGTTTGTGGATTTTTTGATGTTTTCTGTGGTTTTTTTGTTCCTGTGGGGAGTTAGGTGTTTTGGGTTTTATTGTTTTTGTGGGTTTTTGTTTGTTTCTTTTTTTTTTTTTATTTGTTTGTTTTTGGGATTTGTTTTGAATTTTGGGGTTTTTTTTTGTTTTTTTTTTTATTTTTTTTTTCTTTTAATTGAGGAGTGCAACTCCCTGAAATTCCAAGCTGTATCAAGCACAACATTTTTTTCAGCAGATTGATCATGTCACAAGAGGGATCTGCCAAGTGTCCAAGATGATGTTTGAGATTGAGGCTTCAGGTGAGTTGAGGATTGTGATTGGGAGAGGGAGGGTGATCAGGTATCCAGTTTAGGAGTTCTTGGGAGGGGGTGTGCAGGCAGCAGGGTGAGAAAGGGTCTTTTTTTTATTTGAGGCCTCCCCCACACAAGGCTTCTCAGAAGCCTAGCAGAGGCATTGCCATGTCATACAGCACACAAGGTCCTCCACTGCACTCACAGCAATGCCGTTTAACTTTGCCTTTCTCTTACCCAGGTACCACCCCTAATGAAGGCCACAGCCTTGGAATCAGGATGAAGCTGGAGCCTGAAGGAGCCAGGCACACTCAGGAAAGGGCAAGTAGCTGCCTTGGTGGGATTTGGCCCACATAACTCAGGACTCATACTTTGGTTTTGGTTTTCTTTATTGTAGCTGACCGAGAGGCTCACAGGCCATCATGAGGCCCTCCGAGGCAGACTTATTTCAGGTGCAACGTGGATTCCCATCACCGATCATCCAAAAGATAAGTCGGGGGCCACGGCCTGGAGATGAGAGAATAGTGGGTTTGGGAGTTCTTGGGGCAGATTTGAAAATTGGCAGCAGGAAAAGCAATCTTTTCCAAGGGCCTCTTAGGAGGAGAGGAGAGGCTCTACTTTTGATGGCAGCTTTCAGGCGGGCAGTGCAGAACAGCTCCGCTGTGTGCCGTGTTGTCCAGTGTGCCGTGTTCCCTAGTGTGTCTTTGGGGTCCCTTTTGCTCTCTTCCCTCGAGGCCCTCACCACAAGCATGATGTGTCGTGTTTCTTGTCCCCCCTGTTTGTCACGTTCTGTGTCACGGGTGTGTGCACACGTTTATGCCGGAGCTCTTCTGCCCTGCTGCATGGCATGCTGCAGTAGGAGAAACCATGGGGAGTTGGAATTTGTAATGTGGGCGGTACTTGGGCTCTGGATGCTATTCCTAGATTGACATAAGGTGTTTGATGCTTTTAAGTTATCCTGGTGGTGTTTGACATATGTTGTAACTTTCTTTCAGGTGCAGATGCATTCCATGTGTGGCAGAGGGTCAGAGTTAGGAGGTGCCGGGCCTTCTTAGGAGCGCGGTGAGTAGCTGAGTGGTGGGGTTGTGGGCGATGCGGTGCCAAGGTCAGGCCCTGATGTTTGGTTCTCTTTAATCTAGCTGTCTGAGAGACACCAGCCCGGTGCCAGCAGGACCTTCCCAGGTGACAAGGTGGCCTTTCTTTGCACCTGACAGGGACCGGCATCCCCAGATGTCTGAGAGATAAGTAGAGGGCTGTGACCCACAGAGGGGATGAAAGCAGAGTGCTGGTTTGGGAATTCCTGGGAGGGGGTTTTGAGTCCAATTTTGCGGGCGGGGAGTTGTGTGTTCATGAAGTGGCCCCTTAGGCCCCCATAAAAGCCACGTCTCACTTTTGATCGCAGTGCTGAGGTGTGCAGGGCAGAGCAGTCCCGGTGTGTCTCGTGTCACTTTTCTATTGCGCATTGTGTGTTGTTTGTGTATCCCGTTTCTTTTACGTGAGCCTTTGCGGGGCCTGTCAGACACCCTGGCATCATTGTTGGCATCTGTGATCTCTGCATTCCTAGGCCTGGCACCCAGGCCATAGATGCGATTCTGACACCTGTCTGAGCTCTCCAGTCAGAAGTTCTCTCTTTGGAAGCATCCAGTCAGGTATCTTGTCAGGTCTTCTTCTGAGCTGTACGGACAGCTCTGCCCCCCAATGATCCATTATGGTGGATTAGGACTTGCAATAATATGAGGTTAGGTGCAGCATTCTGACAGTAGGATTCCTGGGCATCCATCGTGGCTGTCCTTGGAATAAATCATTCAGTTAGCATCTTGTTCCTCCAGGGTTCTCTGAGCCTCATCAGCTCACCATCGGTCTCAGCTCGGTCATCTCCTTTTGCATTCTCTCAGTCCTTGCAGCCATTTTCCTTGCCAAGAGATTTCTGTTCCTGTTGTGTCCCCGTTGTCTGTCCTGTCCTGCCTGTCTGTCCTGTGTCACGGGTGTCTGCACACATTTGTGATGGAGCTGCTCTGCCCTGCCGCACAGCCTGGTGCGATAGGAGAAGTCCTGGGGACTTGGAATTTGTAATGTGGGGTGTAGTTGGACTCTAGATGGGATTTGTAGATGGACACATCATATCTGGAGCTCTTCAGTTATCATGCAACAGTGTGACTCTTGTCCTAACTTTCTTTTCAGATTCAGATGGATTAAATCTGTGCCAGAGGGCCCCATCCCGGGTGAGGGGATTGCCCCGAGCAGGTGAGGCCCCATTTGTCTCTGCAGCAGAAGTGTGTATGGTGACTGTGTTACAGCTCTGTTCTTTGTCTTTGTTTTTAGGAAATAAATCTGGATACCAGCAGCCAAGGTGGGCAGCGGAGAGAAGTGGTTATTGCTCAGCTCTCAAGCACAACAATTTTTCAGCAGATTCATCGTGTCACAAGACAAATCTGCCCAGTGTCAAGGGTGATGTTTGAGATTGAGGCTTCAGGTGATTGAGGATGGTGACTGGGAGAGGGAGGGTGAGCAGGTATCCTGTTCAGAGTTAATGTGGTCAGGGGGCTTTGAAGACAGCAGAGTGAGAAAGGCTGTTTATTTGTTTATTTGAGGGCTCCCCCACAAGGCTGTTCAGCAGCCTAGCAGAGGCATTGCCATGTCTTGCAGCACACAAGGTCATCCACTGCACTCACAGGAATGCCATTTAACTTTGCCTTTCTCTAACCCAGGTGCCACCCCTAATGAAGGCCACAGCCTTGGAATCAGGATGAAGCTGGAGCCTGAGGGAGCCAGGCACGCTCAGGAAAGGGCAAGTAGCTGACTTGTAGGGATTTGGCCCACATAACTCTGGACTCACACTTTGGTTTTGGTTTTCTTTATTGTAGGTGACCAGAGACAAACAGGACATCACAGAGCCCTCCGAGGCAGACTCATTTCAGGTGCAGCGTGGATCCACATCACCGATCATTCAAAAGATAAGTTTGGGGCTACGGCCTGGAGATGGGAGAGTAGCAGGTTGGGAATCCCTGGGACAGATTTAAAAATTGGCAGCGGGAAAAGCAATCTTCTCCAAGGGCCTCTTAGGACAGCTAAAGGGAGAGGCTCTACTTTTGATGGCAGCTTTCAGGCGGGCAGGGCAGAACAGCTCCGGTGTGTGTCGTGGTGTCGTGTGTGCCGTGTTCCCTAGTGTGTCTTTGGGGTCCCTTTTCCCTTCTCCCCTCGAGGCCCTCACCACAAGCATGATGTGTTGTGTTTCATGTCCCCCTGTTTGTCACGTTCTGTTTCACGGGTGTGTGCACACATTTGTGCCGGAGCTGTTCTGCGCTGCCCATGGCCTGCTGCAGTAGGACAAACCATAGGGAGTGGGAATTTGTCATGTGGGCTGTACTTGGGCTCTAGATGCTATTCCTAGGTTGGCATAAGGTGTTTGCAGCTTGTGAGTTATCCTGGTGGTGTTTGACGTATGTTGTAACTTTCTTTCAGGTGCAGATGCATTCCATGTGTGGCAGAGGGTCAGGGTTAGGAGGTGCCGGCCTTCTTAGGAGCGCGGTGAGTAGCAGAGTGGTGGGGTTTTGGGCGATGCGGTGCCAAGATCAGGCCCTGATGTTTGGTTCTCTTTAATCTAGCTGTCTGAGAGACACCAGCCCGGTGCCAGCAGGACCTTCCCAGGTGACGAGGTGGCCATTCTTTGCACCTGACAGGGACCGGCATCCGCAGATGTCTGAGAGATAAGTAGAGGGCTGTGGCCCACAGTGGGGATGAAGGCATGGTGCTGGTTTGGGAATTCCTGGGAGGGGTTTTTAAGTCCAATTTTGGGGGTGGGTGGGTGGGGTAGTGTTTTAATGGAGTGGCCCCTTAGGCCCCATAAAAGCCACGTCTCACTTTTGATCACAGTGCTGAGGTGTGCAGGGCAGAGCAGTCCCGGTGTGTCTCGTGTCACTTGTCTATTGTGCATTATGTGTTGTTTGTGTATCCCATATCTTTATCTTAGGGGGGCCTGTCAGAAACCTTGGCATCCTTGTTAGCGTCTGTGATCTCTGCATTCCTTGGCCTGGCACCCGGGCCACAGAACTTTTGACTCGGGAGCTCAGGCAGGCATCCGATTCTCTTCTGTCTTTGGAAGCATCCCGTCAGGTGTCTTGTCAGATCTTCTTCTGAGCTGTACGGACAGCTATGCACCACCTGGTTCCATTATGGTGGATTAGGACTTGTAATATTACGAAGTTAGGTAGAGGGTTTTGACTGTAGGATTCCTAGGCATCCATCTTTGATTTATTCCAATAACTGCATTCAGTTAGCATCTTCTTCCTCCAGGGTTCTCTGAGCCTCATCAGCTCACCATCGGTCTCAGCTCGGTCATCTCCTTTTGCATTCTCTCAGTCCTTGCAGCCATTTTCCTTGCCAAGAGATTTCTGTTCCTGTTGTGTCCCCGTTGTCTGTCCTGTCCTGTCCTGCCTGTCCTGTGTCACGGGTGTCTGCACACATTAGTGCCGGGGCTGCTCTGCCCTGCCGCACAGCCTGGTGCGATAGGAGAGGGCCCGGGGACTTGGAATTTGTAATGTGGGGTGTAGTTGGACTCTAGATGGGATTTGTAAATGGACACATCATATCTGGAGCTCTTCAGTTATCCTGCAACAGTTTGACTCTTGTCCTAACTTTATTTTCAGATTGAGATGGATTAAATCTGTGCCAGAGGGCCCCATCCCGGGTGAGGGGATTGCCCCGAGCAGGTGAGGCCCCATTTGTCTCTGCAGCAGAAGTGTGTATGGTGACTGTGTTACAGCTCTGTTCTTTGTCTTTCTTTTAGGAAGTCAATCTGGATGCCAGCAGTCAAGGTGGGCAGCGGGGAGAAGTGGTTGTTATTGCTCAGCTCTCAAGCACAACAATTTTTCATCGTGTCACAAGAGGGATCTGCCCAGTGTCAAGGATGATGTTTGAGATTGAGGCTTCAGGTGAGTTGAGGATGGTGACTGGGAGAGGGAGGGTGTTCAGGTATCCAGTTAGGAGTTCTTGGGAGGGGGTTTGCAGGCAGCAGGGTGAGAAAGGGTTTTTATTTGTTTATTTGAGGGCCCCCCTCCTCACAAGGCTGTTCAGAAGCCTAGCAGAGGCATTGCCATGTCTTAGAGCACACAAGGTCCTCCACTGCACTCACAGCAATGCCATTTAACTTTGCCTTTCTCTAACCCAGGTGCCACTCCTAAGGAAGGCCACAGCCTTGGAATCAGGATGAAGCTGGAGCCTGAAGGAGCCAGGCACACTCAGGAAAGGGCAAGTAGCTGCCTTGCTGGCATTTGGCCCACATAACTCTGGACTCACACTTTGGTTTTGATTTTCTTTATTGCAGCTGACCGAGAGGCTCACAGGCCATCACAGACCCCTCCGAGGCAGACTCATTTCAGGTGCAACGTGGATTCCCATCACCGATCATCCAAAAGATAAGTCGGGGGCCACGGCCTGGGGATGGCGGAGTAGCAGGTTGGGAGTTCATGGGGCAGATTTAAAAATGAGCAGAGGGAAAAGCAATCTTCTCCAAGGGCCTCTTAGGACAGCTAAAGGGAAAGGCTCTACTTTTGATGGCAGCTTTCAGGCGGGCAGGGCAGAACAGCTCCGGTCTGTGTCCTGTTGACCGGTGTGCCGTGTTCCCTAGTGTGTCTTTGGGGTCCCTTTTGCCTTCTCCCCTCGAGGCCCTCACCACAAGCATGATGTGTTGTGTTTCATGTCCCCCTGTTTGTCACGTTCTGTTTCACGGGTGTGTGCACACATTTGTGCCGGAGCTGTTCTGCGCTGCCCATGGCCTGCTGCAGTAGGACAAACCATAGGGAGTGGGAATTTGTCATGTGGGCTGTACTTGGGCTCTAGATGCTATTCCTAGGTTGGCATAAGGTGTTTGCAGCTTGTGAGTTATCCTGGTGGTGTTTGACATATGTTGTAACTTTCTTTCAGGTGCAGATGCATTCCATGTGTGGCAGAGAGTCAGGGTTAGGAGGTGCCGGGCCTTCTTAGGAGCGCGGTGAGTAGCAGAGTGGTGGGGTTTTGGGCGATGCGGTGCCAAGATCAGGCTCTGATGTTTGGTTCTTTTTAATCTAGCTGTCTGAGAGACACCAGCCCGGTGCCAGCAGGACCTTCCCAGGTGACGAGGTGGCCTTTCTTTGCACCTGACAGGGACCGGCATCCGCAGATGTCTGAGAGATAAGTAGAGGGCTGTGGCCCACAGTGGGGATGAAGGCATGGTGCTGGTTTGGGAATTACTGGGAGGGGTTTTTGAGTCCAATTTTGGGGGTGGGGGGGTAGTGTTTTCATGAAGTGGCCCCTTAGGCCCCATAAAAGCCACGTCTCACTTTTGATCACAGTGCTGAGGTGTGCAGGGCAGAGCAGTCCCGGTGTGTCTCGTGTCACTTGTCTATTGTGCATTATGTGTTGTTTGTGTATCCCATATCTTTATCTTAGGGGGGCCTGTCAGAAACCTTGGCATCCTTGTTAGCGTCTGTGATCTCTGCATTCCTTGGCCTGGCACCCGGGCCACAGAACTTCTGACTCGGGAGCTCAGGCAGGCATCAGACTCTCTTCTGTCTTTGGAAGCATCCAGTCAGGTGTCTTGTCAGATCTTCTTCTGAGCTTTACGGACAGCTATGCCCCACCTGGTTCCATTATGGTGGATTAGGACTTGTAATATGACGAGGTTAGGTAGAGGGTTTTGACTGTAGGATTCCTAGGCATCCATCTTTGATTTATTCCAATAACTGCATTCAGTTAGCATTCTTCCTCCAGGGTTCTCTGAGCCTCATCAGCTCACCATCGGTCTCAGCTCGGTCATCTCCTTTTGCATTCTCTCAGTCCTTGCAGCCATTTTCCTTGCCAAGAGATTTCTGTTCCTGTTGTGTCCCCGTTGTCTGTCCTGTCCTGTCCTGCCTGTCCTGTGTCACGGGTGTCTGCACACATTAGTGCCGGGGCTGCTCTGCCCTGCCGCATAGCCTGGTGCGATAGGAGAGGGCCCGGGGACTTGGAATTTGTAATGTGGGGTGTAGTTGGACTCTAGATGGGATTTGTAGATGGACACATCATATCTGGAGCTCTTCAGTTGTCCTGCAACAGTTTGACTCTTGTCCTAACTTTTTTTTCAGATTGAGATGGATTAAATCTGTGCCAGAGGCCCCCATCCCGGGTGAGGGGATTGCCCCGAGCAGGTGAGGCCCCATTTGTCTCTGCAGCAGAAGTGTGTATGGTGACTGTGTTACAGCTCTGTTCTTTGTCTTTCTTTTAGGAAGTCAATCTGGATGCCAGCAGTCAAGGTGGGCAGCGGGGAGAAGTGGTTGTTATTGCTCAGCTCTCAAGCACAACAATTTTTCATCGTGTCACAAGAGGGATCTGCCCAGTGTCAAGGATGATGTTTGAGATTGAGGCTTCAGGTGAGTTGAGGATGGTGACTGGGAGAGGGGGGGTGTTCAGGTATCCAGTTAGGAGCTCTTGGGAGGGGGTTTGCAGGCAGCAGGGTGAGTAAGGGTGTTTATTTGAGGGCTCCCCCTGACAAGGCTGTTCAGAAGCCTAGTAGAGGCATTGCCATGTCTTAGAGCACACAAGGTCCTCCACTGCACTCACAGCAATGCCATTTAACTTTGCCTTTCTCTAACCCAGGTGCCACCCTTAATAAAGGCCACAGCCTTGGAATCAGGATGAAGCTGGAGCCTGAAGGAGCCAGGCACGCTCAGGAAAGGGCAAGTAGCTGACTTGCAGGGATTTGGCCCACATAACTCTGGACTCACACTTTGGTTTTGGTTTTCTTTATTGCAGCTGACCGAGATGCTCACAGGCCATCACAGAGTCCTCCGAGGCAGACTCATTTCAGGTGCAACGTGGATTCCCATCACCGATCATCCAAAAGATAAGTCGGGGGCCACGGCCTGGGGATGGCGGAGTAGCAGGTTGGGAGTTCATGGGGTAGATTTAAAAATGAGCAGAGGGAAAAGCAATCTTCTCCAAGGGCCTCTTAGGACAGCTAAAGGGAAAGGCTCTACTTTTGATGGCAGCTTTCAGGCGGGCAGGGCAGAACAGCTCCGGTCTGTGTCCTGTTGACCGGTGTGCCGTGTTCCCTAGTGTGTCTTTGGGGTCCCTTTTGCCTTCTCCCCTCGAGGCCCTCACCACAAGCATGATGTGTTGTGTTTCATGTCCCCCTGTTTGTCACGTTCTGTTTCACGGGTGTGTGCACACATTTGTGCCGGAGCTGTTCTGCGCTGCCCATGGCCTGCTGCAGTAGGACAAACCATAGGGAGTGGGAATTTGTCATGTGGGCTGTACTTGGGCTCTAGATGCTATTCCTAGGTTGGCATAAGGTGTTTGCAGCTTGTGAGTTATCCTGGTGGTGTTTGACATATGTTGTAACTTTCTTTCAGGTGCAGATGCATTCCATGTGTGGCAGAGAGTCAGGGTTAGGAGGTGCCGGGCCTTCTTAGGAGCGCGGTGAGTAGCAGAGTGGTGGGGTTTTGGGCGATGCGGTGCCAAGATCAGGCTCTGATGTTTGGTTCTCTTTAATCTAGCTGTCTGAGAGACACCAGCCCGGTGCCAGCAGGACCTTCCCAGGTGACGAGGTGGCCTTTCTTTGCACCTGACAGGGACCGGCATCCGCAGATGTCTGAGAGATAAGTAGAGGGCTGTGGCCCACAGTGGGGATGAAGGCATGGTGCTGGTTTGGGAATTACTGGGAGGGGTTTTTGAGTCCAATTTTGGGGGTGGGGGGGTAGTGTTTTCATGAAGTGGCCCCTTAGGCCCCATAAAAGCCACGTCTCACTTTTGATCACAGTGCTGAGGTGTGCAGGGCAGAGCAGTCCCGGTGTGTCTCGTGTCACTTGTCTATTGTGCATTATGTGTTGTTTGTGTATCCCATATCTTTATCTTAGGGGGGCCTGTCAGAAACCTTGGCATCCTTGTTAGCGTCTGTGATCTCTGCATTCCTTGGCCTGGCACCCGGGCCACAGAACTTCTGACTCGGGAGCTCAGGCAGGCATCAGACTCTCTTCTGTCTTTGGAAGCATCCAGTCAGGTGTCTTGTCAGATCTTCTTCTGAGCTTTACGGACAGCTATGCCCCACCTGGTTCCATTATGGTGGATTAGGACTTGTAATATGACGAGGTTAGGTAGAGGGTTTTGACTGTAGGATTCCTAGGCATCCATCTTTGATTTATTCCAATAACTGCATTCAGTTAGCATTCTTCCTCCAGGGTTCTCTGAGCCTCATCAGCTCACCATCGGTCTCAGCTCGGTCATCTCCTTTTGCATTCTCTCAGTCCTTGCAGCCATTTTCCTTGCCAAGAGATTTCTGTTCCTGTTGTGTCCCCGTTGTCTGTCCTGTCCTGTCCTGCCTGTCCTGTGTCACGGGTGTCTGCACACATTAGTGCCGCGGCTGCTCTGCCCTGCCGCATAGCCTGGTGCGATAGGAGAGGGCCCGGGGACTTGGAATTTGTAATGTGGGGTGTAGTTGGACTCTAGATGGGATTTGTAGATGGACACATCATATCTGGAGCTCTTCAGTTGTCCTGCAACAGTTTGACTCTTGTCCTAACTTTTTTTTCAGATTGAGATGGATTAAATCTGTGCCAGAGGCCCCCATCCCGGGTGAGGGGATTGCCCCGAGCAGGTGAGGCCCCATTTGTCTCTGCAGCAGAAGTGTGTATGGTGACTGTGTTACAGCTCTGTTCTTTGTCTTTCTTTTAGGAAGTCAATCTGGATGCCAGCAGTCAAGGTGGGCAGCGGGGAGAAGTGGTTGTTATTGCTCAGCTCTCAAGCACAACAATTTTTCATCGTGTCACAAGAGGGATCTGCCCAGTGTCAAGGATGATGTTTGAGATTGAGGCTTCAGGTGAGTTGAGGATGGTGACTGGGAGAGGGGGGGTGTTCAGGTATCCAGTTAGGAGCTCTTGGGAGGGGGTTTGCAGGCAGCAGGGTGAGTAAGGGTGTTTATTTGAGGGCTCCCCCCGACAAGGCTGTTCAGAAGCCTAGTAGAGGCATTGCCATGTCTTAGAGCACACAAGGTCCTCCACTGCACTCACAGCAATGCCATTTAACTTTGCCTTTCTCTAACCCAGGTGCCACCCTTAATAAAGGCCACAGCCTTGGAATCAGGATGAAGCTGGAGCCTGAAGGAGCCAGGCACGCTCAGGAAAGGGCAAGTAGCTGACTTGCAGGGATTTGGCCCACATAACTCTGGACTCACACTTTGGTTTTGGTTTTCTTTATTGCAGCTGACCGAGATGCTCACAGGCCATCACAGAGTCCTCCGAGGCAGACTCATTTCAGGTGCAACGTGGATTCCCATCACCGATCATCCAAAAGATAAGTCGGGGGCCACGGCCTGGGGATGGCGGAGTAGCAGGTTGGGAGTTCATGGGGTAGATTTAAAAATGAGCAGAGGGAAAAGCAATCTTCTCCAAGGGCCTCTTAGGACAGCTAAAGGGAAAGGCTCTACTTTTGATGGCAGCTTTCAGGCGGGCAGGGCAGAACAGCTCCGGTCTGTGTCCTGTTGACCGGTGTGCCGTGTTCCCTAGTGTGTCTTTGGGGTCCCTTTTCCCTTCTCCCCTCGAGGCCCTCACCACAAGCATGATGTGTTGTGTTTCATGTCCCCCTGTTTGTCACGTTCTGTTTCACGGGTGTGTGCACACATTTGTGCCGGAGCTGTTCTGCGCTGCCCATGGCCTGCTGCAGTAGGACAAACCATAGGGAGTGGGAATTTGTCATGTGGGCTGTACTTGGGCTCTAGATGCTATTCCTAGGTTGGCATAAGGTGTTTGCAGCTTGTGAGTTATCCTGGTGGTGTTTGACATATGTTGTAACTTTCTTTCAGGTGCAGATGCATTCCATGTGTGGCAGAGAGTCAGGGTTAGGAGGTGCCGGGCCTTCTTAGGAGCGCGGTGAGTAGCAGAGTGGTGGGGTTTTGGGCGATGCGGTGCCAAGATCAGGCTCTGATGTTTGGTTCTCTTTAATCTAGCTGTCTGAGAGACACCAGCCCGGTGCCAGCAGGACCTTCCCAGGTGACGAGGTGGCCTTTCTTTGCACCTGACAGGGACCGGCATCCGCAGATGTCTGAGAGATAAGTAGAGGGCTGTGGCCCACAGTGGGGATGAAGGCATGGTGCTGGTTTGGGAATTACTGGGAGGGGTTTTTGAGTCCAATTTTGGGGGTGGGGGGGTAGTGTTTTCATGAAGTGGCCCCTTAGGCCCCATAAAAGCCACGTCTCACTTTTGATCACAGTGCTGAGGTGTGCAGGGCAGAGCAGTCCCGGTGTGTCTCGTGTCACTTGTCTATTGTGCATTATGTGTTGTTTGTGTATCCCATATCTTTATCTTAGGGGGGCCTGTCAGAAACCTTGGCATCCTTGTTAGCGTCTGTGATCTCTGCATTCCTTGGCCTGGCACCCGGGCCACAGAACTTCTGACTCGGGAGCTCAGGCAGGCATCAGACTCTCTTCTGTCTTTGGAAGCATCCAGTCAGGTGTCTTGTCAGATCTTCTTCTGAGCTTTACGGACAGCTATGCCCCACCTGGTTCCATTATGGTGGATTAGGACTTGTAATATGACGAGGTTAGGTAGAGGGTTTTGACTGTAGGATTCCTAGGCATCCATCTTTGATTTATTCCAATAACTGCATTCAGTTAGCATTCTTCCTCCAGGGTTCTCTGAGCCTCATCAGCTCACCATCGGTCTCAGCTCGGTCATCTCCTTTTGCATTCTCTCAGTCCTTGCAGCCATTTTCCTTGCCAAGAGATTTCTGTTCCTGTTGTGTCCCCGTTGTCTGTCCTGTCCTGTCCTGCCTGTCCTGTGTCACGGGTGTCTGCACACATTAGTGCCGGGGCTGCTCTGCCCTGCCGCATAGCCTGGTGCGATAGGAGAGGGCCCGGGGACTTGGAATTTGTAATGTGGGGTGTAGTTGGACTCTAGATGGGATTTGTAGATGGACACATCATATCTGGAGCTCTTCAGTTGTCCTGCAACAGTTTGACTCTTGTCCTAACTTTTTTTTCAGATTGAGATGGATTAAATCTGTGCCAGAGGCCCCCATCCCGGGTGAGGGGATTGCCCCGAGCAGGTGAGGCCCCATTTGTCTCTGCAGCAGAAGTGTGTATGGTGACTGTGTTACAGCTCTGTTCTTTGTCTTTCTTTTAGGAAGTCAATCTGGATGCCAGCAGTCAAGGTGGGCAGCGGGGAGAAGTGGTTGTTATTGCTCAGCTCTCAAGCACAACAATTTTTCATCGTGTCACAAGAGGGATCTGCCCAGTGTCAAGGATGATGTTTGAGATTGAGGCTTCAGGTGAGTTGAGGATGGTGACTGGGAGAGGGGGGGTGTTCAGGTATCCAGTTAGGAGCTCTTGGGAGGGGGTTTGCAGGCAGCAGGGTGAGTAAGGGTGTTTATTTGAGGGCTCCCCCCGACAAGGCTGTTCAGAAGCCTAGTAGAGGCATTGCCATGTCTTAGAGCACACAAGGTCCTCCACTGCACTCACAGCAATGCCATTTAACTTTGCCTTTCTCTAACCCAGGTGCCACCCTTAATAAAGGCCACAGCCTTGGAATCAGGATGAAGCTGGAGCCTGAAGGAGCCAGGCACGCTCAGGAAAGGGCAAGTAGCTGACTTGCAGGGATTTGGCCCACATAACTCTGGACTCACACTTTGGTTTTGGTTTTCTTTATTGCAGCTGACCGAGATGCTCACAGGCCATCACAGAGTCCTCCGAGGCAGACTCATTTCAGGTGCAACGTGGATTCCCATCACCGATCATCCAAAAGATAAGTCGGGGGCCACGGCCTGGGGATGGCGGAGTAGCAGGTTGGGAGTTCATGGGGTAGATTTAAAAATGAGCAGAGGGAAAAGCAATCTTCTCCAAGGGCCTCTTAGGACAGCTAAAGGGAAAGGCTCTACTTTTGATGGCAGCTTTCAGGCGGGCAGGGCAGAACAGCTCCGGTCTGTGTCCTGTTGACCGGTGTGCCGTGTTCCCTAGTGTGTCTTTGGGGTCCCTTTTCCCTTCTCCCCTCGAGGCCCTCACCACAAGCATGATGTGTTGTGTTTCATGTCCCCCTGTTTGTCACGTTCTGTTTCACGGGTGTGTGCACACATTTGTGCCGGAGCTGTTCTGCGCTGCCCATGGCCTGCTGCAGTAGGACAAACCATAGGGAGTGGGAATTTGTCATGTGGGCTGTACTTGGGCTCTAGATGCTATTCCTAGGTTGGCATAAGGTGTTTGCAGCTTGTGAGTTATCCTGGTGGTGTTTGACATATGTTGTAACTTTCTTTCAGGTGCAGATGCATTCCATGTGTGGCAGAGAGTCAGGGTTAGGAGGTGCCGGGCCTTCTTAGGAGCGCGGTGAGTAGCAGAGTGGTGGGGTTTTGGGCGATGCGGTGCCAAGATCAGGCTCTGATGTTTGGTTCTCTTTAATCTAGCTGTCTGAGAGACACCAGCCCGGTGCCAGCAGGACCTTCCCAGGTGACGAGGTGGCCTTTCTTTGCACCTGACAGGGACCGGCATCCGCAGATGTCTGAGAGATAAGTAGAGGGCTGTGGCCCACAGTGGGGATGAAGGCATGGTGCTGGTTTGGGAATTACTGGGAGGGGTTTTTGAGTCCAATTTTGGGGGTGGGGGGGTAGTGTTTTCATGAAGTGGCCCCTTAGGCCCCATAAAAGCCACGTCTCACTTTTGATCACAGTGCTGAGGTGTGCAGGGCAGAGCAGTCCCGGTGTGTCTCGTGTCACTTGTCTATTGTGCATTATGTGTTGTTTGTGTATCCCATATCTTTATCTTAGGGGGGCCTGTCAGAAACCTTGGCATCCTTGTTAGCGTCTGTGATCTCTGCATTCCTTGGCCTGGCACCCGGGCCACAGAACTTCTGACTCGGGAGCTCAGGCAGGCATCAGACTCTCTTCTGTCTTTGGAAGCATCCAGTCAGGTGTCTTGTCAGATCTTCTTCTGAGCTTTACGGACAGCTATGCCCCACCTGGTTCCATTATGGTGGATTAGGACTTGTAATATGACGAGGTTAGGTAGAGGGTTTTGACTGTAGGATTCCTAGGCATCCATCTTTGATTTATTCCAATAACTGCATTCAGTTAGCATTCTTCCTCCAGGGTTCTCTGAGCCTCATCAGCTCACCATCGGTCTCAGCTCGGTCATCTCCTTTTGCATTCTCTCAGTCCTTGCAGCCATTTTCCTTGCCAAGAGATTTCTGTTCCTGTTGTGTCCCCGTTGTCTGTCCTGTCCTGTCCTGCCTGTCCTGTGTCACGGGTGTCTGCACACGTTAGTGCCGGGGCTGCTCTGCCCTGCCGCATAGCCTGGTGCGATAGGAGAGGGCCCGGGGACTTGGAATTTGTAATGTGGGGTGTAGTTGGACTCTAGATGGGATTTGTAGATGGACACATCATATCTGGAGCTCTTCAGTTGTCCTGCAACAGTTTGACTCTTGTCCTAACTTTTTTTCAGATTGAGATGGATTAAATCTGTGCCAGAGGCCCCCATCCCGGGTGAGGGGATTGCCCCGAGCAGGTGAGGCCCCATTTGTCTCTGCAGCAGAAGTGTGTATGGTGACTGTGTTACAGCTCTGTTCTTTGTCTTTCTTTTAGGAAGTCAATCTGGATGCCAGCAGTCAAGGTGGGCAGCGGGGAGAAGTGGTTGTTATTGCTCAGCTCTCAAGCACAACAATTTTTCATCGTGTCACAAGAGGGATCTGCCCAGTGTCAAGGATGATGTTTGAGATTGAGGCTTCAGGTGAGTTGAGGATGGTGACTGGGAGAGGGGGGGTGTTCAGGTATCCAGTTAGGAGCTCTTGGGAGGGGGTTTGCAGGCAGCAGGGTGAGTAAGGGTGTTTATTTGAGGGCTCCCCCCGACAAGGCTGTTCAGAAGCCTAGTAGAGGCATTGCCATGTCTTAGAGCACACAAGGTCCTCCACTGCACTCACAGCAATGCCATTTAACTTTGCCTTTCTCTAACCCAGGTGCCACCCTTAATAAAGGCCACAGCCTTGGAATCAGGATGAAGCTGGAGCCTGAAGGAGCCAGGCACGCTCAGGAAAGGGCAAGTAGCTGACTTGCAGGGATTTGGCCCACATAACTCTGGACTCACACTTTGGTTTTGGTTTTCTTTATTGCAGCTGACCGAGATGCTCACAGGCCATCACAGAGTCCTCCGAGGCAGACTCATTTCAGGTGCAACGTGGATTCCCATCACCGATCATCCAAAAGATAAGTCGGGGGCCACGGCCTGGGGATGGCGGAGTAGCAGGTTGGGAGTTCATGGGGTAGATTTAAAAATGAGCAGAGGGAAAAGCAATCTTCTCCAAGGGCCTCTTAGGACAGCTAAAGGGAAAGGCTCTACTTTTGATGGCAGCTTTCAGGCGGGCAGGGCAGAACAGCTCCGGTCTGTGTCCTGTTGACCGGTGTGCCGTGTTCCCTAGTGTGTCTTTGGGGTCCCTTTTGCCTTCTCCCCTCGAGGCCCTCACCACAAGCATGATGTGTTGTGTTTCATGTCCCCCTGTTTGTCACGTTCTGTTTCACGGGTGTGTGCACACATTTGTGCCGGAGCTGTTCTGCGCTGCCCATGGCCTGCTGCAGTAGGACAAACCATAGGGAGTGGGAATTTGTCATGTGGGCTGTACTTGGGCTCTAGATGCTATTCCTAGGTTGGCATAAGGTGTTTGCAGCTTGTGAGTTATCCTGGTGGTGTTTGACATATGTTGTAACTTTCTTTCAGGTGCAGATGCATTCCATGTGTGGCAGAGAGTCCGGGTTAGGAGGTGCCGGGCCTTCTTAGGAGCGCGGTGAGTAGCAGAGTGGTGGGGTTTTGGGCGATGCGGTGCCAAGATCAGGCTCTGATGTTTGGTTCTCTTTAATCTAGCTGTCTGAGAGACACCAGCCCGGTGCCAGCAGGACCTTCCCAGGTGACGAGGTGGCCTTTCTTTGCACCTGACAGGGACCGGCATCCGCAGATGTCTGAGAGATAAGTAGAGGGCTGTGGCCCACAGTGGGGATGAAGGCATGGTGCTGGTTTGGGAATTACTGGGAGGGGTTTTTGAGTCCAATTTTGGGGGTGGGGGGGTAGTGTTTTCATGAAGTGGCCCCTTAGGCCCCATAAAAGCCACGTCTCACTTTTGATCACAGTGCTGAGGTGTGCAGGGCAGAGCAGTCCCGGTGTGTCTCGTGTCACTTGTCTATTGTGCATTATGTGTTGTTTGTGTATCCCATATCTTTATCTTAGGGGGGCCTGTCAGAAACCTTGGCATCCTTGTTAGCGTCTGTGATCTCTGCATTCCTTGGCCTGGCACCCGGGCCACAGAACTTCTGACTCGGGAGCTCAGGCAGGCATCAGACTCTCTTCTGTCTTTGGAAGCATCCAGTCAGGTGTCTTGTCAGATCTTCTTCTGAGCTTTACGGACAGCTATGCCCCACCTGGTTCCATTATGGTGGATTAGGACTTGTAATATGACGAGGTTAGGTAGAGGGTTTTGACTGTAGGATTCCTAGGCATCCATCTTTGATTTATTCCAATAACTGCATTCAGTTAGCATTCTTCCTCCAGGGTTCTCTGAGCCTCATCAGCTCACCATCGGTCTCAGCTCGGTCATCTCCTTTTGCATTCTCTCAGTCCTTGCAGCCATTTTCCTTGCCAAGAGATTTCTGTTCCTGTTGTGTCCCCGTTGTCTGTCCTGTCCTGTCCTGCCTGTCCTGTGTCACGGGTGTCTGCACACATTAGTGCCGGGGCTGCTCTGCCCTGCCGCATAGCCTGGTGCGATAGGAGAGGGCCCGGGGACTTGGAATTTGTAATGTGGGGTGTAGTTGGACTCTAGATGGGATTTGTAGATGGACACATCATATCTGGAGCTCTTCAGTTGTCCTGCAACAGTTTGACTCTTGTCCTAACTTTTTTTTCAGATGGAGATGGATTAAATCTGTGCCAGAGGCCCCCATCCCGGGTGAGGGGATTGCCCCGAGCAGGTGAGGCCCCATTTGTCTCTGCAGCAGAAGTGTGTATGGTGACTGTGTTACAGCTCTGTTCTTTGTCTTTCTTTTAGGAAGTCAATCTGGATGCCAGCAGTCAAGGTGGGCAGCGGGGAGAAGTGGTTGTTATTGCTCAGCTCTCAAGCACAACAATTTTTCATCGTGTCACAAGAGGGATCTGCCCAGTGTCAAGGATGATGTTTGAGATTGAGGCTTCAGGTGAGTTGAGGATGGTGACTGGGAGAGGGGGGGTGTTCAGGTATCCAGTTAGGAGCTCTTGGGAGGGGGTTTGCAGGCAGCAGGGTGAGTAAGGGTGTTTATTTGAGGGCTCCCCCCGACAAGGCTGTTCAGAAGCCTAGTAGAGGCATTGCCATGTCTTAGAGCACACAAGGTCCTCCACTGCACTCACAGCAATGCCATTTAACTTTGCCTTTCTCTAACCCAGGTGCCACCCTTAATAAAGGCCACAGCCTTGGAATCAGGATGAAGCTGGAGCCTGAAGGAGCCAGGCACGCTCAGGAAAGGGCAAGTAGCTGACTTGCAGGGATTTGGCCCACATAACTCTGGACTCACACTTTGGTTTTGGTTTTCTTTATTGCAGCTGACCGAGATGCTCACAGGCCATCACAGAGTCCTCCGAGGCAGACTCATTTCAGGTGCAACGTGGATTCCCATCACCGATCATCCAAAAGATAAGTCGGGGGCCACGGCCTGGGGATGGCGGAGTAGCAGGTTGGGAGTTCATGGGGTAGATTTAAAAATGAGCAGAGGGAAAAGCAATCTTCTCCAAGGGCCTCTTAGGACAGCTAAAGGGAAAGGCTCTACTTTTGATGGCAGCTTTCAGGCGGGCAGGGCAGAACAGCTCCGGTCTGTGTCCTGTTGACCGGTGTGCCGTGTTCCCTAGTGTGTCTTTGGGGTCCCTTTTCCCTTCTCCCCTCGAGGCCCTCACCACAAGCATGATGTGTTGTGTTTCATGTCCCCCTGTTTGTCACGTTCTGTTTCACGGGTGTGTGCACACATTTGTGCCGGAGCTGTTCTGCGCTGCCCATGGCCTGCTGCAGTAGGACAAACCATAGGGAGTGGGAATTTGTCATGTGGGCTGTACTTGGGCTCTAGATGCTATTCCTAGGTTGGCATAAGGTGTTTGCAGCTTGTGAGTTATCCTGGTGGTGTTTGACATATGTTGTAACTTTCTTTCAGGTGCAGATGCATTCCATGTGTGGCAGAGAGTCCGGGTTAGGAGGTGCCGGGCCTTCTTAGGAGCGCGGTGAGTAGCAGAGTGGTGGGGTTTTGGGCGATGCGGTGCCAAGATCAGGCTCTGATGTTTGGTTCTCTTTAATCTAGCTGTCTGAGAGACACCAGCCCGGTGCCAGCAGGACCTTCCCAGGTGACGAGGTGGCCTTTCTTTGCACCTGACAGGGACCGGCATCCGCAGATGTCTGAGAGATAAGTAGAGGGCTGTGGCCCACAGTGGGGATGAAGGCATGGTGCTGGTTTGGGAATTACTGGGAGGGGTTTTTGAGTCCAATTTTGGGGGTGGGGGGGTAGTGTTTTAATGGAGTGGCCCCTTAGGCCCCATAAAAGCCACGTCTCACTTTTGATCACAGTGCTGAGGTGTGCAGGGCAGAGCAGTCCCGGTGTGTCTCGTGTCACTTGTCTATTGTGCATTATGTGTTGTTTGTGTATCCCATATCTTTATCTTAGGGGGGCCTGTCAGAAACCTTGGCATCCTTGTTAGCGTCTGTGATCTCTGCATTCCTTGGCCTGGCACCCGGGCCACAGAACTTCTGACTCGGGAGCTCAGGCAGGCATCAGACTCTCTTCTGTCTTTGGAAGCATCCAGTCAGGTGTCTTGTCAGATCTTCTTCTGAGCTTTACGGACAGCTATGCCCCACCTGGTTCCATTATGGTGGATTAGGACTTGTAATATGACGAGGTTAGGTAGAGGGTTTTGACTGTAGGATTCCTAGGCATCCATCTTTGATTTATTCCAATAACTGCATTCAGTTAGCATTCTTCCTCCAGGGTTCTCTGAGCCTCATCAGCTCACCATCGGTCTCAGCTCGGTCATCTCCTTTTGCATTCTCTCAGTCCTTGCAGCCATTTTCCTTGCCAAGAGATTTCTGTTCCTGTTGTGTCCCCGTTGTCTGTCCTGTCCTGTCCTGCCTGTCCTGTGTCACGGGTGTCTGCACACATTAGTGCCGGGGCTGCTCTGCCCTGCCGCATAGCCTGGTGCGATAGGAGAGGGCCCGGGGACTTGGAATTTGTAATGTGGGGTGTAGTTGGACTCTAGATGGGATTTGTAGATGGACACATCATATCTGGAGCTCTTCAGTTGTCCTGCAACAGTTTGACTCTTGTCCTAACTTTTTTTTCAGATTGAGATGGATTAAATCTGTGCCAGAGGCCCCCATCCCGGGTGAGGGGATTGCCCCGAGCAGGTGAGGCCCCATTTGTCTCTGCAGCAGAAGTGTGTATGGTGACTGTGTTACAGCTCTGTTCTTTGTCTTTCTTTTAGGAAGTCAATCTGGATGCCAGCAGTCAAGGTGGGCAGCGGGGAGAAGTGGTTGTTATTGCTCAGCTCTCAAGCACAACAATTTTTCATCGTGTCACAAGAGGGATCTGCCCAGTGTCAAGGATGATGTTTGAGATTGAGGCTTCAGGTGAGTTGAGGATGGTGACTGGGAGAGGGGGGGTGTTCAGGTATCCAGTTAGGAGCTCTTGGGAGGGGGTTTGCAGGCAGCAGGGTGAGTAAGGGTGTTTATTTGAGGGCTCCCCCCGACAAGGCTGTTCAGAAGCCTAGTAGAGGCATTGCCATGTCTTAGAGCACACAAGGTCCTCCACTGCACTCACAGCAATGCCATTTAACTTTGCCTTTCTCTAACCCAGGTGCCACCCTTAATAAAGGCCACAGCCTTGGAATCAGGATGAAGCTGGAGCCTGAAGGAGCCAGGCACGCTCAGGAAAGGGCAAGTAGCTGACTTGCAGGGATTTGGCCCACATAACTCTGGACTCACACTTTGGTTTTGGTTTTCTTTATTGCAGCTGACCGAGATGCTCACAGGCCATCACAGAGTCCTCCGAGGCAGACTCATTTCAGGTGCAACGTGGATTCCCATCACCGATCATCCAAAAGATAAGTCGGGGGCCACGGCCTGGGGATGGCGGAGTAGCAGGTTGGGAGTTCATGGGGTAGATTTAAAAATGAGCAGAGGGAAAAGCAATCTTCTCCAAGGGCCTCTTAGGACAGCTAAAGGGAAAGGCTCTACTTTTGATGGCAGCTTTCAGGCGGGCAGGGCAGAACAGCTCCGGTCTGTGTCCTGTTGACCGGTGTGCCGTGTTCCCTAGTGTGTCTTTGGGGTCCCTTTTGCCTTCTCCCCTCGAGGCCCTCACCACAAGCATGATGTGTTGTGTTTCATGTCCCCCTGTTTGTCACGTTCTGTTTCACGGGTGCGTGCACACATTTGTGCCGGAGCTGTTCTGCGCTGCCCATGGCCTGCTGCAGTAGGACAAACCATAGGGAGTGGGAATTTGTCATGTGGGCTGTACTTGGGCTCTAGATGCTATTCCTAGGTTGGCATAAGGTGTTTGCAGCTTGTGAGTTATCCTGGTGGTGTTTGACGTATGTTGTAACTTTCTTTCAGGTGCAGATGCATTCCATGTGTGGCAGAGAGTCAGGGTTAGGAGGTGCCGGGCCTTCTTAGGAGCGCGGTGAGTAGCAGAGTGGTGGGGTTTTGGGCGATGCGGTGCCAAGATCAGGCTCTGATGTTTGGTTCTCTTTAATCTAGCTGTCTGAGAGACACCAGCCCGGTGCCAGCAGGACCTTCCCAGGTGACGAGGTGGCCTTTCTTTGCACCTGACAGGGACCGGCATCCGCAGATGTCTGAGAGATAAGTAGAGGGCTGTGGCCCACAGTGGGGATGAAGGCATGGTGCTGGTTTGGGAATTACTGGGAGGGGTTTTTGAGTCCAATTTTGGGGGTGGGGGGGTAGTGTTTTCATGAAGTGGCCCCTTAGGCCCCATAAAAGCCACGTCTCACTTTTGATCACAGTGCTGAGGTGTGCAGGGCAGAGCAGTCCCGGTGTGTCTCGTGTCACTTGTCTATTGTGCATTATGTGTTGTTTGTGTATCCCATATCTTTATCTTAGGGGGGCCTGTCAGAAACCTTGGCATCCTTGTTAGCGTCTGTGATCTCTGCATTCCTTGGCCTGGCACCCGGGCCACAGAACTTCTGACTCGGGAGCTCAGGCAGGCATCAGACTCTCTTCTGTCTTTGGAAGCATCCAGTCAGGTGTCTTGTCAGATCTTCTTCTGAGCTTTACGGACAGCTATGCCCCACCTGGTTCCATTATGGTGGATTAGGACTTGTAATATGACGAGGTTAGGTAGAGGGTTTTGACTGTAGGATTCCTAGGCATCCATCTTTGATTTATTCCAATAACTGCATTCAGTTAGCATTCTTCCTCCAGGGTTCTCTGAGGCTCATCAGCTCACCATCGGTCTCAGCTCGGTCATCTCCTTTTGCATTCTCTCAGTCCTTGCAGCCATTTTCCTTGCCAAGAGATTTCTGTTCCTGTTGTGTCCCCGTTGTCTGTCCTGTCCTGTCCTGCCTGTCCTGTGTCACGGGTGTCTGCACACATTAGTGCCGGGGCTGCTCTGCCCTGCCGCATAGCCTGGTGCGATAGGAGAGGGCCCGGGGACTTGGAATTTGTAATGTGGGGTGTAGTTGGACTCTAGATGGGATTTGTAGATGGACACATCATATCTGGAGCTCTTCAGTTGTCCTGCAACAGTTTGACTCTTGTCCTAACTTTTTTTTCAGATTGAGATGGATTAAATCTGTGCCAGAGGCCCCCATCCCGGGTGAGGGGATTGCCCCGAGCAGGTGAGGCCCCATTTGTCTCTGCAGCAGAAGTGTGTATGGTGACTGTGTTACAGCTCTGTTCTTTGTCTTTCTTTTAGGAAGTCAATCTGGATGCCAGCAGTCAAGGTGGGCAGCGGGGAGAAGTGGTTGTTATTGCTCAGCTCTCAAGCACAACAATTTTTCATCGTGTCACAAGAGGGATCTGCCCAGTGTCAAGGATGATGTTTGAGATTGAGGCTTCAGGTGAGTTGAGGATGGTGACTGGGAGAGGGGGGGTGTTCAGGTATCCAGTTAGGAGCTCTTGGGAGGGGGTTTGCAGGCAGCAGGGTGAGTAAGGGTGTTTATTTGAGGGCCCCCCCACACAAGTCTGTTCAGAAGCCTAGTAGAGGCATTGACGTCTCTTAGAGCACACAAGGTCCTCCACTGCACTCACAACAATGCCATTTAACTTTGCCTTTCTCTAACCCAGGTGCCACTCCTAAGGAAGGCCACAGCCTTGGAATCAGGATGAAGCTGGAGCCTGAAGGAGCCAGGCACGCTCAGGAAAGGGCAAGTAGCTGACTTGCAGGGATTTGGCCCACATAACTCTGGACTCACACTTTGGTTTTGGTTTTCTTTATTGCAGCTGACCGAGAGGCTCACAGGCCATCACAGAGCCTTCCGAGGCAGACGCATTTCAGGTGCAGCGTGGATTCCAATCACCGATCATCCAAAAGATAAATCGCGGGCCACAGCCTGGAGATGGGAATATATCAGCGTGGGAGTTCTTGCACCAGATTTAAAAATTGGCTGTGGGAAAAGCAATCTTCTCCAAGGGCCTCTTAGGACAGCTAAAGCGAGAGGCTCTACTTTTGATGGCAGAAGTCAGGTACGCAGTGCAGAACAGCTCTGGTCTGTCTGGTGTTGTCTCGTGTGCCTTGTTACCTGGTGTGTCTTTGGGGTCCCTTTTCCCTTCCCACCTCAATCCCCTCACCACAAGCATGATGTGTTGTGTTTCATGTCCCCCTGTTTGTCACGTTCTGTGTCACGGGTGTGTGCACACCTTTGTGCTGGAGCTGTTCTGCCCTGCTGCATGGCCTGCTGCCGTAGTAAATATTCCAGAAGTAAAAATCTTGACGCAGAAATATTTAATCAAATATAAAAAAATATCAATAAAAAGATATAAAAAATTTTAAAAACTACTCGCATCAGATCTAATAAAGAATAGAAATTTAGTTTTAAATTGACATTGGTAAAGATAAATGTGTAAGTAAGCAATATACATTAATATACATTATAATTACAAATATGAATAGAAAAATTGAGCATTAGGATAAAACCTATTTCAATTTTGTTTAAAATAAAGGGTTGGGTTTTTTTTATTCTTATTGTGTTAGAGGCATGGTTTTTATTTTAAATAATATGAATGTAGATATTATTCTCATATTTCTAAATATTGAGATATACAAACAAGATATAAATATATATAAACACAAAATACAAAGAAACACAAATAATAGGAAGAGATGTAATGAAGAATACAAATAACAGTATACGTAAGTATACATTTTAAATGTACATGTGAATATGAACCTGAAAAATAAAATTTTAAAAAATATTTAAATACACTTTAGAAAAAAGGGGTTCTTTTTGGCTTTAATTTGGATGGAGGTAAAGGTTTTATTTTAAATCATCCAAGTGTTACAGAAGTAAAAATCGTAACAGAAATTTATTTGTATATATTTATACATATTTTTACATAGTAAGTATCTATTTAAGTTTTAGGGATATATGCAATATGGAATAGAAATGTATTTATAAAAAGAAATGTATAAATGGACAGTTTACATCAATATACATCGTAAATAGAAATGTCATATTAATATGAAAAAATACTTAAAACAAAACACTACCAAAAAAAAAAAAAAAAGACATCAATTTATTTGAAAAATATTTAAATTTTTTTTTGTCTTTTATCCTATTGGATTAGAGGCAGACGGTTTTTTTTTCCTTTTCCCGGTTGTTTTGGGGCATTTATTTCAGAGCAGTTATCGGCGGGGGTCGCCCCTGTTCTTTTTTGCCGCCTTCGCTGCCCGCAGCCCCGAGGCGCGCTGCGCCCCCGGCTGGGGCGGGCGGCAGTGCTGCCGCCTTGTGGGCAGAGTGCGGTACTGCAGCCCTGCACCGAGAGGCTGCCACCTTGGGAGTGGCGCGTGGCTGATGTCGCGGACTTTTGGTTGACCTTCTCAAGATGGCGGCGAAAAGGGCGGGGAAGCAGAGGACCGGGTGGGTGTAACTGGACTGCCTGCACGGAATACCGACCTCATGGCAGCCCCGACGGTTTTTTCTGTGGCGTTTCATGTGTACTCGAGACATGCTGTGGGCTCAGGGGCACCGTGGGCAAGCGTATTTTGGCGGGTTTGTGACAGGCATCTGGGTAAACGTCTCGCTGTGCCGGGGTCCTCTCGCGTCCACTTTCCCGCCCTGAGAAAGCCAAGCCGGGCCGAATTGTTCCGAAGAGCCGAGTGTGGCCGGAAACAGCCGAGTTTCCCCAAAGAGCCGGGTGTGGCCGGGAACAGCAGAGTTTCCCCGAAGAGCCGACTGCGGCCGGGAACAGCCGAGTTTACACCAAGAGCCGATGATAGCCAACTGGAACCGATAGCCGAGTGTAGCTGACTTGAGCTGCATTTAGACAACGTGCCGAATACGACTGAGTTTAGCCGAAGAGCCTAACTGAAACGAGTTTAGACCAAGAGCCGAACCAAGCCGAATTCAGCCGAGTTTCATTAAACAGAACCGAATGACGCCGCAGCGCTGTGCATGCAGTGCGCCTGTGCAGACGGCAGGAGCCGCTGTATAAAGTATAAAATATCAGCTATGTATAAGAAGGAATAAAAGCTCTATGTCATGTGCAGCAGTAGAAAATTTCAGGCTTCCAGGGAATGAATAGTTTTCTTTAAATCAGGCTCCCAGGGAATGAATAGTTTTCTTTAAATCATTTTCGTTTTGGAGTTTTTTTTTACTCCCAGGTAGCCTGAAAGTTACTACTGCTGCTTTTTTATTCTAAAGCTAGAAAGGAAAACCAAGATTAGAAATGCAGGGAAAGAAAAAAAGAAAGAAAAAAAAAAAAAGAAAAGAAGGAAAGGAAATGAAAGGAAGAAAGAAGGAAGGACAGGAAGAAAGGAAGGAAGTAACGAAGACAGACAAAAAAACCCATAAACCAGGGGGGTAAGGAGAAACCTAAGGAAAAAAAAAAAAAAGAAAAAGAAAAGAAAAAAAACCCACAGAAAAAAACCTCGGGATGGGCGAGAAACCCCCCCCCCCCCGAAAAATCCCAAGATCGGCAAGAAAAAAAATCACAACAAAAAACCAAGATGTGGAAGAAAAAATTCAGAAAAGAAAAACCCAGGAAAAAAAAAAAACCTGAAAGAAAACCCCCAAGGGCGACAAGGAAAAACCAGAAAAAACACCAAGATGGGCAAGAAGAATCCCAGACAAAAAATGCTAGATGGACCAGAAAAAACCCCAGAAAAACCAGGAAAAAAAAAAAAAAAAAACAGGGAAAAAAAACCCGGAAAAAAATCCCAAGATGGGCAAGAAAAAACCCAGAAAAAACCAAGAAAAAAAACCCCAAGAAGGGCAAGAAGAAATCTGGAAATAACCCCGCAAGACTGGCAAGAAAAAAACAGAAAAAGCGCCAAGATCGGCAAGAAAAAACTGTCGTAAAAGGTGCCGTAAAGCGCGACTGTCGTAAAGGGTGCCGTAAAGCGCGACTGTCGTAAAAGGTGCCGTAAAGCGCGATTGTCGTAAAGGGCGCCGTAAAGCGCGACTGTCGTAAAAGGTGCCGTAAAGCGCGACTGTCGTAAAGACTGCCGTAAAGCGCGACTGTCGTAAAAGCTGCCGTAAAGCGCGACTGTCGTAAAAGGTGCCGTAAAGCGCGACTGTCGTAAAGAGTGCCGTAAAGTGCGACTGTCGTAAAAGGTGCCGTAAAGCGCGACTGTCGTAAAGAGTGCCGTAAAGCGCGACTGTCGTAAAAGCTGCCGTAAAGCGCGACTGTCGTAAAAGCTGCCGTAAAGCGCGACTGTCGTAAAAGGTGCCGTAAAGCGCGACTGTCGTAAAAGGTGCCGTAAAGCGCGACTGTCGCAAAGACTGCCGTAAAGCGCGACTGTCGTAAAGACTACCGTAAAGCGCGACTGTCGTAAAAGGTGTCGTAAAGCGCGACTGTCGTAAAGACGTCGTAAAGCACGACTGTCGTAAAGACTGCCGTAAAGCGCGACTGTCGTAAAGACTGCCGTAAAGCACGACTGTCGTAAAAGACGTCGTAAAGTACGACTGTCGTAAAAGCTGCCGTAAAGCGCGACTGTCGTAAAAGGTGCCGTAAAGCGCGACTGTCGTAAAAGACGTCGTAAAGCGCGACTGTCGTAAAAGACGTCGTAAAGCGCGACTGTCGTAAATACGGCCGTAAAGTGCGACTGTCGTAAATACGGCCGTAAAGCGCGACTGTCGTAAATACGGCCGTAAAGCACGACTGTCGTAAAAGGTGCCGTAAAGCGCGACTGTCGTAAAAGACGTCGTAAAGCGCGACTGTCGTAAATACGGCCGTAAAGCGCGACTGTCGTAAATACGGCCGTAAAGCGCGACTGTCGTAAAAGACGTCGTAAAGCGCGACTGTCGTAAAGACGTCGTAAAGCACGACTGTCGTAAAAGAAGTCGTAAAGCACGACTGTCGTAAAGACTGCCGTAAAGCGCGACTGTCGTAAAAGGTGCCGTAAATCACGACTGTCGTAAAAGCTGTCGTAAAGCGCGACTGTCGTAAAAGGTGCCGTAAAGCGCGACTGTCGTAAAGACGTCGTAAAGCACGACTGTCGTAAAAGAAGTCGTAAAGCACGACTGTCGTAAAAGGTGCCGTAAAGCGCGACTGTCGTAAAAGGTGCCGTAAAGCGCGACTGTCGTAAAAGACGTCGTAAAGCGCGACTGTCGTAAAGACGTCGTGAAGCACGACTGTCGTAAATACGGCCGTAAAGCGCGACTGTCGTAAAAGGTGCCGTAAAGCACGACTGTCGTAAAGACGTCGTAAAGCACGACTCTCGTAAAGACTGCCGTAAAGCGCGACTGTCGTAAAAGGTGCCGTAAAGCGCGACTGTCGTAAAAGACGTCGTAAAGCGCGACTGTCGTAAAGACTGCCGTAAAGCACGACTGTCGTAAAGACGTCGTAAAGCACGACTGTCGTAAAGTCTGCCGTAAAGCGCGACTGTCGTAAAAGGTGCCGTAAAGCGCGACTGTCGTAAAAGGTGTTGTAAAGCACGACTGTCGTAAAAGGCGTCGTAAAGCACGACTGTCGTAAAGACGTCGTAAAGCACGACTGTCGTAAAGTCTGCCGTAAAGCGCGACTGTCGTAAAAGCTGTCGTAAAGCGCGACTGTCGTAAAAGGTGTCGTAAAGCACGACTGTCGTAAAGACTGCCGTAAAGCGCGACTGTCGTAAAGACTGCCGTATAGCGCGACTGTCGTAAAAGGTGCCGTAAAGCGCGACTGTCGTAAAAGGTGCCGTAAAGCGTTACTGTGCGAATTGTTCCGAAGATTGAACTTAAATGAGTTTAGACCAAGAGCCGAACCAAGCTGAACCTAGCCGAGTTTCATTAAACAGAACTGAACGTCGCCGCATCGCTGTGCCTGCAGTGCGCCTGTGCAGACAGCAGGGGGCGCTGTGCCTGCAGCGCGCCGGTGCACACAGCAGGGAGCGCTGTATAAAGTAAGTATGAAATATCAACTATCTATAAGAAGGAATAAACGCTCTATGTCACGTGCAGCAGTAGAAAATTTCAGGTTCCCAGGAAATAAATAGTTTTCTTTAAATCATTTTCATTTTGGAGTTTTTTTAATCCCAGATAGCCTGAAAGTTTCTACTGCTGCTTTTTTATTCTAAAGCTAGAAATGAAAACCAAGATTAGAAATACAGGGAAAGAAAGAAAGAAAGGAAGAGAAAGAAAAAAAGAAAATAAGGAAAGGAACTGAAAGGAAGAAAGAAGGAAGGAAGGAAGATAGACAAAAAAAAAAAAAAACAAAAACCAGGAGGGGCAAGGAGAAACCTAGGGGGAAAAAAAAGAAAAAGAAAAGAAAAAAACCCAACAAAAAACAAACCCACAGAAAAAAACCTCGAGATGGGCGAGAAAACCACGCCCCCCAAAAAAACCCCAAGATGGGCAAGAAAAATCCCAGAAATACCACAGAAAAAAAAAAAAAAAAACCAGGAAAAAAAACCCCGAAACCAAAAACAAGCAAACAAAAAAACCCAAACAACAACAAGATGGGCAAGAAAAAATCGCAGAAAAAAACCCCAAGATGGGCGAGAAAAATCCCAGAAAAAAAAAAAAACGGAAAAGAACCCTAAGAAAACCCAGAAAAAAAAAACAGAAAAGAACCCAAGATGGGCAAGAAAAATCCCTGAAAACAGACCAGAGAAAAAACCCAAGATGGGCAAGACATAAAATCAGAGCAAAAAACCAAGACGGGGAAGAAAAATCCAGGAAAAAAAAAACCAACCAAAATGGCAAAGAAAAACCCAGGAAAAAAAAAACAGGAAAAAAAACCCCCTAGGGGGGCAAGGAAAAACCAGAAAAAACACCAAAATGGGCAAGAAGAAACGAAGAAAAAACCCCAAGAAATGCCAGAAAAAATTCAAGGAAAAAGGGAGTAAAAGCCCCAAGAAACAAGGCAAGAAAGAGAGGCAATAAAGGCCACAAAAACTCAAGACAAAAAAAAAACAAAAACAAGACATGCCAGAAAAAGGTACGAAAATGGTTCAGCCAGGTGCGATCAGGGTGAGCGGGTTCAGATTCAGGTCCAGGAGATGAACAAGTGTCAGATTAGCTTGGGGCACTGCTGTGCAATGCAGCCGTGACAGGATTTATGTTTAAATATAGTTTAAATAAATTGGGGATTGTTTGGCTTTTGTTGGGGTATGGGCTGGAGATTTCATAAAAAATATAAAACTAGAAATGCACATATATATATGTCGATATCAATAAATATTTAATAAATATAAATAGAAGTAAAAGAAATCTATTGTGTCAAAAGAATATATTTATTATTATAGAAAAAGGTATTCACTCCAATATATATAATACCTATAAATATAACAAATGAAAATTACAAATATAGATGTGAATAGAATTATGACAAACAAAATTATTTTTAAAATTTTAAATGTGTTTTAAATAAAGGGGTGTCTTTGCTTTTCATTTCGTTAGAGGCAGGGGTTTTATTTTAAATAATATAAGTACTATAGAAATGTAAATCGACATACAGAAATATATAATAAATATATAGAGATATAAAGATATAATACCAAACTATGAAGAGAAATCTATGTAAGTAACATGAAGAGATGCAATAGATAATATAATTTTTATTATACAGTAATATAAATTCTAAATATAAATGCGAATATAATTGTGAAAAATATATGATGGGGGCTCAGAGCAGCCCAGGTGTGAGTTGTAATGATGATGGGGGCTCGGAGCAGCCCAGGTGTGAGTGTGAGGATGATGGGGGCTCGGAGCAGCCCAGGTATGAGCTGTTAGGATGATGGGGGCTTGGAGCAGCCCAGGTGTGAGTGTGAGGATGATGAGGGGCCGGCTCCTGCCAGGGCGAGGCTGTTTTAGGGGGAGGCTTTGCCTCAGCTCCCTTTTGCATGGAGCTGCTGAGTGGAGGGGTTTATGGGGCGCTCCCGGCGCTGTCTCATGGAAGGACTGCGAGAGCTTCTCACAGGGTCGGGGGGACACCTGGATCCGCGCTTGGATACGTGGAGCATCGCTTAAAGGAGGTGCCGAGGGACGAATCTTTGTGCCGGGGAGCAGCAGCCGAACAGGTGAGCCCGTGTGGGTTTGGAGCGGGGAATTTTCTCCTTCCCCTTTGCAATTTCATCTTGCCAGTCCCTCCCCGGTTCCCCAGGAACAAAAATGGAGCTTATGAAGACAAAAGGAATTAAGGAGAAGGAAGCAGCTGTTCTTCTTTTATTGTCTGCGTTTGACCTGAGGGGATCCCTCTTGACTTGTGGTTTTAAGGGTGTTGATTGCAGGAAAAGCTGCCTTTTCCCGGCTGTTAGGGGTATCCCGGGGGTGACAGGGAATCCCTGCATTCTATTCTAAGGGGAATAGGAAAAGTATTCTTGTGGTATTATGGGTTTGATTTGAAGGCAGCCACCCCATTTTCATCACCCTCGGGTTTAAATGGAGGGGGCAGCTCTGGTGTCCCTCCTTTTCAAGGGTTTGAATGGAGGTCGAAATCGCCCTTTCCCATCAGTCGAAGGCTTTCATTTGGGGAGCGCCCCTTCTTTTCTGCTCTCCTAGGGGGTGAAATTGGAGGGGAGAACACATTTCTTTGCCCTTGTTGAAGTGAGGTGAGCCCCGCCTGCGGCGTAGGTTTCGGGGTTGGCTTGCGGGAAGCCGCAGCTCCGGCAGCGTTTGCAGGGCTGCAATGGGGCTGTGCAGCTGCATTGGAGGGCGCTCCTCGTGCCCGCAGCCCGGCCCGGAACGTTCCCGGCCCGGAATGTTCCCGCTCACGAGCGCTGCTGGCACGGCCCGGGCAGCTGCCGGGGCGCATGGGGTTTTGGCGCGGCTGGGCCAGCCAAGGGTGGCAGTGGCGGAGCCGCACCGGTGCGAGCCGGTGCGAGGCCAGGCCCAAGCCGGCACCAGTTCAAACTCCCGCTGCTTTGTCCTCGGCACGTGTCCACTGCTACCTGCCATCAGGAACCTGGGCCACTGAGTTACACTTACCTTGTTAAAGGACTAGCCTTGGTCTTCAGGCCCAAGGGCCCTTAGGGGACGGCTGCCTGCAGAAATTCCCCATTGTGCAGGATGCCTCCAAGACCCAAGCTGCCACCTCTGTAAAGTCAGGCAGGTTTGAGAGTCCCAAGTGGCTCCAGCCACCTGCCATGAGGAATCTGAGCTGGTGAGTTACACTTACGTGTGTAAAGGGCAGCATTACGGTCCAGAGCCCAGGGGCCCTTAGTGGCAGGCTGCCTGCTGAAATTCTACATTGCACAGGATGCCTCCCAGACCCAAGCTCTCACCACCGCAGAGTCAGGCTGCTTTGAGGGTCCCAAATGGGCACATTAATCTGCCATCAGGAACTGGAGCTGGTGAGTTACACTTACCTGTGTAAAGGGCAGCATTGGTGTCCAGGGCCCTTAGTGGCCCATAGTGACCTCCTGTCAGCTGAAATTCTGCATTGCTCATGATCCCTCCCAGCCCCAAGCTGCCACCTGTGCCTAGTTGATCTCGTTTGAGACTCCGAAGCACCTCCAGCAATCTGAAAGTAGGAATTTGGGCTGCTGAGTTTTGCTTACCTGGGAAAAGGGACAGCACTAGTGTTTAGGAGCCTCTGGTCCAGAGGGGCCGGCTGTCGGTCATCTGAAATTCTGCATTGCACAGGATGCCTCCCGGACCCAAGCTGCCGCCTCTGCCGTGTCTGGCTCGTTTGTGAGTCCCAGGCGCCTCCAGCTATCTGCAACAAGGAACCTGGGGGGCTGAGTTTTGCTTACCTGGGGAAAGGGTCAGCATTAATTTTCAGGAGCACCTGGCCTGGAGTGGCTGTCTGTTTGCCTTCTGAAATTCTGCATTGTGCAGGATGCCTCCCAGACCCAAGCTGCCACCAGCATAAAGTCAGGCTGATTTGAGAGTCCCAAGTGGCTCCAGCAATCTGCCATCAGGAAACTGTGCTGCTGAGTTATATTTACCTGTGGAAAGGGTGGCATTGGTGTCCAGGGCCCTTAGTGGCCCGTAGTGGCCTGCTGTGTCCTGCAATTCTGCATTGGTCTGGATGCGTCCCAGCCCCAAGCTGCCACCTGTGCCTAGTTGAACTTCTTTGAGAGTCCCAAGCGCCTCGAACAATATGCCACCAGGAACTTGGGTGGCTGAGTTTTCCTTACCTGGGAAAAGGGACAGCACCAGTGTTTAGGAGCCTCTGGTCCAGAGGGGCCGGCTGTCTGCCATCTGAAATTCTGCATTGCACGGGATGCCTCCCAGACCCCAGCTGCCAGCACCGCAAAGTCAGGCTGGTTTGAAGGTCCCAAATGGCCCCATCAATCTGCCATCAGGAAGCTGAGCTGGTGAATTACACTTACCTGGGGTAATAGGCAGCATTTGTGTCCAGGGCGCAGGGGCCCTTAGGGGACGGCTGTCTGCTGAAATTCTGCATTGTGCAGGATGCCTCCTGGACGCAAGCTGCCCCCACTGCAAAGTCTGGCCGGTTTGAAGGTCCCAAATGGCTCCAGCAATCTGCCATCAGGAACCTGGGCTGCTGAGTTTTCTTCTTCTGGGAAAGGGCTGGCATTTGTGTTCAGGAGGCCTCGCCTGGACTGGCTGGCTGCCTGCTGAAATTCTGCATTGCCAAATGTGCCTCCCAGACCCAAGCTGGCACCAGTGGCAACTCAAGGTGCTTTTGCCTCGGCACGTGTCCTGCCATCTGCCATCAGGAACCTGGAAAGCTGAGTTACACTTCTCTGTGTAATGGGCGGCACTTGTGTCCAGTGCCCAGGGGCCCGTAGTGGCCGGCTGTCTGCTGAAATTTCTCATTGTGCAGGATGACTCCCAGACCCCAGCTGCCGCCTCAGCCGAGTTGAGCTTGTTTGAGAGACCCAAGCGCCTCGAGCAATATGCCACCAGGAACTTGGCCTGTTAAGTTTTGCTTTCCTGAGGAAAGGCTCAGCAGTAGTGTTCAGGAGCCTGGGGACCGGAGTGGCTGTCTGTGTGCCTTCTGAAATTCCGCATTGCGCAGGATGCCTGCCAGACCCAAGCTGCCACCTCACCTGAGATGAGCTCGTGTGAGAGTCCCAAGCGGCTCCATCAATCTGCAACAAGGAACCTGGGGGGGCTGAGTTTTGCTTACCTGGGCAAAGGGTCAGCATTAGTTTTAGAGAGCCGGTGGCCCGGAGTGGCTGTCTGTGTGCCTTCTGATATTCTGCCTTGCACAGGATGCCTCCTAGATGTAAGCTGCCACCTCAGCCAAGTCGAGCTCATTTGAGAGTCCCAAGTACCACCAGCTATCTGCAACAAGGAACCTGGGCGGCTGAGTTTTGCTTACCTGAGAAAAGGGACAGCACTAGTGTTCAGGAGCCTGTGGCCCGGAGTGGCCAGCCGTCTGCCTGCTGAAATTCTGCATTGCGCAGTAGGCCTCCCAGACCCAAGCTGCCAGCACTGGAGAGTCAGGCTGCTTTGAGGGCCCCCAAATGTGTCCAGCAATCTGCCATCAGGAACCTGAGCTGGTGAGTTACACTTACCTGTGTAAAGGGCAGCATTGGTGTTGAGGACTCAGGGGCCCTTAGTGACAGGCTGTCTGCTGAAATTCTGCATTGCGCAGGCTGCCTCTCAGAGCCAAGCTGCCACCTCAGCCGAGTCGAGCTCATTTGAGAGTCCCAAGCGCCTCCACCAATCTGCAACTAGGAACATGGGGGGCTGAGATTTTCTTACCTGGGTAAGGGGCAGCATTAGTTTTCAGGAACCTGCGGCCTGGAGGGGCCGGCTGCCTGCTGAAATTTCACATGGCGCAGGATTCCTCCCAGAGCCAAGCTGCCACCTCACCTGAGTCAAGCTCATTTGAGAGTCCCAAGCGCCTTGAGCAATCTGCCACCAGGAATTTGGACTGCTGACTTTTGCTTACGTGGGGAAAGGGTCAGCCCTAATGATCAGGGGCCTGTGGTCTGGAGTGGCCGGCCGTCTGCCTGCTGAAGTTCTCCATTGCGCAGGATGCCTCCCAGACCCAAGCTGCTGCCACAGCCGAGTTGAGCTCGATTGAGAGTCCCAAGCGCCTCGAGGAACATGCCACCAGGAACTTGGGCAGCTGACTTTTGCTTACCTGGGGAAAGGGTCAGCATTAGTGTTCAGGAGCCTGGGGACCGGAGGGGCCGGCTGTCTTCTGAAATTTAGGATTGCGCAGGATGCCTCCCAGACCCAAGCTGCCCCCACCGTAAAGTCAGGCTGGTTTGAGAGTCCCAAGTAACTCCAGCAATCTGCCATCAGGAACCTGTGCTGGTGAGTTACACTTCCCTGTGTAATGGGCGGCATTTTGTTCCAGTGCCCAGGGGCCCTTAGTGGCCGGCTGGCTCTTCATATTCTGCAGTGCGCAGGATGCCTCCCCGACCCCAGCAGCCGCCACCGCAAAGTCAGGCTGGTTTGAAGGTCCCAAATGGGCCCAGCAATCTGCCATCAGGAACCTGAGCTGGTGAGTTACACTTCCCTGTGTAAAGGGCGGCTTTGCTTTTCAGGGCCCAGGGGCCCTTAGTGGCCGGCTGACTTCTGAAAGTCCACATTGCGCAGGATGCCGCCCAGAGCCAAGCTGCTGCCGCAGCCGAGTTGAGCTCGATTGAGAGTCCCAAGCGCCTCGAGGAATATGCCACCAGGAACTTGGGCTGCTGACTTTTGCTTACCTGGGGAAAGGGTCAGCATGACAGTTCAGGAGACTGGGGACCAGAGGGGCCGGCTGTCTTCTGAAATTTAAGACTGTGCAGGATGCCTTCCCGACCAAAGCTGCCACCACTGCAAAGTCAGGCTGGTTTGAGGGTCCCAAGTGCCTCCAGCAATCTGCCATCAAGAACCTGAGCTGGTGAGTTACACTTCCCTGTGTAAAGGGCGGCTTTGGTTTTCAGGGCCCAGGGGCCCTTAATGGCCGGCTGACTTCTGAAATTCCACATTGCGCAGGATGCCTCCCAGACCCAAGGTGCTGCCACAGCCGAGTTGAGCTCGATTGAGAGTCCCAAGCGCCGCGAGGAATATGCCACCAGGACTTGGGCGGCTGACTTTTGCTTACCTGGGGAAAGGGTCAGCATTAGTGTTCAGGAGCCTGGGGACCGGAGGGGCCGGCTGTCTTCTGAAATTCAGGATTGTGCAGGATACCTCCCCGACCAAATCTACCACCACCGCAAAGTCAAGCTGGTTTGAGGGTCCCCAGTGCCTCCAGCAATCTGCCATCAAGAACCTGAGCTGGTGAGTTACACTTCCCTGTGTAAAGGGCAGCTTTGGTTTTCACGGCCCAGGGGCCCTTAGTGGCCAGCTGACTTCTGAAATTCCACATTGCGCAGGATGCCTCCCAGACCCAAGCTGCCCCCACCGTAAAGTCAGGCTGATTTGAGAGTCCCAAGTAACTCCAGCAATCTGCCATCAGGAACCTGTGCTGGTGAGTTACACTTCCCTGTGTAATGGGCAGCATTTGGTCCCAGTGCCCAGGGGCCCTTAGTGGCCGGCTGGCTCTTCATATTCTGCAGTGCGCAGGATGCCTCCCCGACCAAAGCTGCCACCACCGCAAAGTCAGGCTGGTTTGAAGGTCCCAAATGGGCCCAGCAATCTGCCATCAGGAACCTGAGCTGGTGAGTTACACTTCCCTGTGTAAAGGGCGGCTTTGCTTTTCAGGGCCCAGGGGCCCTTAGTGGCCGGCTGACTTCTGAAAGTCCACATTGCGCAGGATGCCTCCCAGACCCAAGCTGCTGCCACAGCCGAGTTGAGCTCGATTGAGAGTCCCAAGCACCTCGAGGAATATGCCACCAGGAACTTGGGCGGCTGACTTTTGCTTACCTGGGGAAAGGGTCAGCATTAGTGTTCAGGAGCCTGGGGACCGGAGGGGCCGGCTGTCTCCTGAAATTCAGGATTGTGCAGGATACCTCCCCGACCAAATCTACCACCACCGCAAAGTCAAGCTGGTTTGAGGGTCCCCAGTGCCTCCAGCAATCTGCCATCAAGAACCTGAGCTGGTGAGTTACACTTCCCTGTGTAAAGGGCAGCTTTGGTTTTCACGGCCCAGGGGCCCTTAGTGGCCAGCTGACTTCTGAAATTCCACATTGCGCAGGATGCCTCCCAGACCCAAGCTGCCCCCACCGTAAAGTCAGGCTGATTTGAGAGTCCCAAGTAACTCCAGCAATCTGCCATCAGGAACCTGTGCTGGTGAGTTACACTTCCCTGTGTAATGGGCAGCATTTGGTCCCAGTGCCCAGGGGCCCTTAGTGGCCGGCTGGCTCTTCATATTCTGCAGTGCGCAGGATGCCTCCCCGACCAAAGCTGCCACCACCGCAAAGTCAGGCTGGTTTGAAGGTCCCAAATGGGCCCAGCAATCTGCCATCAGGAACCTGAGCTGGTGAGTTACACTTCCCTGTGTAAAGGGCGGCTTTGCTTTTCAGGGCCCAGGGGCCCTTAGTGGCCGGCTGACTTCTGAAAGTCCACATTGCGCAGGATGCCTCCCAGACCCAAGCTGCTGCCACAGCCGAGTTGAGCTCGATTGAGAGTCCCAAGCACCTCGAGGAATATGCCACCAGGAACTTGGGCGGCTGACTTTTGCTTACCTGGGGAAAGGGTCAGCATTAGTGTTCAGGAGCCTGGGGATCGGAGGGGCCGGCTGTCTTCTGAAATTTAGGATTGCGCAGGATGCCTCCCCGACCAAATCTACCACCACCGCAAAGTCAAGCTGGTTTGAGGGTCCCCAGTGCCTCCAGCAATCTGCCATCAAGAACCTGAGCTGGTGAGTTACACTTCCCTGTGTAAAGGGCAGCTTTGGTTTTCACGGCCCAGGGGCCCTTAGTGGCCAGCTGACTTCTGAAATTCCACATTGCGCAGGATGCCTCCCAGACCCAAGCTGCCCCCACCATAAAGTCAGGCTGATTTGAGAGTCCCAAGTAACTCCAGCAATCTGCCATCAGGAACCTGTGCTGGTGAGTTACACTTCCCTGTGTAATGGGCAGCATTTGGTCCCAGTGCCCAGGGGCCCTTAGTGGCCGGCTGGCTCTTCATATTCTGCAGTGCGCAGGATGCCTCCCCGACCCCAGCTGCCACCACCGCAAAGTCAGGCTGGTTTGAAGGTCCCAAATGGGCCCAGCAATCTGCCATCAGGAACCTGAGCTGGTGAGTTACACTTCCCTGTGTAAAGGGCGGCTTTGCTTTTCAGGGCCCAGGGGCCCTTAGTGGCCGGCTGACTTCTGAAATTCCACATTGCGCAGGATGCCTCCCAGACCCAAGGTGCTGCCACAGCCGAGTTGAGCTCGATTGAGAGTCCCAAGCGCCGCGAGGAATATGCCACCAGGACTTGGGCGGCTGACTTTTGCTTACCTGGGGAAAGGGTCAGCATTAGTGTTCAGGAGCCTGGGGACCGGAGGGGCCGGCTGTCTTCTGAAATTCAGGATTGTGCAGGATACCTCCCCGACCAAATCTACCACCACCGCAAAGTCAAGCTGGTTTGAGGGTCCCCAGTGCCTCCAGCAATCTGCCATCAAGAACCTGAGCTGGTGAGTTACACTTCCCTGTGTAAAGGGCAGCTTTGGTTTTCACGGCCCAGGGGCCCTTAGTGGCCAGCTGACTTCTGAAATTCCACATTGCGCAGGATGCCTCCCAGACCCAAGCTGCCCCCACCGTAAAGTCAGGCTGATTTGAGAGTCCCAAGTAACTCCAGCAATCTGCCATCAGGAACCTGTGCTGGTGAGTTACACTTCCCTGTGTAATGGGCAGCATTTGGTCCCAGTGCCCAGGGGCCCTTAGTGGCCGGCTGGCTCTTCATATTCTGCAGTGCGCAGGATGCCTCCCCGACCAAAGCTGCCACCACCGCAAAGTCAGGCTGGTTTGAAGGTCCCAAATGGGCCCAGCAATCTGCCATCAGGAACCTGAGCTGGTGAGTTACACTTCCCTGTGTAAAGGGCGGCTTTGCTTTTCAGGGCCCAGGGGCCCTTAGTGGCCGGCTGACTTCTGAAAGTCCACATTGCGCAGGATGCCTCCCAGACCCAAGCTGCTGCCACAGCCGAGTTGAGCTCGATTGAGAGTCCCAAGCACCTCGAGGAATATGCCACCAGGAACTTGGGCGGCTGACTTTTGCTTACCTGGGGAAAGGGTCAGCATTAGTGTTCAGGAGCCTGGGGACCGGAGGGGCCGGCTGTCTTCTGAAATTTAGGATTGCGCAGGATGCCTCCCCGACCAAATCTACCACCACCGCAAAGTCAAGCTGGCTTGAGGGTCCCCAGTGCCTCCAGCAATCTGCCATCAAGAACCTGAGCTGGTGAGTTACACTTCCCTGTGTAAAGGGCAGCTTTGGTTTTCACGGCCCAGGGGCCCTTAGTGGCCAGCTGACTTCTGAAATTCCACATTGCGCAGGATGCCTCCCAGACCCAAGCTGCCCCCACCGTAAAGTCAGGCTGATTTGAGAGTCCCAAGTAACTCCAGCAATCTGCCATCAGGAACCTGTGCTGGTGAGTTACACTTCCCTGTGTAATGGGCAGCATTTGGTCCCAGTGCCCAGGGGCCCTTAGTGGCCGGCTGGCTCTTCATATTCTGCAGTGCGCAGGATGCCTCCCCGACCCCAGCTGCCACCACCGCAAAGTCAGGCTGGTTTGAAGGTCCCAAATGGGCCCAGCAATCTGCCATCAGGAACCTGAGCTGGTGAGTTACACTTCCCTGTGTAAAGGGCGGCTTTGCTTTTCAGGGCCCAGGGGCCCTTAGTGGCCGGCTGACTTCTGAAAGTCCACATTACGCAGGATGCCTCCCAGACCCAAGCTGCTGCCGCAGCCGAGTTGAGCTCGATTGAGAGTTCCAAGCGCCTCGAGGAATATGCCACCAGGAACTTGGGCTGCTGACTTTTGCTTACCTGGGGAAAGGGTCAGCATTATGTTCAGGAGCCTGGGGACCGGAGGGGCCGGCTGTCTTCTGAAATTTAGGATTGCGCAGGATGCCTCCCCGACCAAATCTACCACCACCGCAAAGTCAAGCTGGTTTGAGGGTCCCCAGTGCCTCCAGCCATCTGCCTACAAGAACCTGAGCTGGTGAGTTACACTTCCCTGTGTAAAGGGCGGCATTTGGTTCCAGTGCCCAGGGGCCCTTAGTGGCCGGCTGACTTCTGAAATTCCACATTGCGCAGGATGCCTCCCAGACCCAAGGTGCTGCCACAGCCGAGTTGAGCTCGATTGAGAGTCCCAAGCGCCGCGAGGAATATGCCACCAGGACTTGGGCGGCTGACTTTTGCTTACCTGGGGAAAGGGTCAGCATTAGTGTTCAGGAGCCTGGGGACCGGAGGGGCCGGCTGTCTTCTGAAATTTAGGATTGCGCAGGATGCCTCCCCGACCAAAGCTGCCACCACCGTAAAGTCAGGCTGGTTTGAAGGTCCCAAATGGGCCCAGCAATCTGCCATCAGGAACCTGAGCTGGTGAGTTACACTTCCCTGTGTAAAGGGCGGCTTTGGTTTTCAGGGCCCACGGGCCCTTAGTGGCCGGCTGACTTCTGAAATTCCACATTGTGCAGGATGCCTCCCAGACCCAAGCTGCCACCACCGCAAAGTCAGGCTGGTTTGAGAGTCCCAAGTAACTCCAGCAATCTGCCATCAAGAGCCTGAGCTGGTGAGTTACACTTCCCTGTGTAAAGGGCGGCTTTTTTTTCAGGGCCCAGGGGCTCTTAGTGGCCGGCTGACTTCTGAAATTCCACATTGTGCAGGATGCATCCCAGACCCAAGCTGCCACCTCACCTGAGTCAAGCTCATTTGAGAGTCCCAAGCGCCTTGAGCAATATGCCACCAGGAATTTGGACTGCTGACTTTTGCTTACGTGGGGAAAGGGTCAGCCCTAATGATCAGGGGCCTGTGGTCTGGAGTGGCCGGCCGTCTGCCTGCTGAAGTTCTCCATTGCGCAGGATGCCTCCCAGACCCAAGCTGCTGCCACAGCTGAGTTGAGCTCGATTGAGAGTCCCAAGCGCCTCGAGAAATATGCCACTAGGAACTTGGACTGCTGACTTTCGCTTACCTGGCGAAAGGGTCAGCATGACTGTTCAGGAGCCTGGGGACTGGAGTGGCCGGCTGTCTTCTGAAATTTAAGATTGCGCAGGATGCCTCCCCGACCAAAGCTGCCACCACCGCAAAGTCAGGCTGGTTTGAAGGTCCCAAATGGGCCCAGCAATCTGCCATCAGGAACCTGAGCTGGTGAGTTACACTTCCCTGTGTAAAGGGCGGCTTTGTTTTTCAGGGCCCAGGGGCCCTTAGTGGCCGGCTGACTTCTGAAATTCCACATTGTGCAGGATGCCTCCCAGACCCAAGCTGCCACCTCACCTGAGTCAAGCTCATTTGAGAGTCCCAAGCGCCTTGAGCAATCTGCCACCAGGAATTTGGACTGCTGACTTTTGCTTACGTGGGGAAAGGGTCAGCCCTAATGATCAGGGGCCTGTGGTCTGGAGTGGCCGGCCGTCTGCCTGCTGAAGTTCTCCATTGCGCAGGATGCCTCCCAGACCCAAGCTGCTGCCACAGCCGAGTTGAGCTCGATTGAGAGTCCCAAGCGCCTCGAGGAATATGCCACCAGGAACTTGGGCTGCTGACTTTTGCTTACCTGGGGAAAGGGTCAGCATGACTGTTCAGGAGCCTGGGGACCAGAGGGGCCGGCTGTCTTCTGAAATTTAGGATTGCGCAGGATGCCTCCCCGACCAAAGCTGCCACCACCGCAAAGTCAGGCTGGTTTGAAGGTCCCAAATGGGCCCAGCAGTCTGCCATCAGGAACCTGAACTGGTGAGTTACACTTCCCTGTGTAAAGGGCGGCTTTGGTTTTCAGGGCCCAGGGGCCCTTAGTGGCCGGCTGACTTCTGAAATTCCACATTGTGCAGGATGCCTCCCAGACCCAAGCTGCTGCCACAGCCGAGTTGAGCTCGATTGAGAGTCCCAAGCGCCTCGAGGAATATGCCACCAGGAACTTGGGCTGCTGACTTTTGCTTACCTGGGGAAAGGGTCAGCATGACTGTTCAGGAGCCTGGGGACCGGAGGGGCCGGCTGTCTTCTGAAATTTAGGATTGCGCAGGATGCCTCCCCGACCAAAGCTGCCACCACCGCAAAGTCAGGCTGGTTTGAAGGTCCCAAATGGGCCCAGCAATCTGCCATCAGGAACCTGAGCTGGTGAGTTACACTTCCCTGTGTAAAGGGCGGCTTTGGTTTTCAGGGCCCAGGGGCCCTTAGTGGCCGGCTGACTTCTGAAATTCCACATTGCGCAGGATGCCTCCCAGACCCAAGCTGCTGCCACAGCCGAGTTCAGCTCGATTGAGAGTCCCAAGCGCCTCGAGGAATATGCCACCAGGAACTTGGGCGGCTGACTTTTGCTTACCTGGGGAAAGGGTCAGCATGACTGTTCAGGAGCCTGGGGACCGGAGGGACCGGCTGCCTTCTGAAATTTAGGATTGCGCAGGATGCCTCCCAGACCCAAGCTGCCCCCACCGTAAAGTCAGGCTGGTTGGGGAGTCCCACGTAACTCCAGCAATCTGCCATCAGGAACCTGTGCTGGTGAGTTACACTTCCCTGTATAAAGGGCGGCTTTGGTTTTCAGGGCCCAGGGGCCCTTAGTGGCCGGCTGGCTCTTCATATTCTGCAGTGCGCAGGATGCCTCCCCGACCAAAGCTGCCACCACCGCAAAGTCAGGCTGGTTTGAAGGTCCCAAATGGGCCCAGCAATCTGCCATCCGGAACCTGAGCTGGTGAGTTACACTTCCCTGTGTAAAGGGCGGCTTTGATTTTCAGGGTCCTGGGGCCCTTAGTGGCCGGCTGACTTCTGAAATTCCACATTGCGCAGGATGCCTCCCAGACCCAAACTGCCACCTCAGCCGAGTCGAGCTGGTTTGAGAATCCCAAGCGCCTCCACCAATCTGCAACAAGGAACCTGGGGGTTGAGTTTTGCTCACCTGGGTACAGGGTCAGCATGGGTCTTCAGGAGGCTGGGGACAGGAGTGGCCGGATGTCTTCTGAAATTTCACATTGCACAGGATGCCTCCCAGACCCAAGCTTCCACCACCTAAAAGTCAGGCTGGTTTGAGGGTCCCAAATGGCTCCACCAATCTGACATCAGGAACCGGAGCTGGTGAGTTCCACTTCCCTGTGTAAAGGGCATTATTGGTATACAGGGCCCAGGGGCCTTTAGTGGCCGGTTGCATTCTGAAATTCTGCAATGCGCAGGATCCCTCCCAGACCCAGGCTGCCACCTCACCTGAGTCGAACTTGTTTGAGACTCCCAAGCTCCTACAGCAATATGCCATCAGGAACCTGGGCTGCTGAGTTTTCTTCTTCTGGGAAAGGGCTGGCAGTGGTGTTCCGGAGGTCTTGCCTGGAGTGGCTGTCTGCCTGCTGAAATTCCGCATTGCGCAGGACGCCTGCCGGACCAAGGTGCCTCCACCGCAGAGTCAGGCTGGTTTGAGGGTCCCAAATGGCCCCAGAAATCTGCCATCAAGAACCTAAGCTGGTGAGTTACACTTCCCTGTGTAAAGGGCAGCATTTTTTTTCAGGGCCCAGGGGCCCTTAGTGACCTGCTGCGTGCTGAATTTCTGCATTACGCAGGATGCCACCCTGACCCAAGCTGCCACCGCTGCAGAGTGAGGAGGCTTTGAGGCTCCCAAATGGCTTCAGCAATCTCCCATCAGGAACTTGGGGTGCTGAGTTTTCTTCTTCTGGGACAGGGCTGGCATTTGTGTTCAGGAGGCCCTGACTGGATTGGCTGGCTGCCTGCTGATATTTCTGCTTTGCCAAACGTGCCTCCCAGACCGAAGCCGGCACCAGTTCCAACTCCAGCTGCTTTGTCCTCGGCACGTGTCTCCTGCCATCTGCCATCAGGAACCCAGGTGGCTGGGTTACATTTCCCTGCGTAATGGGCGGCATTTTTGTCCAGTGCCCAGGGGCCCTTAGCGGCCGGCCGCCTGGTGAAATTCCACATTGGGCAGGATGCCTCCCGCACCCCAGCTGCCACCACCGCAAAGTCAACCTGGTTTGGGAGTCTCAAGTGGCTCCAGCAATCTTCCTTCAGGAACCTGAGCTGCTGAGTTACACTTCCCTGTGTAATGGGCAGCATTGGTGTCCCGGGCCCTTAGTGGCCTGCTGTGTCCTGAAATTCTGCATTGGTCTGGATGCGTCCCAGCCCCAAGCTGCCACCTGTGCCTAGCTGATCTTTTTGAGAGTCCCAAGCGCCTCGAACAATATGCCACCAGGAACTTGGGTGGCTGAGTTTTCCTTATCTGGGAAAAGGGACAGGACTAATTTTAAGGATCCCGTGGCCCGGAGCAGCCGGCTGTCTGCCTGCTGAAGTTCTGCATTGCTCAGGATGCCTCCCCGACCAAAGCTGCCACCTCACTCGCGTCGAGCTCATTTGAGAGTCCCAAGTGCCTCCACTAATCTGCAACAAGGAACCTGGGGGGCTGAGTTTTGCTTACCTGGGAAAAGGGACAGCACTAGTGTTTAGGAGCCTCTGGTCCAGAGGGGCTGGCTGTCTGCCATCTGAAATTCTGCATCGCACAGTATGCCTCCCAGACCCTAGCTGCCTGCACCGCAAAGTCAGGCTGGTTTGAAGGTTCAGAATGTCCCCAGCAATCTTCCATGAAGAACCCGAGCTGGTGAGTTACACTTACCTGGGGTAACGGGTGGCATTTGTGTCCAGGGCGCAGGGGCCCTTTGTGGACGGCTGTCTGGTGAAATTCTGTATAGCGCAGGATCCCTCCCGGACCCAAGCTGCCACCGCCGCCAAGTCAGGCTGGTTTCAGGGTCCCAAATAGCTCCAGCAATATTCCATCAGGAACCTGGGCTGCTGAGTTTTCTTCTTCTGGGACAGGGCTGGCATTGTTCAGGAGGCCTTGCCTCGAGCGGCTGACTGCCTGCTGAAATTCTGCATTGCCAAATGTGCCTCCCAGACCCAAGCCGGCACCAGTTCCAAGTCCAGCTCCTTTTCCCTCGGCACGTGTCTCCTGCCATCTGCCATCAGGAACCCGGGTGGCTGAGTAACGCTTCCCTGAGAAATGGGCTGGCCTTCCTGTTCAGGGGCCGGGGGCCCTTAGTGGACGGCTAGCTCCTGAAATTCCGCATTGCGCAGGATGCCTCCCAGATCCAAGTTGCCATAGGTGCCGAGTCGAGATGGTTTGAGACTCCCAAGCGCCTCCAGCAATTTGAAATCAGGAACCCGGGTTGCTCGGTTTTCTTTACCTGGGAAAAGGGTCAGCATTAGTGTTCAGGGGCGTTTGGCCCGGAGTGGCCGGCTGTTTGCCTTCTGAACTTCTGCATTTCCCAATCTGCCTCCCAGACCCAGTTGGCCCCTGTCCCAATACCAGCTGCTTTGGCCTCGGCACGTGTCTCATATCTCCCATCAGGAACCTGGCAGCTGAGTCACGCTTACCTGAGAAAAGGGCTGGTGTTCACATTCAGGGCCCAGGGGCCCTTCGTGGCCATCAGCCGGCTAAAATTCTGCATTGCGCAGGATGGCTCCCAGACCCAAGCTGCCACCACCGTACAGTCAGTCTCGTTTGAGGGTCCCAAATGGCTCCAGCAATATTCCATCAGGAACCTGGGATGCTGAGTTGTCTTCTTCTGGGAAAGGGCCGGCATTGGTGTTCAGGAGGCCTTGCCCGGAGTTGCTGGCTGCCTGCTGAAATTTCTGTATTGCCAAATATGCCTCTTCGAGACAAGGTGGCACGAGTTCCAACTCCAGCTGTTTTTTCCTCAGCACGCGTCTCTTGCCGTCTGCCATCAGGAACCTCGGCCGGTGAGTTACACTTCCCTGTGTAAAGGGCTGCCTATTGTGTTCAGGTCCTAGGGGCCGTCCGCCTACTGACCTTTTGCCTTGCGCAGGTGCCCCCTAGACCTCAGGTGTAATCAGTTCCAACTCTAGCTGGTTTCACAGCGCTAAGTGGCTTGTGTAATCTGCCATCTGGAACGTGATCTGGTGAGTGTGGATCGATAGGGGAAAAGGCCGGTCTCCGTGTTGAGGGGCCAGTTGTCCGGAGAGGCCCATCGCCTGCTGAACTTCTGCATTGCAGAGATTGCCTCCCGGACTCTAGCTGCCACCACTGCAAAGTCAGGCTACTTTGACAGCGCCCAGCGTCTCCCGGAGTCTGCCATCAGGACCTTGCACCGTTGAGCGTCGTTTCCCAGGGCAACGGGTCAGCATTTTTTTTCGGGCGCCTCAGGCCCAGCGTGTTCCGCTGCCTGTTGAAATTCCCTATTGCACAGGATGCTTCCAGGTCGTAAGCTGGCACAACTTGCAGGTCAGGCTGGTTTGAGTGTCTTAAGGCGCTCCCGCAATCTGCCATCAGGAACGTAGTCTGTTGCATTTTCTTTCCAGGGAAAAGACCTAGCTTTGGTGTTTGGGTGCCCGTGGCCTGGAGCGGCTGTTTGGCTCCTAAAATTCTGCATTGTGTCAGATGCCTTGCAGACCCAAGCCGGCAGCAGTGAACACTCAGGCTGCATTAACAATAACAAGCGCCTTCTGCAAAGGGACACCAGGAACCCGGAACGGTTAGTTTTGTTTACCTAGGAAACGGGGTGGCATTTTTGGTCAGGACTCAGCCGCCACGAGTGCCCAACCGGCTCCTCATATTTTGCATGGCACAGGATGCCTCTCAAGCCCACACCGGCACCTCTGCAAAATCAGGCTGCGTAGTCAGTCCCAAGCGCCTCCTCTGAACCAACCCGGGCAGGTGAGTTTCGTTTGCCAGGGGAAAGGGCCGGTGTTCGCGTTCACGGGCCTGTAGCCCGGAGCGGTGCGGTGTCTCCTGAAATTCTATTTTGTGAAGTATGCCTTCCAGATTCCAGCTGGCACCAGGGACACCTCAAGGTACTTTGGTAGTGCCAAGTGCCTCTTGCAAATCGCCATCTTGAATCTGAGTTAGTTAGCTGTCATTGCTAGGGAAAAGGGCCAGCACCGGCGTTCAGAGGTCTACGGACCAGAGCGGCCGGCCGCTTGCTGAAAAACGTGCCTCGCGCCAGACGTCTCACAGACACAAGCCGTCACCACCGGAAAGTCAGGTCAGTTTGTGAGTCGTAAGTGCCTCCTGCAAACCTTCCCCAGCTGTCCCTCGTTGTTAAGGGTTTTGATTGACAGAAAAAATTCTGTTTTTTCATTGCTTGAGGAATTTAAATTGAGGAGAACCCTTCGTTTCACAATATTTTCGGAGAACGAATTATAGGGTAGAATCAGTTTATTTGTCATGTTATCAGTTTCAGTGGACCTAACTGCCCCGCTGTCTAATTTCTATGGGTTCACTTGAAGGAAGCTGTGTCTTTTTCAGCATTTTTAGAATTTAAGTATTCATTTCTGGCCACTTTTTTTCCGTGCCTTTGGAGCCGGTATCTTAGAGAAGAGCGAGCCCGGCGTGTACTTAACACATAAGCCACCCAGGAGGTTTTTTTTCTCATTTTTATTTCTAATGCAGTTAGGCCTAATTAGGAGTCCCAATGGGAGTTAGACTATTTATGTCATTATCCTTCTTCTCCACCCTACTCAGTCCTACATGATGTTCTACTTAGCAATTACCAAAGACTATTTATGTAAGGCAGCAGCTTATCACCCAATGTATCTATCTATGTAACCTTAAGAAAAAGTTTAATGTCTTACCAGTTTTCTGTTCTTCTGCTGCAAGTAGTCGCTGTGAAAATGGAAAGCACTGTTTTTTCAATGAAGAGCTTTCTTCTTTAACAAGCCCTTTGCTCCTCCTGAATCTGAGTCAGAGGAGCCAAACTGCTGCAGCTCTTCTGAGGGCTTTTATACCCGGTGGGATTAGTCCCCTCCCTTTTCCAGGGCATCATGGGAACAAGAGGCGGGCACTATCAGGGGTATATTAACCCCAGCCTTGGCTGGGGGCCTTCATTCCCTCCCTGGGAACTGCTGGGGTAAGAGCTCTCCTCTCATTTCAGTGAAGAGTCTCTTTTAGCTTATCTCAGCTCATTTTCAGCAGGTGTTTCTGGGCATCTAAAGTAACAGAGGCTTGGGAAATACAGTGAAGAAAACGCCATGGAATACAGGGAGTATTTAGGTTTGTGGTTTCGAGTTTTGTGTTTAGGGGGGGTAAAGTATGTTTGTAGTTTCTGGTTTTGTTCTTGTGTTTGTTTTTTTTTTTTTTTTTCTTCTATTGTTTTTAGTAGGAGGGCAGCTTTCACAGATTCCAGGGTGTGTCAACTCCAGTACATTTTTCAGCAGATCAATCATGTCATAAGAGGGATCGTCCCTGTGTCCAAGAAGATGCGTGAGATTGGGGCTTCAGGGGATTTGAGAATTGAGAGTAGGTGAAGTGAGGGTGAGTAGGTATCCAGTTGGGAGTTCTTGGGGGGGGGGGATTGTAGGCAGCAGGGTGTGAAAGGGTGTTTATTTGAGGGCTCCCCCACCCAAGGTTTTCAGAAGCATAGCAGGGGCATTTTCATGTCTTTCTCACACAAGGTCATCCACTGCAGTCACAGGAATGCCATTTGACATTCCCTTTGTTTAACCCAGTTGCCATTCTGAATAAAGGCCGCAGCCTTGGAGTCAGGATGAAGCTGGAACCTGAGGGAGCCAGGCCCACTCAGGAGAGGGCAAGTAGCTGCCTTGCTGGGATTTGGCCCACATAACTCTGGACTCACACTTTGGTTTTGGTTTTCTTTATTGTAGCTGACCGAGAGGCACGCAGGTCATTACGAGGCCCTCGGAGGCAGACTTATTTCAGGTGCAACGTGGATTCCCATCACCCATCATTGAAAAGATAAGTCGGGGGTCACGGCCTGGAGATGGGAGAGTAGCCCATTTGGAGTTCTTGGGCCAGATTTAAAAATTAGCAGAGGGGAAAGCAATCTTGTCCAAGGGCCTCTTAGGACAGCTAAAGGGAGAGGCTCTACTTTTGATGGCAGCTTTCCGGCGGGCAGCGCAGAACAGCTCCGGTCTGCGTCATGTTGTCCACTGTGCCGTGTTCCCTAGTGTGTCTTTGGCATGCCTTTTGCCTTCTCCCCTTAGAGGCCCTCAAAACAAGCATGATGTCTCGTGTTTCTCGTTCCCCTGTTTGTCACATTCCGTGTCACGGGTGTCTGCACATATTTGTGCCGGAGCTGTTCTGCCCTGCCGTGTAGCCTGCTGCAATAGGACAAGCCCATGGGAGTTGGAATTTGTAATGTGGGCTGCACTTGGGCTCTAGATGCTCTTCCTAGATTTACATAAGGTGTTTGCTGCTTGTGAGTTACCCTGGTGGTGTTTGACATATGTTCTAACTTTCTTTCAGGTGCAGCTCCATTCCAGGTGTGGCAGAGGGTCAGGGTTAGGAGGTGCCGGGCCTTCTTAGGAGCGCGGTGAGTAGCAGAGCGGTGGGGTTTTGGCCGATGCGGTGCCAAGGTCAGGCACTGATGTTTGGTTCTCTTTAATCTAGCTGTCTGAGAGACACCAGCCCGGTGCCAGCAGGACCTTCCCAGCTGACGAGGTGGCCTTTCTATGCACCTGAGACGGACTGGCATCCCCGGATGTCTGAGAGATAAGTAGAGGGCTGTGACCCACAGAGGGGATGAAGGCATGGTGCTGGTTTGGGAATTACCGGGAGGGGTTTTTGAGTCCGATTTGGAGGTGGGGGGTGTTCATGAAGTGGCCCCTTAGGCCCCATAGAAGCCACGTCTACCTTTTGATCCCAGTGCTGAGGAGCGCAGGGCAGAGCAGTCCCGGTGTGTCTCGTGTCACTTGTCTGTTGTGCATTATGTGTTGTTTGTGTATGCCATGTCTTTTACCTTAGGGGGGCCTGTCAGAAACCCTGGCATCCTTGTTAGCATCTGTGATCTCTGCATTCCCTGGCCTGGCAGCCTGGCCACAGAACTTTTGACTGGGGAGCTCAGACAGGCATCAGACTCTCTTCTCTCTTTGGAAGCATCCAGTCAGGTGTCTTTTCAGGTCTTGTTCTGAGCTGTCCGGACAGCTATGCCCCACCTGGATCCATTTTGGTGGATTAGGACTTGTAAGAATGTGAGGGCAGGCAGAGGATTCTGACCATAGGATTCTTAGGCATCCGGTTTTGCTGTTCTTGGAATAAATCCTTCAGTTACCTTCTTCCTCCAGGGTTCTCTGAGCTTCATCAGCTCACCATCAGTTTCAACTCGGTCATGTCCTTTTGCATTGTATCAGTCCTTGCGCCCATTTTCTTTGCCGGTAGATTTCTGTCTGTGTATTGTGTGCTTTGTTTGTCATGTCCTGTCTGTCCTGCGTCACGGGTGTCAGCACACATTTGTGCCGGAGCTGCTCTGCCCTGCCGCATAGCCTGGTGCGATAGGAGAGGGCCCGGGGACTTGGAATGTGTAATGTGGGGTGTAGTTGGACTCTAGGTGGGATTTGTAGATGGACACAGGATATCTGGAGCTCCTCAGTTATCCTGCAGCAGTTTGACTCTTGTCCTATCTTTTTTTTCAGATTGAGATGGATTGAATCTGTGTCAGAGGGCCCCATCCCGTTGAGGGGGTTGCCCCGAGCAGGTGAGGCCCCATTTGTCTCTGCAGCAGAAGTGTATATGGTGACTGTGTTACAGCACTGTTCTTTGTCCTTCTTTTTAGGAAGTCAATCTGGATACCAGCAGACAAGGTGAGCAGCGGAGAGAAGTGGTTGTTATTGCTCAGCTCTCAAGAACAACAATTTTTCAGCAGATCGATCATGTCGCAAGAGAGATCTGCCCAGTGTCAAGGATGATGTTTGAGATTGAAGCTTCAGGTGAGTTGAGGGTTGTGACTGGGAGAGAGAGGGTGATCAGGTATCCAGTTAGGAGTTCTTGGGAGGGGGTTTGCAGGCAGCAGGGTGAGAAAGGGTGTTTATTTGTTTATTTGAGGGGCCCCCCACGCAAGGCTGTTCAGAAGCCTAGCAGAGGCATTCCCATGTCTCGCAGCACACAAGGTCATCCACTGCACTCACAGCAATGCCATTTAACTTTGCCTTTCTCTTACCCAGGTACCGCCCCTAATGCAGGCCACAGCCTTGGAATCAGGATGAAGCTGGAGCCTGAGGGAGGCAGGCACACTCAGGAGAGGGCAAGTTGCTGACTGGCTGGGATATGTCCCCCATAATTCTGGACTCATACTTTTGGTTTTCTTTCTTGTAGCTGACCAAGAGGCTAACAGGCTATCACGGGCCCACTGAGGCAGACTCATTTCAGGACCAACGTGGATTGCCATCACTCATCATCCAAAAGATAAGTTGGGAGCCTTTGCCTGGAGATGGGAGTGTAGGAGATTAGGAGTTTTTGGGCCAGATTTAACAAATAGTGGAGGGAAAAGCAATCTTGTCCAAGGGCATGTTAGGACAAGTGAAGGGAGAGACTCTACTTTTGATGGCAGCTTTTAGGCGGGCAGTGCAGAACAGCTCCGGTGTGTCTGGTGTTGTGCCGTGTGCCTGTTACCTGGTGTGTCTTTGGGGTCCCTTTTGCCTTCTCCGCTCGAGGCCCTCACCGCAAGCATGATGTGTCGTGTTTCACATCCCCCTGTTGGTCACATTCCGTGTCACGGGTGTCTGCCCATATTTGTGCTGGAGCTCTTTTGCCCTGCCGCCTGGCCTGCTGCAATAGGACAAACCCTGGGGAGTTGGAATTTGTAATGTGGGATGTGCTTGAGCTCTAGATGCTCTTCCTAGATTGACATAAGGTGTTTGCTGCCTTTGAGTTATCCTGGTGGTGTTTGACATATGTTCTAACTTTCTTTCAGGTGCAGCTGCATTCCAGGTGTGGCAGAGGGTCAGGCTTAGCAGGTGCCGGGCCTTCTTAGGAGCGCGGTGAGTAGCAGAGCGGTGGGGTTTTGGCCGATGCAGTGCCAAGGTCAGGCCCTGATGTTTGGTTGTCTTTAATCTAGCTGTCTGAGAGACACCAGCCCGTTGCCAGCAGGACCTTCCCAGCTGACGAGGTGGCCTTTCTCTGCACCTGAGACGGACTGGCATCCCCAGATGTCTGAGAGATAAGTAGAGAGCTGTGACCCACAGAGGGGATGAAGGCATGGTGCTGGTTTGGGAATTACTGGGAGGGGTTTTTGAGTCCGATTTGGAGGTGGGGGGTGTTCATGAAGTGGCCCCTTAGGCCCCATAGAAGCCACGTCTCACTTTTGATCCCAGTGCTGCGGTGTGCAGGGCAGAGCAGTCCCGGTGTGTCTCGTGTCCTTTGTCTGTTGTGCATTATGTGTTGTTTGTGTATGCCATGTCTTTTACCTTAGGGGGGGCCTGTCAGAAACCTTGGCATCCTTGTTAGCATCTGTGATCTCTGCATTCCTTGGCCTGGCAGCCTGGCCACAAAACTTTTGACTGGGGAGCTCAGACAGGCATCAGACTCTCTTTTGTCTTTGGAAGCATCCAGTCAGATGTCTTGTCAGGTCTTGTTCGGAGCTGTGGGGACAGCTGTGCCCCACCTGGATCCATTTTGGTGGATTAGGGCTTGTAAGAATGTGAGGGCAGGCAGAGGATTCAGATCATAGGATTCCTAGGCATCGATCTTTGCTGTTCTTGGAATAAATCCTACAGTTAGCATCTTCTTCCTCCAGGGTTCTGTGAGCCTCATCAGCTGACCGTCAGTTTGAACTCAGTCATCTCCTTTTGCATTCTCTCAGTCCTTGCAGCCATTTTCCTTGCCAAGAGATTTCTGTTCCTGTTGTGTCCCCGTTGTCTGTCCTGTCCTGCCTGTCCTGTGTCACGGGTGTCAGCACACATATGTGCCGGAGCTGCTCTGCCCTGCCGCACAGCCTGGTGCGATAGGAGAGGGCCTGGGGACTTGGAATGTGTAATGTGGGGTGTAGTTGGACTCTAGGTGGGATTTGTAGATGGACACAGGATATCTGGAGCTCCTCAGTTATCCTGCAGCAGTTTGACTCTTGTCCTAACTTTTTTTTCAGATGGAGATGGATTAAATCTGTGCCAGAGGGCCCCGTCCCGTTGAGGGGATTGCCCCGAGCAGGTGAGGCCCCGTTTGTCTCTGCAGCAGAAGTGTGTATGGTGACTGTGTTACAGCACTGTTCTTTGTCTTTGTTTTTAGGAAATAAATCTGGATACCAGCAGCCTAGGTGAGCAGCGGAGAGAAGTGGTTGTTATTGCTCAGCTCTCAAGAACAACATTTCAGCGGATTGATCATGTCGCAAGAGAGATCTGCCCAGTGTCAAGGATGATGTTTGAGATTGAGGCTTCAGGTGAGTTGAGGATTGTGACTGGGAGAGGGTGGGTGATCAGGTATTGAGTTAAGAGTTCTTGGGAGGGGGTTTGCAGGCAGCAGGGTGAGAAAGGGTGTTTATTTGAGGGCTCCCCCCCACAAGGCTGTTCAGAAGCCTAGCTGAGGCATTCCCATGTCTTGCAGCACACAAGGTCATCCACTGCACTCACAGCAATGCCTTTTAACTTTGCCTTTCTCTTACCCAGGTGCCACCCCTAATGAAGGCCACAGCCTTGGAATCAGGATGAAGCTGGAGCCTGAGGGAGCCAGGCACACTCAGGAACGGGCAAGTAGCTGACTGGTTGGGGTATGTCCCCCATAATTCTGGACTCACACTTTGGTTTTGGTTTTCTTTCTTGTAGCTGACCAAGAGGCTAACAGGCTATCACGGGCCCTCCGAGGTAGACTCATTTCAGGACCAATGTGGATTGCCATCACTCATCATCCAAAAGATAAGTCGGGGGCCTTGGCCTGGAGATGGGAGTGTAGGAGATTAGGAGTTTTTGGGCCAGATTTAACAAATAGCGGAGGCAGAAGCAATCATGTCCAAGGGCATGTTAGGACAAGTGAAGGGAGAGACTCTACTTTTGATGGCAGCTTTTAGGCGGGCAGTGCAGAACAGCTCCGGTGTGTCTGGTGTTGTCATCTGTGCCTGTTACCTGGTGTGTCTTTGGGGTCCCTTTTGCCCTCTTCCCTCGAGGCCCTCACCGCAAGCATGATGTGTCGTGTTTCACGTCCCCGTTTGTCACGTTCCGTGTCACGGGTGTCCGCACATATTTGTGCCGGAGCTCTTTTGCCCTGCCGCCTGGCCTGCTGCAATAGGACAAACCATGGGGAGTTGGAATTTGTAATGTGGGCTGTACTTGGGCTCTAGATGCTCTTCCTAGATTGACATAAGGTGTTTGCTGCTTTTGAGTTATCCTGGTGGTGTTTGATATATGTTCTAACTTTCTTTCAGGTGCAGCTGCATTCCAGGTGTGGCAGAGGGTCAGGGTTAGGAGGTGCCGGGCCTTCTTAGGAGCGCGGTGAGTAGCAGAGCGGTGGGGTTGTGGCCGATGTGGTGCCAAGGTCAGGCCCTGATGTTTGGTTGTCTTTAATCTAGCTGTCTGAGAGACACCAGCCCGTTGCCAGCAGGACCTTCCCAGCTGACGAGGTGGCCTTTCTCTGCACCTGAGACGGACTGGCATCCCCGGATGTTTGAGAGATAAGTAGAGGGCTGTGACCCACAGAGGGGATGAAGGCATGGTGCTGGTTTGGGAATTACTGGGAGGGGTATTTGAGTCCGATTTGGAGGTGGGGGGTGTTCATGAAGTGGCCCCTTAGGCTCCATAAAAGCCACGTCTCACTTTTGGTCCCAGTGCTGAGGAGCGCAGGGCAGAGCAGTCCCGGTGTGTCTCGTGTCCTTTGTCTGTTGTGCATTATGTGTTGTTTGTGTATGCCGTGTCTTTTACCTTAGGGGGGCCTGTCAGGAAACCTGGCATCCTTGTTAGCATCTGTGATCTCTGCATTCCCTGGCCTGGCACCCAGGCCATAGATGCGATTCTGATACCTGTCTGAGCTCCCCGGTCAAAAGTTCTCTCTTTGGAAGCATCCAGTCAGGTGTCTTGTCAGGTCTTGTTCTGAGCTGTCCGGACAGCTATGCCCCACCTGGATCCATTGTGGTGGATTAGGACTTGTAAGAATGTGAGGGCAGGCAGAGGATTCAGATCATAGGATTCCTAGGCATCGATCTTTGCTGTTCTTGGAATAAATCCTTCAGTTAGCATCTTCTTCCTCCAGGGTTCTCTGAGCCTCATCAGCTGACCGTCAGTTTGAACTCAGTCATCTCCTTTTGCATTCTCTCAGTCCTTGCAGCCATTTTCCTTGCCAAGAGATTTCTGTTCTTGTTGTGTCCCCGTTGTCTGTCCTGTCCTGCCTGTCCTGTGTCACGGGTGTCTGCACACATTTGTGCCGGAGCTGCTCTGCCCTGTTGCCTAGCCTGGTGTAATTGGAGTAATCCTGTGGACTTGGAATTTGTAATGTTGGGTGTACTTCGACTCTAGATGATATTCCTAGGTTGATAGAAGGTTTTTGCAGATTTTGAGTTATCCTCCTGGTATTTGACCTATGTTCTTACTTTCTTTCAGGTGCAGGTGCATTGCATCCATGGCTGCGCATCCCATCCTGGGTGAGGGGGTTCCTGAAATCAGGTCAGTCAACAGTTGTCTGTGCAGGGTGTGTGGTAAGTGTGACCCTGTTACAGGTCTGTTCTTTGTCTTTATTTTTAGGATGCAAAGCTGGATCTCAGCAGTCAAGTTCAAGAAGGCAAGGTGAGCAGTGACCAGTAGCCTTCCTTGTTGCTGAGGTCTCACTTTCCGGGGCCAGTCTAAGTCTCCATTCTTGTTTTTGTGCCTTAGTCAAGCCGCTCTGAGCACGTCAAGCTGCCATCCCCCACCAGATGAAGGACTGGGTTTGCTGACTTTGTCAGCCCTGTCTTCTGGGTAGGTGTCCGGATCCACTGAGGAATTCCGGTAAGTCGGGCAAGTAGGGATGAGGAGCGTGGGTCCATGCAGTTTTGAGCAATCCCACATCATCTCCTGTCCTCTTCATGCAGGTGTACTCTGTGATGGTGGCATCGGTGTCTCAGCATGGTGATGTGTGTGACTCCAGGCGATCGGCCATTGGTAGGACAACAGTGAGTAGCAGACTTGTGGCTTTTGGCCCATGCGGTGCCAAGATCAGGCACTGATGTTTGGTTTTCTTTAATCTAGCTGTCTGAGAGACACCAGCCCGGTGGCAGCAGGAACTCCGCAGCTGCTGAGGCCGCCTTCCTTTGCACCCGATACAGAGCAGTATCGCCAGATGTCTGTGAGATAAGTAGAGGGCTATGAACCACAGAGGGGATGAAAGTGGGGTGCTAGGTCAGACTCCCAGGGTGGGGGTTTTCAATTGGCTCTGGAGATGAGGGTAGCCAACATGTGGCCCCTTAGGCCTCACAAAAGCAAAGCCTCAGTTTTGGTTACGGTGCTGAGGCGGGCAGCAGGGCAGAGCAGTCCCGGTGTGTCTTGTGTCCCTTGTCTTTTGTGTGTTGTCTGTCTGGATATGTCATGTCTCTTTACCTTAGCAGTATGAGGGGCCTCTCAGTAACCTTTCCTAGCATCCGTGATCTCAGCGTTCTTTGCCCTGGCAGCCGTGCCACGGAACTCTTCACCCGGGAGCCCAGACAGGCATCAGAATTGCATCTCTTTTTAGAAGCAGTCTGTCAGAGGTCTTTTCAGGTCTTGTTCTCAGCTGTATGGACACTTGCACCCTGCAAGGTTCCGTTATGGCTGATTAGCACTTGTGAGCATGTGAGCTGAGTTAGAGCATTGTGACTCTAGGGCTCCTGGGCATTCATCTTTGCAGTTCTTGGACTGAATCATTAAGTTTAGCATTTTCTTTTGCCAGGCATCTGTGAGGCTCATCAGCTCACCATCAGTCTAACTTTGGTCATCTCATTTTTCATCTTATCAGTCCTTGCAGTCATTTTCTTTGCCTACAGGTTTCTGTGTGTGTTTTGTCCTCGTTGTTTGTCTCGTCCCGTCCCGTCCCGTGTCACGGGTGTCTGCACACATTTGTGCCGGAGCTGCTCCGCCCTGCCCCGTAGCCGGGTGCAATCGGAGGCGTCTCGGGGGCTTGTAATTTGTAATGTGGGGTCTAGTTGGCGTCTAGATGGGATTTGTAAATGGACATGACATGTCTGGAGCCTCTAAGTTATCCTGCAGCCCTTTGACTTTTCTCCTAACTGTCTTTCAGATGCAGAAGGATCAAATCCAGGGCCGAGCCCTGCATCTAGGGTGAGGGGCTTCCCCCAAGCAGGTCAGTCACTGTTTTCCTCTGTAGAGGAAGCATAAATTATGGCTGTCACAGCTCTTTTGCCTTTCCTTTTAGGAAGTCAAGGCAGAGAGCTGCAGTCCAGGCCAGCGGGCAAGGTGAGCATTGCGTAGCGTACACTCGCAGTTTTATTGCTGAGGTCTCAGTTTCTGGCGCAGCTCTAACTGTCTCCTCTTGTTTTTTTTTCTTTTTTTTTATTCTTTTAGGTGGTCCACTTGTGATCTATCCCGGCCGAGGATGCTCATGCGAGGCGGGTGCAAGCCTAAGGTATCGGTGTGGCATACTTGTCACGGTAGGGAGGTTGTGTTTTCCCAGTATCTCAGCATGCTTTTTTGCTTTGTTTCCTTGCAGGTGCTGTCGCTGCCCTAAGCATGACCAAGGAACAGAGGAGGGCAGGTGAGTCGGTGTTTAGGCAGGGTGAGTCATAGGGGAGGGTTATGCAGCAGCACCCTAAGTGTGTACATTTTCTTTTTGCAGGTGTCTTCTGGGATGCCTCCTGAGTCAAATCAAGTTTTGAGGTGAGCTGGGCCTGCGGTGCGGAGGAGTTGCAGGCATTACTGTTTTTGAGGGCAATAGTCACATTTTCTGTTGTATCTTAGGTACCCTGAGCAGGCTCGTAGCCACAGCTGGGAAGCGGCAGCACCGAATCACACACATCGAGAACATCTCAACGCGCACGTCCGACCGAGGATGGATTTTGTCCGCTCGTCTTTCAAAAGCTAAGTGTCGGGGCGGCGGTCGGGAGAAGGGGAAAAGCCTTTACTATCACAGGGGGCAGTTTCACGTCAGCTTAGCTGAGAGGTCTGTAGCGGGATGGGCTCTTTGCAATTAAAGAGAGAGGGTTTGTCCTCAGCCTCACGAGAGCCTTTGCCGGGCAGGGCAGTTCCGACCCATCTCCACGTTCTCGTGGACTTTGCGTCGTCAGCTTTCCTCGACTAGGCATAGTCACGGCCGTTTCCCCCGAGGGGCTCGCCTTCGGGTCCGCAGCTCTCGCCACGGTCATCCGGCAGTCCGCTTCCTTCCGTCGGCCGGCCGAGCGTCTGGAGGGTCTTCCTAACTGCTTTGACACTAACTTCTTTTTGCGAGCTACATTTCATCATCACGTGCCATCATCACAGGTCTTCCTTTCCTGTGGCTCATCTTGCGTTTGCAATATCAGATCCCTAAGGGGAAAGTTCGCGCTTGCCTTTGCGTTAGGTCATCTGCGTCCGTGTTATGTTGTGTGCGTCCATTGTCTTTCACGCCTAAGGCCTTTCTTACGTCTCGACGCTTTGTCGGCACTAATGTGTGCTATATTGCCTATATTCTACTCATGTGCCTTTCTGGATCTTTCTTATTCTGCCCTCTTTATCTTTTTACTCTGAGCCAGGTAGGATTAGCGAAGATGTTCTCATCCGTCTTCCTTCTCACTACCAGCTTCGGTAGTGCCTTTTTTCCCAATGACATTTTCTTTGACTTCTGGAGCAGTGTCTTATACCCTCCTGACGTGACTGCAGTAGTTCTATGGGTTCCATCTTCTGAAAGGGTATAGGTCTCAGGAATTCATCTTCCAGAGTGATCTTAAGTCCTGTTTGTATTGTATCTATCTACCTATATTGTATGTACCTGTGTTGGCATATATTGTATGTAATTATATTGTATGTACCTGTGTTGGCTTATACTGTATGTACTTGTGTCAGCTTTTACTGTATGCACTTAGGTTGCGTGTACCTGTGTCGGCTTATACTGTATGTACTCATGTTGCATGTACTTGTGTTGGCTTATACTGTATGTACTTGTGTCAGCTTTTACTGTATGCACTTAGGTTGTGTGTACCTGTGTTGCCTTATACTGTATGTACTCATGTTGCATGTACCTGTGTTGGCTTATACTGTATGTACTCATGTTGCATGTACCTGTGTTGGCTTATACTGTATGTACTTATATTGTATGTACTTGTGTTGGCTTATATTGCATGTACTTGTGTCAGCTTTTACTGTATGCACTTAGGTTGCATGTACCTGTGTTGGCTTATACTGTATGTATTCTATGTTGCATGTACATGTGTTGGTTTATCTTGCATGTACCTGTGTTGGCTTATAGTCTATGTACTTATCTTGCATGTACCTCTGTTGGCTTATACTGTATGTACTTATGTTGCATGTACATGTGTTGGTTTATCTTGCATGTACCTGTGTTGGCTTATACTGTATGTACTTATCTTGCTTGTACCTGTCTTGGGTTATATTGTGTGTACCTGTGTTGGCTTATACTGTATGTACTTATAATGTATGTAAGTGCATTGCATTTTATTGTCTGTACTGGCACTTTGCATTGGCTTATATTATGCGTACCTATGTTGTACCACTTATGGTCGGAGCTGCCCTACCCTGGCAGCTAGTCATAGTTAGGTGGAACAGTTATAGAAATTTTCCTGTTGCTTTGTGTTTTGTGGGGTTTTGGGTGGAAAACTTATCGGTTCAGAGCGGGGACAATTCCCGGCTGTCAGATTGGCACTTGCTGACCACTTTCTGTTGTCTCACAGGTCCCCGAGGCTACCAATTTCCCTAATCTACCATTTGATGTCAGGGAGGGGCAGCCACAACATGCGTCGAAGCACGTTCTTCAGCGTCTCAGGTAAGGGCCGCAGCGAGCGTGTAAGCGGGCAGAGCGTGTGAGCATGTGTGAGAGCCTGTGGCTGTGTTTGGCTGTGTGTGCTCGTCTCTGTGTGTGTGAGCACAGGGTGAGTGGATTTAACCTTGTGTGTGTGATGTTTGCTTTTCAGGTTTTTCAACTAATTTTTAAAATTAGAATAAAAAATCCCCAGCCGGGGGGTTTTTTTTTTTTTTCCCCCCGGCTGGGTTTTTTTTTCCTCGGTCCCGGTCGGTCCGCGAGGCGACGTTCATCGCCAAAGTTTGGGCACGGAACGGCCAGGGACCGGGGTTTTCGTCAGGCAGGAGCATTTTTTGGGGGCTCCTGGGAACCACGTTCCCGAGGAGCGGTGTGAATGTGTGCTGAGGGTTAGCTGAGCGGTTGATGTGGGAGGTAGTGTGGGTTTGTGTGTAAGCTGAAGTGTGTGTGTGTGCCTGTTGAAGGTCTGTAGGGTTGTAACCTTGTATGCTGTTTGCTTTTCAGGTTTTTCAACTAATTTTTAAAATTAGAATAAAAAATCCCCAGCTGGGGGTTTTTTTTTTTTTTTCCCCCGGCTGGGTTTTTTTTTCCTCGGTCCCGGTCGGTCCGCGAGGCGACGTTCATCGCCACAGTTCGGGCACGGAACGGCCAGGGACCGGGGTTTTTGTCAGGCAGGAGCATTTTTTGGGGGCTCCCGGGAACCACGTTCCCGAGGAGCGGTGTGAATGTGTGCTGAGGGTTAGCTGAGCGGTTGATGTGGGAGGTAGTGTGTGTTTGTGTGTAAGCTGAAGTGTGTGTGTGTGCCTGTTGAAGGTCTGTAGGGTTGTAACCTTGTATGCTGTTTGCTTTTCAGGTTTTTCAACTAATTTTTAAAATTAGAATAAAAAATCCCCAGCCGGGGGTTTTTTTTTTTTTTTCCCCCCGGCTGGGTTTTTTTTTCCTCGGTCCCGGTCGGTCCGCGAGGCGACGTTCATCGCCAAAGTTCGGGCACGGAACGGCCAGGGACCGGGGTTTTCGTCAGGCAGGAGCATTTTTTGGGGGCTCCCGGGAACCACGTTCCCGAGGAGCGGTGTGAATGTGTGCTGAGGGTTAGCTGAGCGGTTGATGTGGGAGGTAGTGTGGGTTTGTGTGTAAGCTGAAGTGTGTGTGTGTGCCTGTTGAAGGTCTGTAGGGTTGTAACCTTGTATGCTGTTTGCTTTTCAGGTTTTTCAACTAATTTTTAAAATTAGAATAAAAAATCCCCAGCCGGGGGGTTTTTTTTTTTTCCCCCCGGCTGGGTTTTTTTTTCCTCGGTCCCGGTCGGTCCGCGAGGCGACGTTCATCGCCAAAGTTCGGGCACGGAACGGCCAGGGACCGGGGTTTTCGTCAGGCAGGAGCATTTTTTGGGGGCTCCCGGGAACCACATTCCCGAGGAGCGGTGTGCATGTGTGCTGAGGGTTAGCTGAGCGGTTGATGTGGGAGGTAGTGTGTGTTTGTGTGTAAGCTGAAGTGTGTGTGTGTGTGTGTGTGCCTGTTGAAGATCTGTAGGGTTGTAACCTTGTATGCTGTTTGCTTTTCAGGTTTTTCAACTAATTTTTAAAATTAGAATAAAAAATCCCCAGCCGGGGGGTTTTTTTTTTTTTTCCCCCCGGCTGGGTTTTTTTTTCCTCGGTCCCGGTCGGTCCGCGAGGCGACGTTCATCGCCAAAGTTCGGGCACGGAACGGCCAGGGACCGGGGTTTTTGTCAGGCAGGAGGATTTTTTGGGGGCTCCCGGGAACCACGTTCCCGTGGACCAATGATTGCTGGGGTTTAATTTAGTAGTTTTGGTGAGAGGGCTGGTGGGTTTGTGTGCTATTTGAAGCGAGTGTCTGTGGTGGGTGAGTGTTGTTTTCTCTGTGGTTTTGTTGTTTTGGGTTTCCTGTAACCATAGATTAACATGTAATGGAAATAGGAAAAGGTTATATGTTTGTGTTAATATTTGTACTGCTTTGTACTGCTTTGTACTGCTTTGTACTGCTTTGTACTGCTTTGTACTGCTTTGTACTGCTTTGTACTGCTTTGTACTGCTTTGTACTGCTTTGTACTGCTTTGTACTGCTTTGTACTGCTTTGTACTGCTTTGTACTGCTTTGTACTGCTTTGTACTGCTTTGTACTGCTTTGTACTGCTTTGTACTGCTTTGTACTGCTTTGTACGTGAATTAGATTTTCTTGTTGTGTCTATGGATTGTATCTGTGCTTGCATTTGTATGCACTGTTTCTATGTCTATGTCTTTTGCTGATTTCCTGTAATAAAGTTGAATCACCCCTAATAAAGATACCCCATGCCCTTCCCTAAACCCCCCCTTACCCCCACGGCTCCTGTCTTTTTTTTGGTGTGGTTTTGTAATTTTTTTCCTCTGTGTTTCTTCCTTTTGCTCCTTCCTTTCCTTTTCTATTTTTCACTTAACTTCCATCTGTCTCCCACCCTCTGTTTTTGTGTCTCACTCTTTCTGATACTGTCTTGCTTCTGTAACTCTGTTCTCTTTCTCTCTTTACTTTGGACCTTATTTCTTTTCCTTTATTACTTTCCCCTGTGCTCTTCTTGCTTCTTTTTCTGTCTGCATTCTCCTTTTCCTTGGTTTGTCTTTTTTTGCTCTTAGTCTTTTCCTTTTTCACTCTACCCTGAGTTTTTGCTGTAACTCTAATCCTAACCACTTTTTTTCCCTTTTAACTCCCGTTCTTCTGTTTTTCCATCCTCCTTTTCTTTTCTGTCTCTGTCTTGGTTTCTTTCTCTGTGTTTTCTTCTCCTCTGTCTCTCTGTCTTCTTTTTTTTTCTCTGTGTTCTTTATTCTCTGTCTTTTCTTCTGTCTGTTTTTCTTTCTCTGTCTTCTTTTGTGCCTGTCTCTTCTCTATTTTCTTTATTCTATCCTTTTTCTCCATCTCCTTTCTTTTCTCTCTCTTTCTCTTTTCTCTCTTTTGTCTGGTTTTCTCTTTTCTCTCTCTATTTTTCTCTCTTTCATTTTTGTCTTCTCTCTGACTTTTTTTCTTGTCTCTCAATCTTTTTTTTTCTGTCTCTCTCTCTCTTTTCTCTCTCTCTCTCTTTTCTCTCTCTCTCTCTCTCTTTTCTCTCTCTCTCTCTCTCTTTTCTCTCTTTTCTCTATTTCTAACTTTGTTTTCCTTTCTAGCTTTAGTTTTAAAAAAGCAGCAGTAGAAACTTTCAGGCTCACTGGGAGTAAAGCAAAAAAAAAAAAAAAATTATAAAACAAAGCATTTACTCCCCGGGAGTCTGAAATTTTCTACTGCTGCACCAGACATATAGTTTTTCTTCTTTTTATATATAGTATATAGGAACCCCACCCACCCCTAATCAGTACTCCCCAGCTGGCCCCAATCAAGCCTGATGAGTCACACCTGTCACTAGGCACCACCCCCCATACCCAAGCACCCACCCCTAGCTGGCCCCCTGGCCCTGCACACCACCCCCATCGCCCAGCCACCATCCCCTGTACAGAAAAACCCTGCCCAGTACCCAAGCACCCACCCCCTGTTGTCCCCGCCCAGCCCTAGCTGCCACGCCCCCCTGCCCTGCGCACCGCCTACCGTTAGCAGGCACCCACGCCCGCACAGCACTGAAACAGCGCCCCCTGCCGTCCACTGCGCCGCACTGCATGTACACACAGTGCGAGTACCACCTGACATCAGGAGAGCGACACACCCCCGGGAAGGCCCACCCCCAGGGCATTGCCGTCCCTACCCACCGCCCGACTGGAAACCCAGCACCCGCCCCGCGCCCCAGAAGCCGCTCCCCACCGTGCCGCCAGCCGCACGCCAGCCGGAACACCCGTCCGCAGCCGCCGGGACCCTCGGCAACCCCCAAAAACCCCCCAAAACCCGAAAGAGCAGGCCGGCCCCGGACGGCCGCCATTTTACCGGAAGTGACGTCATTCCGCCGGGCGCCGCCATTTTGTCCCACATCACGTGACCGCCGCCATGTTGAAAATAAATCACGTGACCACTGGGGGCCGCCATCTTGGATTAGGGTTAGTTTTACCGATTAATTTTACCAATTAGGGTCGCTTTTAACTAGGGTTAGAGGTTAGGGATTAAGGGATTAAGGGATTAAGGGATTAAGGGATTAGGGGATTAGGGGATTAAGGGATTAGGGATTAAGGGATTAGGGGATTAAGGGATTAGGGATTAAGGGATTAGGGATTAAGGGATTAAGGGATTAAGGGATTAGGGGATTAAGGGATTAAGGGATTAAGGGATTAGGGGATTAAGGGATTAAGGGATTAAGGGATTAGGGGATTAAGGGATTAAGGGATTAAGGGATTAAGGGATTAAGGGATTAAGGGATTAAGGGATTAAGGGATTAAGGGATTAGGGGATTAAGGGATTAAGGGATTAAGGGATTAGGGGATTAAGGGATTAAGGGATTAAGGGATTAAGGGATTAGGGGATTAAGGGATTAAGGGATTAAGGGATTAAGGGATTAAGGGATTAAGGGATTAAGGGGTTAGGGTTAGGGTTAGGGTTAGGGTTAGGGTTAGGGTTAGGGTTAGGGTTAGGGTTAGGGTTAGGGTTAGGGTTAGGGTTAGGGTTAGGGTTAGGGTTAGGGTTAGGGTTAGGGTTAGGGTTAGGGTTAGGGTTAGGGTTAGGGTTAGGGTTAGGGTTAGGGTTAGGGTTAGGGTTAGGGTTAGGGTTAGGGTTAGGGTTAGGGTTAGGGTTAGGGTTAGGGTTAGGGTTAGGGTTAGGGTTAGGGTTAGGGTTAGGGTTAGGGTTAGGGTTAGGGTTAGGGTTAGGGTTAGGGTTAGGGTTAGGGTTAGGGTTAGGGTTAGGGTTAGGGTTAGGGTTAGGGTTAGGGTTAGGGTTAGGGTTAGGGTTAGGGTTAGGGTTAGGGTTAGGGTTAGGGTTAGGGTTAGGGTTAGGGTTAGGGTTAGGGTTAGGGTTAGGGTTAGGGTTAGGGTTAGGGTTAGGGTTAGGGTTAGGGTTAGGGTTAGGGTTAGGGTTAGGGTTAGGGTTAGGGTTAGGGTTAGGGTTAGGGTTAGGGTTAGGGTTAGGGTTAGGGTTAGGGTTAGGGTTAGGGTTAGGGTTAGGGTTAGGGTTAGGGTTAGGGTTAGGGTTAGGGTTAGGGTTAGGGTTAGGGTTAGGGTTAGGGTTAGGGTTAGGGTTAGGGTTAGGGTTAGGGTTAGGGTTAGGGTTAGGGTTAGGGTTAGGGTTAGGGTTAGGGTTAGGGTTAGGGTTAGGGTTAGGGTTAGGGTTAGGGTTAGGGTTAGGGTTAGGGTTAGGGTTAGGGTTAGGGTTAGGGTTAGGGTTAGGGTTAGGGTTAGGGTTAGGGTTAGGGTTAGGGTTAGGGTTAGGGTTAGGGTTAGGGTTAGGGTTAGGGTTAGGGTTAGGGTTAGGGTTAGGGTTAGGGTTAGGGTTAGGGTTAGGGTTAGGGTTAGGGTTAGGGTTAGGGTTAGGGTTAGGGTTAGGGTTAGGGTTAGGGTTAGGGTTAGGGTTAGGGTTAGGGTTAGGGTTAGGGTTAGGGTTAGGGTTAGGGTTAGGGTTAGGGTTAGGGTTAGGGTTAGGGTTAGGGTTAGGGTTAGGGTTAGGGTTAGGGTTAGGGTTAGGGTTAGGGTTAGGGTTAGGGTTAGGGTTAGGGTTAGGGTTAGGGTTAGGGTTAGGGTTAGGGTTAGGGTTAGGGTTAGGGTTAGGGTTAGGGTTAGGGTTAGGGTTAGGGTTAGGGTTAGGGTTAGGGTTAGGGTTAGGGTTAGGGTTAGGGTTAGGGTTAGGGTTAGGGTTAGGGTTAGGGTTAGGGTTAGGGTTAGGGTTAGGGTTAGGGTTAGGGTTAGGGTTAGGGTTAGGGTTAGGGTTAGGGTTAGGGTTAGGGTTAGGGTTAGGGTTAGGGTTAGGGTTAGGGTTAGGGTTAGGGTTAGGGTTAGGGTTAGGGTTAGGGTTAGGGTTAGGGTTAGGGTTAGGGTTAGGGTTAGGGTTAGGGTTAGGGTTAGGGTTAGGGTTAGGGTTAGGGTTAGGGTTAGGGTTAGGGTTAGGGTTAGGGTTAGGGTTAGGGTTAGGGTTAGGGTTAGGGTTAGGGTTAGGGTTAGGGTTAGGGTTAGGGTTAGGGTTAGGGTTAGGGTTAGGGTTAGGGTTAGGGTTAGGGTTAGGGTTAGGGTTAGGGTTAGGGTTAGGGTTAGGGTTAGGGTTAGGGTTAGGGTTAGGGTTAGGGTTAGGGTTAGGGTTAGGGTTAGGGTTAGGGTTAGGGTTAGGGTTAGGGTTAGGGTTAGGGTTAGGGTTAGGGTTAGGGTTAGGGTTAGGGTTAGGGTTAGGGTTAGGGTTAGGGTTAGGGTTAGGGTTAGGGTTAGGGTTAGGGTTAGGGTTAGGGTTAGGGTTAGGGTTAGGGTTAGGGTTAGGGTTAGGGTTAGGGTTAGGGTTAGGGTTAGGGTTAGGGTTAGGGTTAGGGTTAGGGTTAGGGTTAGGGTTAGGGTTAGGGTTAGGGTTAGGGTTAGGGTTAGGGTTAGGGTTAGGGTTAGGGTTAGGGTTAGGGTTAGGGTTAGGGTTAGGGTTAGGGTTAGGGTTAGGGTTAGGGTTAGGGTTAGGGTTAGGGTTAGGGTTAGGGTTAGGGTTAGGGTTAGGGTTAGGGTTAGGGTTAGGGTTAGGGTTAGGGTTAGGGTTAGGGTTAGGGTTAGGGTTAGGGTTAGGGTTAGGGTTAGGGTTAGGGTTAGGGTTAGGGTTAGGGTTAGGGTTAGGGTTAGGGTTAGGGTTAGGGTTAGGGTTAGGGTTAGGGTTAGGGTTAGGGTTAGGGTTAGGGTTAGGGTTAGGGTTAGGGTTAGGGTTAGGGTTAGGGTTAGGGTTAGGGTTAGGGTTAGGGTTAGGGTTAGGGTTAGGGTTAGGGTTAGGGTTAGGGTTAGGGTTAGGGTTAGGGTTAGGGTTAGGGTTAGGGTTAGGGTTAGGGTTAGGGTTAGGGTTAGGGTTAGGGTTAGGGTTAGGGTTAGGGTTAGGGTTAGGGTTAGGGTTAGGGTTAGGGTTAGGGTTAGGGTTAGGGTTAGGGTTAGGGTTAGGGTTAGGGTTAGGGTTAGGGTTAGGGTTAGGGTTAGGGTTAGGGTTAGGGTTAGGGTTAGGGTTAGGGTTAGGGTTAGGGTTAGGGTTAGGGTTAGGGTTAGGGTTAGGGTTAGGGTTAGGGTTAGGGTTAGGGTTAGGGTTAGGGTTAGGGTTAGGGTTAGGGTTAGGGTTAGGGTTAGGGTTAGGGTTAGGGTTAGGGTTAGGGTTAGGGTTAGGGTTAGGGTTAGGGTTAGGGTTAGGGTTAGGGTTAGGGTTAGGGTTAGGGTTAGGGTTAGGGTTAGGGTTAGGGTTAGGGTTAGGGTTAGGGTTAGGGTTAGGGTTAGGGTTAGGGTTAGGGTTAGGGTTAGGGTTAGGGTTAGGGTTAGGGTTAGGGTTAGGGTTAGGGTTAGGGTTAGGGTTAGGGTTAGGGTTAGGGTTAGGGTTAGGGTTAGGGTTAGGGTTAGGGTTAGGGTTAGGGTTAGGGTTAGGGTTAGGGTTAGGGTTAGGGTTAGGGTTAGGGTTAGGGTTAGGGTTAGGGTTAGGGTTAGGGTTAGGGTTAGGGTTAGGGTTAGGGTTAGGGTTAGGGTTAGGGTTAGGGTTAGGGTTAGGGTTAGGGTTAGGGTTAGGGTTAGGGTTAGGGTTAGGGTTAGGGTTAGGGTTAGGGTTAGGGTTAGGGTTAGGGTTAGGGTTAGGGTTAGGGTTAGGGTTAGGGTTAGGGTTAGGGTTAGGGTTAGGGTTAGGGTTAGGGTTAGGGTTAGGGTTAGGGTTAGGGTTAGGGTTAGGGTTAGGGTTAGGGTTAGGGTTAGGGTTAGGGTTAGGGTTAGGGTTAGGGTTAGGGTTAGGGTTAGGGTTAGGGTTAGGGTTAGGGTTAGGGTTAGGGTTAGGGTTAGGGTTAGGGTTAGGGTTAGGGTTAGGGTTAGGGTTAGGGTTAGGGTTAGGGTTAGGGTTAGGGTTA